>NC_066580.1:236295035-236984323 GCF_024323335.1 Lathyrus oleraceus | reverse complement strand
TAAATTATTCTAATAGTGTTGATTGGTGTAATATCATAGTCACCTTGAGAAGGCTACTATGTTAAATAAATGCATTAAGTAGCTGAGTAATATGTATAAGTATATGTTATTTTATTCAAATACGTCCATTTGGAGTGTTTCATCCCATCCTATAATGTTCAAAGCAATATAGCTCTCTCCCATGAATCCATCTAATAGGTTTATGTTTCTAGCAAAAGTAGCTCTACGTTATTTTCATAATTTGTTTGTTGTCATAAATTTAACACAATTTGTCCATAAAAACATTATTTTCTTTTATCTTTTTCTCATTGTATTTTTTTAAAACACATATTATGATATCAATACATTATATTTTAGAATTTAGATTTTAAAAACTCAAATATCAATACATTATAATTTAAGTCAATATAATTATTGATAAAAAATTCGCATATTTTTCTTGTTCTAGTGTTTAACACATATATTTAATTTTAAAAAGATGTATAAAAAATAAGTATAAATTATTACACAAGTGTTTATTTGGTGTTAAAGATAGTCGCCTTGAGAAGCTACTATGTTAAACAAAGCATTAAGTAGCTAAGTATATGTATAAAGTAATTGTCATTTTTATTCAAATACATCCATTTGGAGTGTTTCATCCCATCCTATAATATTCAAAGCAAACATAGCTCTTTTCCTATGTATCCATCTAATAGGTTATATGTTTCTAGCAAAAGTGGCTCTACGTTATTTTCACAATTTGTTTTCTTTTTCATAAATTTACACATATTTGTCATAAAAACTGTCATTTTCTTTATATCTTTTTCTCATTGTAATTTTGTCTAAACAACATATTATGATATCAAAAAATATTATATTTTAGAATTTCATATTTTAAAACCCAAATATCAATACATTATGATTAAGTCAATATAATTATACCTTAAAAATTCGCATATTTTCTTGTTCTAGTGTTTAACACATATATTTAATTTTAAAAAGATGTATAAAATAAGTAAAATTATTCTACAAGTGTTTATTTGTTGTTGTAAACATAGTCACCTTGAGAAGGCTACTATGTTAACACATGCATTAAGTATCTAAGTAATATGTTAAGTAAATGTCATTCTATTCAAACACATCCATATGGAGTGTTTCATTCCATCCTATAATATTCAAAGCAAACATACCTCTTTCCCATGTTTCCATCTAATAGGTTATATGTTCTAGCTAAAGTAGCTCTACATTATTTCACAATTTGTTTTGTTTTTCATAAATTTAACACATATTTTCTATAAAAACTGTCATTTTCTTTATATCTTTTTTTCATTGTGATTTTTTTTAACAACATTTTATGATATCAATATGTTGTATTTTAGAATTTCAGATTTTAAAAAACTCAATTATCAATGCATTATAATATAAGTCAATAAAATTACTCATAAAAATTCGCATATTCTCTTGTTTTAATGTTTAAAAAATATATTTATTTAATAAACTATATATAAAATAAGTATAAATTATTCTAATAGTGTTGATTTGGTGTAATATCATAGTCACCTTGAGAAGGCTACTATGTTAAATAAATGCATTAAGTAGCTGAGTAATATGTATAAGTATATGTTATTTTTATTCAAATACGTCCATTTGGAGTGTTTCATCCCATCCTATAATGTTCAAAGCAATATAGCTCTTCTCCCATGAATCCATCTAATAGGTTATATGTTTCTAGCAAAAGTAGCTCTACGTTATTTTCATAATTTGTTTTGTTGTTCATAAATTTAACACATATTTGTCCATAAAAACAGTTATTTTCTTTATATCTTTTTCTCATTGTAATTTTTTTAAAACAACATATTATGATATCAATACATTATATTTTAGAATTTTAGATTTTAAAAAACTCAAATATCAATACATTATAATTTAAGTCAATATAATTTTGATAAAAAAATTCGCATATTTTCTTGTTCTAGTGTTTAACACATATATTTAATTTTAAAAAAGATGTATAAAATAAGTATAAATTATTACACAAGTGTTTATTTGGTGTAGTAAAGATAGTCGCCTTGAGAAGGCTACTATGTTAAACAAATGCATTAAGTAGCTAAGTAATATGTATAAGTAAATGTCATTTTTATTCAAATACATCCATTGGAGTGTTTCATCCCTCCTATAATATTCAAAGCAAACATAGCTCTTTTCCTATGTATCCATCTAATAGGTTATATGTTTCTAGCAAAAGTGGCTCTACGTTATTGTTCACAATTTGTTTTCTTTTTCATAAATTTAACACATATTTGTCCATAAAAACTGTCATTTTCTTATATCTTTTTTCTCATTGTAATTTTGTCTAAACAACATATTGATATCAATAATTATATTTTAGAATTTCATATTTTAAAAACCCAAATATCAATACATTATGATTTAAGTCAATATATTATATACCTTAAAAATTCGCATATTTTCTTGTTCTAGTGTTTAACACATATATTTAATTTTAAAAAAGATGTATAAAATAAGTATAAATTATTCTACAAGTGTTTATTTGTTGTTGTAAACATAGTCACCTTGAGAAGGCTACTATGTTAAACAAATGCATTAAGTATCTAAGTAATATGTTTAAGTAAATGTCATTTTTATTCAAACACATCCATTTGGAGTGTTTTCATTCCATCCTATAATATTCAAAGCAAACATACCTCTTTTCCCATGTTTCATCTAATAGGTTATATGTTCTAGCTAAAGTAGCTCTACATTATTCACAATTTGTTTTGTTTTTCATAAATTTAACACATATTTGTCTATAAAAACTGTCATTTTCTTTATATCTTTTTTTCATTGTGATTTTTTTTAACAACATTTTATGATATCAATATGTTGTATTTTAGAATTTCAGATTTTAAAAAACTCAATTATCAATGCATTATAATATAAGTCAATAAAATTACTCATAAAAAAATTCGCATATTCTCTTGTTTTAATGTTTAAAAATATATTTAATTTAATAAACTATATATAAAAGTATAAATTATTCTAATAGTGTTGATTTGGTGTAATAATCATAGTCACCTTGAGAAGGCTACTATGTTAAATAAATGCATTAAGTAGCTGAGTAATATGTATAAGTATATGTTATTTTTATTCAAATACGTCCATTTGGAGTGTTTCATCCCATCCTATAATGTTCAAAGCAATATAGCTCTTCTCCCATGAATCCATCTAATAGGTATATGTTTCTAGCAAAAGTAGCTCTACGTTATTTTCATAATTTGTTTTGTTGTTCATAAATTTAACACATATTGTCCATAAAAACAGTTATTTTCTTTATATCTTTTTCTCATTGTAATTTTTTTAAAACAACATATTATGATATCAATACATTATATTTTAGAATTTTAGATTTTAAAAAACTCAAATATCAATACATTATAATTTAAGTCAATATAATTATTGATAAAAATTCGCATATTTCTTGTTCTAGTGTTTAACACATATATTTAATTTTAAAAAAGATGTATAAAATAAGTATAAATTATTACACAAGTGTTTATTTGGTGTAGTAAAGATAGTCACCTTGAGAAGGCTACTATGTTAAACAAATGCATTAAGTAGCTAAGTAATATGTATAAGTAAATGTCATTTTTATTCAAATACATCCATTTGGAGTGTTTCATCCCATCCTATAATATTCAAAGCAAACATAGCTCTTTTCCTATGTATCCATCTAATAGGTTATATGTTTCTAGCAAAGTGGCTCTACGTTATTTTCACAATTTGTTTTGTTTTTCATATATTTAACACATATTTGTCCATAAAAACTGTCATTTTCTTTATATCGTTTTCTCATTGTAATTTTTTTAAACAACTATTATGATCATACATTTTTTTATTATATTTACAATATGTACATTATTATTTATAGAATTTCATATTTTTAAAAAAAAATATAATACATATGATTTAAGTCAATATATTATACCTTAAAATTCGCATATTTTCTTGTTCTAGTGTTTAACACATATATTTAATTTTAAAAAAGATGTATAAAATAAGTATAAATTATTACACAAGTGTTTATTTGGTGTAGTAAAGATAGTCACCTTGAGAGGGCTACTATGTTAAACAAATGCATTAAGTAGCTAAGTAATATGTATAAGTAAATGTCATTTTTTTCAAATACATCCATTTGGAGTGTTTCATCCCATCCTATAATATTCAAAGCAAACGCTCTTTTCCTATGTATCCATCTAATAGTTTATATGTTTCTAGCAAAAGTGGCTCAACGTTATTTTCACATTTGTTTTGTTTTTCATAAATTTAACACATACTTGTCCATAAAAACTGTCATTTTCTTTATATCTTTTTCTCATTGTAATTTTTTTTTAAACAACATATTATGATATCAAAATATTTATATTTTATAATTTCATATTTTTAAAAACCCAAATATCAATACATTATAATTTAAGTCAATATAATTATACCTTAAAATTCGCATATTTTCTTGTTCTAGTGTTTAACACATATATTTAATTTTAAAAAAGATGTATAAAATAAGTATAAATTATTCTACAAGTGTTTACTTGGTGTTGTAAACATAGTCACCTTGAGAAGGCTACTATGTTAAACAATGCATTAACTATCTAAGTAATATGTTTAAGTAAATGTCATTTTTATTCGAATACATCCATTGGAGTGTTTCATTCCATCCTTTAATATTCAAAGACAACATACCTCTTTTCCCATGTTTCCATCTAATAGGTTATATGTTTCTAGCAAACGTAGCTCTACATTATTTTTTCACAATTTGTTTTGTTTTTCATAAATTTAACACATATTTGTCTATAAAAACTATCATTTTCTTTATATTTTTTTTCATTGTGATTTTTTTTAACAACATTTTATGATATCAATATGTTGTATTTTAGAATTTCAGATTTAAAAAACTCAATTATCAATGCATTATAATATAAGTCAATAAAATTACTCATAAAAAAATCGCATATTCTCTTGTTTTAATGTTTAAAAAAAATCAATTTAATAAAACTATATATAAAAAGTATAAATTATTCTAATAGTGTTGATTTGGTGTAATAAACAAGTCACCTTGAGAAGGCTACTATGTTAAATAAATGCATTAAGTAGCTGAGTAATATGTATAAGTATATGTTATTTTTATTCAAATACGTCCATTTGGAGTGTTTAATCCCATCCTATAATGTTCAAAGCAATATAGCTCTTCTCCCATGAATCCATCTAATAGGTTATATGTTTCTAGCAAAAGTAGCTCTACGTTATTTTCATAATTTGTTTTGTTGTTCATAAATTTAACACATATTTGCCATAAAAATAGTTATTTTCTTTATATCTTTTTCTCATTGTAATTTTTTTAAAACAGCATATTATGATATCAATACATTATATTTTAGAATTTAGATTTTAAAAAACTCAATATCAATACATTATAATTTAAGTCAATATAATTATTGATAAAAAATTCGCATATTTTCTTGTTCTAGTGTTTTAACACATATATTTAATTTTAAAAAAAGTTATAAAATAAGTATATTTATTACACAAGTGTTTATTTGGTGTAGTAAAGATAGTCACCTTGAGAAGGCTACTATGTTAAACAAATGCATTAAGTAGCTAAGTAATATGTATAAGTTAATGTCATTTTTATTCAAATACATCCATTGGAGTGTTTCATCCCATCCTATAATATTCAAAGCAAACATAGCTCTTTTCCTATGTATCCATCTAATAGGTATATGTTTCTAGCAAAAGTGGCTCTACGTTATTTTAACAATTTGTATTGTTTTTCATAAATTAAACACATATTTGTCCATAAAAACTGTCATTTTCTTTATATCTTTTTCTCATTGTAATTTTTTTAAACAACATATTATGATATCAATACATTATATTTTAGAATTTCATATTTTAAAAACCCAAATATCAATACATTATAATTTAAGTCAATATAATTATACCTTAAAATTCGCATATTTTCTTGTTCTAGTGTTTAACACATATATTTAATTTTAAAAAAGATGTATAAAATAAGTATAAATTATTCTTCAAGTGTTTATTTGGTGTTGTAAACATAGTCACCTTGAGAAGGCTACTATGTTAAACAAATGCATTAAATATCTAACTAATATGTTTTAAGTAAATGTCATTTTTATTCAATACATCCATTTGGAGTGTTTCATTCCATCCTATATTATTCAAAGCAAACATACGTCTTCTCCCATGTTTCCATCTAATAGGTTATATGTTTCTAGCAAAAGTAGCTCTACATTATTTTCACAATTTGTTTTGTTTTTCATAAATTTAACACATATTTGTCTATAAAAATTGTCTTTTTCTTTATATCTTTTTTTCATTGTGTTTTTTTTTAACAACATTTTATGATATCAATATGTTGTATTTTAGAATTTCAGATTTTAAAAAACTCAATTATCAATGCATTATAATATAAGTCAATAAAATTATTCATAAAAAATCGCATATTCTTTTGTTTTAATGTTAAAAAAATATATTTAATTTAATAAACTATATATAACATAAGAATAATTATTCTAATAGTGTTGATTTGATGTAGTAAACATAGTCACCTTGAGAAGGCTACTATGTTAAATAAATGCATTAAGTAGCTGAGTAATATGTATAAGTATATGTTATTTTTATTCAAATACGTCCATTTGGAGTGTTTCATCCCATCCTATAATGTTCAAAGCAATAAAGCTCTTCTCCCATGAATCCATCTAATAGGTTATATGTTTCTAGCAAAAGTAGCTCTACGTTTTTTCATAATTTGTTTTGTTGTTCATAAATTTAACACATATTTGCCATAAAAATAGTTATTTTTTTATATCTTTTTCTCATTGTAATTTGTTTAAAACAACATATTATGATATCAATACATTATATTTTAGACTTTTAGATTTTAAAAAACTCTAATATCAATACATTATTTTAAGTCAATATAATTATTAATAAAAATTCGCATATTTTCTTGTTCTAGTGTTTAACACATATATTTAATTTTAAAAAGATGTATAAATAAGTATAAATTATTACACAAGTGTTTTTTTGTGTAGTAAAGATAGTCACCTTGAGAAAGCTACTATGTTAAACAAATGCATCAAGTAGCTAAGTAATATGTATAAGTAAATGTCATTTTTATTCAAATACATCCATTTGGAGTGTTTCATCACATCCTATAATATTCAAAGCAAACATAGCTCTTTTCCTATGTATCCATCTAATAGGTTATATGTTTCTAGCAAAAGTGGCTCTACGTTATTTTCACAATTTGTTTTTTTTTCATAAATTTAACACATATTTGTCCATAAAAACTGTCATTTTCTTTATATCTTTTTCTCATTGTAATTTTTTTTAAACAACATATTATGAATCAATACATTATATTTTAGAATTTCATATTTTTAAAAACCCAAATATCAATACATTATAATTTAAGTCAATATAATTATACCTTAAAAACGCATATTTTCTTGTTCTAGTGTTTAACATATATATTTAATTTTAAAAAAGATGTATAAAATAAGTATAAATTATTCTACAAGTGTTTATTTGGTGTTGTAAACATAGTCACCTTGAGAAAGCTACTACGTTAAACAAATGCATAAGTATCTAAGTAATATGTTTAAGTAATGTCATTTTTATTCAAAAACATCCATTTGGAGTGTTTCATTCCATCCTATAATATTCAAAGCAAACATACCTCTTTTCCCATGTTTCCATCTAATAGGTTATATGTTTCTAGCAAAAGTAGCTCTACATTATTTTCACAATTTGTTTTGTTTTTCATAAATTTAACACATACTTGTCTATAAAAACTGTCATTTTCTTTATATCTTTTTTCATTGTGATTTTTTGTAACAACATTTTATGATATCAATATGTTGTATTTTAGAATTTCAGATTTTAAAAAACTCAATTATCAATGCATTATAATATAGGTCAATAAAATTATTCATAAAAAAATCGCATATTCTCTTGTTTTAATGTTTAAAAAATATATTTATTTAATAAACTAATATAAATTATTCTAATAGTGTTGATTTGGTGTAGTAAACATAGTCACCTTGAGAAGGCTACTATGTTTAATAAATGCATTAAGTAGCTGAGTAATATGTATAAGTATATGTTATTTTTATTCAAATACGTTCATTTGGAGTGTTTCATCCCATCCTATAATGTTCAAAGCAATATAGCTCTTCTCCCATGAATCCATCTAATAGGTTATATGTTTCTAGCAAAAGTAGCTCTACGTTATTTTCATAATTTGTTTTGTTGTTCATAAATTTAACACATATTTGTCCATAAAAACAGTTATTTTCTTTATATCTTTTTCTCATTGTAATTTTATAAAACAACATATTATGATATCAATACATTATATTTTAGAATTTTAGATTATAAAAAACTCAAATATCAATACATTATAATTTAAGTCAATATAATTATTCATAAAAAATTCGCATATTTTCTTGTTCTAGTGTTTAACACATATATTTAGTTTTAAAAAAGATGTATAAAATAAGTATAAATTATTACACAAGTGTTTATTCGGTGTAGTAAAGATAGTCACCTTGAGAAGGCTACTATGTTAAAAAAATGCATTAAGTAGCTAGTAATATGTATAAGTAAATGTCATTTTTATTCAAATACATCCATTTGGAGTGTTTCATCCCATCATATAATATTCAAAGCAAACATAGCTCTTTTCCTATGTATCCATCTAATAGGTTATATGTTTCTAGCAAAAGTGGCTCTACGTTATTTTCACAATTTGTTTTGTTTTTCATAAATTTAACACATATTTTCACAATATGTTACTTTGTTAATGTCCGTATGATTCGATTTTCGCGGTGGATATCCGGTTCCCCTATGGGACTTAAACCCACTTTAAGAACCATCACCCGTATAGGACTCTAACCCACCTAGGGTATCTTTCACCTTCCGTATGGGACTCTAACCCACATAGGTGTCCACCTTTCCCCATGTCCGCCATGGTTGGGGCTCAAACCCAATTGAGGCTCGAATCATTGGTCCCACATCCCAATGCTTACTCATCTAAGCATACCAATAGAGATGTGTACCACCACAGAAAAACACACATTCTGAATACATGATCGGTTCCACCAAACATTGGTTCCACGAACCATAACAAATTCATCAATCATAGGTGACTTCATTCACCATAATACACAATAATAACATGGCATGTTCCATACAATGCGTCTCATTCTTAATCATGGTAACAATTCGTCCACGACCTCACATAAGCGTCGTACGAATGAATACCGTATTCTCATACATGTATCTCACATGTTCCATAACCTAGATTATCTTTCTATGTTATTAATCAAATTATTCTTCTAGGTTTCCTCACTCATCTTTGTAAGTTTTTTAATCATGTTATTTCACCTTCCACATAACAACAATATTCAATTTTCATCATGATAAAATTCATGGCATTTATAAATCACATACTATTTTATAACATGGAACAATAATAATAGTCCTTTATGTTATCTTTAGTCATGTTATTTCACAATCAACCATATCAACCATGTTTAACACCCATCAAAATAAAAGTCATAGAATTTGTAAGACGCATAATACACTATAATATGATATCATAATAATAGCCTTTTCATTATCTTACTAACGCATCCGTCCGCATCCAAACGGAGTTATAACGCTCAATTAATTCATTAATCTATCTTAATCAAGATTTAGATTAATATTTATTCATTGCATAAGCATTCAACAAAACCTCTCTAGCCTAGTGGTAAGGCATGTACAGTTTCAAGGAGGTTCTGGGTTCGAATCCCACTGGTGACAAATTCTGTACAAACAGAAATTAAATTATGTTTTATGTGTTAACCGTTTAACCTAAACCTTTAACCGGTTAACCACTCACGAAATTGCCCAGAAAGTGAATTAACAACCGTAGAGTTGTAACACACCAAGAAGTTCATATATCAATCATCAATTAACAAACATAGTATATATCATAAATTCCTAACTCCCAATTTCATGAAATTTATCCCCAAAGCTATAACTAAACTAAGAACTCACCTAGTAGATGAAGTTGGTGGTGATGAAGATGAGATGATGGTGTTGATGAACATGCTCTTCATGAGCTTTCCATTTTTTTTTCTCTTTTCTTCTTCTTCTTCTCTTCTTCCTTTTCCTCTTTTCCTCTTCTCTTCCCTTTCTGATATCTCTCACCCTCTCTTACCCACTTCTTCTTATCTCTTTCCTTTCTCTTTCTTCTTATCCACCACATAAAACAACATATAATATATATAATATATAATATTAAGTAGTATCATAAAATATCTCAATTGATATTTTATCTTCCAGCACCAATTGACCAATCATTAATGTTATCAAAATGTCCTCTCTTGTACTTATTAATATTGGTCTGTCTCTCTTATTAATAATTAATCTCTTCAGAGTTCCCGGTTACTCTATTGGTCCCAATTGACAACATTTAGAGCACATAGGAGCTCCAATTGTTATAACTAACAAAGATATAGTACACAGGTACTCAATTGGTCTCAACTGACAACTAATTGAGCATTTATCATCTCCAACATTCACAAAAGATATAGTACCTTGATGACTCACAAAAGTTCAGAATAAGACCAACACTCTTCAGAAGGCAGGTATCCAGGAGTTACATTGCTACAACCATAAAAACATAGAACATCCAAATTCATCATGTGTTCGATGCAGCTAAACCAAATTAGTTTGACAACATCCGGTTCTGGTTACTATATTCCATATCAAATCCTCTCATAGGATTTTGATTCATTCATATTTTCTCTCCCGACACATAATCTCGGCCATTAACAAAGTAACATCGTCAAGGACTTTAAATCATCAACAAAACACCACTTTTAAGGAACTTAAGCAATCTAGAACATAACTATGATTGTCCATGCACCTCATAGAGTCACACACAATACTCCACACATATCTAGAGACAACATTTCACTTCGTATCCAAATCATTCATCTCAATCATCCTGTCCCATCTTCCATAATCTTAGCTCATGCTCTCACTAATATACAGTCCGAGTTACATGTTTAACTTTAGGAATAACTGATTCTCGTCCCTTCTTGGAAGTATAACTCATGAATCCCTCCAATACGGTAAAGTATCATCGTACACATCCATTACCACTCCCAGGGAGTCTACATCTAAGGCTATGAATTCGAATGAATTAATCAATTTCATACCATGACCAACCACTTCACACCTTATCAATTTATACCACATACCTAGCTAATCTCTTCCAGATCAGCACTTAGTAGGTCTCTTCCAAGTCCGTTCCGTATAGTTTTCATAATCATAATAGTGGTACTTCCCAGACTTACTTAAACTGAGCATGGTCTACCAGGTTGGTTTTCCCCACGCGTCTGACTTCCATGATATCTCCTCAGATGACCAACTACGCACTACACCTTCAGAAATCCCAATTTCAAAACTACCAATCTGACTTGTGGTGACTTGCAACTCCATCCCTAATTTGTACATCCACAATGGTACACTTATGACGTTTAAGACATCCTTAGCTCCAACACGGTGTGAATGTTTATACTCCGCGACTAACCAACCAACCAAATACTTCTCAAGGAGATAAATAACAACCGGACTTCCAATAAGCCAATATTACTCTTTCAATTCAAATAAAATGCACTTAAGATGAACCTTGTCATCGCCACGCACTTATGACTGGAATTTTCTTCTAAACCAATACCTACTACTCCCTGCATTATACCGGGGTTACTTGTCTCTATAACTTCCCTCGAATAATCCTCATTGCCTCCCAATAAACTCTTGCAACATAAAATATTCCACATTCTACACTTAGTCCACATGCTCCAGCTTAGCTTATCTTTTGTTGGCTATCATTAACTAAACTTCTTAGAATACAAGACTCACTGCTCAACAAAATGTATGTTACTTACATCCATCTCAAGACAAGGAATCCACTACACTTACTTGTGACCATAATGCTACTATCACATACTTCTCTTAATACCAAGGTATAACTTCCTCCACTCCACTACATATTCTAGAAATCCTCGATGCAAATAATCATCAACTACACGCCCATAACTTCGTCTTAATGAATCTTAATGGTCCCATTGTGCCTTTATCTAAAATGTTCCTCATTACAACGGTTGTATTGCAACATCCTCACTACTTCCACACTCGGTGTTCACTTGTCTTCCCATGGTAATTCTCTCAGTTCCAACTACAAAAACCATTCTACTAGAAGTCCTTAAATCCAACTTAATTGCTCTTATCCTCAACCAGTTCTCATACAACCAAAACCCACTGGAGCTTCCATTACTATATAATGCGCGCTATCTGCCCCCAGCACAAACTCTTATAATTAATCTTTAGGTAACTCATCATTCCATAATGGTCTCTTACTAACACTGAACCGTTGACGAGCTATCTCAAATCCGATCTCCCTCTAAAACTGAACATACTTGGTTTATCTTCTAACCTCCATTTGGTCCATACATGTTTCACTTGGAATAGGCAACCATGTCCTCGAGTCTCTTCTTAGACTTCACCATTACCTTAGGCTCCCAACAAAACTGGACGTCCTTATCCCTCAAGTCTTCAACCACTTGCAAGGTACCATTCCAAATACATATATATTCCATTAAGTACTCTCGTTCTTCCAAAATATTTTAGTGGCCTTAGAAACTGAAACACTGATACACTACCTCACTTCCGAACCTTATGACATATGTGTAACATAACCATCCTTTCTACTTTACCATACAGAATCACTCGCAATACTATTCCATATTAGTGAGTATATCTTACTCCACTAGCAATTCACACCTCTCTCAAAGCTCTGACAATTCATCCAATAGAGATCCTCAACTTCTTAACTCTGTTAACACCGCAGAATCGCTTGGATGATACACTACTCTTCAATTCCATAATACCCAAATCATAACTCCTCCATCTACTTCAACGTGGCTTGAGCCTATTCTCAAAGCGCAAGTTCAACCCACACTTCGGAGTCCTCGTGGTCGCTCAACCATGATCCTACCTACCATGCACATAATATTAGGTTGATCAGGCCCAATACTATATACAGTGATATTAAGAATCATGTTGGCTAAACACACATATGAGGCAGGAATAGATTTACTTATGATGTTTCAAGGCTAGGTCGAGAACCGACCTGCTCTGATACCAACTGTAACAACCCGTATAATATATATCTAGAATAATATAATACAACTGAATTATCAATGCATTATAATATAAGTCAATAAAATTATTCATAAAAAAATCGCATATTCTCTTGTTTTAATGTTTGAAAAATATATTTAATTTAATAAACTATGTATAAAATAAGTATAAATTATTCTAATAGTGTTGATTTCGTGTAGTAAACATAGTCAACTTGAGAATGCTACTATGTTAAATAAATGTATTAAGTAGCTGAGTAATATGTATAAGTATATGTTATTTTTATTCAAATACGTCCATTTGGAGTGTTTCATCCCATCCTATAATGTTCAAAGCAATATAGCTCTTCTCCCATGAATCCATCTAATAGGTTATATGTTTCTAGCAAAGTAGCTCTACGTTATTTTCATAATTTGTTTTGTTGTTCATCAATTTAACACATATTTGTCCATAAAAACAGTTATTTTATTTATATCTTTTTCACATTGTAATTTTTTTAAACAACATATTATGATATCAATACAATATATTTTGGAATTTAAGATTTTAAAAAACTCAAATATCAATACATTATAATTTAAGTCAATATAATTATTCATAAAAATTCCCATATTTTGTTGTTCTAGTGTTTAACACATATATTTAATTTTAAAAAAGATGTATAAAATAAGTAGAAATTATTACACAAGTGTTTATTTGGTGTAGTAAAGATAGTCACCTTGAGAAGACTACTATGTTAAACAAATGCTTTAAGTAGCTAAGTAATATGTATAAGTAAATGTCATTTTTATTCAAATACATCCATTTGGAGTGTTTCATCCCATCCTATAATTTTCAAAGCAAACATAGCTCTTTTCCCATGTATCCATCTAATAGGTTATATGTTTCTAGCAAAAGTAGCTCTACGTTATTTTCACAATTTGTTTTGTTTTTCATATATTTAACACATATTTGTCCATAAAAACTCTCATTTTCTTTATTCCTTTTTTTCATTTTGAATTTTTTTAAACAACATATTATGATATCAATATATTGTATTTTAGAATTTCAGATTTTAAAAAACTCAATTATCAATGCATTATAATATAAGTCAATAAAATATTCATAAAAAAAATCGCATATTCTCTTATTTTAATGTTAAAAAAATATATTTAATTTAATAAACTATGTATAAAAAAAGTATAAATTATTCTACTAGTGTTGATTCGGTGTAGTAAACATAGTCACCTTGAGAAGGAAACTATGTTAAACAAATGCATTAAGTAGCTAAGTAATATGTATAAGTATATGTCATTTTAATTCAAATACATCCATTTGGAGTGTTTCATCCCATCCTATAATGTTCCAAGCAAACATAGCTCTTTTCCCATATATCCATCTAATAGGTTATATGTTTCTAGCAAAACTAGCTCTACATTATTTTCACAATTTGTTTTGTTTTTCATAAATTTAACACATATTTGTCCATAAAAACTGTCATTTTCTTTATTTCTTTTTTTCATTGAGAATTTTTTTAACAACATATTATGATATCAATATATTGTATTTTAGAGTTTCAGATTTTGAAAAACTCTATTATCAATACATTATAATTTAAGTCAATATAATTATACCTTAAAAATTCGCATATTTTCTTGTTCTAGTGTTTAACACATATATATAATTTTAAAAAAGATGTATAAAATAAGTATAAATTATTCTACAAGTGTTTATTTGGTTTTGTAAACATAGTCACCTTGAGAAGGCTACTATGTTAAACAAATGCATTAAGTAGCTAAAAGTCATTTTTATTCAAATACATCCATTTGGAGTGCCTCTACGTTATTTTCACAATTTATTTTGTTTTTCATAAATTTAACACATATTTGTCCATAAATACTATCATTTTCTTTATTTCTATTTTTCATTGTAATTTTTTTTAAACAACATATTATGATACCAATGCATTACATTTTTGAATTTCAGATTTTAAAAAACTCAAATATCAATACATTATTATATAAGACAATAAAATTATTCATAAATTTTTTCATATTCTCTTGTTTTAATGTTTAAAAATAGATTTAATTTTTAAAAAAAGGTATAAAATAAGAACAAATTATTCTACTAGTGTTGATTTGGTATAGCAAACATAGTAACCTTGAGAAGGCAACTATGTCAAACAAATGCATTAAGTAGCAAAGTAATATGTATAAGTATATGTCATTTTAATTCAAATACATGCATTTAGAGTGTTTCATCTCATCCTATAATGTTCAAAGCAAACATAGCTCTTTTCCCATATATCCATCTAATAGGTTATATATTTCTAGCAAAAGTAGCTCTAAGTTATTTTCACAATTTGTTTTGTTTTTAATAAATTTAACACATATTTTTTCAAACAACATATTATGATATCAATACATTATATTTTAGAATTTCATATTTTAAAAAACTCAAGTATCAATACATTATAATTTAAGTCAATATAATTATTCACAAAAAAGTTGCATATTTTCTTGTTTTAGTGTTTAACACATATATTTAATTTTTAAAAAAATGTATAAAATAAGTATAAATTAGTATACAAGTGTTTATTTGGTGTAGTAAAGATAGTCACCATGAGAAGGCTACTATGTTAAACAAATGCATTAAGTAGCTAAGTAATATGTATATGTAAATGTCATTTTTATTCAAATATATCCATTTGGAGTGTTTCATCCCATCCTATAATTTTCAAAGCAAACATAGCTATTCTCCCATGTATCCATTTAATAGGTTAAATGTTTCTAGCAAAAGTAGCTCTACGTTATTTTCACAATTTGTTTTGTTTTTCATAAATTTAACACATATTTGTCCATAAAAACTGTCATTTTCTTTATTTCTTTTTTTCATAGTGATTTTTTTTAAACAACATTATGATATCAATACTATATATTTTAAATTTTCAGATTTTAAAAACCTTAAATATCAATACATTATAATTTAAGTCAATATAATTATTCATAAAAAATCGCATATTCTCTTGTTTTGATGTTTAAAAATATATTTAAATTAAAAAATGATGTATAAAATAAGTATAAATTATTCTACAAGTGTTTATTTGGTGTTGTAAACATAGTCACCTTAAGAAGGCTACTATGTTAAACAAATGCATTAAGTATCTAAGTACTATGTATAACTAAATTTCATTTTTTATTCAAATACATCCATTTGGAGTGTTTCATCCCATTCTATAATTTTCAAAGCAATATAGCTCTTTTCCCATATATCCATCTAATAGGTTATATGTTTCTAGCAAAAGTAGCTCTACGTTATTTTCACAATTTGTTTTGTTTTTTAAAAATTTAACACATATTTGTCTATAAAAACTGTCATTTTCTTTATTTCTTTTTTTCATTGTAAGTTTTTATAAACAACATATTATGATATCAATAGATTATATTTTAGAATTTCAGATTTTAAAAAACTCAAATATCAATACATTATAATTTAAGTCAATATAATTAATCACAAAAAAATCGCATATTTATACATAATAAATTCACAGATTTTCTTGTTTTAGTGTTTAACACATATATTTAATTTTAATAAAGATGTATAAAATAAGTATAAATTATTCTAATAGTGTTGATTTGGTGTAGAAAACATAGTCACCTTGAGAAGGCTACTATGTTAAGCAAATGCATTAAGTATCTAAGTAATATGTATAAGTAAATTTCATTTTTATTCAAATACATCCATTTGGAGTGTTTCATCCCATCCTATTATTTTCAAAGCAAACATAGCTCTTTTCCCATGTATCCATCTAATAGGTTATATGTTTCTAGCAAAAGTAGCTCTACGTTATTTTCACAATTTGTTTTGTTTTACATAAATTTAACACATATTTGTCTATAAAAACTGTCATTTTCTTTATTTCTTTTTTTCATTGTGATTTTTTTTAACAACATATTATGATATCAATATATTGTATTTTAGAATTTCAGATTTTAAAAAACTCTATCATCAATGCATTATAATGTAGGTCAATAAAACTATTCATAAAAAAATCGCATATTCTCTTGTTTTAATGTTTAAAAAATATATTTAATTTAATAAACTATTATAAAATATGTATAAATTATTCTACAAGTGTTGATTTGATGTAGTAAACATAGTCACCTTGAGAAGGCTACTATGTTAAACAAATGCATTAAGTTGCTGAGTAATATGTATAAGTATTTGTTATTTTTATTCAAATACATCCATTTGGAGTGTTTCATCCCATCCTATAATATTCAAAGCAATATAGCTCTTTTCCTATGTATCCATCTAATAGGTTATACGTTTCTAGCAAAAGTAGCCCTACGTTATTTTCATAATTTGTTTTGTTTTAAATAAATTTAACACATATTTGTCCATAAAAACGGTTATTTTCTTTATATCTTATTCTAATTGTAATTTTTTTAAACAACATATTATGATATCAATACATTATATTTTAGAATTTCAGATTTTAAAAAACTCTATCATCAATGCATTATAATGTAGGTCAATAAAATTATTCATAAAAAAATCGCATATTCTCTTGTTTTAATGTTTAAAAATATATTTAATTTAATAAACTATTATAAAATATGTATAAATTATTCTACTAGTGTTGATTTGATGTAGTAAACATAGTCACCTTGAGAAGGCTACTATGTTAAACAAATGCATTAAGTTGCTGAGTAATATGTATAAGTATTTGTTATTTTTATTCAAATACATCCATTTGGAGTGTTTCATCCCATCCTATAATATTCAAAGCAATATAGCTCTTTTCCTATGTATCCATCTAATAGGTTATACGTTTCTAGCAAAAGTAGCCCTACGTTATTTTCATAATTTGTTTTGTTTTAAATAAATTTAACACATATTTGTCCATAAAACGGTTATTTTCTTTATATCTTATTCTAATTGTAATTTTTTTTAAACAACATATTATGATATCAATACATTATATTTTAGAATTTCATATTTTAAAAAACTCAAATATCAATACATTATAATTTAAGTCAATATAAGTATTCATAAAAATTTTGCATATTTTCTTGTTCTAGTGTTTAACACATATATTTAATTTTAAAAAAGATGTATAAATTATTATACAAGTGTTTATTTGGTGTAGTAAAGATAGTCACCTTGAGAAGGCTACTATGTTAAACAAATGAATTAAGTAGCTAAGTAATATGTATAAGTAAATGTCATTTTTATTCAAATACATCCATTTGGAGTGTTTCATCCCATCCTATATTTTCAAAGCAAACATAGCTCTTTTCCCATGTATCCATCTAATAGGTTAAATGTTTCTAGCAAAAGTAGCTCTACGTTATTTTCACAATTTGTTTTTTTTTTAAACTACATATTATGATATCAATACTATATATTTTAAAATTTCAGATTTTAAAACCATAAAATATCAATACATTATAATTTAAGTCAATATAATTATTCATAAAAAATCGCATATTCTCTTGTTTTAATGTTTAAAAATATATTTAAATTAAAAAAAGATGTATAAAATAAGTATAAATTATTCTACTAGTGTTGATTTGGTGTAGTAAACATTGTCACTTTGAGAAGGCTACTATGTAAAACAAATGCATTAAGTAGCTCAGTAATATGTATAAGTATATGTAATTTTTATTCAAATACATCCATTTGGAGTGTTTAATCCCATCCTATAATGTTCAAAGCAATATAGCTCTTCTCCCATGTATCCATCTAATAGGTTATATGTCTCTAGTAAAAGTAGCTCTACGTTATTTTCATAATTTGTTTTGTTTTTCATATATTTAACACATATTTGTCCATAAAAACAATCATTTTCTTTATATCTTTTTCTCATTTTAAGTTATTTTAAACACCATATTATGATATCAATAAATTATATTTTAGAATTTCATATTTTAAAAAACTCAAATATCAATACATTATAATTTAAGTCAATATAATTAATCACAAAAAATTCGCATATTTATACATAATAAATTAGCAGATTTTCTTGTTTTAGTGTTTAAAACATATATTTAATTTTAAAAAAGATGTATAAAATAAGTATAAATTTTTCTACTAGTGTTGATTTGGTGTAGAAAACATAGTCACCTTGAGAAGGCTACTATGTTAAGCAAATGCATTAAGTAGCTAGGTTATATTTAAAAGTAAATGTCATTTTTATTCAAATACATCCATTTGGAGTGTTTCATTCCATCCTATAATATTCAAAGCAAACATAGCTCTTTTCCTATGTATCCATCTAATAGGTTATATGTTTCTAGCAAAAGTGGCTCTACGTTATTTTCCCAATTTGTGTTGTTTTTCATAAATTTAACACATATTTGTCCATAAAAACTGTTTTTTTCTTTATATCTATTTCTCATTGTAATTTTTTTTAAACAACATATTATGATATCAATACATTATATTTTAGAATTTAAGATTTTAAAAACTCAAATATCAATACATTATAATTTAAGTCAATATAATTATTCATAAAAAATTCGCATATTTTCTTGTTCTAGTGTTTAACACATATATTTAATTTTAAAAAAGATGTATAAAATAAGTATAAACTATTCTACAAGTGTTTATTTGGTGTTGTAAAGACTACTATGTTAAACAAATGCATTAAGTATCTAAGTAATATGTATAAGTAAATTTCATTTTTATTCAAATACATCCATTTGGAGTGTTTCAACCCATCCTATTATTTTCAAAGCAAACATAGCTCTTTTCCCATGTATCCATCTAATAGGTTATATGATTCTAGCAAAAGTAGCTCTACGTTATTTTCACAATTTGTTTTGTTTTACATAAATTTAACACATATTTGTCTATAAAAACTGTCATTTTCTTTATTTCTTTTTTTCATTGCGATTTTTTTTAACAACATATTATGATATCAATATATTGTATTTTAGAATTTCAGATTTTAAAAAACTCAATCATCAATGCATTATAATGTAAGTCAATAAAATTATTCATAAAAAAATCACATATTCTCTTGTTTTAATGTTTAAAAATATATTTAATTTAATAAACTATGTATAAAATAAGTATAAATTATTCTACTAGTGTTGATTTGGTGTAGTAAACATAGTCACCTTGAGAAGGCTACTATGTTAAACAAATGCATTAAGTAGCTGAGTAATATGTATAAGTATTTGTTATTTTTATTCAAATACATCCATTTGGAGTGTTTCATCCCATCCTATAATATTAAAGCAATATAGCTCTTTTCCTATGTATCCATCTAATAGGTTATACGTTTCTAGCAAAAGTAGCTCTACGTTATTTTCATAATTGTTTTTGTTTTTCATAAATTTAACACATATTTGTCCATAAAAACGGTTATTTTCTTTATATCTTTTTCTCATTGTAATTTTTTTAAACAACATATTATGATATCAATACATTATATTTTAGAATTTCAGATTTTAAAAAACTCAAATATCAATACATTATAATTTAAGTCAATATAAGTATTCATAAAAAATTTGCATATTTATCTTGTTCTAGTGTTTAACCCATATATTTAATTTTAAAAAAGATGTATAAATTATTATACAAGTGTTTATTTGGTGTAGTAAACATAGTCAACTTGAGAAGGCTACTATGTTAAACAAATGCATTAAGTATCTAAGTAATATGTATAAGTAAATGTCATTTTTATTCAAATACATCCATTTTGAGTGTTTCATCCCATCCTATAATTTTCAAAGCAAACATAGCTCTTTTCCCATGTATCCATCTAATAGGTTAAATGTTTCTAGCAAAAGTGCCTCTACGTTATTTTCACCATTTGTTTTGTTTTTCATAAATTTAACACATATTTGTCTATAAAAACTGACATTTTCTTTATTTCTTTTTTTGATTGTGATTTTTTTTAACAACATTTTATGATATCAATATGTTGTATTTTAGAATTTCAGATTTTAAAAAACTCAATTATCAATGCATTATAATATAAGTCAATAAAATTATTCATAAAAAAATCGCATATTCTCTTGTTTTAATGTTTAAAAAATATATTTAATTTAATAAACTATGTATAAAATAAGTATAAATTATTCTACTAGTGTTGATTTGGTGTAGTAAACATAATCACCTTGAGAAGGCTACTATGTTAAAGAAATGCATTAAGTAGCTGAGTAATATGTATAACTATTTGTTATTTTTATTCAAATACATTCATTTGGAGTGTTTCATCCCATCCTATAATATTCAAAGCAATATAGCTCTTTTCCCATGTATCCATCTAATAGGTTATATGTTTCTAGGAAAAGTAGCTCTACGTTATTTTCATAATTTGTTTTGTTTTTCATAATTTAACACATATTTGTCCATATAAACTGTCATTTTCTTTATTTCTTTTTTTCATAGTGATTTTTTTGAAACAAAATATTATGATATCAATACTATATTTTAAAATTTCAGATTTTAAAAACTTAAATATCAATACATTATAATTTAAGTCAATATAATTATTCATAAAAAATCGCATATTCTCTTGTTTTAATGTTTAAAAATATTTTAAATTAAAAAAAGATGTATAAAATAAGTATAAATTAATCTACTAGTGTTGATTTGGTGTAGTAAACATTGTCACCTTGAGAAGGCTACTATGTTAAACAAATGCATTAAGTAGCTAAGTAATATGTATAAGTATATGTCATTTTTATTCCAATACATCCATTTGGAGTGTTTCATCCCATCCTATAATGTTCAAAGCAATATAGCTCTTCTCCCATGTATCCATCTAATAGGTTATATGTTTCTAGCAAAAGTAGCTCTACGTTATTTTCATTATTTGTTTTGTTTTTCATAAATTTAACACATATTTGTCCATAAAAACAATCATTTTCTTTATATCTTTTCTCATTGTAAGTTTTTTTAAACAACATATTATGATATCAATACATTATATTTTAGAATTTCATATTTTAGAAAACCCAAATATCAATACATTATAATTTAAGTCAATATAATTATAAAAAAGATGTGTAAAATGTTTAAAATAATTATAAATTATTCTAGTGTTTAACACATATATTTAATTTAAAAAAGATGTATAAAATAAGTATAAATTATTCTACAAGTGTTTATTTGGTGTAGTAAACATAGTCACCTTGAGAAGGCTACTATGTTAAACAAATGCATTAAGTAGCTAAGAAATATGTATAAGTAAATGCCATTTTTATTCAAATACATCCATTTGGAGTGTTTCATCCCATCCTATAATTTTCAAAGCAAACATAGCTCTTTTCCCATGTATCCATCTAATAGGTTATATGTTTCTAGCAAAAGTAGTTCTACGTTATTTTCATAATTTGTTTTGTTTTCCATAAATTTAAACATATTTGTCCATAAAAACTGTCATTTTCTTTATTTCTTTTTTTCATTGTGATTTTTTTTAAACAACATTTATGATATCAATACTTTATATTTTAAATATTCAGGTTTTAAAAACCCCAAATATTAATACATCATAATTTAAGTCAATATAATTATTCATAAAAAATCGCATATTATCTTGTTTTGATGTTTAAAAATATATTTAAATTAAGAAAAGTTGTATAAAATAAGTATAAATTATTCTACTAGTGTTGATTTGGTGTAATAAACATTGTCACCTTGAGAAGGCTTCTATGTTAAACAAATGCATTAAGTAGCTAAGTAATATGTATAAGTATATGTCATTTTTATTCAAATACATCCATTTGGAGTGTTTCATCCCATCATATAATGTTCAAAGCAATATAGCTCTTCTCCCATGTATCCATCTAATAGGTTATATGTTTCTAGCAAAAGTAGCTCTACGTTATTTTCATAATTTGTTTTGTTTTTCATAAATTTAACACATATTTGTCCATAAAAACAATCATTTTCTTTATATCTTTTTTCATTGTAAGTTTTTTAAACAACATATTATGATATCAATAGGTTATATTAGAATTTCAAATTTTAAAAAACCCAAATATCAATACATTATAATTTAAGTCAATATAATTATACATTAAAAATTCACATATTTTCTTGTTCTAGTGTTTAACACATATATTTAATTTTAAAAAAGATGTATAAAATAAGTATAAATTATTCTACAAGTGTTTATTTGGTGTTGTAAACACAGTCACCTTGAGAAGGCTACTATGTTAAACAAATGCATTAAATAGCTAAGTAATATGTATAAGTAAATGTCATTTTTATTCAAATACATCCATTTGGAGTGTTTCATCCCATCCTATAATTTTCAAAGCAAACATAGCTCTTTTCCCATGTATCCATCTAATAGGTTATATGTTGCTAGCAAAAGTAGCTCTACGTTATTTTCACAATTTGTTTTTTTATTCATAATTAACACATATTTGTCCATAAAAACTGTCATTTTCTTTATTTCTTTTTTTCATTGTGATTTTTTTTAAACAACATAATATGATATCAATACTTTATATTTTAAATTTTCAGATTTTAAAAAACCCAAATATCAATACATTATAATTTAAGTCAATATAATTATTCATAAAAAATCGCATATTCTCTAGTTTTAATGTTTAAAAATATATTTAAATTAAAAAAAGATGTATAAAATAAGTATAAATTATTCTACTAGTGTTGATTTGGTGTAGTAAACATTGTCACCTTGAGAAGGCTACTATGTTAAATAAATGCATTAAGTAGCTAAGTAATATGTATAAGTATATGTCATTTTTATTCCAATACATCCATTTGGAGTGTTTCATCCCATCCTATAATGTTCAAAGCAATATAGCTCTTCTCCCATGTATCCATCTAATAGGTTATATGTTTCTAGCAAAAGTAGCTCTACGTTATTTTCATAATTTGTTTTGTTTTTCATAAATTTAACACATATTTGTCCATAAAAACAATCATTTTCTTTATATCTTTTTCTCATTGTAAGTTTTTTTAAACAACATATTATGATATCAATACATTATATTTTAGAATTTCATATTTTAGAAAACCCAAATATCAATACATTATAATTTAAGTCAATATAATTATAAAAAAGATGTATAAAATGTTTAAAATAATTATAAATTATTCTAGTGTTTAACACATATATTTAATTTTAAAAAAGATGTATAAAATAAGTATAAATTATTCTACAAGTGTTTATTTGGTGTAGTAAACATAGTCACCTTGAGAAGGCTACTATGTTAAACAAATGCATTAAGTAGCTAAGAAATATGTATAAATAAATGTCATTTTTATTCAAATACATCCATTTGGAGTGTTTCATCCCATCCTATAATTTTCAAAGCAAACATAGCTCTTTTCCCATGTATCCATCTAATAGGTTATATGTTTCTAGCAAAAGTAGTTCAACGTTATTTTCATAATTTGTTTTGTTTTCCATAAATTTAAACATATTTGTCCATAAAAACTGTCATTTTCTTTATTTCTTTTTTTCATTGTGATTTTTTTTAAACAACATATTATGATATCAATACTTTATATTTTAAATATTCAGGTTTTAAAAACCCCAAATATTAATACATCATAATTTAAGTCAATATAATTATTCATAAAAAATCGCATATTATCTTGTTTTGATGTTTAAAAATATATTTAAATTAAAAAAAGTTGTATAAAATAAGTATAAGTTATTCTACTAGTGTTGATTTGGTGTAATAAACATTGTCACCTTGAGAAGGCTTCTATGTTAAACAAATGCATTAAGTAGCTAAGTAATATGTATAAGTATATGTCATTTTTATTCAAATACATCCATTTGGTGTGTTTCATCCCATCATATAATGTTCAAAGCAATATAGCTCTTCTCCCATGTATCCATCTAATAGGTTATATGTTTCTAGCAAAAGTAGCTCTACGTTATTTTCATAATTTGTTTTGTTTTTCATAAATTTAACACATATTTGTCCATAAAAACAATCATTTTCTTTATATCTTTTTTCATTGAAAGTTTTTTTAAACAACATATTATGATATCAATAGATTATATTAGAATTTCAGATTTTAAAAAACTCAAATATCAATACATTATAATTTAAGTCAATATAATTAATCACAAAAAATTCGCATATTTATACATAATAAATTAGCAGATTTTCTTGTTTTAGTGTTTAACACATATATTTAATTTTAAAAAAGATGTATAAAATAAGTATAAATTATTCTACTAGTGTTGATTTGGTGTAGTAAACATAGTCACTTTGAAAAGGCTACTATGTTTAGCAAATGCATTAAGTAGCTAAGTAATAGGTATAAGTAAATGTCATTTTTATTCAAATACATTTATTTGGAGTGTTTCATCCCATCCTATAATATTCAAAGCAAGCATAGCTCTTTTCCTATGTATCCATCTAATAGGTTATATGTTTGTAGCAAAAGTGGCTCTATGTTATTTTCACAATTTGTTTTGTTTTTCATAAATTTAACACATATTTGTCCAAAAAACTGTCATTTTCTTTATATCTTTTTCTCTTTGTAATTTTTTTTAAACAACATATTATGATATCAATACATTATATTTTAGAATTTCATATTTTAAAAAACCCAAATATCAATACATTATAATTTAAGTCAATATAATTATACCTTAAAAATTCGCATATTTTCTTGTTCTAGTGTTTAACACATATATTTAATATTAAAAAAGATGTACAAAATAAGTATAAATTATTCTACAAGTGTTTATTTGGTGTTGTAAACATAGTCACCTTGAGAAGGCTACTATGTTAAACAAATGCATTAAGTAGCTAAGTAATATGTATAAGTAAATGTCATTTTTATTGAAATACATCCATTTGGAGTGTTTCATCCCATCCTATAATTTTCAAAGCAAACATAGCTCTTTTCCCATGTATCCATCTAATAGGTTATATGTTTCTAGCAAAAGTAGCTTCACGTTATTTTCATAAATTTTTTGTTTTTCATAAATTTAACACATATTTATCCATAAAAACGTTATTTTCTTTATATCTTTTTCTCATTGTAATTTTTTTTAAACAACATATTATGATATCAATACATTATATTTTAGAATTTTAGATTTTAAAAAACTCAAATATCAATACATTATAATTTAAGTCAATATAATTATTCATAAAAAATTCGCATATTTTCTTGTTCTAGTGTTTAACACATATATTTAATTTTAAAAAAGATGTAAAAAAATAAGTATAAATTATTATATAAGTGTTTATTTGGTGTAGTAAAGATAGTCACCTTGAGAAGGCTACTATGTTAAACAAATGCATTAAGTAGCTAAGTAATATGTATAAGTAAATGTCAGTTTTATTCAAATACATCCATTTGGAGTGTTTCATCCCATCCTATAATATTCAAAGCAATATAGCTCTTCTCCCATGTATCCATCTAATAGGTTATATGATTCTAGCAAAAGTAGCTCTACGTTATTTTCATAATTTGTTTTGTTTTTCATAAATTTACCACATATTTGTCCATAAAAACAGTTATTTTCTTTATATCTTTTTCTCATTGTAATTTTTTTTACACAACGTATTATGATATCAATACATTATATTTTAGAATTTTAGATTTTAAAAAACTCAAATATCAATACATTATAATTTAAGTCAATATAATTATTCATAAAAAATTCGTATATTTTCTTGTTCTATTGTTTAACACATATATTTAATTTTAAAAAGATGTATAAAATAAGTATAAATTATTATACAAGTGTTTATTTGGTGTAGTAAAGATTGTCACCTTGAGAAGGCTACTATGTTAAACAAATGCATTAAGTAGCTAAGAAATATGCATAAGTAATTGTCATTTTTATTCAAATACATCCATTTGGAGTGTTTCATCCCATCCTATAATTTTCAAAGCAAACATAGCTCTTTTCCCATGTGTCCATCTAATAGGTTATATGTTTCTAGCAAAAGTAGCTCTACGTTATTTTCTTAATTTGTTTTGTTTTTAATAAATTTAACACATATTTGTCTATAAAAACTGTCATTTTCTTTTTTCTTTTTTTCATAATGATTTTTTTAAACAACATATTATGATATCAATACTTTATATTTTAAATTTTCAGATTTTAAAAAACCCAAATATGAATACATTATAATTTAAGTCAATATAATTATTCATAAAAAATCGCATATTCTCTTGTTTTAATGTTTAAAAATATATTTAAATTATAAAAAGATGTATAAAATAAGTATAAATTATTCTACTAGTGTTGATTTGGTGTAGTAAACATTGTCACCTTGAGAAGGCTACTATGTTAAACAAATGCATTAAGTAGCTAAGTAATATGTATAAGTAAATGTCATTTTTATTCAAATCCATCCATTTGGAGTGTTTCATCCTATAATATAATTCTCAAAGCAAACATAGCTCTTTTCCCATGTATCCATCTAATAGGTTATATGTTTCTAGCAAAAGTAGCTCTACGTTATTTTCACAATTTGTTTTGTTTTTCATAAATTTAACACATATTTGTCCATATAAACTTTCATTTTATTTATATCTTTTTTTCATTGTAATTTTTTTTAAACAACATATTATGATATCAATACATTATATTTTAGAATTTCATATTTTAGAAAACCCAAATATCAATACATTATAATTTAAGTCAATATAATTATACCTAAAATTTTTGCATATTTTCTTGTTCTAGTGTTTAACACATATTTAATTTTAAAAAAGATGTATATAATAAGTATAAATTATTCTACAAGTGTTTATTTGGTGTACTAAACATAGTCACCTTGAGAAGGCTACTATGTTAAATAAATGCATTAAGTAGCTAAGTAATATGTATAAGTAAATGTCATTTTTATTCAAATACATCCATTTGGAGTGTTTCATCCCATCCTATAATTTTCAAAGCAAACATAGCTCTTTTCCCTTGTATCCATCTAATAGGTTATATGTTTCTAGCAAAACTAGCTCTACATTATTTTCACAATTTGTTTTGTTTTTCATAAATTCAACACATATTTTTCCATAAAAACTGTCATTTTCTTTATATCTTTTTTTCATTGTAATTTTTTACAACAACGTATTATGATATCAATACATTATATTTTAGAATTTCAGATTTTAAGAGACTCAAATATCAATACATTATAATTTAAGAGAATATAATTATTTATAAAAAGTCACATATTTTCTTATTTTAGTGTTTAACACATATATTTAATTTTAAAAAATATGTATAAAATAAGTATAAATTATTCTACCAGTGTTGATTTGGTGTAGTAAACATAGTCACCTTGAGAAGGCTACTATGTTAAACAAATGCATTAAGTAGCTAAGTTATTTGTATAAGTATATGTTATTTTTATTCAAATACATCCATTTGGAGTGTTTCATCCCATCCTATAATGTTCAAAGCAAACATAATTCTTTTCCCATGTATCCATCTAATAGGTTATATGTTTCTAGCAAAAGTAGCTCTACGTTATTTTCACAATTTGTTTTGTTTTTCATAAATTTAACTCATATTTGTCCATAAAAACTGTCATTTTCTTTATATCTTTTTTTCATTGTAATTTTTTTAAACAACATATTACGATATAATAGAAGTGTAAATATCAATAGTCAAATGCTACAGACCCATAAAGAGATGACGATTAATCGACTAAAATAAATGCTAAAGAAACAAAATAAAAAGTATTAAAAAGATATAAAATGTACAAAACTAAAGAATGTGTGGTAGGCAAGTGTTGAACACAGGTCATGGGAACTACAAAACAAAGCGGTAGCCAACTCAACCATGATTCTCAATTGTCACAGCATGGTATTAATTGATATATAATGGAAAAAACATGAAATAATAGAAAGTAAGAAAAAATCACAAAAATAAGAGGGGGGGCGCAGGTCTCAAACCCAGGTCATGGGGGTTGGGAGACCGAAGCCTCAACCACTCTAGCCATGACCTCAATCTATCAACAAATGAACACAACTAATACAAAATAAAGAAGAAAATGCATAAAGTGGAAAATAAAAAAGAAATCCAGTGCATACCAAACATGAACCAAAATGGAGAAAACCAACAACATTAGCAATCGCCTCTTTAACACTACAACAGACTGAATTCCCTAATTGTAACAGAACAACAAACATACTCAAAACATAAAAAATTCATTTTGAAAAGAAATCAAATAAAACAATGCCATCAAACCAAATTCAAACGAGATCGAGAAAGGAAACGAAAATACGCAGCAACAAACGATAACCCAATCATGAATACAACTCAAAGGAAAAAAAAACAATAACATATCTGAACAAAAAGATTACCTAAATCTAAAGCGTTTTCAAATTCGAAAGCGTTAACGGAAAATGTTGAACATGAAGTTGCAGCGGACAGAGGGAGTATTAACAGTGGCGGAAACTATTGTGATGTCGAGGTTCAATTGTGTAGTGAGTTGCGGTGATGCTTGGTTGTGAAGATCTTGTTGCGATTTTTTGTGAAAGGTCCGATAACACTTCCGAATTCTCTTTTTTGTTCTTATTCTTAACCAAATGAGAGAGGGACACATGCCCCTGTGGTTGATAAAAAACCTTACCCTTCTTTGATTCCTTGTATTTCAATTATTCTTTAAAAAAAACAATAAAACTTAATAGATAAACTTAAAAATAAAATGACATAAAATTAAACTAAAAACCTACTAATTCCTGATTAATTCTAAATAAACGTCCCAAATCTTTTGACTAGAAAACAAAAATAAACGGATCAAAAAAGAATAAAAATCGGGCGCAAAAGTGCTCGAAAAATTAAAATAATTGCACCACAATGATCAGTGTAAAATAAGCTTCTCAAAAACATACAGGTCTTTGTCAAATTTCGAAATAAAAAAATGATCGATTAAAAGGCTCAAACGAATCAAAATGTGACCGAAAAAGTAGTCAAAAAAATAAATCGAGCACACTAGGTTAAACCACGCAAAATGTAGATTAATAAAACTGATGTCTGCAAGCTCGATTTGGAAATTTTTCGCCCACTAATTTGACATACATTTGAAAATTGATTCAACAGGTTTTCCTGTAGATTCGAAAATTTATTTCGAATGACATCCTAGGCATTATGCGGCATGAGATGGATGTTATGATATGCATAGATGCAAAAGCTACTATAGATGTATCGATTCGGCGATTTAGGGTCAAAATTTGGGTGCGACTGGAAGATGTAACACCCTCATTCTTCAATTTTTCCTTCCAATTTTGCGAGTTAAAAGAAGTTGCACCTCTCCTCAAAAGAAGTTCTTCTCTCAACATGGTTCTAAATCGCGTTGTGAGAGCTTCTATTAGTAATCTATTTGGATCATTTCCAAAAAATTTGGCCATGATCACTTAAATGTAGTCCTCGCAGTTGTTTACACTCATAATCAAAGCTTTTCTTTTAGTTTTCTACAAAAAGCAACCAATCAACCCAAGAAAACAATTATTCTCGTGATAGTCAACAACTAAAGCTTATAATAGTAAGATACAAGCAAAAGTAAAATAGAAAAAATATTACCTCTTTGTTGGACATTGATAAGCACCGTTGTCGTTAACACCTAAAACACTTAACATTCTAGTTATTTGAAACATTTCGAGAAGGTACAATAGATTTTCCTTTTTTTTCAATTGTGGATTTTTTGGAAGATGCAACGCCCTCCTTCTTCAATTTGTCCTTCCAATATGATAAGTTTAAAGAAGTAGTGCTTCTCCTTAGTTGTCCCTTTTTGTTCTACTTTGATAGCATGATGAAGTAAGTCCTCTAGAGCCACGTGGTTATGGAGTTCCACTATGTCACTAATGGCATGGTTTAAGCCATGAAGAAACCTAGCCATGGTTACTTCACTATCTTCCTCCATATTAGCTGCAACCTATGTCTCCCTATAATACTCATTGTTACTCTTCAAACCTTGATAAAACTTTGTAATTTGTTATGCAAATCCCTATGTAATAGAATGACACAAACCTCTTCCTCATGATTATTTTAATTTCTTCCCAATATTCGGTCTTCACATCTTCTTCTATCTTTGACCAATTAGTCACACCATGCTAAGGCATATTTTGTAAATTCAATGGAAAAAAAATACACTTTTGAATATTAGTGAAAGTATTAAAAATAAAATTTTGTTCAATTTTCTTTTCCCACTCTATGTATGCCTTCAGATCATTCCTTCCTTGAAAAGGCAACACTTTTATTTTTATGCCCATTAATTTGACTTCTCAATGTCTCTCTTCACGCCTTCTCCTATTCCTCGTCAATAATTTTTACTAGTTGATCAATTTTTCGTCTAATGTTCTGGTTTCTTCGCTCAACATTGTTCTAAAGCGTGATATGAGAACTTTTCTTAGTAATCTATTTGGGTTATTATCAATATTTTAGGCCATCATCTCTAAATTTAAGTCCTCACAAATGTTTACACTCATAGTCATAGCTATTCCTTTAGTTTTCTAAAGAAACAAACCAATCAACACAAGAAAAGAATTTTCTTGTGATAATTAACACCCAAAGCTTAAAATAATATGACGAAAGTATAAAAAATGTAAATGAAATATGTCCTATTTGTTGAACATTTAGAAGCAATATGCCCTTGCCATTACACTTGAAACACTTAATATTCTTGTTAGTTGAAACATTTGGAGAAGCTACTATAGATTTACCTGTGTTTTTAGATGTTGCTTCTTTGGAAGATGTAGTGCCCTCCTTCTTCAATTTGTCCTTCCAATTTTGTGGATTAAAAGAAGTAGTGCCTCTACTTAATTATCCCTTTCTCTTGAAATGTTGTACTAATTTGATAGCTTGATGAACTAACTCCTCTATAGCAACATAGTGATGGAGTTCCACTATGTCATTAATGACGTGGTTTAAGCCATGAAGGAGCTTAGTCGTGGTTTCTTCACTATCTTCCTTTACATTAGCTTCGATATTTGAAACCTCCATCTCCTTATAATTCTAATCAACAATCTTTGAACATCGAGCAAGCCTTTGGAATTTTTTGTGAAAATCCTTATGGTGGCATCAACCGCTTCCTCGTGATTCTCTCTACTTGTTCCCATGTTTTTGAGGATGCTTCTACATATCGTCTTCTCTCTTTAACAAATTGGTCTTACCAAACCAAGTCATATCATGTATATTCAAGTAGCAACAATCTCCACTTTTTGAACATTAGTGAAAGTATTATAAGTAAAAATATGTTCTATTTTCTTTTCTCATTCCATATATACCTCCGGATCATTCCCGCCTAAAAAAGGTGACACTTTAATTTTTATACCCATCAATCCATCTTTTATATGTCTATGTTAACGCTTTCTCCTTCTTATTTTCTCTTCATCTCCATTCTATCTTTCTAGTTGATCAATTCTTTCATGTAAATTTTTTGTTTCTTCTATCAACATGGTTCTAAGTCGTGTTTTGAGAGCTTATATTAGTAAAATATTTGGGTCATTACCAAAATTTGGGTCATGATCACTCAAAGCTAATCCTCGCAAGTGTTTACATCATAGTCAAATCTCTTCTTTTGGTTTCTGAAGAAATCAACCAATCAACACTAGAAAACAAATTTTCTAGTGATAGTCAACAATCAAAGATTAAAATAGAAAGACACAAGCAAAAATAAAATAGACAAAAATATGTCCTCTTTGTTGTACATTTAGAAGCAATATGACCTTTCCATTAACACTTGAAGCACTTAACATACTTGGTAGATGAAACATTTAGAGAAGGTATTATAGATTTTCCATTGCTTTAAATTGTGGACTCTTTGGAAGATGTAGCACCCTTTTTCTTCAATTTGTCCTTCCAATTTGAAAATTTGAATGAAGTAGTGCTTCTCCTTAGTTGGACCTTTTTGTTCTACTAGGATAGCTTGATGAACTAAGTCCTATATAGCCACATGGTGATGGAGTTCCTCTATGTCACTAATGTCACGTTTTAAGCCATGAAGAAACCTAGCCATGGTTGCTTCACTATCTCCCTCCACGTTAGCTATAATCTTTGCAACCTCTATCTTCTTACACTACTCATCATTACTCTTCGACTATTGAGCAAGGCTTTGTTATTTGTTATGCAAATTCCTATGTAATAGGATGGCACAAACAACTTCCTCGTGATTCTCTTCATTTCTTCCCAAGATTCTATGTTCGGTTCTTTATATCTTCTTCTATCTTTGACCAATTAGTCCCACCACATCAAGGCATATTATGTAAATTCTTTCTAGTTGATCACTTCTTTAATCTAAAGTTTCGGTTTCTTCTCTCAACATTATTCTAAATCTTGATATGAGAGCTTGTCTCGATAACCTATTATGGTTATTATCAATATTTTCAGACCATGATCACTAAAATTTAGTCCTCACAAGTGTTTAATATTGTTCCAACTTCTTTATAATTAGAGTCTTTAATTATCCCTACCACCTCAAAATAGTTCCACTTATCTACATCACATCTCAGCTTAGAAACTAATCATTCATAACCAAAAAACTCATCATCTACAAATGAGCCTCCATGATGGATAAAAATATGAACAAAGTCATCCATTATTTACCTAAAAGAAAAAATACTTAATAAGAACCAACAAATATTAACATTCAGAAGCAACACCAACACAAGTTCGTAAAACCAACTCAAATTCATACGATCAAAATCATACAATCACATTCGTACAACAAAAATTTACATTTAAAATCAAAACGAAGACAAATTCCTAAAACCAACAGAAAATCATACAATCACACTGATATTACACAAATTAACATTTCGAATAAGAACCAGCAAAAAATCCTAAAACAATGAGAAAACCCTAATACAAATAATGTATCCTAAAATTAGTATTATACATTAAATCCCTCGGTTAAACCTAGTAAATTGAAAACTCAGTAAACCCTAAATTTAAATGGGGCGAAAAATTAAAAATCCAGCAAACCCTATATTAGAAAGATGCAAAACATTATATTTATCAATAGATTTGTCTTCCTCTTTTGGTTTCATCCTTCGTTCCTTCGTTTTCGGCCTTCGTTTCTTCGTTCTCAACCTTCGTTCCTACCTTCTGAACCGTTTGCATTCACACTCTCCAACGTTCTTCCTTTGTTTCACTCAGGAGAAAATATAAGAAATGAAATAAATCAAACCCCTAAACCCCTTTAAGTATTCAATCTCAAGAATATTTATCCACCTCAGAGACATCTGACTTCTTCCATTGGCTTTAACTAATGCCTTTGACGTCAAGGACAAAGGAGAAACGTAACTCTTTTTGAATAATTGAGGGATCAAAATGAACGTTTATAAAGCTAAGGGACTAATATGAATCCCAACCAAAAGAATAAAGGAAGAAAAAAGAATGTTAACCCTACAAAATAAGTTATTAATTTTCTCATTTATGTAACATGCAGAGATATATAAGATGATAAAATGAAATAGGAGAATGGGTCGAAATGAGCCGGGGAAATCTGTTATGACATGGTATCTATCTATATTATAAGAAGCAAAGCTACTTGGTCGTAACAAGAATTCTTGATATACACAGAAAAAGCTACAATCAATGGTAGCCTCCAAAACATTTTCAGGCTGCTATACACAAACTTGATCATCTGAAGGTTGAAGAAAAGTATATATTATTATTATTATTATTATTATTATCATCTTTGGTTAGTAGAACTCTCTGTAATGCTGTTAGTCTTAGCTGCTAAGCGTGCTGTTGAACCAACCGTGGTTGGGCGCAAGGATCTCTGGCGCACCATATGGCAGAATTCGGGATCATTTGTCTTCCCCTCATACCTTATCCATTGTACTATCTCATGATAAAAAGGAAAGAACTGGATCTTGATTGCTGAGTAAGACAAGTATGGTATGAGTGTTGTGATGACCACAAACAATGTGAGAATCCAATAAGAAGGAGATGGTGCAAGAGTTTCAAGGAAAAGTTTATAAGAAATAGTGGAAATTCCAGGAGGCAGTGCACCGTAAACCAATAGAAAAAGGTACCATAGAGCAATGGTTCCCCATATGAAAACATGTTGAATCAATGTGAAGTAACTTATGGCAAGTGCCATCTGCAAATTCACAACCCATACCACACATGTATACATAGTTGCTCCGAGTATATCCCTCCCAGCAGTTCTTCCTTCCTTATCAAAGGCCTGAATCTCCATGGCGTTTGTGCAGAAGAAGAATATTATTATGGCACTCATAAATCCATTAAGCATCCAACTTAGTATCCTCCTCCAGTTAAACAGGACATTTTGCACACCTTCTTGATACAATATAGGAAACTGCCCAGGAATAATCATCATCATCATCACATGTAGTTAGAGTGTGATAGGGAAAATAACAGCCATATCATATTGTCAAGAGTGAGAGCTTACTCTTAGACAGTACCGAGCAGATACATCCTGGTCAAAGACTCCAAGGGCAACCACTGGAAGTGATGAAAAGAAGACATTATAGAGAGACAAAAACCAGTCATTGTATGCAGGCTGTCCAGAGAACGATGTACACACTTCATACAAGAATAGAGTAAAGCCAAATGTGATGTTCTTGTAGAAAAAATAGCATATCTGCAACAAGAATAATAATCAAAACCAAATGACTAATCTATAGAATGATGATGATGAGAGTGGCAATACCATTGATGAGATCCTCCTGTAACACCAATGTCCATGTACAAGAAGTAATCTTTCCAAATAACGGAACTGTGCGATTGCAATATCACTAGACATAACAGCCTGGAGGAACAAAATACTTTTAACAAAACAGTACAAGGAAGCATTAAAGAACAAAAACAGAATAGTTTATAGTTTATACCTGCATTCCTTCAACTCCACTGATTCCAACCCCTATATCAGCTTCTTGAAGCATTCCAACATCATTAGCTCCATCACCAATAGCTAATGTAGTTTTACCGGTTCCAGATTTTACCAGTCTAGTAACCTTAAAGGGAACAACCAATAAAATGTATTACTTTTTAAAACTAAGCAGAACTAAAACAAAATGTCAGAATAGATTGTAACGTACTAGTGCTTTCTGCTTTGGCGATGACCGGCAGCAGATAACAGATGCACAATGAATTGCAAGATCTAGAAACATGTCCTTCATATTATCCTCTAAAGCGTAAGCAAGTGATTTTCCATCAATAATTAAAGCAAATGCTTGCTCAGTGGTTCCTCTAGAGGCGGCAAGCTGTTGAGCACCATCAGATATCTGATGCCGGATATTTTCCCTTGAAGCCTGAAACATGAGTCAACATAAAGAAACAGGGTTAACTCCACAGTTTCACTAAAATAGTTACACACCAAGCTATCCCTTCCATGCTAAGAAACGCATAAAAATAAAAGAAAGAAACAGAATATACTATAAGTTGATCATTATTTTACTTTTGCAATGGCCCTCTTGTCTCCAGCCTTCTCCAATGCTTGAATGTCTGGACTCTCCAACTGAATTATAAGCTGCTTCATTCCTTGTCTAAGAAAACTACAAGCAAAACTGCAATTGTACTTCGATGTGAGATACCTTGAGAAATAGTTATCATGATGAAGTTAATTTAAGAAATGGAAAAATCATAATACCCAATATTGATGGCAGTCTCCATTTTATCACCAGTTAGAACCCATATCTTAATTCCAGCTTGTGCAAGTTTGTCAATGCAATCAGGAACCTAGCAAAACAATTAAGAGGAATCATTTCAAGTTCTGTTCCAACCAATAAATCACTTCTCTCCCAACTCACCCCATTTTGGAGCTTGTCTTCTACAGCAGTGGCACCAAGAAGGATTAGATCACTCTCAATCATATCTGTTATCTCATCTATCAATGTTTCCCGATCTGCACTAACTGAAATTTTTGCTTGAGAAAATTCAGTATCAAACTCCTGGTATTTCTCTTCGTCAAGTTCACGGTAAGCCAATATCAGTGTCCTTAGACCTGCGTCAGCATATTCATGCACATCTTCCAAGGTTTTCTCTTCATATTCCCTACCATCCTTGGCAAGTCTTTCAAACATGACACTGCATGCAAATATGACGCAGAACAGATCAATAAGGTCAAATGCCAAGAAACCAAGGTTACAAAAGACAGGACTGTTAATCACTCACCTGTCTGCACCTTTACACAGCAGCAAAATTCTCCCTTCTTCGTCCTTCACTATCACTGACATTCGCTTCCTCGTGCTATTAAATTCTAACACATTCAGAAGTGTGAAAATCCTGCAAAAAATTACTGTCATTCTGCGTTACTTGAAGAGGTGATTTACAGTGGCCTTGAACAAATTGAATAATAAAAACTGACCTTTCGACCTTGTCACCAGAAACAGGATCCAATTCATACATGGATAAACTAGTTTGAGTCCTTTTATAGAATTCAAAACCAATCTCTCTGGCTGCAACCACAAATGCTGCTTCGTCAGGAGATTCGGCCTCATACGAGACATTTCCTGCATCTTCATCCACTTCTGGTATAGCTGTATGACAGATTGCCAACAAGCGAAAAAACTTGTGGATAATATCTGCATTAGGCTCATTAACCCAGGTTCCATTGGTTATCCTTTCATCTGTAAAGTTAAAACCTTTGATGGGTAAGGGTTCATTTGTAATGGGAGAATCCGTGATGTCATTAATCAAAGGAGAATCATTTCTTCTATTCATGGCCCTCTCGACCTCTGTAACACCACGTCCGTAAGCTACCCCAGCAATGGAACATTTTATAAACTCCATTGAGTTGCAAGTGAGAGTTCCGGTTTTATCAGAAAGTATTGTATCAACTTGTCCAAGTTCCTCATTCAAGTTTGAAGTACGGGCATAGGCATGTGTATCTGCTTCGGCGTAGTACATATGTATATCTTGATTGATGAAGATGCTTTGAAGAACCTTGACAATTTCTATTGATACATACAATGAGATTGGAATGAAGAAACTGTATAACATTAAGGCTGTCAAAAAATGAAACATAGCAGCGGCAGAAGCTCTTTTAGGATCAAAGAAAATTGTAGAATGGTCTGGTCTTAGATACCATCTTTTCATCACACCTTGTTGGCTCAAATCATCTTTAGTTGTAATTCCAAAGAAAACAGATCCAAGAGCTGCCATAAAAAATAAAATGCAAAATAATAAGTAGATAATCTTATCCATCTTCTTCTCAACTCTGCTTCTTTTTGAAGGTGGATGGGTGGAGTTTTGAATGAGCTTAGTGTCGTGACCAGTGAAGACGACGACGCCAAAGATGTAGTCTGTATTACGAAGTTTAGAGTCTCTGAGAAGAAGTTGGTGAGAAGATAGGGGATATTGTTGATCGTTAAACTCCATGGTCCCAACAAATGAATATAAATTTGCATTTGGATCTTCACATTTGATTGAAGCTCTAAAATCAGACAAGTCAAAATCTTGGTGTAAAGCACAAGTGACTTCTAATCCTTGTTTTAACTTCAAATTTGTCTCGCCGTCCAAATTCATTGTCTCGACATAACATACTGCATCATCATAACTTGACGAAACAAGTACTAGGTCTGCAGGGAAGAATTCATCTTTTATTATCTTTACAATATGCCCCACCTTGAGATTCTTCCACTCAGTATATTCAAAAGTTCCATGACCTTTATGCACTTTAACTCTTCTATTGTTCACCTCAATATCCTGTGATTCAAGTAAGTAACTTAATTATACATGTGATATTGGAGAAGAAAAAAGAAAAGAAAGTACCTGTTTTTTGCGTCGCCAATCTTCAATACCCTCTTTAACCATAGTAGCACCAATAACAATAATCAAAGGAAGAATAGCACTGGCAGCAGTATAGGGGGCAAGGTTTGTAAAGGCCAAAGTACCAGTTACCAAAAAATAGAAATTAGCGACTCTCCTAAACTGTTCAAAGAGTGACTTGGGCAAAAATGTGGCAAGAGTATACTTTGTTGAGCTCACTGAATTATCTGCATACTCAAAAGTGTGTGGTTGATTGCAAAACACATGGCGTGAATATCCACGCTCTCCAATATGTGAATGTTCTCTTTTAAAAGATGGTCTCCCACATGCGAAGGAATAGATCTTGCTCAGATGTAACTTCCTCCTCATTTTTCAATCAAACCTCAAACAATCATAATAATACGTGTTCATATTGTTATATATAAACCTTGATTATTTGGCTGGCAACGTGCATCAAAACTGAGAGGACCCCAATCAGGTCAGAGTTATAATAATAATAATAATAAGGAAAAAAGAACGTGAGTTGAAAAGAGCAAACAGACACGTTGTTGTTGTTGTTGTTGTGAGTCTAGAACAACGGTCAACGAAAGATAATGTTGGTGGAAGAGAAAGACAATAACATTAGAGTTGGTTTGGATCTCGCATTTTCATCCATCGCGCATTTCCTCTCCATCACAAATTCAAATGTCTTCCTACAGATTCCAATTTCTAAACTTTCATATAAATAAATAAAACAGATTGTAATTGCAGAGATAGAACAGACAGTGAGAAGACAACCACTTTCTTCTGTTTTTTTATTAATATTATTATTATTATTCTCGCGAGAAAGCTATGGAGCTCGTCAATGGTGTCACACAACTCTCTCTCTCTCCGACAACTTTCACAGCTAAGTAATGCTTACATCAAGAAAACAAACAGCTAATCTCCTCTTAATAAATTTTTTCATTAAATTCACCATTTCATACATAAATAAAAGAAACAATTTTTTTTTTGTTATAATTCATTTCACTTTTATTATAAATCAGTATTCGCAATATAATTAAATTGAAATTGATATAAAAAACATATTTTAGGAAACTTAATACTAACACTGTATATCTCGTTGTTGTTTAGTATATGTATACACTTTACGAAATAATAGATGATGTGTCTATTTTTTATTTAATATTATTAGTGAATATAAATTGTGGGATTTTATGTGTATGGAAATTTTGTTTCAGTTATTAGTGAATAAAAATTAGATTTAAATTATTTTCATAAATAAGTTTTAAACAAAACCAAACACCTTATCAATATATTAAATGATATTCAAAGGCTCTAATGTAATCTAATTTAGCTTCAAGGTTTTGAAAGTGTTTATCATTACAAAAAAAACATTGTTATGTGTTTTTATATGAACATATCTATTGAATAAAAAATTTATAACATAGATATCATGTCAAAAAAATTCAAAGCACATTTCATGTTTGATTTGCTATTAAGCTGCAACAAAATTAATATTATTTAGCGATCGTATTCAAGATAGTTTAATAATGAATCAAGCCATTTCAAATCTACTTTAAAATTTCTTGACATGATATCTATATTATGAATTTTTTATTCAAAGATCAATTTTATAAATTATTTATTTATTAAAAAGTTTGGTGAATTTTTTTTCATTAATTCATTTTTTTTGGCAAACAACAATTTTGTTATCTATTTTTTATTATGATTTTGTTTCTTCAATCTATTTTAAATTGTCAATTTAGTCCTTAAATACATATTTTTTAACTTAGCCCATAAAATTACTAACAAAATGCACTATATTTGTTTGTAATTTTAATATATTTAAATATAATGGTTGTTTGTATTTGTAGTAATATATTTATGAAAACTCACAATACGACAATGCAAAACCAATCCTTACTAGGCGTTTGCTCAAGAATAAGTCGTCTATGCATGATCCCTATTTAGTAATAAGTGACTCGCCCTAAAGAAAAACGTGGACGGTGGGTGATGTATACGCAGTCCATAATCACATGTGAAAGAAGTCATAACCACGATTATCCGAGAAATATGTTAAGAATGTGTGGTTTGGGCCTAACTCAACCCTACAAAACCGGTTGGTAGAGTGAGAACTGCCCCCACTTATAAACACATGTTCAGGCCATATATTGTCCGGTGTGGGACTCTTTAACACACCCCCTCACGCCTAGGATTGGACATCTGGAGCGTGGAAATAAATGGTGGGTGACCCGATAGCGGAAACCATAGTAGGTGGCCCACCGGATCTTAAACCAGGCTCTGATACCATGTTAAGAATGTGTGGTTTGGGCCTAACTCAACCCTACAAAACCGGTTGGTAGAGTGAGAACTGCCCCCACTTATAAACACATGTTCAGGCCATATATTGTCCGATGTGGGACTCTTAACAAAATATGCAGTCAATAGGTTCCCTAGTCAAGGTGGAGCGGTTATTACTTCTCAAAATTCCCAAATCCATACCAATATGTCTATATAAATATCTCATCCTTAGGGTGTGGGGATATTTTGAATTCACCACGAAAAACCCCAAAATACAAAGTTTTTCATTCTCGTGAGTTTGCTCTAGCCACACATAACACACCACCAAAATAGGGTTTCTCACAACCGTGAGCTTTCCCTAACCACCACAATCTTTAAAGCCTCTGGTCACCCCTACCAACTTAGGGGTGCCACACAACTGTACTTTTTTTAGTAAGTATAGTGGCACCCGATAAAATCGACCTGTGCCACATCTTCCATTATTCCACCACTTTGACACTCACCAAAGTCTCCATTCCTAGCCCTAATTGTCCCCAATCATGGTGTCCAGGAGAGCACAATCTCCCACATAGGAGGATACTTGAGGCAACAACGATCCTAACGCCATAGCAGAGATGTGCGCCACCATGGACAAGCATATACCGTCAAAACCGAGCTTTAGAGTACAATGTCCTTAACATTCAACAGTGGCAACATGAGGTTACAACCTCACTCAGATGATATAAGGGAAGCACATGTCCTCGAAGGTTTTAAGTCTCCCTCCTTTGTAAAGTTTGATGGATGTAGAGACCCTTACGAGCATGTCACCTCCATCAAAATATAAATGGACATCATTGGATCGTTTGATCATCTGAAATGCAAGCTTTTATCTAGCACTTTCAGAGATGCAGCCTTACGATGGTACATGAGCCTACCACGAATTCCATCGAAGCTACATGGATCTGGTGAAAAAACTCGTACACCAGTTTACAATAAGTCGACATAGAAAGATGTCTACCACCAGCTTGTTTAACATTCGTCTAGGCCCATCAGAGTCACTAAGGGAATACCTCGCCCATTTCAACGAAGCCACTATAAGAGTCTTCCATCTAAACCAAGAATTATCGCAAAATAGGGCACTTTAACGAATCTATCGCCCAAAGGTCAACATCTATATTAGCATAGGTGGTCACAAAGGAAGAATGTTATATACATGGAAAGGAGAGTAAAGACGAAAAGAAGGTGTAAGACCCCAATTTCGACCCTAAGATCCCTCGTGATATCTCATCATTTGCATTGGCTTTGGGATCACACCTTGACATCCTCCTTACCCCTCATTCATTGGGTTTGCATTGGGAGAGGTCACCAAGCACATTTTATTGTATCATACTTTGTTTTTCATTATTTACTAACCAAAATGCCAAAAATATGTCTATGTATAGTTTGTTACTTTTGTAGGTAGTGTGTGTGTTCACCCATGCTCCATCAAGCTCATATCTAGGGTTTAAGACCCTCAATGCAAGGAGAACAATGAAGATATGGTTTACATTGGTTCTAGACATCATATATGGATCCCCATGGTCTTCACATATTATTTTGATCAAGAATTCATCAAGAGTTTGAAGCTTGTTTGCCTTGGAAGCCCTAGTTCATCTAGGTATCTTGTGTGACTTCCTCAGCAAGTTTCTTCAACATTTGATCAAATATTTCAAGGTATACTTCATATTACGTCATATTACTCATATATGATCCTCCATGAGTCCCAAATATCAAGATAAGGTCAAACTTGCAAGTTGGTTCATGGTGGTTGACCAGAGAAAGTTAATTGGTTAAAATTGGGGTTCCCTAGACCCTATCTCCTACAATTTTAGTCATATAAAAATTATTCCAAGAGAAAAGTTACTTCTAATGACATTCCAAACAACTTCTATGTTGAAGTCAAGAGCTAGTTTTTCTTGGAAAGGAATTTTTTATGGTGAACGATTATAGGCCATTTTGTCTGAACCCTAGTTAGGAGGTTAACTTCCAAAGACCATAACTTGCTCAATTTTTATGATATGAAATCCATTCAAGTTTCATGATCAAATTAAAGATGTCCTTTTTAACTTTTATGTTTTGAAGATGTTTAAATTAAACTTGCAAATGCATGTTCCAAGAGGAAACATTATAGGTCATTTTGGGCCACTACCATTGAACAAGTGATTTTCCTCAATTTCTAAAATGCATAACTCCTTCATGCCAAATTCAAATTAGGTCGCATTTATTAACAAATTGAATAGGTTTTAAGGAGCTACAAATTTGATGAAGGAACTTTTTCCATTTGAAGCCCATAGAAGAAGTTATTCAAGGTGGAAGAAGTGAACATTTGACTTGGTACTTAGAATTTTTTTAAATATGTTTGATTTTCCAAACTTCCACCTCAAAATTCATCATGATCCAAGCTTAAAATGGAAAAGTGTTCAACATGAAATTTGTTTCCCTTGATCTCACATTTCCAAAAAGTCCAAGATCACCTTATTTGGCCAAAGAATGAAGGACTTGCGCATAGGTTCTTTTCAAGGGACCAATTAGATAATTTTCACCTTCACATTTCAAACTCAAATGCATGGCCATATGACATGATTTCAGCATGATTCTCAAGCAATTTTTGACCTGAATACATCACTTGATGGGCCTATCACACGCCCATGTAAACGTGCAATGAGAATTGCTAATTTTGGCAAAAATTAAAAGTGTGTGGAAATGAATCACATTGCCTATAAATACAACCCCTCATGCTCAGAATTGAGGACCTCATGCCCAAGCTTTGAACCTGGAACCCAAACGCTCATCATTAAAGGATAATCTTGAAGGTTTTCATTTGAAAATAAAGCTTCAAATCTCATTCTATTTTGAGATTGAAACTCCAAGAGTCCAAGCCATTTTCTGATCTTAATCACTTCCTTTAAGCTTTTGAAACTAAGCGAAGCACAATTGGGATCAAGATCAAGCAAGGTTGAAGCTTCCTCAAAGGTAATTTTTCAGAATTTTCATCTCTTCGATTCTACCTCAATTCTTCATTATTCTTTGTGATTTTTGGTTGGCTGAAGTCCTACCAATGTAGGCAAGAAGATTGAGTTGTTTTAAGGTCAAATCAAAGCAACTCAGTTCATGATCCTCAAAATTCAAATCCCTGTATCTTTTTATATACTTGGAATTGGAGAAAATTGAGGTCAGATTCGAGCTCCTAAGCATTTTTTCTTTAAATACATGTCCTTGCTTTTTTATTTTTGTGGTGGTTGGTGGTGGACCAGTCCGGTGAGGTCCACCGGAGAAGAAGACCGGAGCCCTAGCTCCGGTGGTGTGTTGGTGTAGTACCCCAAAATTTGTCCCCCATTTTTTCTTTTGCATCCGACCCATAACCTTAGGTCCATCTAACCTCATTCATGTCTCATGCATATTCATCCTCATTCATACCTCACAGATTCAAGGTTTCGGATTAACAAAGTGGGCTTGGATTGGAGACTTCGGTATTAGAGTGGGTAATCCTTGTGGTTTGTTTGGAAGGGTTGGAAACCCTAATTGGGGAGGTTCCATACGGTGTTGTGCTTTGATTTGGGAACCCTAACTTTTCGGAACTTTCACTTGCATGGTGAATTAATTATATTTTGAGGCATTTGATCAAGCATGATCATGCTTTGATCTTTGAAATTTAACACATATCTGGTTGTCTAGTTATCCATTTGGTTTTGTGCCTCATTTCACTCATGGGTCCATGCTCATCCAAAGTCAACCATTTGATTCTCGACTACATGTCATGATTCATCAATACAATTACACTTCCATTCACGGGCCCCTGGTCCATTCTCATTCACGGTTATTCATTCATTATTATCGCAGTTCGTGTCATCTAATGTCTGAGGTCTTGCATGACGTATTCCACAAGCATAAAGAGTCTCCTTTAAACTTGAGGCATTTGATTTGCTTAACTTATAAGCCTTGTGATCGTTTGTTAGTCTATTGCATGTAGATATTGGATTCATCACTATGGCATATTGATTTTGGTTTCAAATGGATTCGAGTGCCAAGCTAGTTTTAATTTCATATTTGTTTATGCTTCGAATTGATCAAAGGGATGGTAGAAATTCAAGTTGGTTTTTTTTCTCGAGTCGATTTTGAAATGTGAATTGATTGTAGAAATCATTAACTTAATACTGAATTTTTCTTGGGGGTCCATTTTAAATTGTTGGAATTTTCTCCTTTGATTTTTTAGGCCCAATATCCTTAGGCCCACTTTAACCCAAGTCACATTATACCAAGTAAGAAAAATATGTGAAGGTTCGGTGCCATGTATGCCATGTCCAAAACGGAAAGCAGGTCGAAATGCATTAAAACGAACAACGACAGCTAAATGCCAAAGCATATGTACCGGCTCCAAACGCTGAAAGCTACATTCGCAGAGCTAAAATTCTTCAGTAAAACACATTATAATACAACTAAATCCATAATTAATCATAACATTTGAACCACTATCCTTCTACATAATCCAAGACCATTGTCCAAGTCCAAGTATCTAACTCTAACCCATGATAAATACAATTCACCATGTTACACCCATTGCCTATATCCTAATGCAAATGACTATGGCCAAAGCGGAAACGAAACGGTTGTGACGTGAAGCTGCAAATGCGAGCTTTCCAAACTTTCATAGCCGATAGCCAACAGCCAAAAGGCCAAGAAACGGAACAACAACCTGCCTTTCAATTCTAATCAACCTGCATACTTTTCAACCTGCAGAAGGAATGTTTTTAAGAGAATGTTAAATTCATTCCAAAGTTCCATTACATCATAAATCATTCAAAACCATTAACTCACCACCATCCGACATTTCCAATTAGCACAACACATTAGCATGGCAGAAATTGATTTAGAAAAAAATGCAACTTACGTCTAATTTGCAAAATGACTAACTTTCATTCTGAATCCTAACTTCCAAACCGACCTTTAATCACTTTGGTCACCAAAAGCTTCTAACATAACCGAAAATCCTAAACACAGGTAAACCAATTTCAAAACTATACCAATTTCATTCGGTTTCTGTATGTCGACCATGAGCCAAGCACACGGCACTCGGTTTTGCAACAGCTACAATCATCGATACAAACCAGTGCCGTTGAAACCGTGATCTCTCACCTGTAGCAAACCAAACCTGCACTCTGAAGACCTGCATAAAACCAGCCCCTTAGAAGTCATACAAGATTCATTTCAAGCATCATAACAGCATATTATATACATGACAGTTGGATTTTCCGAACCCCACATGGCATTCCGCAAACGTGACCTTTTCAAGTCAGATAATAAAAACAGTGCACTGATTTAACCCAATTTCATAACAGAATTTTTAACCATTTCCTAACAACCTCTAACCGCCCAACTAACTCACTAACCGATTTAAAACTCTGAATAACTAACTAACAGTTTTTCATTTTCCAACTAACCAAAACAGAATTATAAACTTCTCTTCACAAATCAAAAAGGAAAATATTAACTCTAACTATTTTAACTAATCCTAACCGTTTTGCAACTAACCTAACAATCATAACAGAATTTCCAAATAACTAATAACTAACCCAACAAAGCCAGCTAACGCTGATAACAGAATTTTCAAACAAACTCTAACAACCTCTCCAACCAATTTAACAAACTTCTAACCGTTTTTCTTCTAACTGATTTCCATGATAGACAGAATAGAAGGAGGGATTGAGAAAGTTATAAAAGAGTACCTTCACGGTTCAGATTGGGGGGCTTTTTTCCATCTTCTCCATTCATCATCAATTTCCACTGTCCATCTTCAACCTCACACCTCAATATTCTTCAATCTTTCAACGCAACCTTCTCAACCTGCACACGAAGCCTTTCATTCTGCAGAAACCTTCTCCATTCTTCATCATCTTCAACCTGCACATTCCACAACCTTGATGACCTGCAATTCCTTGATTCTTCCTAAAGCATGGTTCTGCATAAAATCTCGCCGCTCCATATCACCATCGCCGGAAAACAACCACAACGCATCAGTACAAACCAGAAGAAGAAGAATCCGTAAACGAAGAAGAAGGAGTGAATCGAAGGGAAGAGAATTCGGGAAGAACAATTCACCTGGATATTCTGTTCCGACCTTGTCCTTGAAACGCTCAGTAAAGCAGACTTCACTTCGAACGTAAGGCTCTTCTTCCATATCTCTGCCATTCGGAGCCTATCTCGGTGCTGTTTAATCTGGCTTCGAACAACTCTGCAACACAATAACCATAAGGCATTAACTCGCAGCGACTACAAGTTCAGAAATACACATGAGTTGAAAAAAAAGAAGAACTGATTCAAGAATGGAAGCGATTACCTTTTCACAACTGCAAATTAAAGAACTATAATCCAACGTCTTCGCTGTGGAAATTCAATTGAGGGAGCCATGACTCATCTTTGTCGTCTCCTCCCACAAAACTAATCGAGGCCGGATTTCATTATCAACGACACTTCAATTCGGCGAGCTTCCTATTTTGAACCAATATCGTTTTTGTCTGTTAGCGCGGATCTGACATGACGTGAACGGTGAAGGTCGATCGAAGCCGGTTTTGGAACTATCCTCCTTCTCGATCCCAAAGCTTCGGTTCTGTATTCTGTATTCTGAAACGAACCGGAACGACTCGGTAGGTTCCCTCGCCTCCTGTTTTCTTTTAATCACGCATTCGATTTCAGTCTCGATGTCGATTTGTTGTTGAATTTGCACGTGGGATAAATCATTGTGCCGGAATCTTAACGAAGAATCGAGTTCTTGAGCTTTCATCGGGGGCATTGTTAGCGTGCGCGAAATTGAAGCTTATGGAATCGCGATTCTTGTGCCGCGATGGAGTTTCCTTTGTTCAATCTGAGGTTATCGAACGCGGAGGAAGAGGGCGAACTGGGTTTTCACGGCGCTCGCGGTACTTGGCATTGATTTTTTGTCGGTTGTAGGGACTCAGCATAGAGATTTTGATTGAATCTGGACTTTCTTTTGGACCTGGGCCTTTGTCCCAAGTAGGATTTACTTTACACCACTATTGAACCAGTGCACCCCCTCACTGGGTTGAGTTTCGGTGGGGCTTGGGCTCCCAAGTCCAAACCATGATTTTTCTGCACTCCTTACGTGGGCCTACGAACCCCCAAGCGAATCTTGCACCCAATTTTTACTCCAGAAGCCCATTTCCAGGTTTTTTTTTGGTTTTTTTTTGCTAATTGTTCTAGTTAGAAATTAGGACTTAATTAGGTTTCTTAATTCTTGATTAACATGACAAGTTTTAGAATATTAATTAGGTTGATGGATCTTGATTTTGGGATTAATTCACATTTTTAGAGTTTTAGGATTAATCTAGATTTTGGAATTTTAATTAGAATTTTAATTAGGATTTTAATTAGGATTTTAATTAGAATTTTAACTAGGATTTTAATTAGAATTTTAATTAGGACTTTAATTAGGATTTTATCTAGGAATCAAATTAAATTCTAATTAGACTCTTGATTGAATTTGGAATTACATGACTCTTTTAACATTAGGTTAGGATTAACATTAGAATTTAATCAACCTTAGACCATACAATTTTGGCATATTTCACTATTGACCATTTTGCCCTTATGGGCCTAATTTTGGTATCTTGTGTTGAAATTTGTATGCTCCCCTTAGGATTAGAATTCAATTAATTGTAGGACTTAACATAGAATTTTATTCTTGATTTTAATCAATATTTTGACATGCTCCCTTAGGACTTTTAATCTAACTTAGAATATTCAATCAGCTTCTAATGCATGATCCCTTAGGTTAGTTTCTAACAAGTACTAACTTCAATTAGATCCAAAACTTAGTTCTCCACAAATCTAAAATCAAAACCCCCGATTAAATTGATCAAAATCAATTTTGATTAATTAAATCCTTTGAACTTGTATAATCCCACAGTCTAATTGAGTGACCACCTTGGTCACTTAGTAGGACTTTTCTTTCGCGCTGTGGAGCTCAAGGCCTCAAGACAAGATCTTCAATCAAGGCATCCTCAATCATACCAAGCAGTGGATTATTCAAGCACATCAAAGGTGGCGTCTTCAACTTTCAAGCACTTCAAAGGTGGCGTCTTCAACACTTGTTAAATCAAAGTTAGAAGAGTGTGATACGAGCCCTAAGCAATAGAGAAGGAGTGGGACTGGAGTATTCATACCCCCATTTTGAGTATCTTTGGGTATGGGACGTATGACCCAGCGTTCATCGTATTCACCTCTATTCATAGACTTTAGCACAATTCTAATCATATAATTGACAAGTCTCTCTTTACAACAAAGCAAGGACTACATCAACAACTTATCAATCATGAATCAAGTTGTACGATACGAGCCTTAAGTAATGGAGAAGGAATGGGACTGGAGTATTCCTACCCCCATTCTGAGTATCTTTGGGTATGGGACGTATGACCCAGCGCTCATCGTATTCGCCTCCATTCATAGACTTTAGTACGATTTGAATCGAACCATTGATAAAGTCTTCATCATCTCCCATGCAAGAAACAACTTGTTAATACCTTAGGATTGGCAGTAATTTTTTAAAACAAATAATGTAATCATCTCTGTTGTTTTAATATGTTGGGTTGAAGAAGTTCAACATCTGGACCAACATGTCATGTACGATGTCACGACATCATGTTTGTGACATCGCACATGTGTAGAAAACTGAATTAATTAATTCAATATATATTCTGGGATTAGTGAGGATATTTGGTGAATATCCTAACTCCCATGTGGAGGTCTTAAAGACTCAATCATAATATATATAGGCTCAAAATAAGGAGATATATATGGAGAGATTTTAGGATTGAAGACCTTGATTATAGCAAAAAGTTTCTGCTGACTTTGTAACAACAAAGGAGAAGTTTGCTGCGACTTCTGAAGGCCCAAATCCAGTTGGGTGATTAGGTTATAAATAGCATATTGTAACCTAGTTTTTGTAAGCCTCATAGAATGAAAATTTAGGGGTGTGTGTGAGGTAAACCTCCCAACTTGTGGGAAGGTTACCATGTGTTTCTCAGTGGTCAAAGCTGAGAGTATTTGTAACTCAAAGCCTGTAGGCAAGAGTGATTATGGTCTTGAATGAAGCTGTGAAGCAAGTTCAAGTTGTTTCAACATTACATTGTATTTGTAGTGATAGGAATGGAAACTGGAGGTTTCTATCTAGGAGTTCCTAGGTATAGATTGCATTGGGTAGGGATTAAGTGAAGAGTTGTAAACGGGGGAGTTTAACTCTGAATTAATACTGTTGATAGTGGATCTTCTTCCTGGCTTGGTAGCCCCCAGATGTAGGTCATGTTGGACCGAACTGGGTTAACAATTTCCTGTGTTTGTTTTCCTTCTGCATGGTATAATCCTTTTGTCATAACTCAGCTGGTATTTCAGTCTGCTTATCAAAATAATAACAGACCTGGGATATAGCCTTCTGTTTGAATGTCAATCAGAATGTTGTGACATTCATCAGTGACAACATATACTGAATAATAGGCAGGTTGGTTTCAGTTCAATATTTACTTAAGTCTGGTCTTCACGAGGATAACATACCTGGCCAAAGGATCATTGTGAAACTGTCAAACTGGATGTCTTGACAGTTGTTCCTGTAGGCTGATACTGAGGTAGAGACTGGTTGGTCTTTTCACAGTACAACAAATTTAGCACTGTCCGTTTTCAGGAACATAACAGAATCAGCATATGTTCTGGCTGTCGAACTGAATGTTGTGATATTCATTCTCAACAGCATGTGTTAAAGTGTAGGATGATTGGTTTTTCTGTTCAGTATTTTTCTCTGGCTATTCTTTAGGAATCCAACAGCTGAGCTAAAATCCAGGAAACCAACTACTAACCTACAATTAATGAACCTAACAAATAGTCTATTTGTTAGCAATCTAATAAGTGGAAATTAGATTAACGTGTTCAACCTTTATTTTAGGAAATACATGTACAAGGCCAGCAAACTAGAATAATGTAACAGTTGATGCTCAAATCACTATTGAGACATCTTGCTGATAACTGTGTAGGAAAATAACAGAATTTGGTGCTATGGATGATCTCTGCTGAGTCTTTCTACCAGATGCACAGAACTAAGTGTTCCTCCATTCTAGGGTGATATGGAAGCAGATGTCGTGACATCTGTGAACATGTGCATATTAGTACAGGGTTTAATAACTGTCTTGCAGTATTAGTTACAATGTTGGATCAGATGTCATGACTTGGAGTAGAACATCTGAAATCTGACTATGCCAGAATTTCAATTGGTATTAGAGCAGGCATCCTGTCTGTTTCTGGATGAGATCCATGGGCGATACTTTCTGGTATCTTGCAAGGAGTTATGTTAGTACTGATACTGGAACCTGTGAAAGGTTTTGTAATTTCCCTGAATGATCCCTTGAAGTAGGTGGATGGACTGTTCATGACGGGAATGGTGTGTACTTGTCTCTGGAGGTTGGCAATTGGCCTTTGTGTGGGACAGCTGTGCCAGTATTGAATCACATTCAAACTTGGTATGGTCTTGGAGGCTGATCTGGTGAAGTGTGTGTTCATAGGTTGAGTTGTATTATGATTTCCGCTGCATAATACCTGGCAAAACTCAAACTCTGATGTAGTTTCCCCTCATGTGGATGAAAGGCTGCTGTATTCAAGATTTCATCAGAATCTATTGAAGATGTCAAAGATACTTGAGTCTCCTCAAGACCACTCATCATGACGTTCTCACTTCAGGATGAACATGTTGTTCAACACGTATGCAGCTACTGGTTGAAGAGCAGATGCTTTTAGGTGTCAAACAAAGGGAGACCTTGTTTGGAACCTACTCCTGACCTGGAAGAGGAGACATCTGTGTGTGCTAAGTTGACAAGGGTAGGGTCAACTGTGTGTATGCTCAAGAAGGTCACATGTAGAGGTCTGGTCTCTAGAAGTGGAGTTGGCTGAGATGTGACATTGTGCAATTTCCTGCTGCTTGTCCTACTCCTGTAGATTGATCAGGGCTGGATAGCTGTTCTCTGGAGTACTAGGGTGTGTTGGAAGACAAGTCCTCTGGATGTTAGAAGTCAATAATGGGGTAACCTGATTGCTATTTCATTTAAGAGGATTGGAACCATGAGTCTTGTTATTCAAACACCTCGCTCAGAAGTGGCAGTTCTTTCAAGAAGTGAGAATATGAAGATTCAGAGGTTGGTTGAGGTAGTATGCTCTGGCAATGCATATCTACTATTGACTGGTGTTGTTTGTCTCACTAGTACTTATAGTCAACTGGAGTCTGATTGGTGTGATTGGAGTATGCATAGTTGCCACTGGTAGGGAGAGTGTGTGTCATGTTGAGACACTTGCGTACAATGCATGGATATTGGTGTGGAGTTTCCATGATTGGAAATTTGAGGGGGAGTTTTGGTTAACCTCCTCACGGTTGGTCAGCCTAGGGTTGGTTGGCTGTTGACCTGTGTCACATGGGTTCTGGTTGTTGTGTGACACATATGCAAGGAAGGATTCATCTCTCTCATTCCTAAGGGTGAATCTAATCTGGAAAGATTCTCAAATCTGTTGAGGTGCTTGCAAGCAGAAGATGCTGACACAAGAAGAGTATTTTCAAAATATTCTTTTGATGGAAGTATCTGAAAGGATAATTGGGAAAGGATTTAAGATCAATGTCTACTTGTGCCAAGTACAAGTATTTAATTGATTATCCTTGGAGCTCAAGATAGCTGATGTTCTTAAAGATGTTGGAACATCTCTTCTTCAAGACCCTGTGCAGAATCACAGGAAGGATAATACATTGGTTTATGATTTATCTCTTTGGTGGCAGCAAAAGCATATGATCTCTGAAAAGGTTTCCTGGCAAGAAACATGTTCAGACTTGATGTGTACAAGAAGAAGAAGACATCATAGTCTTGGTGATGGTTACTTGGATCAGTTTATTTCTGATCTAGGTAAGGAAGTGCATTGACTAATGCACACTGTGAAGTTAAGAATAAGTGGCAGCATTCTTAACATCATGGAAACAACCTTGCTTTAGGAAGTGGAATCCTTGGTATAGTTGAAGGGTTAGTTTCTAACTGGTCCTTCTGAAGACTCATGCATCAGAGTGTCTGATGTCTTTGGAGAAGAAGCAGGGATTCATCAAGGTGTGAGCTTGGATGACTTAACTGCAAACATACAGGATGGAGGTTGTTTACTCAAACTTGGTTCCACAATCAAGTCTATGAGAGCATTGAACTCCTGTTCTGTGAAGGGAGGATGTTCTTTCAAGTGACAGAAGAAGGAGCTGAATTCAACAGCTAGATGTTAAAGCACAATGTTGTGACATTTGGTTCAATATCAGAATCTTAGTTGGTGAAGTGACACATCAACTTAAGATAGAAGGATCTACAGAGGTGTAGATTGGGTACTTCAAAAGGATCGTTCTCATTGCAGTACTTTGGAGTTGCTGGATGGAGAAGATGCTACATGTCTTAGAGAATCTAAGTTTTGTTTAACATGCAGCTTGAAGTTCAAGTCTCACTTGGAAGGTCGGAATATCTTTGGGAGAAGTCTGATAAACGTGGAGAGGTCAAAAAGTGGCATTTGACTTTTTCTTATGAGGATTCATGAAGGAGGTAATCAACCAGAGGCATTTGATCTATCTCAGATGTGAGTTCGAAGAATCAAGATAATCAACGTATGGCAGCTGATTATTCTTGAGAGAAGTCTGAGACAAATTACTTTTGAGCAGAAAAGTAGTAAGTTGAAGACAAAAGGAGGTGTTTTCTATTCATCTCTTAGAGCTTGTGGTAGGAGTTCTGAGCTATCTATGGAAGATTATCTCTTGTAATGGGATGAGAATGTATATGTCCCAAATTGTGTCTGGTTTCTTCTGATCAAGCTGGTGACTCAGTGATATCTGAAGATTATCAGATGGTGTTCTGTGGTATATTGTGAAAGATGTCCTAACTTATGTTAGAACATTTTGTGAAGTGGCTGTCTGTTCTGGTTAGAAGAGAGATTGACACAGATTATGGATGTGTTCAGCTAAGAGGGTTGAACAGAGGGTGTGCTCTTGAAGACATGAAGATGCGTCTTATGTTTTCCATTCATCAAGTGGTCTGAGTTCTCTTTGAATCAAGAAGTATTTGAAGGTCCAACTCTGGGGTGTTGGATATGTTCCTGTGTGATCACCAAGTATCAAGAGGAGAATTGGATGTTCATGACAGGGGGAGTTATATCCTTGTGCTGCAAGTAATCATCAAGCTGGTGGTCGATGTGTACTCAGAGGACAAGGTATGTCACCTTGTTAGTTATTGGGTTGATGTGATGTCTGTCAAGGCTGAGGGAGCAGAAGAATGTCTGACCGGATGTCATGACATTGCCTTGGATAATATTGTTATTTCCTTCTGAACCTTAAAGTAAAGTCATGAGGAAATATGGATGTGGTGTGTCTAATTTTGATAAATTAGAATAAGCCTGATTGTTACAGTTGTGTGGTACAGGGGGAGTAACCATCTACTGGTGTTTGTGATTTTGGTTTTAGTGGTGCCAGATGTCAAGTTTCTACTGGAGGTACGAAAGTGATCTTAGGAAATGTTGATAGGAAGAATACTTGAAGAATGCAGGCAAAAGCCACGTTGAATGTTACGACATCGCGTGCAACGTGTCTGACTGCATATATGGAATAGTCTCCATGCACTGGAACTGTTGTTTTGGAAAAGAAACAGTCAAGAGCTATAAAAGGTATTCAAAGATAGTCTGAGATTTTGTTGGTGATTCTCTGACTATTTCTCAGCAAACATTAATGAATCTTGACCAAGCATTTATTCCTACCGTTAATTCCTAAGCACGGGCTGGACTATTTAAAGGATGTAATAGCCCTCTTCTTCTCACAAGAGAAACACTCCATTCCCTCTAAATCATGGGGTATGTTAAGGTTTGGGCAAACAACGCCTGGATCTGGTTTTGTGAGGGGTTCCTTTACAAATGTTTAGCTAAAAAGGGGGAGAGAAATATAGCCCTGAGAATGTACCAGAAGCAAGTAAAATGTGGTAGCAAGTAGAAGTTGGCTTCAGGCACAGAAGTCACTAATTGGGCATATCACTTGTGTATTGTGATCTGAGTTAAGAGGACAATTGTGTCTTGTGATCTGAGTTACATTATCTATGTACTCAGCATTACATATTCTTCTGGAAGCTCTACCGGTGAAGGGAAGGGTTCTGATGCAACTGGTTCTTGTACCTCTACTTCCTCATGTACACCAACTTTGGTGTTTGTGGTGGTGGAGATAATGACAGAGATGAAGAGCATGCCCATATTGGGATGTATTGTCCAGTGTAATGTTTATTTGTTTTAGCTAAAATTTGCCAAAGGGGGAGATTGTTAATACCTTAGGATTGGCAGTAATTTTGTAAAACAAATAATGTAATCATCTCTGTTGTTTTAATATGTTAGGTTGAAGAAGTTCAACATCTGGACCAACATGTCATGTACGATGTCACGACATTATGTCTGTGACATCGCACATGTGTAGAAAACTGAATTAATTAATTCAGTATATATTCTGGGATTAGTGAGGATATTTGGTGAATATCCTAACTCCCATGTGGAGGTCTTAAAGACTCAATCAGAATATATATAGGCTCAAAATAAGGAGATATATATGGAGAGATTTTAGGATTGAAGACCTTGATTGTAGCAGAAAGTTTCTGCTGACTTTGTAACAGCAAAGGAGAAGTTTGCTGCGACTTCTGAAGGCCCAAATCCAGTTGGGTGATTAGGTTATAAATAACATATTGTAACCTAGTTTTTGTAAGCCTCATAGAATGAAAATTTAGGGGTGTGTGTGAGGTAAACCTCCCAACTTGTGGGAAGGTTACCATGTGTTTCTCAGTGGTCAAAGCTGAGAGTATTTGTAACTCAAAGCCTGTAGGCAAGAGTGATTATGGTCTTGAATGAAGCTGTGAAGCAAGTTCAAGTTGTTTCAACATTACATTGTATTTGTAGTGATAGGAATGGAAACTGGAGGTTTCTATCTAGGAGTTCCTAGGTATAGATTGCATTGGGTAGGGATTAAGTGAAGAGTTGTAAACGGGGGAGTTTAACTCTGAATTAATACTGCTGATAGTGGATCTTCTTCCTGGCTTGGTAGCCCCCAGATGTAGGTCATGTTGGACCGAACTGGGTTAACAATTTCCTGTGTTTTTTTTTCCTTCTGCATGGTATAATCCTTTTGCCATAACTCAGCTGGTATTTCAGTCTGCTTATCAAAATAATAACAGACCTGGGATATAGCCTTCTGTTTGAATGTCAATCAGAATGTTGTGACATTCATCAGTGACAGCATATACTGAATAATAGGCAGGTTGGTTTCAGTTCAGTATTTACTTAAGTCTGGTCTTCACGAGGATAACATACCTGGCCAAAGGATCATTGTGAAACTGTCAAACTGGATGTCTTGACAGTTGTTCTTGTAGGCTGATACTGAGGTAGAGACTGGTTGGTCTTTTCACAGTACAACAAATTTAGCACTGTCCGTTTTCAGGAACATAACAGAATCAACATATGTTCTGGCTGTCGAACTGAATGTTGTGATATTCATTCTCAACAGCATGTGCTAAAGTGTAGGATGATTGGTTTTTCTGTTCAGTATTTTTCTCTGGCTATTCTTTAGGAATCCAACAGCTGAGCTAAAATCCAGGAAACCAACTACTAACCTACAATTAATGAACCTAACAAATAGTCTATTTGTTAGCAATCTAATAAGTGGAAATTAGATTAACGTGTTCAACCTTTATTTTAGGAAATACATGTACAAGGCCAGCAAACTGGAATAATGTAACAGTTGATGCTCAAATCACTATTGAGACATCTTGCTGATAACTGTGTAGGAAAATAACAGAATTTGGTGCTATGGATGATCTCTGCTGAGTCTTTCTACCAGATGCACAGAACTAAGTGTTCCTCCATTCTAGGGTGATATGGAAGCAGATGTCGTGACATCTGTGAACATGTGCATATTAGTACAGGGTTTAATAACTGTCTTGCAGTATTAGTTACAATGTTGGATCAAATGTCATGACTTGGAGTAGAACATCTGAAATCTGACTATGCCAGAATTTCACAACTACAAAGACTCTTCTCTCTCCACTTGAAAGTTAGTGTGATTCTCATCATCCAGTAACTATCAAGTTTGTCTATCCATTCTCAATCATTCCGTTCAAATCATTTCAATCTCAATCATCCCGTTCAAATCATTTCAATCTCAATCATCCATTTCCTCTTGCCTCCAATCAATTTCTTTTCAGTCCTAGTGGGCTGAACTACAAAAGCTCTGATTTCCTCATTTGTACAATGAGGATACGTAGGCAGGAGAACCCGATTTCTTCGCGAGCTACCGTATTTATTAATCAATCATCACTCTTTCATCAATCAATACCATACTTTTGAGATCAAAAATCATTGTTCCTTGGATTCCATTCACATCCTTTTAGGACACTTAATGAACAGTCCGTCTCATGGACCAAGAGTTGTTTGTACTATGTAACAAACACTTAATTCCTTTGTTTTTGGTTATTCCACTACAGTGATATGATGCCTTGGGCCCCTCACTTGTTAGTTTACCTTTACTCTTCGGTTCAGAGTTTATTCCTTCATGGATTCAAGATAATTCTTCTCTTTGATCTCAAATTGTTTATACCCCAGCAAGTGATACATTCTCCCTTGCACCCAACAGTACTTTCTTGTGGGTCTCATTCACATCCTTTTAGGATGCTTAATGAACAATCCTCCTTGTGAACCAAGAGTTGTTCGCGCTATGCAGTCGAACACTTAATTCATTCTTTTTTCGGTTATTCCAACACGATGTTGTAGGCCCTCACGTGTTAGTTAATACCAGTTTTACTCTTGAGTTCGAAGCCAGTTATCTTCGTGAGCTCCCTCGATACCATTCTGTTGGTGCAAGTTATAATCTTCATCATTGTATATATCCCTTTCTCTCTTTTCGTAATTCCGAACTACGATTGCTCTGATATTCTCATTGTTGAATGAGAATACGTAGGCACGAGGATGCGAATCCTTGGCGAGCATACTTCTAATTATTCCTCTTTCACCTTAGGGCATCACTCATATCTTTCACTATCCATTACCTACCTTCGATCATAAACTGTTCATCCAGTGACATACTGTCTCTTTGACATCGAAATACACTTTCTTTGGAATTCCATATATACCCTTTTAGGACGCTTAATGAATAGTCTGCTTTTGCACCTAGAGTTGTTCGCGCTATGCAGTCGAACACTTAATTCCTTCTTTTTTTAGCTAAAACCCTACAATGGCAGTCTGCTAGTCCACGTATTGGTTAACGCTGCTTCCCTCTATGGTACAAATTCTATTTCTCCTATGGATTCCAAGATACCTTGACTTTCGGTTCCAAGCTTTACCTTTTCAGTCACTTATCATCAGATACTCTATTGTGTGACTTCAGTCACTTCCTCCATTCATTTCCGTGATACACTCATATTCTACCTTCATTCACTTCATGTGATATACCAGTTACCTTTGAGCCAAATACATTGTACCTTTGTGAACCAAGAGCTGTTTTGTTTGTCTTGTCAGACCTTGTAGCTTAGACAAACATCTCCTTACTTACTTTGCAGCCGCATTCAGGCAACCCTTTCTTTTCGGTTATTCCAACACGATGTTGTAGGCCATCACGTATTGGTTCATACCAATTTTACTCTTGAGTTCACATTTTCACCCCTTGTTGGAGTTCAAATAGTATTATCCTTTGGTTCAGACCATACTCTCTATCACACTTCTTTTCATCTTCCACTTTTAGTTCTCTGAACTACAGAGCTCTGAATTCCTTATTGCACTATGAGGATGCGTAGGCATGAGGGCCCCAATCCTCACCAAGCACTTTATCTTTTTTCTTTTCCTCTTCCCATTCTTTGCGAGTAATCTCTAGTTAACACCTATTCGAGCGAGAATAATTAAAACGGTTCCCATGGAGTACCATGGATGTTTGGGGTGCTAATACCTTCCCCTTGCATAACCGACTTCCTTACCCAGTATACCTTTTCCCCCCAGGTTTTATCGATGTTTTCCCTTCCCTTTGGGGATAAATAAAGTTCGATGGCGACTCTGTTGTATGTTCGAGCGTGCGATACGTTCGGGTATAAGTCCGCTAGCTTCAGTTGGCACGCCTCATAACCATCAGATCTTATTCAAATGTTCTAATCATGGTCGATCATTGTGATTACCATCCCTATGACCCGTTAACTGAGGTGTATGGTGTGAAGCACGCGCTTGGCCATCAGATCTGCCACCTCAATTAATGAGGGAGATCTGATGGCCCTTATTTTTCTATATTTTCTGATTTTTTATTTAATTGCTTTATTTTGTTTAATTTATAATAATTTCATTTTTAATCCAAAAAATATGGGACTTTCACCAAAAATCTTTAAATATTTTTATCTTTCATTTTTTGAATTAATTTTGATATTTTTCATGAATTAAATGTTTTTGTGCATATTTTTAATTGTTTAAAAATACTTCTGACTTTTCAAAAATAATGAACTTTTTTGTCTAAGGTCCTTTGACCTTGTTTGACCGAGGATAAATCTCTTGGCCATTTATTTGGTGTTTTGAAGAGGTTTTAGGTTTGGACCAAATTAAATTGAACTTTAATGCATTTTTAATTTAATTTTTAATTGATTAATCATGTAAAAATTATGTTGAGCCATTTTTATGGTCTTGTGATGTTTGACTATTTGTTTGGGCCTTGGTCAAGGTTGATTTGACTTTTGTTGGATTAAAATCATTGGATTTAGTTGATTGATGAAATGTATATTTCATCTCCCAAAATGAATAAATGATTTTAATTTGATAAAATTCCTCCCATGACCAATTTGTGTTTCTCTCACTCCCCTCCCCCTTCATCTTCATCCATATTCTTTCCCATTTCTTTCATTGACCAATTACATCTCAAATATCCTAAGGCTAATTGGTTCATCAATGACATGGTGTCAGATGAACCAATACAAGTATGGATGAGATAGGTCTGCCCCTTTTGATCTTTTATTTTAGTGTGTGGTATGTTTTAGGAGTTTGATTCATCATACCAAATCTCTAACATGCATTAACAGCTAAATTTTTATTGCCCGACCTCAGATAGTTGTGACTTCTACATAAGTCCAATTACGATTGCTTAATATAGAGCTAAATTTTGACCCTAAAGGCGTAGCATTCTAGTAAGTGAGATTGTAAGTCTCCCATCTTTCATGGTATTGTATGGAAACTTGGCCTTTTTTCCTTCCTATGGAAGATGTCTTGGTTCAAGGATTCATGCTTGTGAATAGATTGTTGAGTGTTCTCCAAAGAATGACTTAATCAATTAAAAACCAAAACACTACTAACATTCAATTAACTTTAACTAACATTTGACTAACTCTTATTAATATTGTTTTACTTTCAAGTCATTTACTTTATGCAATTTAATTTCTAGTCATTTATCATTCATTGCCATTTACATTTCATTTAACTTGTTTTTGTTTATGCCATTTTTCACTTTGCTCATTTGAGCCATATCTTGTGATTGTATATATTTGTTTATGCATTTTGATTTTGTTTGTGATCTTAGGACCTTAAAATACTTAATAAACAACAAAAACCCTAAAAGATGTTTGATGGACTGTTGATTTTGATATGAACTTTTGGACTTAGAACTAGGCAACATTCCTTGTGCAAAAAGGACTTGGACAATGCCAACATTCTGAGATCAAGCTATTGTGAACTGAGCCTTCATCTGATGCAAATCTTGGGATTCATTTGAACTCATATGCTACATTGTCTTGATACAAACTGTTATTTTGATCTTGTGTCTAATGATTTGTTCTAAGTTGATCAAAGGAATATTTCATCTAATACATGAAAAGACAAAGAAAACTGTTAGCTATGGGATTTGCTTGCTTGGACGTGGCTATCTTTATTTGATGCCTTAATCTTCTTGATGTCTGATATTGCTAATTGCCTAATTGATTATTGCTTGATTCGAAGTCCAAAGGGAAAATGAGTTTTCTATATGACATACTTGTCTGTTAGATTGCATCCCATTGGTCAGATCTTTTCAACTCTTAACTTTTAATTTTATGCTTAGGGTTAGTCTCTTCATCTCGTCCCACTTCTTAAATTTCAAAATCTCTCCCCCTTTTCAAAAACTTTCTTTGCTTGTGATTTCAAACTTAGACCTTATTTCAAGTAGAAACTTTGGCCTTATGCAATTGAATTTTTGAACTCTTTTTTCTTAAATCAAACTTGTAAATAAATATAATCATATTGACTTAAAATTTCAAAAGACAAAAAGAACCAACAACTCCATTCAAACCTTTGGCCCCTTTGTGCCCTTCTCAATTAAATTTTTGTTAAAAGCAATTCACCAACTTTGAAACTTTTACCACGAACTACGAGGTTTTGATCCCTCATTTTTATGTTGGTACGTAGGCATAAGTTTGAAGGTCTTGTCAAACATAAAAATATAATTAATAAATTCTTTTCTCATCTCCACACTCTATTTTTCTCAAACATCATTTATACCAAAAACACATACACACATAAAAAAGGGCTCCCTAGGAGTACCTAGGACACTTTGAGTGCTAACACCTTCCCTTTGTGTAACCAACCCCGTTACCTGTAATCTCTGGTATTTTATTAGTTATAATTTGAAAAATTCTTATCTTTGGGTTTTGTTCGTACTTTTCCCTTTTTTTTTGGAAACAATAAAAGCGTGGTGGCGACTCTGGTTTTATTGACATTAAGGTTATCCATAGCTTGATGGTCATGAGCTTACCGCTATAGAAATTAAGTGGCGACTCTGCTGGGGAGTAGTCCTCAGTGGGTTTAGCCTACTTTTTTATGTGTATATATTTATATGTTTGATGTTTGTATATTTGTTTGTGTGATATAATTTGTCTGTTGTGCTTGGTGATCTCTGAGTGGTGAAATAAGTTCTAACCCGAACTTGAGTGCAATTAAGATAGGAGGATGATATAGTCATGTTTAACTTGTGTGGAGTAGTCCTTAACAAGTTGGCTTGAGACCCATCTACTTAATGGAGACCCTTTTGGAGTTACTAATGTCACACAAGTTGTTTGTGGGTAGGCATTACTTTCTCTAATTTGGGGTCCAAGAAGCTGAGAACTGTAGAACATTTAACCCAACTTGGCCTATTTAGGACATAGTGTGGAGACTGTTCAGGTATAGACCTGATAACAGTTGTTACGCGATACTACACTTAGGCGAGTTTCTCTTGAGAATATTATGGGTTGATGAGTCAGTCCTCCTAACCTGTAATATCCGATAGATGGGATTAAGACTCTGGGAACTCATTTAGAACATGATATACAAGTTTTTATCCTTAGTACACTCATTTGGGATGGTTCTTAACTTGATTCTTGGTTGATCTGATCAAGTCTTGTCAATATCAATGGAACTTGGGTATTGATAAGATGAAAACCATAATCCACCAAAATGGATGATTAATCTTGATGATGACTTGATCCATCCCTTGACCTTTGTTTGTGTTTGCCTTGTGTGTGATCCCTTGTTTGTGATTGTTGCATTCATGCATACATGCGTATCATAACATTCATCGCAGAAAAATAAATTTCAAGGAACTGAGGTCTTATTTGTAAATATTTTCAGACCATGGATTATGGATGAAGGAACACTAAAAAGTACAAATTCAGATGTCCTGATTTGAAAGAGCTAAGGAGGTTATCATCCTTTGTATTAGATCCCTTGGACTTCAAGCAACATCATGGGAAGCTCTTGCCTGTATTGTCTGCTGACGTGGTTGAAGGACTATTGAGTGTCTTGGTTCAGTTCTATGACCCTCTTTACCGGTGCTTCACTTTTCTTGATTATCATCTTGTGCCTATGCTAGATGAGTATGCCCATCTCTTGGGAATACCCGTTTCTGACAAGGTACCTTTTAGTGGATTGTAGGAGATTCCCAGATCTCATATCATAGCCGAAGCTCTTCATTTGAAGAAATATGAGATTGAAGCTCATTTGGTGAAGAAAGGGGGTATTCTTGGGTTGACTTATGAGTTCCTCATAGGAAAAGCTATTGTCTTTGCTCAAGCTGGTAGTGTGGATGATTTTGAAGCCATCTTTGTATTGCTCATCTATGGTCTAGCTTTGTTCCCTAACATTGACGGTTTTGTTGATGTTAACGCCATCATAATCTTCTTGATTGGGAACCCTGTGCATACTCTGTTGGGTGACATGTATTTCTCTTTGCATTTGAGGAATTTTAAAGGTGGTGGGACTATTGTATGATATGTTCATCTTCTGTACAACTGGTTTATTTCGCACTTGCCTTGGACGCTTGCTTTCTTGGAGAACAAACAATGTCTACGGTGGTCCCAGAGACTTATGTCTCTCACTAATGATGATATTTTTTGGTATGATTCTACATTGAGTAATGTGGATATTATTGAAAGTTGCGGTGAATTCTCTAATGTGCCCTCATTGGTACACATGGAGGAATCAACTACAATCCTGTTTTGGCTCGTCGTCAACTTGGGTTCCCCTTGAGAGACAAACCTAATAACACTCAGTTAGAAGGTCTTTTCTATCAAGAGGGTAAAGATCCCCAACATTTGAAGCAGAAGGTGATACATGCTTGGCATAGTGTGCATAGGAAGGGAAGATCCGAGCTTGGTCCATGCAACTGTGTAGCTTTTGAACTGAAGATGTCGTACGCCTTTGAAAGACATATGTCTTTGGTTGTGGTTGAGCCATCAACTCTCCCTAACCTAGATGTAGAGGAGTTGGAAGATGCACTCACCAAGATGAAACAAGAAAGAGATATGTGGGAAGAGCGGTGCCATGCTTTAAGCCAAAAGCATGAAGAGTTGCAGCTTGACTCAAAAGACAAAGATGTACTTATTGAACTCCTTGAAGACCGAGCAGTGAAGAGACAGAGAGAGCCAGAGGTTCTACCTTCCTCTAGTATGCCTCAGCCTTCCGGTGCTTGGAAGAAGATTGTTGATCAGCTTGTCCTTGAGAAAGCTCAGATGAAGATATCCTTTAAGTCCGAGATTCGATGCATCCAAAGGAAGTACGCGCCCGCAGCCAGATCATCTAACACAGTTGCTAAGGGGTTCTTAGGATGATTAGTTTCCTTTTCTCTTGTATTTGTATTTTGGTTTCTGAAATTGTACTCAGTGTAATCCTTCCAAATTTTATGAATAAAAAGAGATTTTATGGTCAATCAATTTGTTACTATTGTTATTATTTAGTATTTGCAAATAGAACTTCGTATGTACCTTGAAATAAACAAAAACATTGCATTTCATGCATCATTTGCATATTAGGTTTGCTTCCGTCAGATGTCTTATTGGTTATTCTTCTGTGCTTCAGCCAAGATGACTCACCGATACAACACTCACGCTAATCAACTAAAGTCATGGAACACTTAGAGCAAGAGAAAAAAGAGTTGAAGGATGAAGTTGCACGGTTAACTTCTATGATGGAGTTTATTCTTGCTGCGCATAATCAATCTTCACTAACTCCCGCAACTCCTCCCCAGAGGACTGTTATTTCTGAGGTTGCTACCTCGACTGTTCCTATTGCTGCTAGCCAATCCGGTCCTTCCATGCCTGCTGGATTCCCTTGGGGAATGCCACCAAATTTTATGCTTGAAGGGTATGCACCCACTTTTGTTTCTCTGTCGGCATCTAGCCCGGTCATGACAGTGCCACCTTTAGTCGTTCATACTTTTCCTTGTGTTGAGGATACCATCTACCATTCTGAGCCATCTGAGGGCCTAGATGTATATGAGAAAATGGACAAGATGAAGGATCAATTCCTCGAGCTGCGCAAAGAGTTGAAGACTCTGAGAGGAAAGGATTTGTTTTGAGCTCTGCCTAGTGCCTAATGTGAAAATCCTGATGAAGTTCAAGGTCCCTGACTTTGAAAAGTATAAGGGGAACACTTGTCCACTAAGCCACCTTGTGATGCATGCCAGAAAAATGTCAACTCAAACTGATAATGATCAGTTATTGATTCACTACTTCCAAGATAATTTGACTGGTGCCGCTTTGAGATGATATATGGGGTTAAACATTGCAAGTGTTCATACTTTCAATGATTTGGGTGAAGCCTTTGTCAAGTAGTACAAATACAACGTTGATATGGCGTCTGATAGAGACCAACTGAGGTCTATGTTTCAGAAGGATAAGGATACGCTCAAAGAGTATGCTCAGAGGTGGAGGGAACTTGCTGCCCAAATTAGTCCATCGTTGGAAGAAAAGGAGATGACGAAGATTTTCTTGAAGACGCTGAGTTCGTTTTATTACGAATGTATGATTACCAGTGCCCCCAACGACTTTACCGAAATGGTAAATATGGGGATGAGGTTAGAAGAGGGAGTCCGTGAAGGACGTCTGTCTAAAGAAGAAACGCCGTCTAGCAAGAAGTATGTGGGTAGTTTCTCCAAGAGGAAGGAGGGGGAAACTAATTCAGTGACTGTGGGGAGGCAGATGAGGCCTCATGTTAGAAAGAGTTCACAACCTCGTCAACATCAGCATCAAGTTTCTTTAGTGATTCCTGTGTTCTCCAACAATTCCAACAATCAATCTGTTCCAATTCAATAACAACAACGTCAACAACAACCATAACAAAGAACCAACAACAACAACAACAACAATAATAACCAACAAAATTTTGAGAGGAAGAAGGTCTCCTTTGACCCTATTCCTATGTCGTATGCAGAATTGTATCCATCTTTGGTTCTCAAGAACCTCATCCAACTAAGAAATCCTTCACAAATTCCTGAGCCACTTCCATGGTGGTTCAAACCTGAACTTTAATGTGCCTTTCATCAGGGAGCCCCTGGCCACGACATAGAGAATTGTTATCCGTTGAAGTATGAAGTGCAAAAACTTGTGAAGAGTGGGATGGTGTCCTTTGAGGACTGAGTGCCTAATGTGAAAGCTAATCAGTCGCCTACTTATGGTAATGCTACTATCAACATGGTGGACGGTTGTCCAGGGAGTTTCCGAGTATTCGATGTACGCCATATTCGTAGGTCGTTGGTGGAAATGCATAAAACCTTGTGTTTGATCAGTGACTGTGAGCATGACCATGATGGTTGTGCAATTTGCAGTGTGAACCCCCATGGGTGTATGATTCTCAAGAGAGATATCCAGAAGTGGATGGATGAGAATGTAATCCAGATTCAACAGTCAAGGGATAGATGATGTAAATGTGAGTGCGCCTGTGTTTAAGACCCCTGAGCGGGTAGTTATCCAGTTTGATAGCAGCAACAACAACAATGTTAATAGATTGGTATCGTCGTTGGTAATATGGTTAGCGAGCCCTGTTCCGTATGCATCCGATAAAGTTGCGCCTTATCAGTATAATGCCACAATGATGGAGGATGGGCCAAGAGGTTCCTTTACTAGTTGCAGACTCCGTGGTGAGTATAGCTGATATTACGAAGGTGACCCGTAGTGGTTGTGTGTTTGGTCCGGTTTTCTCGAAGGAGACAGAAGATATTTCAATCAGTAAGAAGGTAGTGATTCTAGTGGTGAATCCAGTTAGTGCTCCAGTATGTCAATCTGGTGAATCCAGTAAACTGAAGGCTAATGATGATGACGGAATATTGAAATTGATAAAGAGAAGTGAGTTTAATGTGGTAGAGCAGCTGCTCCAAACCCTGTCAAAAATCTTTGTGATGTCCTTGTTGATGAACTCTGAGGCACACAGGGAGGCATTGTAGAAAGTGCTCGAACATGCTTATGTTGAGCATGACATGACTGTGGACCAGTTTGACCACATTGTTGCCAATATTACTTCTTGCAATAATCTGAGCTTTTGTGATGAAGAGCTTCCTGAGGAAGGCAGGAATCACAATCTGGCACTCCATATTTCTATGAACTACAAGGAGGACGCTATGCTCAATGTGTTGGTTGACACTGGGTCATCTCTGAACGTGCTTCCAAAGTCAACTTTGTCCAGACTTTCCTACCAAGGCGCCCCAATGAGATATAGTGGCGTGATTGTCAAAGCGTTCGACGGTTCTTGTAAAACTGTCATTGGTGAAGTGGACCTTCTAGTTAAGATAGGTCCTAGTGATTTCCAAATTACTTTCCAAGTAACGGATATTCCAAATTACTTGTTGGGAAGGTCGTGGATACATGAAGTTGGAACAGTGACATATACTCTACATCAGAAGCTTAAATTTGTGAAGAACGGAAAGCTTGTCGTTGTTGGTGGAGAGAAGACATTATTAGTGAGCCATTTGTCATCCTTTTCGTATGTTGAAGCTGAGGAGGATGTTGGAACACCGTTCCAAGCCTTGTCTATTGTCGATGAAGTAAAGAAAACCGGGGCACCCATGTGTTCTTTAAAGGATGCTCAGAAGGCTATTGAGGCTGGCAACATTGATAAGTGGGGCCGAATGATAGAGATTGCTGAGAACAAGAATAGGGCCAGATTGAGATTTCAACCAGGGCAGTTCAATGTCAAAACAGAAGATGTGAAACCGAGTTTCCGCAGTGGAGGGTTCATTCATGGGAATGATCAACATTTAACTGCTGTGATTGAGGACAATGAAGACGAAGCTTGCGCCAACTTTGTGATGCATGACCAGACTTGCAACAATTGGGTTGCTGTTGATGTTCCTACTATTATTCATCAATCTAAGTAATTTGTTTTTCATTTTCATAAAATCCTTCTCCTATGCCTAAGGGAGAAGTGAACATTGTTGGGTATTTCAATTATCACCAATAAGATACAATTTTATTCATCCACATCTATGATGTTTTATTTTTACTTTTTGATTTTCTGAAAATGGTAATCACAAAAAACATAAATAAATAAATAAAAATCTTCTACATAATATTTAGTCACAATTCACTTCTCTAAAATCAAAATATCAAATCATTATGCAGGTTGGTTTTCAAACCCATTGAATACAATGATCCTACTCCCTCTCCAAACTTTGAATTCCCTGTGTTTGAGGCTGAGGAAGAAACTGATGATGAAGTATCTGATGAATTATCTCGTTTACTTGAGCACGAGGAAAAAGCCATTCAACCGTTCGAAGAGCAGATTGAATTAGTCAACTTGGGTTCCGAAGAAGATGTGAAATAAGTCAAGATTGGGTCTCAATTGTGTCCAGAGGCTAAGAATGGGTTAATTGATCTTCTTCGAGAGTATTCAGATGTGTTTGCTTGGTCTTATCAAGACATGCCTGGCTTGGATTCCGAGATTGTGGAGCATAGATTACCGTTGAAGCCAGAATACCCGCCAGTCAAGTAGAAGTTGAGGAGAACTCATCCCGATATGGCAGTTAAGATCAAAGAGGAAATGCAGAAGCAGATTGATGCTAGTTTCCTTGTTACCTCCGAATATCCGTAGTGGGTGGCCAATGTTGTACCTGTTCCTAAGAAGGATGGAACATACCAGAGAGCTATGACCACTCTTTTTCATGATATGATGCATAAAGAGATTGAAATTTATGTTGATGATATGATTGCCAAATCAAGTGATGAAGAAGAGCATGTTGAGCATTTGTTGAAGTTATTCCAACGTATGAGGAAGTATAAACTCTGCTTGAATCCCAATAAGTGTACTTTTGGTGTTCGTTCCGGTAAGTTGTTGGGCTTTATTGTTAGTGAGAAGGGTATTAAAGTTGATCATGCAAAGGTCAAAGCAATACAAGAAATGCCTGCGCCAAAAACTAAGAAACAAGTCAGAGGTTTTCTCGGCCGCTTAAATTATATCTCAAGATTTATATCGCATATGACTGCCACATGTGCACCTATATTCAAGCTTCTTCAGAAAGATAAGTCTTGTGATTGGACCGAGGACTGCTAGAAAGCTTTTGATAGTATCAAAGAGTATTTGCTTGAGCCTCTGATTCTGTCTCTGCCTGCTGAAGGAAGACCTTTGATCATGTATCTGATTGTGCTTGACGAGAGTATGGGTTGTTTTCTTGGTCAGCAAGATGAATCTGGAAAGAAAGAGTATTCAATTTACTACCTCAGTAAGAAATTCACCGACTGTGAGACTCGGTATTCTATGTTTGAAAAGACTTGTTGTGCATTGGCTTGGGCTGCAAAGCGTTTGCGCCAGTATATGTTAAATCATACTACTTGGTTGATATCTAAAATGGATCCAATCAAGTAATTTTTGAGAAGCCTGCTTTAATTGGGAGGATTGCTTGTTGGCAGATGTTATTATCCGAGTATGATATTGAATACCGATCTCAAAAAGCGATCAAAGGTAGTGTCTTGGCTGACCATTTGGCTCACCAACCGATTGAAGATTATCAATCAGTGCAGTATGATTTTCCTGACGAAGAGATTCTGTACTTGAAGATGAAAGATTGTGATGAACCATTACTTGAAGAAGGGCCAGAACCTGGTTCCCGTTGGGGCATGGTATTTGATGGAGCTGTTAATTCTTATAGTAATGTCATTGGGGCAGTGATTATTACTCCTCAAGGCACTCATTTTCCGTTTACAGCTAAATTGACTTTCAAGTGTACAAACAATATGGTTGAGTATGAAGCTTGCATTATGGGGCTTGAAGAAGCCATTGATCTCAGAATCAAATATCTAGATGTCTATGGAGATTCAGCTTTGGTTGTAAATCAGATCAAAGGTGAATGAGAGATGAATAAACTCGGTTTAATACCATATAGAGACTATGCGAGGAGGATTTCAACTTTATTTACAAAGGTTGAGTTTCATCATATCCCTCGAGATGAAAACCGGATGGCAGATGCTCTTGCAATGTTGGCTTCCATGATTGTGGTGAAATTTTGGAATGAAGTTCCCAACTTGATTGTAATGCGTCTTGATAGGCCATCTCATGTGTTTGTTGTTGAAGAGGTCAAAGATGAAAAGCCATGGTATTTTGATATTAAGTGTTTCCTCCAAAGTCAGATTTACCCGCCTGGGGCATCTTTGAAAGATAAAAAGACTCTGAGAAGATTAGCTAGCAACTTCTACCTGAATAGTGATGTGCTTTACAAGAGAAATTTTGATATGGGTTTGCTCATATGCGTGGATAGACACGAAGCAGACATATTGATGACTAGAGTCCATGAAGGTTCCTTTGGTACTCATTCCAATGGACATGCTATGGCTAAGAAGATGTTGAGAGCAGGTTACTATTGGCTGACAATGGAATCTGATTGCTGCAAGTTTGCGAAGAAATGCCACAAGTGTCAAATTTATGCAGACAAAATTCATGTTCCTCCGACATTGTTGAATGTCATTTCCTCTCCATGGCCCTTCTCCATGTGGGGAATCGATATGATTGGTATGATTGAGCCTAAAGCTTCCAACAGACATCATTTTATTTTGGTGGCTATTGATTACTTCACAAAGTGGGTTGAAGCGGCACTGTATGCAAATGTAACCAAGCAAGTTGTTGTAAGGTTTATCAAAAATCAGATTATATACCATTATGGTGTGCCAAGTAAGATCATTATCGAAAATAGATCAAACTTGAACAATAATATGGTGGAAGATCTTTGTAAAGACTTCAAGATTGCACATCATAATTCTTCTCCCTACAGACCCAAGATGAATAGGGTTGTTGAAGCTGCGAATAAGAACATCAAGAAAATCATTCAAAAAATGGTTGTGACATATAAATATTGGCATGAGATGCTCCCATTTGCTTTGAATGGGTACCGTACATCCGTCTACACTTCAAAAGGGGCAACCCATTTCTCTCTTGTTTATGGCATGGAAGTTGTGCTCCCAATAGAGGTTGAGATCCCATTATTGTGTGTCTTGGTGGAAGCCAAGTTGACTGAAGCTGAATGGTTCTAGACCAGATATGACCAGTTGAATTTAATTGAAGAGAAAAGATTGACTGCCATGTGTCATGGTCAGTTATATCAGCAGAGAATGAAGAAGGCATTTGATAAGAAGGTTAGGCCTCGTGTGTTTAGAGAAGGTGACCTCGTGCTTAAGAAGATTTTATCCTTCAAACCTGATGCTAGGGGCAAATGGACTCCTAATTACGAAGGCCCATATGTTGTTAAGAGAGCCTTTTCAGGCGGTGCTTTGATTCTTACAACTATGGATGGTGAAGAGTTCACTCGTCATGTGAATGCCGATGCCGTCAAGAAATACTTCTCCTAAAAAGAAAAGAACAACTCGCTAAGTAGAAAACCCGAAAGGGCAGCTTAGGTAAAAATGAGCTTCTCGGTGGATTGAAAACCCGAAAGGGCGATCCAGGCAAAAGTTAGAGACATAAAAACAGAAAATTCATCCCGGTAGATTGAGTACCCCGCCTTGGGGCAATCTAGGAAAAAGTTAGGGATTATGGCAAGTAATTGCATTCGTTTGGTCTTGATCATTGGGGCAATTTTGAGCATGTCATTCGGCTCTGATTCGTCATTCTCAACCGAAGCCAAGAGCACAGTGGATATTGAAATTGGTAGGAAGAGTAGTGATCATTGTATTCAATGTAGCCCTTTTCCATGTAAATTACCGTTTTCAACTTTTGTAAAGATCTATGGAGTCTTGTCATTTACAGACTATCATCCTATTAAATAAAGTTGAGCTTTTATCCAATTGTTTATACTCTCATTTATTTCAGCAAAATAAGATTGAATTTTTATGATGATAATTTTGAAATAAGTTAATACAAATTATTTTTCTTAAAGAATATAAAAGCAATTAATTTAAAAAACAATTGATTTCAGTAAGGAATATCAACAACAGTTTGAGAACAGGTAAGTCTTGACAATGTGGAGCCTCGTTGGTCTTCCCCAAGCACTTGGTTTGTTGATAATTCCCAATGATTCATCATTTGTCCCCAGTAGAGTTGAACTGGTGGTCAATCCCTTGTCACAAACCATTCATTCTCCAGCTGAGTTGTATGCTCACATCCTCAGCAGTTTGCCTAGATCCTCCATGTAGAGTTTTATCTCTTGTTATCCCCGACGAAGTTCATCCTCAAATATGGCAGTGTTAATTTTGAGCAGTGTTTGATTTGGTCCCCTGCGAGGTTGTCTCTCATTTGATATGATGTTGACCTAAAATTCCCCGCAGAGTTGGCGATTTAGATCCTCATCAGATATTTTCTCCTTCCCCATCCAGGATTGAGTTATTTCAAGCCAGATGATTGGCGTTCATCCCCGACATCTTTTCTCCAGTTGATGTTTCCATCTTGTTGAGATTAGTGGTGATCCAAATATGTGATATTTGTATCTTCTATGATAGTTTTTGTTAGCATAATCATCAGACATATACATATTCATGCATAAAACACAACATCAGATATTTCATTATGCATCTTTATTGCATTTGATTCCTTATTTCTGATCCCCTGCTACAGTGATATTATTTCCCCATGCAGATTTGGTGCATCTTTCCTCTCTCAATAGTAGAGTGTCATCCCATTAAGCAGAAAGAATTTAACCTTTCTCATTTCCCCACAGAGTTATTTTCCTCGTGGATGATTATTGTTTCAGTTTCCTCCCAATTTAAGTATCTGGATGGAATCACTCCCCTTGAGTTATATCCTCATTGGGTTGAGTCTTTCTTTGACCGTTTCTTTCTAGCTCTTACCTAGGTGGATATTTTTGGTCCTTTGAGAGTCTATTACCCAGTAACTGGTAATATTCTTCTCAATTTCTGAGTACTTTACTTTTGCCCAATACACGGTAAATGTAAATTACTTCCTTTATTTTTCCCAGCGGATTCATTTTCACGTTTCCCTAGGGAGTTTATCCTTGATACGTTCATCCTAACCGATGACGAATATTCTTCCTTTGTGGTTTTCTATCCAGTAAAAAGGTAGTTGTAATCCCTATTTCATTCCGAAGAGTTAATCCTTGATATGATCATCCCAAACGATAACAGGTTTTTCTCCCTTTGGTATTCTATCCAGTAACCGGTAGATATAAATCCTACTTCTCCCCTCAGAGTTAATCCTTGATATGTTCATCTTAACCGATGACGAATTTTTCTCCCCTTTGCGGTCTTTTGCCCAGTAACATGTAGTTGTAAACCCTGCTTTCCTTTTGAGTTTATCCTTGATATGTTCATCTTAACCGGTGACAGATATTCTCTCTTTGGTATTCTATCCAGTAACTGATAGATATAATTCCTACTTTTCCCCAGCAGTCTATCCTTGATATGATCATCCTAACCGATGACGACTATTCTTCCTCTAAGTCTATCCTTGATATGTTCACTTTAACCGGTGACAGATATTCTCTCTTTGGTCTTCTGCCCAGTAACCGGTAGATGTAAATGCTATTTGATATTTTCCCAGCAGGTTGTTCTTACTCAGTAACTGGTAACGAATACACCTCATTTTTCTCAGCGAGTCATCCTTGATATGTTTACCCTAACCGGTAACGGATGTCCCTCTGTCAGAGTATATTATCTTCCTATCCAATAACTGGTAATAGATAATATACTTCTGGTACTCTTGTGTTGAAGTTCATTCTTCCCCAGTTGAGTTTGAGTGCGTATTTCCTCAATGAAGTCGCCAATCCCCCGTTTGGTCCAGGTATTTCAGTATTGTTCTGATCTACCCGTTTCCCCTGCATATTTTCCCTTATCCCTAACCGAGTATTTCCATTGATTTATTTTCATGGAGTTCCTCTCGTGTCTCCAGCAGTTTTCAAGTCGTAGTCTGGCCTACGCATAACCACTTATCCCCCAGAGTCTGTCTCCCCAATGAGTTTTTTCCTTATGGAATGCATTATGCTCCAGTGGACTTTCAGTCTCTCCGGATTCTTTTCCTTTGCGGCAATATTTTCCCCACGAAGATTATTTTTAACATTCATATCATATGCATCATGATGTCTCTTAGGGACCAAAATTTGTTTCTATGTTGTTATTTAATCCCATTATACCTAGTTGATACAAATGTTTTAACCTTCACATCCTCAGTCAGAATGTCCTTAAACAGGGGCAACTATAAGACCCCAATTTTGATCCTAAGATCCCTCATGTTATGTCATCATTTACATTGGCTTTGGGATCACACCTTGGCATCCTCCTTACCCCTCATTCATTGGGTTTACATTGGGAGAGGTCACCAAGAATATTTGATTGTATCATACTTTGTTTTTCATTATTTACCAACCAAAATTCCAAAAATATGTCTATGTATAATTTGTTACTTTTGTAGGTAGTGTGTGTCTTCACCCATGCTCCATCAAGCTCATATATAGGGTTTAAGACCCTCAATGCAAGGAGAACAATCAAGATATGGTTTACATTGGTTCTATACATCATATATGGATCCCCATGGTCTTCACATATCATTTTGATCAATAATTCATCAAGAGTTTGAAGCTTGTTTGCCTTGGAAGCCCTAGTTCATCTAGGTATCTTATGTGACTTCCTCATCAAGTTTCTTCAACATTTGATCAAATATTTCAAGGGATACTTCACATTACATCATCTTACTCATATATGATCCTCCATGAGTCCCAAAGATCAATAGAATGTCAAATTTGCAAGTTGGTTCATGGTGGTTGACCAAAGAAAGTCAATTGGTCAAAACTGGGGTTCCCTAGACCCTATGTCCTACAACTTTTGTCATATAAAAATGATTCCAAGATACAAGATACTCTTCATGACATTAAAAACAACTTTCATGTTGAAGTCAAGAGCTATTTTTGCTTGGAAAGTCATTTTTTATGGTGAAAGATTATAGGTCATTTTGTCTGAACCCTAGTTAGGAGGTTAACTTCCAAAGACCATAACTTGCTCAATTTTTATGAGATGAAAGCCATTCAAGTTTAATGATCAAATTCAAGATGTCCTTTTCAACTTTGATGTTTGGAAGAAGTTCAAATTCAACTTGCAAATGCATGTGCCAAGAGGAAACATTATAGGTCATTTTGGGCCACTACCATTGAACAAGTGATTTTCCTCAACTTCTAAAATACATAAGTCCTTCATGCCAAATCCAAATGAGGTCAAATTTGTGACCAAATTGAAGAGGTTTTAAGGATCTACAACTTTTATGAAGGAACGTTTCCATTTGAAGCCCATAGCAAAAGTTATTCAAGGTGGAAGAAGTGAACATTTGACTTGGTACTTAGAAAATCTTGAAGGATAATCTTTAAACCTGCAATCCAAACCCTCACCATTAAAGGATAATCTTGAAGGTTTTCATTGAAAATAGAGCTTCAAATCTCATTCTATTTTGAGATTGAAACTCCAAGAGTCCAAGCTATTTTCTGATCTTAATCACTTCCTTCAAGCTTCTGAAACCAAGCCAAGCACAATTGGGATCAAGATCAAGCAAGGTTGAAGCTCCCTCGAAGGTAATTTTTCAAAATTTTCATCTCTTTGATTCTCCCTCAATTCTTCACTATTCTTTGTGATTTTTGGTTGGCTGAAGTCCTACCAATGTAGGCAAGAAGATTGAGTTGCTTTGAGGCCAAATCGAAGCAACTCAGTTCATGATCCTCAAAATTCAAATCCCTTTATCTTTTTATATACTTGGAATTGGAGAAAATTGAGGCCAGATTTGAGCTCCTGAGCATATTTTCTTTAAATCCATGTCCTTGTTTTTTATTTTTGTGGTGGTTGGTGGTGGACCAGTCCGGTGAGGTCCACCGGAGAAGAAGACCGGAGCCCTAGCTCCGGTGGTATGTTGGCACGCCTCATAACCATCAGATCTTGTTCAAATGTTCTAATCATGGGCGCTCCTTGTGATTACCATCCATATGACGCGTTGACTGAGGTGTATGGTGTGAAGCGCGCACTTGGCCATCAGATCTGCCACCTCAATTAATGAGGGAGATCTGATGGCCCTTGTTTTTTTGTATTTTCTAATTATTCAGTTAATTGCTTTATTTTGTTTAATTCATAATAATTTCATTTTTAATCTAAAAAATATGGGACTTCCACGAAAATTCTTTAAATATTTTTCTCTTTCATTTTCTAAATTGAAATTATTTTTTGGATTAATTTTGATATTTTTCATGTATTAAATGTTTTTCTGCATATTTTTAATTGGTTAAAAATACTTCTAACTTTTCAAAAATAATGAAATTTTTTGTCTAAGGTCCTTTGACCTTGTTTGACCTAGGATAAATCTCTTGGCCATTTATTTTGTGTTTTAAAGAGGTTTTAGGTTTGGACCAAATTAAATTGAATTTTAATTTGATTTTTAATTGATTAATTGTGTAAAAATTATGTTGAGCCATTTTTATGGTCTTGTGATGTTTGACTATTTGTTTGGGTCTTGGTCAAGGTTGATTTGACTTTTGTTGGATTAAAATCATTGGATTTAGGGGATTGATGAAATGTATATTTCATCTCCCAAAATGAATGAATGGTTTTAATTTGATAAAATTCCTTCCATGACCAATTTGTGTTTCTCTCACTCCCCCCTCATCTTAATCCCTATTCTTTCCCATTTCTTTCATTGACCAATGAAATATCAAATATCCTAAGGTTAATTGGTTCATCAATGACCTGGTGTCAAATGAACCAATACAAGTATGGATGAGATATGTCCATCCCTTTTGATCTTTTCTTTTAGTGTGTGGTATGTTTTTTGAAGTTTGGTTCATCATACCGAATCTCTAACATGCATTAACACCTAAATTTTTATTGCCCGACCTCAGGTAGTTGTGACTTCTACATAAGTCCAATTACGATTGCTTAACATAGAGCTAAATTTTGACCTTAAAGGCATAACATTCTAGTAAGTGAGATTATAAGTCTCCCATCTTTCATGGTATTATGTGGAAACTTGGCCTTTTTTCTTTCCTATGGAAGATGTCTTGGTTCAAGGATTCATGCTTGTGAATAAATGGTTTTGAGTGTTCTCCAAAGAACGACTTAATCAATTAAAAAGAAAAACACTACTAACATTCAATTAAATTTGACTAACATTTGACTAACTCTTATTAATATTGCTTTACTTTCAAGTCGTTTACTTTATGCAATTTAATTTCTAGTCATTTATCATTCGTTGCCATTTACATTTCATTTAACTTGTTTATGTTTATGCCATTTTTCACTTTGCTCATTTGAGCCATATCTTGTGATTGTATATATTTGCTTATGCATTTTGATTTTGTTTGTGGTCTTAGGATCTTAAAATACTTAATAAACAACAAAAATCCTAAAAGCTATTTGGTGGACTGTTGATCTTGATCTGAACTTTTGGACTTAGACCTAGGCAACATTCCCTATGCATAAAGGACTTGGCCAATGGCAACATTCTGAGATTAAGTTGTTGTGAACCGAGCCTTCATCTGATGCAAATCTTGGGATTAATTTGAACTCATCTGCTACATTGTCTTGATACAAACTGTTATTTTGATCTTGTGTCTAATGATTTGTTCTGAGTTGATCAAAGAGATATTTCATCTGATACATGAAAAGACAGAGAAGACTACTAGCTATGGGATTTGCTTGCTTGGACGTGGCTATCTTTATTTGATGCCTTAATCTTCTTGATGTCTGATATTGCTAGTTGCCTGATTGATTATTGCTTGATTCAAAGTCCAAAGGGAAAATGGGTTTTCTATATGACATACTTGTCTGTTGGATTGCATCCCATTGGTCAAATCTTTTCAACTCTTAACTTTTCATTTTATGCTTAGGGTTAGTCTCTTCATATCCTCCCACTTATGAAATTTCAAAATCTCTCTCCCCTTTTCAAAAACTTTCTTTGCTTGTGATTTCAAACTTAAACCTTATTTCAAGTAGAAACTTTGGCCTTATGCCATTGAATTTTTGAACTCCTTTTTTTAAAATCAAACTTGTAAATAAATATAATCATATTGACTTAAAATTTCAAAAGGAAAAAAGAACTAACAACTCCATTCAAACCTTTGGCCCCTTTGTGCCCTTCTCAATTAAATTTTTTGTTAAAAGCAATTCACCAACTTTGAAACTTTTACCACGAACTACGAGGTTTTGATCCCTCATTTTTATGTTAGTACGTAGGCAAAAGTCCGAAGGTCTTGTCAAACTCAAAAATATAATCAATGAATTATTTTCTCATCCCCACACTCTATTTTTCTCAAACATCATTTATACCAAAAACTCATACACACATAAAAAAGGGTTCCCTAGGAGTACCTAGAACACTTTGGATGCTAACACCTTACCTCTGTGTAACCAACCCCCTTACCTGTAATCTCTCGCATTTTATTAGTTTTGATTTGAAAACTTCTTATCTTTGGGTTTTGTTCGTACTTTTCCCTTTTCCTTTGGAAACAATAAAAGCGCGGTGGTGACTCTGGTTTTATTGATGTTAAGCTTATCCATAGCTTGATGGTCATGAATTTACCGCTATATAAGGTCAGTGACGTGAAAGAGTTTGTTCCTAACTCTAAAACACCCACGGAAAAGTAGTTACACCTTGCCTGTCATAGATAAGACATCGTTTAAGCAAAATGAAAAAGCCATGGAGAGCTTCACACCCTTAAACACTCACGCGAGCAGATACAGCGTGATGTTTTTCACTTGCATGATATCCTTACACCTCTAGCTCCAAAGGTGGGTGTAATGGGCCCTGAGCCTGACATGTGGTGTAAGCTCTAGAAGGTTAAGGGACATCACATAAAAGATTGCTACCAGTAAAAAAATGAGATAGAGCATATGATCCAAGAGGAACATCTCAAGGAATATGTCAAAAGTGACTCCCCCCAAAGGCCAGGCAGGGCCAACTCTCATGGGCGTGACAATATTAAAATCCTCGGCCATAAACGGAAAGGACGATGGCGACAAGGATGTATGCCACAACTTGAATATTATTGAAGGATGATTCACCAGACGGGAGACCAGTTCTGTCCGGAGAAGGTATGCTCACCAAATATTAACTACAAAAGATCTATCCACAGATTCAAAGATAGGCGAGACCAAGGCACTAGAGGTCGAGATCCCCACAACGATGATCCCATGGTCATCACAGTGAGGTGTAGTGTGTAACACCCTAAAACTCCGACTCATGATTAAAAGGATAAAATTCACACTTCTGGATACTACTCCAACACAACATTCATACTTTCCAATTATATTCAAAACTCGCAGCGGAATTCAAATAAATAACATAAACTTAAATTATCTCATCAACAGAAATACTTAATAAAATCAACATAATCTGATGATTAACTCAAAATAATTAAAACGTCTTGTTCCTGATGTTACAGGTTAGAGCATTAAACCAACTAGATAACGATAAATGATAAAATAAACGAAGAAAAGTTCCAAAGCCATCTTCCAACTCACATCAACACTTACTCCCGAGAATCTGAACAACAACGTATAGAGCAACACAAAGCAAACAAGAAATAGGTGAGAATATGCTTAAATATATTAATGGTGTAAAATAATGTAAGGGTAGCTTAAATCACACAATCAACAAAACACATTCAATTACACAATCACACAACAACTCAATTCACATAGCCTTTATGTATGCAATGTGACTCACAACTCGACCCTATGCATGTGGTACCAATTTGGACATCATAGGTTTGTTATGATCTCGTCCACTCAACAATGGTTCCTCATTCGAACCGAATCCCCACTTTTGAACCCTGGGCCCCCACTTCTGAACCCATGACTAACATCTTTCAACACACCGATACAATATGATACATGACATACAAATAATGAAACAACAACAATTATGGTTCTACTTATAATCATAAATAACATGCAATATAGCAATTACAATAGTACTTGCTTCTGAGCTACACACTTTGTAACGCCCCGATTTTTATTTAAATTATTTTTCGTAACTTAATTATGTGATAGTTGTAGTTATGTTGTATTGATTGGTGTTTTGATGTGTTATGTTACCCTTGGTGTGAGGTAGTTGCCTTAGAGTTATATAAATTAAGGTGTTGGGGAGTGTATAAGCAATAGTGTAAAAAGGACGGTGTGGTGAGTAAAACTAATTAATCATATTAGTTTATTTATTTAATTAATTAATATTAGATGAATATTAATTTAATTAATTTAATTAGAATAAATTATTATTATTATTATTATTATTAAGAAAATAGTGATAATATAATAAGTTAATAAAATATTAAAGTTATAATAAAAAGAATAGAAAATGGGATTTGGGAGAGAAATCGAGGGTACGTATCATTTGGGAGAAAAGAGAAGAAACAGAGAAAGGGAGAAGAAGAGGCTATGGATCAAGGGGAGATTCACCATTGGTGAAGGTCAAGGAAGTTATTGTTAGGAACTCTAAGGAAAGGGTGGGGTTCTGATTATCTAAGGGTTAACATGATGATGGTGGATAGATTATGCCATATAGGTTTTGTGTTTTCTTCTCTATGTTGAATTGTGTGATATTGATAATTGTTATATTGTGAAATAATGAATTGTTGATGATAATGTTGGTGTAAGCCCTAGAGGCCAATACTTTTGGTACTTGTATCGAATTATTTATTAATAATAAAATGCTTTTTCTTTATTACGTTTGTTTAATAAAGTCCCTAGAATAGCTAGTCCATTTAATGTATCAAATGTGACTTGATCATGAGATCATATTAAACATAAGGACACTATTCTTAAAGTATCCGTAGTCGAGTTTTATTGTTAAGTGGGATAAGATTAAAGCATTAAGACTATTATGTATATAGACTGATGATCACATCTCATGGATCATGGATAAGGAGTTATCAAGTCTTAAACATAGTTATGAATATTAAGAGTAATATTTATACTGGATTGACCCGCTATGAGAATACTATATAGAAAGTTATGCAAAGTGTCATAAGTTATTCTCATGGTGATAATGGTGTATACCACCCTTCGACTTGAAACCACTATGGACCCTAGATGTAGAGTCGAGTGCTTTATTGCTGATCAAACGTTATCTGTAATTGGATAACCATAAAGACAGTTGATGGGTACTCCGCGAAGCATGCTGAGGGACATGAGTGACCTAGATGGAATTTGCCCATCCTGCATAACAGGATAAATGTCTATGGGCCCAATATTGAACTGGAAAAGGATGACACGGTCTATGCCTTGTGTTCAATATAGACATAAGGGCAAAAGGGTAATTATACGCATAAGTATTATCACAGAAGGAATTGTCAGATCACATGACATTTTCGTGTCTTGGGTAGTAGTGATGTGTTGCTAGATACCGCTCACTATTTATTATGTTAAATACGTGATTTAATATAATTGCCAATGCCGCGAAAACCTACAGGGTCACACACAAAGGACGAATTGATGAGAGATATAGTAACTAAGGAACACCGTAAGGTACAGTGCACTTAAGTGAATTGTAGAACATTGTAAGGTACGGTGTACTTAAGTAGAATACGAAATATGGTAAGGTACCACGTGCTTAAGTGATTTTGGGCATATTATAGGATATGGGCCACATACACTTATGTGGACTTTTTAGCTTGAAGCCCACACAAGTGGTTCTATAAATAGAACCCTTGTGCAGAAGCATTCATTGCGGTTGCATTTTCGTTTTCTCTTTCTCTCTCTCTCTCTCACTCAAAGCCTTCATTCATAACAGCTAGCACTGAGATTGAAGGAATCCGTTCGTGTGGACTGAGTAGAGGCGTTGTCGTTATTCAACATTCGTGATCGCTCCGTAAATCTGCATCAAAGGTTTCAATCGTCACAAGAGGTGAATATTCTATCACTGATCATGCCCATTCGTAAGGATCACTAAAGGAGAAAATTTTAATTTCCGTTGCGTTTTGGATCGCCGTTCTCCTTCAGTGGTATCAAAGCCACTTACGAAACCATGCATCGGATAACTGTTTATTTTCTGTATTAATATGATTAAAAGATAGAATGAATCAAAGAATAAACGAGTAATTAAATTTGGCATCATGTGTGCACGATTTGGATGATTGATGTTGACTATGCTTCGGAACCGACATTAGTATGTGTCGCAACCTAAATGCGAAACGAAACAACCGGCGAAAAAAGAAATGACAGAAGAGTCGCCACCGTGCGTTATTTATCCCACAGGAGGGAAAGGAAACACTCGAAGTAAACCTGGAAAAAGGAAAGCAGAAGACAAGGTCTCGTAACCAAATCTTGGGTTCGAGAGTCGATTATGCGAAGGGAAGGTATTAGCACCCCTACGCATCTGTAGTACTCTACGGGATCCACTCTTCTTGTTCTTGTCTAAAGGGTGTGGGTATATCTCATGTACTATTTACTAAAAGAGGGGTCAAAAGAAAATGACTCGCATGGATGTCGCATCCACTGCATACGTATCTCATATGAATATGAGAATCAGAGTCTTCGTAGCTCGGCTACCTATGGGTTAAAGAGGAGTGTTCTCGCTAAAACATCGCGTCTTATGCCTACGTATCTCATCTAGAATGAGAATCAGAGCAAACCGTAGTTCGGCTAACCTATTTGTTTGTTTTGTGTTTTTTAGATGAACGACGTTACTACGCAATCTACCGGATGCTCGACCTTTGGAGACTTACTCGCCTGTAGTAGAAGGAGTTAATGTGTTCTTAGGAGAAGAAAAATCAATGAGTTTGTTTGTGTTTTAGGAATGCTCAAAAAAGGAAGTTCTAGACGAAGGAACCGTGCTACCTTAGTTGACATGCAAACGAGAGACTATACGAAGCCTAGCAATTCTATGGGGAGACGATCACACCATACAAAACATATAGCATAGAGTAAACACACCAACAAGGGGGGCTCAAACATACATGGGTAGGGCTTTAGTCAAGAGGGGTCATATCAACCTCGACAAACAAGCCATGGCAGGGTAATCAAATGGGCTCTTAACCACTGACATTGAACGTCAGGGTGAGCAGATCAAAAGGGTAATGAGGATAAGACCTCATAGCTCTTAACCCTGGACAGGGTGAGCTCATGACAAAAAGTGGGGATTCTGAAAGATGGAACCCTTTTCACTGACTGACCGGACAAAAGATCCTGGACTTTTATTCTGAAGCATCAACACGCAGTGCGAGCATAAAGAACGTCACACTGAATAATGGGGGATTGACTACTAATCCCTTTTATCCGTCAATTGCCTCTTTATGGAGGTCTTTAGCACTGATGCCTCTTCTCGGAGGTCTTTGGGCACAAAAGTAAACAAACAAAAGAAAACATTGCCTCCTATTGAGGTCTTCCAGCTAAGAAAACGGTAAAATGCGGGAAAGATGTAAAAGGGATCAAAAGATCTACCCCACGGATAAAGATCCGAAGTAACAACAACTAAAGGAACGAGAAACCCAGAGATCTCTCAAGCTAGCACCATCAAAGAAAGCAAGTCAGCAAAGTAATCAGAATAAATCTCCAAATGGTATCCCACAAATAAAGTGGAATACCAAGCAAGCTATCTCTTCAGGAGTTATGTGAGCCCTCACAAAAACTCAACAAACAAGTTAGGATAACAAGATGGGGTGCAATCAAGAGTTGCACCAGACAGAGGAACCATAACAACAACTGCGTCAGGTAAACAGTGCACGGATGCAATAGAAAACATGTCACACAAACAGATTAGAGAGCAAACAGAAAAAAAACAAGTACTGTCACGATCGCTACTGCTTCGCTTAGCGAGGTGCTAGCGAAGCTTCGCTACATGTTCGCTTAGCGAGGTGCTAGCGAATGCCTGTGGGTTTTGGGTTCTTCCTTGATAACAGTCCGATTTCAGGAAACCCAAACCCTATGGTATCCATTATGGAAACTGAGTGATCAAACATTCAAGGTATTGTTCTACACATTCATGCACATCTAAACCCACACGCAAAACCTAACGATACCCACTCTTCCAAATTCACCCATAATGCCTCATACATCTAGCAACTTCAAATTGAAAGCATAAAGTAGTGAAAATAGGGGAAACCTGATTGGAGAGATCATTGAAATTGAATTGCACGGTTGGGTTTGCAGAGCAGTCTTAGAGTCTTTGTATGAGAGAGGATCGATAGAGGTGATTATGTGCAAATGAGTTTTTCCTTCAGTGTCCGGAGGCTGCTCTGAATTCTGTTGGCTTCCTCTCTGGTTATTTCTCTTCTAGGGTTTTTTGGGAGATGGAAATCTAGAATTTATAACCTGATTTTCGTGGCTTTGTGGGCTCAAATGAGAGAGGTCCAAGTCCAAGATTTTCCTGTTATATTTTTAAAACGCGTGAGCTTCGCCTAGCGAAGGATTTGCTCGCCTAGCGAGCATGACAATTCAGATTCGCTAAGCGAACCACGCTGCTCGCCTAGCGAACATGACAGCTCAGGAACAGACTTTTGCTCCTTCAAGATTAGCGTTTTGAATGATGAATAGACCTAATTTGAACATGTTGGAAGTAACTCAAGTCATTCCCTTGTGTTGACTGATCGCCCAGATAGAACCCACAAAGTGTCTTGGATGATATTCAAGCTTCTTGGATCTAATTCTGATTGACATGATGAAATGCAATATGAAATGTAAAATGACCTAAAATGAATGCATGAATGAGGGGGCAAATTTGAGGTGCTACAACTGCCCCTATTCAATCAACTGGAGACCCGAAAAGAAGATAGCAGCGGCTTTCGCACTTTTGAGGTATCAAGTGATTGAATACGATAAAATCCCGAAGATTTACGCTGAAGTGAAAAAATGAAGTAACAACGCCTGTCAGAATCGGCAAAGAGGTGGTCTTGAAAGAAGAATCCGTCTGGTATGGTGAGAGGCGGTCTGAATACCGAAAAAGAATGTTAACCTGGATACCAAAATAAATGGTAACACAGAAATAACCATGGCCTGAATGCCGCTCATCAGTCTGAATACTGGAAATGATTTCAATCTGAGCATCGAAAGATATGAGATTATTAATATCGGTCTGAACACCGAGAGGCTGGCCTGAATGCCACTTCGGTTTGAATACCGGAAAACTGGCCTGAATGCCACAAGTTGCATCGACCTGAATGTCGGAAACTTCTTCGATCTGAACATGGGAAGATATTAGATTATCAAACATCGGTTTGAACAACGGGAAACTGGCCTGAATGCCACTTCGGTCTGAATATCGGAAAACTGGCTTGAATGCCACAAGTTGCATCGACCCGAATGTCGAAACCTTCTTCGATCTAAACATCGGAAAACTGGCCTGAATGCCACTTCGGTATGAATACCGGAAACTTGGCCTGAATGCCACAAGTTGCGTCGACCTGAACGTCAGAAACTTCTTCGATCTGAACATCGGAAAACTGGCCTGAATGCCACTTCGGTCTGAATACCGGAAACTTTCATGCCTGTCAGCATCGGCAGAAATAGGGAAAATGATAATTGAGGCGGCGCGTGAGCCAACGACCCCTGCTGGGAATAATAAAGATAAGTCATGAACAATCTTCAGTCTGAGTACTGGAAACAACTTCTGGCTTATCACTTGGGATACCGAGAATGCCTTATGCTTTACATGCATATGTTTGAATTTTTCAATGGCGTAATGTTCCCTGAAAATGGAAATGCTACGCAATTTGGGAGGATGCAATGTAATATGATTCTATATGCAGGGATGCGAAATGCTTGATTAGAGAGAATACCAAGTTGAGGCAAGGGATTCTGCTGGGGAAATGATCACCATCTTCTAGACCCTGGCAAGGCTGTTGGAGATGCACAGCACAAAGAACTTTGTGGGGAAATGATCCGCCACACGGTGTTCTGCCAAATAACAAAATACCGAGGCTCTGACTAGGGAGAGAATGTCACTGGAAACTTGCTGTTGAGGAAAGCGACAGTGGTTCTGGCAACCAAAATCTGCGAGAGAGACGACTCAGCAGGGGAAGCAAACACCGATACGGTAACGAGATTCTGCTTCAAGGAAAGAGACCATGGATCTAGCGTCGAGGTCATCGATCTGGCGTCGAACTCTGAGGAGGAGCCGCTTCTGCTGGGAAGATACAGTCTGGCACTGTCAACTCCGTTGGGGATATATAGTCTGACACTGTCAATTCCACTGGTGAATGTATAATCTGAAACAAATGCTTGGGGAGGTACAACAGTGAGAGTCTGCTGGGTGATTGAAGAATCCAACGCTCGGACCAGCTCTGCAGGGATAAGATACCAAATTCCAAATATTGAGGAAAAACATCCGCGATCATTTGATGGGGACCTTAAGGAAATGCCCCGAGTGTATCTGTTCTGAATAGACGATCCAAAGCACTTAAAATTTGCAGCAATTTTCAATGTTTATTGAGCACGTACCTGTAAAGCTCTTATGTTTCATGATGCAATGTTTATCAAAAATTCGGACGTCATTTTTGCACACAAAACAGTAAAATGAAAATGAACACAGAGATGTACTGAATAACATGATTTTATTGATTGAGTGGCCTCTGAATAGGCATTTACATCAGGAAGCAATCCTTGGAAAGAGGTAATTGCACAATAGATGAAAACAGAAATTAATCTAATCGCAATGTGAAATGGATTTCTATCGGGTTCCAATTCTGCTATGACTCGCTCGTCTTCAAGATCCTCCAGATGATCGACTTCTGAAAAGAGTGATTGGAATATTTCCTCCCTTTCGAAATTTTCCAGTTATCGACATGAGATTCAGAACTACTCAGAACGCAGTCATTCGCTTAATCCCTAACTTTTGCCTGGATCGCCCTTTCGGGTTTTCAATCCACCGGGATACCCATTTTTGCCTAAGTTGCCCTTTCAGGTTTTCAACTTACCGGGTGTACAATCTTTTCATTTTTAATCCCTAATTTTTGCCCGAACCTTTTCATTTTCTTGGTTCGTCGGGATGCCCATTTTTTGCCTGGACTATTCTTTTTATTGTCCAGCGGGTCTATTTTATGCGAAGTATTTTTTAACTGCGTCTGAGTTCACAGGGGAAGTGAAGTTTTCACCATCCATAGTTGCAAGCATTAAGGCTCCACCATCAAAAACCTTGGTGACAATATACGGTCCATCATAGTTAGGAGTCCACTTGCCCCTGTGATCTGTCTGAGGAGGAAGGATCCTTTTCAACACCAAATCTCCGACTTGGAAGCATCGCAGACGCACTTTCTGATCAAAGGCTCTCTTCATCCGACTCTGATACAACTGCCCATGACAAATGGCTGTCATTCGCTTCTCCTCGATAAGACTTAACTCATTGAACCTTGTCCGAATCCATTCAGCTTCGTCTAACTTGACATCCAACAGGACTCTTAGAGAAGGAATCTCCACTTCAATAGGTAGGACTGCTTGCATACCATACACAAGGGAGTAAGGGGTTGCCCCGGTCGATGTACGCACTGAAGTACGGTACCCATGCAAGGCGAAGGGTAGCATCTCATGCCAATGTCTGTACGTGACGACCATCTTCTGCACAATCTTCTTTATGTTCTTATTTGCTGCCTCAACAGCGCCGTTCATCTTAGGGCGATAAGGGGAAGAATTGTGATGCCGAATGTTGAAGTTCTGGCACAACTCCTTCATCATTTTGTTATTGAGATTAGAACCATTATCAGTAATGATTCTTTCGGGAATCCCATAACGATAAATGATTTCTTTCTTAATGAATCGGGCAACCACATGTCTGGTGACATTCGCGAATGACACTGCTTCGACCCACTTGGTGAAATAGTCGATGGCAACAAGGATGAAGCGATGCCAATTGGAGGCGGTTGACTCAATCTTTCCAATCATATCAATGCCCCACATAGCAAAAGGCCACGGCGAAGACATCACATTCAAAGGATTTGGCGGCACATGTACCTTATCAGCATAAATATGGCATTTATGGCACTTCCGAGCATATTTGAAACAATCAGATTCCATGGTCATCCAGTAATAACCCGCTCTCAGCAATTTCTTAGCCATTGCATGTCCGTCGGCATGAGTACCTGTAGCACCTCAAATTTGCACCTATCATTGTACATACATTATCATATTAGGTCATAGCATATCCTGGTCCATTGCATAGCATTGCATTGTCCCAGTTGCCTCAAGTGCAAGCCAATCAAGAAATTAGGTCAAACTGATCAGGAGATCAGTTAACCAAGCAAGCAAGGGTGTTTCTCAAGGAGCCAAGGCCCTAGGGTTGGTCCAACATGTTCACATGATTTGGAGGTTCATTTGAAGTGTTTAAGTCAAAGGTTGGATGTTCAAAAGCCATCAGTTCATGCCCAGACAGTCAGAAACCCTAAAAAGTCAAAGTTGGTCAACTGTGGTTGATTTTATGGTTTTGATGGATGGAAATGGTTTGAAAGAGCTCATTCATGTCCCAATAGGCCTCATATATCATGCCAAACCTCATCATGGAAGAATTTGAAGCAAAATCAGAAATTTCCCAAAATAGAAAGTGGACCTGTAATTTTAACTGCCAAAAATGGAAACTTCTTGATCCCAAACTTACATCATGATACAAGCTTCAAATGGATTTTTGCCCAACATGAAAGTTGAAGATCTTGTTCTCCCATTTCCAAAAAGTCCAAGAACACCCAAATCCCATGAATGGTTTGCAAGATATGATCAATTCATTTTCACATTTTTTTGAATTTCAACAAGCCATATCTCATGAACCGAAAGGCCAAATTTGGTGGGGTTTTTTCCTACAAACCACATTTTTCCTCCTCTTTCGAAAAATATAAGCATCATGTACCAAAACCTTGCCAATCAAAATGGCCTTTTTGACTTGTTTCATTTAAAATCCAAGTTTGACCAAAGGGTTGACTTTTTGATTTAGCAATATTTAACACTTTTGGCCAACTGGGATTCATTTTAGATGTTATTTGCAACATGTAACAAGCCCAAACTCGGGCAGACTCACACCCCCATTTGCATTTTTGGCCAAATTAGCAAAATGTGCATTTCACTTCATTTAAACTAATTCTGTTTAGCACTTCCATTACCAAGTTAAAACAGATGATATAAAGGTTATTTGCTGTCAAACCAACCCTAGGGACACAGCCACACACGACCAGAAAACCTTCATTCTCTCATTCTTGCATTTTTGCACTTTTGCAATTTCTGAGTAAAATCTTCAAGAACCCTCGAGCCCTCTTGCTTCCATCATCACTTGGCCAACCTTTGGAAGCTTTTTGGACCATCAAACCTCAACTGTAGTGTAGCTTTTTGTTCTGTTTTCTTCAAGCTACCAACAATGGCAGATCGTGATTTGTTTATTTCCAAGCATTCTTGAGCTGAAAGAACTTCCTCATCCATCATTTCAAAGCCTAAAGCACATCTGTTTCGAGCTTTGAAGGCTAAATCACCACTGCAACTCAACTGTGCTTCAATCTTGGTAACATTTTGAATCTCATCATTTACCAAACTATGCCATGTTTAGGATAGATATTTTGATGCTGATTCCAATGAACCTTAAACCGTCGAAAATGATTCACTGTGTTAAGAGAAATCTGGTTTTGAAATTCTATGTTCAAATTTGTTTTGGTTGATTTCTCTTTTGTGTGTTCAAATTAATAATAATGGATGCTATATTATGCATGTGCTTGGTTTGCTGAATCGATTGATATGCTTGTTGTCATTTTCTGGGCACACTTTTTCTTCATGATTTTGATGTTGATGATGAATACCCTGTTGAAACCCTAGAACCACCTGCCTAGAAAATTTCCAGGATCGTGTTTGGAGTGTTGTTGTTAGATGTTGCATGAGTTTTACTGTTGTATGGCCATGCTGTTTATAGAACTTGGTTTGGAATTTGTTCATACTGATTGCATGAAGGTGATGCTACCTTGCCATTTCAAAAACCCTAATTGCATTTGAACTTGAAGCACGATTGGCCTGTATGTTTTGTTTTTCTGCATGAGTACTGTTCCATTGGAAGCGAGCCAATCAAAATATTTGGTCTGTGGAGCCTAAACGCAGCGTTTAGTTAAGTGACACGCTGAATTACCAAAATGCCATGCTGACTTTGGTTGACCTATTAAACCATGTTCTTTGTTCATGTTTGCTCCAATTTGTTCATCATCTTCTAAAATTCACAACTCACTCAATTTAGCTCCAAAATTCATGAAATTTTTTCCATCATTTTCACATGAATGTCTATTATTTAATCATGATTTTTGCTGAATTTTTGGTTAGCTGGATTTTAAATGGCATTAGACTTCTTAACATGTATGCTTATTTGACACCTTTTGCCATTCCTTTTGTGAAATGATCATGATGTATCCAATGCCCCTGAAGTTTTTTGTGGTTAATCTACACTCATTCACCTTTGTTTTGATGTAAAGTTTGTGCATTTATCATATGTGGTTGTTGAGATTTGATTTTTTGAAGTAGGGTGTGACAATTTGTGTCACACCAATGTTATGCCATTTAATGATTTTTTGTTCATTTGCTTTCTGACCTCCAAATAATATGAAATTTTGCATGAGCCATCTCTTATATGTCTAGTTAATGTGTGATTTTTCTTGGAATTAATTGTGCTGTTTTCCATTTGTTTGAATTTTTTCTTCCCTGCCTAGTCAATGGTTGACTTTATGTGATACACCTTGCCATTTCATTTGGGAAATTCTCATACCTTATTGTATGATCATGAAATTTTGCATGAGATAACTAGACATCTTGAGCTTTACATTGGTGTTGATCCCATCCATTTCTCATCTGTTTTCATTTTGTTATGATTTTTTGAAGTTGACCCATGCTTGTTTGACTTCTTTGTGCTTACTTGAATTGATTGTGACTTTCTGATTTTAATTGATCATCTTCCCATGATCCAATTGAGCTGAAATTTCATATGCATGATATGTTATGGATTATGATTGAGTATGATTTATTTCATGATTTTTGGAATTGATTATGTTTGGTTTTGGGCTAAGTCTTGCTGTTGACTTCTTTGTGCATGTTTGGATTTGCTTTGACTTCTTGATTTTAATTGGCTGCCTTACACTTGTCCAAATGCCATGAATTTTGACATGCTTACCATGCTAGATGTTAGGTTTGAACTTGATTTATTTGGTGATTTTTGAAAATGCTTGAGTTGACTTTTGATGCAAGTCATTCTGTTGACTTCTTTGAGCTTCTGTTTGCAATGCTTTGACTTCTTTTGCTCATGAATTGATGATGATGCATGATATGAATATGAATCCAATTGGAATTGCTTCTTGATTGATTGTATTTGATTTTGATTGAATATGGTTTGCTGTTTTGACTTTTCCATTCTCTTTTGACCCTAGGCTTGCCCTAGTGGTCCAGTTACTCACTTTTGAGCTTGTGTTTTCAGGTTGAACACCAAATGACCAAAGAGATCAATTTCTTTTGTTTGAGCTTGCTTGAATGTTATTGAGCTAACCTTTGTTTTGTAGGTCTTGATTCATTTGACTTGAGTTTGTGCTTTGCACATTGGTTCCTCTGTGTTGACTGTTGTTTATCAATTCCTTTTGTTTTGTTTGTGAACTGTGAACTGATTAGTTTGACTCTTTCAGGTACCCTTAGTTGCTTAAGTTCTCTGAAATTGCTTTGCTTTGCTTTTTAGCAACTTGCTTGAGGTATAATCTCTTTTACTTCATGTAGTCTGGAGACCCGGCCTGTTATTTGGCCGGGCAAACTGTCTGAAGTCCTCCTTAAGAGGCAATGCTTGTGTATGTTTAAATTGTCCTTGCATTGAGTCAAAGACCTCCTAAGTGAAGAGGCAATTGGCAGAACCCAAGGGATAAGCAACCTATCCCCTGCTATTCAGTGTGTCTTCTGTTTTGCTCACACCACTGTGTTGATGCATTACAGATAAAAACCCAAAGATCTTGTGCAATTGCACAGTTGAGTCAGTATCTAATGTATAGAAGGGTTCCCACTTTCTGGACCCACACATTCTTGTCAAATGCTCTCCCAGGCCAGGGATAGAAGCAATGAGGCACACCCCTCATCTCCTTTCATCTGCTTCACCTTAGCCCCTCAATGGCAAGGTTAAGAGCAACACTCACCCCATTCCAGAGGTTTGTTCGTTGAGGTTGATATGACCCCTCGACTAAAACCTAACCCATGTTTGAGCCCCCTTGTTGGTATGTTTATTTTATGCTGTACATGTTTGTGTGGTGTGATTGTATCCCCCAGGTTTGTTAGACTCCGCGTAGTCTCGTTTGCATGTCAATTAAGGTAGCACGGTTCCTTCGTATAGGACTTCCTTTCTTGCTTGTTGCTTCTTTAAAACACAAACAAACATCATCCCCTCTTAAGGATACGTTAACTCCTTCTACTACCGATGAGTAAGTCTCCAAAGGTCGAGCATCAGGTAGATTGTGCAGTGACGTTGTCCACTTAAAAAACACAAACCAACAGTAACTGTTTTGCCGAACTACGGCAACTCTGATTCTCATGTTCAGATGAGATACGTAGGCACGAGATGCGATGTCTTGTCGAGTTTGACTAACAACTAACACTAATTCTTTTCTCTCGCCCTCGTTGCGATTGAGACCTCCCCTTTCTCTTGCCCTAGTTGCAATCGAGACCCTTGCTTCCTGTGCAAGCCGTGTCTAGGATAGGTTGGCCCTCGTGCCATTTAGCTAGAAGCCTTAACTTAGGGTTGACTTTGCATGACAACATCTAGGCTCGAGTCGTAGTCTCCCTAGAGTTGTGTCTCCCTCTGTTATCTGGTTAGGCTAGATCCTTGTCCCTGCGTAGGGGAACTACATCGCCCTGATCTTCATACCGGATGAAGTATGTAGGCAGGAGATTGAGTTGATCTCTCCGGGCGCCTTTTCTTTTCTTTTGTGTGTGCTTGACAGTTATAGGCTCGAGTCCCCGACTCCCTATTAACTTGTTATGTTGTTGTGTGCTTGGAAGCCGATGTAAGTCCATCGAGTGGCATTTGGGTTCCAGTGTGGGTGTGTTTTGGTTCGGATGCTGATGTAAGTCCAGTGATTGGCATTCAGGCTCCACGTTTGCCTTTGCCTTTGTTTGTTTGTGTGCGTGTCAGCCGAGCTACGAATGCTCTGATTCTTCTTTCGTCCAAGAAGATACGTATGCATAGGATGCGACATCCTAGCGAGCATGTGTCGTTTCCCCAGTCCGAACTACTTCGACTCTGATGTCTATGCCTGATAGACTAAGTAGGCCCAGGATACGATATCCTGCCGAGTCAGTTTCAGTCTGTTTTCTTGTGTCTCTTTCAGCCAGTGTGTGTGTGTTTGAGCAGTGTTTTAGCAACCATTTTCCCTTCCTATTGTGCGTGGATCCCGTCGAGTACGACGGATGCGTAGGGGTGCTAATACCTTCCCTTCGCATAACCGACTCCCGAACCCATCCTCTTTGGTCGCGAGACCATGTTCTTTCCTAGGTTTACTTCGAGCGTTTCCTTTCCCTCTTTTGGGATAAATAACGCACGGTGGCGGCTCTGTTGTTTTCTTTTCCCGCCGGTTTTTCGCGTGATGCGACAGCTGGCGACTCTGCTGGGGAGAAGAGAAGTTGACCTATGCTGGTCCATCTTCCCTGAGCGAGTCTCTCCTAGCGCTCTCTAGGTTAGGGCTTTGGTTGCTATCTGCTGTTACTTATTGCATTCATGTTATTTATTGTTTGCATTTATTGTTTGCATTTATGTTTGCATGCATCATACTGTCATTGAGCTGTCTCCTGTGCAGATGGTTCCTCTGTTTTGGGGTGGGTGTTCTGAGTGAGGCCCAATACCCAGGCCTGAGCATACACCTAGGATTAGCGTGGTCTCATGTTTCTTCACATGTTGTACGACATGATGCGGAGACATGTCACCACAGCCGGACGAGGTTCATTTGAGAGAGTTCTTCCGGGTGGAGTTATTCCGCTTAGGTCGGATTATCTCTTATGAGCTGTTGACTTCGGTGACCGTTCTTTCCCGGATATTTGGTTGAGACGATCTTAAGGGAGCTACAACGGCACACCCGAGAGGGCAAACCCGTTGAGCATCTTTGCCCGATTGTCGAGACCATTGTCCGCCTTAGGATAACCTTGTTAGAATTCACCTGTGAGGGGAGGGTTTGATTCTTGCAAGTACAGTTTCTGCCAGTGATGCTGTGTCATTTATTTCTGGACTCAGGAGGTTTGACCCCGGTTTTGATCGGAGGGTTCCGTTTATTTCGGATCCCTAGGCTGAATTTGAAGGTACTCGCTCGGATGGTGACTCAGTTCTTCAGAATGGGTTCAGATACCGGCTTCCCAGATTGACTTTGGGGTTTCAGATGGTTCCTCAGATGCCAGTTCCTGCCAGTTGTGGCTCCATCATTTACATCATAGCATGTTTATTTTCCAAAAATAGTAATGCATGAAAATGAAAAAAAAGTTAACTCGCATACGCATATCCTTTTCAGGATCATTCATGATAAAATAGCATTCGCATCATATGCATATCATACACATATCATCCTTGCATTGCAGACATGCTTGGGCGTGACTTCTCACTTTGGGTTTTGACTGAGACAGGATTGTTGATCACCGTCCGCACCACGACCAGACCCAATCGTCAGAAGAAGTATGGATCAGGTTCAGACTGAGTTGGCTGAGATGAGGGCGAACATGGCCCAATTCATAACGATGATGCAAGGAGTTGCGCAAGGACAAGAAGAACTCCGAGCTTTGGTTCAGAGACAAGAAGCTGCACTTCCTCCACCCAACTCACCTCTGCCAGAGGGAGGCCCGACCAATGATAATCCTACTGTTGCTGTGCCCGTCAACGACTATGCCGTCGGGGATGAACTTGAGGGTATCAGAATCAATGGACAGCCTCTTGCTGCAGAGGTCAATGTCAGAGCTACCCAGATTCCAGTTCATCGTCCTGCTTCACTTGTTGACAAACAAGAGGACATGTTTAATCTCCTCAGTGAGGACTATGACGTTGTGAAAACCGAAGAGAGGGATAGAAAAGTGGATGCTCTTGCTGAGAAAATCCGAGCCATGGAAAGTCAGAACTCCCTTGGGTTTGATGTGACCGACATGGGTCTAGTGGAAGGGTTGAAGATCCCCTACAAGTTCAAAGCACCTTCTTTCGACAAGTACAACGATACCTCCTGTCCTCGCACCCATGTGCAAGCTTACTTCAGGAAGATATCCGCTTACACTGATGACGAAAAGATGTGGATGTACTTTTTCCAAGATAGTCTATCTGGGGCATCTTTGGACTGGTACATGGAGTTGAAGAGAGAATCAGTCAGAAGCTGGAAAGATTTGGGTGAGGCCTTCCTAAGGCAATACAAGCACAACATAGACATGGCGCCGAGCCGAACTCAGTTACAGAGCTTGTATCAGAAAGATAAGGAGAGTTTCAAAGAGTATGCCCAGAGGTGGCGTGAGCTAGCCGCCAGAGTGCAACCTCTTATGCTGGAGAGAGAGCTGACTGACATGTTCATTGGAACCTTGCAAGGAGTGTTCATGGATCGTTTGGGAAGTTGCCCGTTCAGTAGCTTTTCAGATGTTGTTGTCTGTGGGGAAAGAACTGAAAGCCTTATCAAAGCAGGAAGGATACAAGATCCTGGCTCTTCAAACTCTTCAAATTCTAAGAAGCTACACTCTGGGGCACCCAGAAGGGGAGAGGATGAAACAAATGTTGTGCACCGTCGAAGGAGTGCAAACAGAGGACCATATCGTCAGGTCGCCGCTGTGACTATTCCAGCCACTCAACCTCAACAGCAACAGAGAAGACCAGCTCAGCAGCCTCAGCGTCCACAACGTCATCCTCAGCAGCAGGCTTACCAGCCTCCCATTGATAATCAAGCTGGTACAAGTAATGAGAGGAAGAAGATCATTTTTGATCCAATCCCCATGTCCTACGCCGAACTGTATCCCACTCTGATAGAGCGGAACTTGATTACTCCCAGAGGGCCGCCGCCCATACCTGTCAACCCTCGGTGGTGGTATAGGCCTGAACAGCATTGTGTGTATCATTCGGGTGCTCCTGGTCATGATGTGGACAGTTGTTTCCAGCTGAAGGTGAAGGTTCAAGACCTTGTGAGGTCAGGTATTCTGATTTTGGAGGACTTAGGTCCCAATGCTAATCAAGTTTGAAGAAAACAAGTCCCGGGCTGGCGCCGACTTTTTCTTCAGAAGGGTTGTTCAGAAAACCAGAAGATGCTGATGCAAAGGATACTGACAGTTGTCATCCCCAGTGGGATCTATCACAATTGGGTCACTGTGGGCGTTCCTACGGTTGTTCATAAGTCTTTGTAATAATCACTTTGTTTAAAAACCCTTCTCCCATGCCAAAAGGAGAAGTGATGGCATTGTTGGCAACATTTTGTGCAATGATATCTTCATTCAAATAAATTCATGTTAAACATTTGTTTTCCATTTGTTTTCCCTTTTCGCTTTTTGCATGAAATTGGTGATCATAAAAAACCTTAAAAACAAGAATAAAAGCAATCTTTTCATCTGCATAACGATTGTTTTGTTTGTTGTTCAAAAAGCTTTTCATATCAAAATCTTTATGCAGGTTGTTTCTCAAACCCATTAAGCATAATGATCGGACGTCATCTCCCAATTTTGAATTCCCTGTATTCGAAGCGGAGGAAGATGATGATGAAAGGATTCCTGACGAGATTTCCCGACTTCTTGAGCGAGAAAAGAAGATCACACTCAGCTGCATCTCGAGAATCAGCAGAACAGCCAACTGGGGCATTATCAAAAAAAAAAAAAAGAGGAAAAAAAAAGAAAAAAAACAAGCACAAAAAAGAAGAGGGTGCAAAAATAAAAAAAATCAAAATCAAAAGAAATCAAAAACAAAATCAAAAGAAAACAAAAGAAAATAGCACCCTCAAAGTCCCAAGTTGACTGATGCTGAATTCGATCGAAAAAGAGATCAACTGCCATGATCAGTTATGTCAGCAGAGAGTGAAAAAGCATTCGACAAGAAGATCAAGCCTCGTGTGTTCCGAGGGACCTTGTGCTCAAGAAAGTCTTGTCTTTCGTGCCCGATTCCAGGGGCAAGTGAACTCCAAGCTATGAAAGTCCATGTGTTGACAAGAGAGCCTCTTCAGGCAATGTCTCGACACTTACAACAATGGATGGAGAAGTTCACTCGTCCTGTGAATTCCAGATGCAGTCAAGAAATACTTCGCCTAAAACAAAGAAAAAAGCAAAAGCTCGCTAAGTCGAACACCCCAAAGGGCGACTTAGGCAAAAAGGAGCGTCTCGGTGGATTGAAAACCCGAAAGGGCGATCCAGGCAAAAGTTAGAGACGTTGAAAAAAAAAAGAATTTGCATCCCGCTAGATTGAGCACCTCACACTGGGGCAATCTAGGCAAAAATTAGGGATTTGGCAAGTAACTGCATCTTGACAAGACTGTGCTGTACATCTGTCATCCGTCAGGGATTCTCGATCCGTCGTCGACTGAAGCTTTGAATACATCGAAAATTCAGAATGGTAGAGGAAAGGTCATTATGTTCAATGTAGCCCTCTCCAATATACATCACCGATTTCAAACTTGTACAGATCTATGGGGTCTCGCCCTTTGCAGACTACCATTCCATCACATCTATTTGAGCTTTTACCCAATTATTTGCATTCTTATTTGTTTCAACTCAACAAACGTTTTGCATGTTTTAATTGATAAAGTATCATTGTTTTCAAAATAAACAAATTTTTCAAAAAAATTGTTCTTAAACAAAGTGAACATTCCCGATGACGGAAGGATACTTAGGAGACCCACAGTGCTCTCCCGGGGGTGGTATGATTACCAACAGGTAAGACAATTGTTCGTATCTCGAGCATGACTGTATCTTTGTCCTGCAGAACCTCGTATGGTCTCTCCTTAGTGAATTTGCCCGATGCAGTGTTGGTTGAAGTTGTTCATCTTCGTATTCCCGGCAGTACAGATTCTTCCTCTAAATCCCTGTTAGCTCTATTGTGGGGCATCCCCAGTAGAGTGCTGTTTGAGCCCTATCGTGGGGCATCCCCAGCAAGTTTGCTGTTTCGGACATTATTGTGGGGCAGCTCCCCTAGCAGAGTGTTTGCTGAAGGCTTTAACTTTCCTCTCTCCAGCAGAGCAGTCTTCATCTCCTCCCAGCATGGTTGTTCTTCTTGGAAGATTCAGTATTTGGTGGATTGACAATCCAGTACTCCATCATGTCCTCAGATTGATCCCCGAGCGGAGTTGTTGGCATGATGAGCTTTCTCTATGCCTATCTATCTTCATCAGAGATCGAGTTTGCTTCTGAATATCTCTGATTTCCAGCACGAGTTGTTGTGGCGCGTCCGCCAGTATGTTGAACTCTGTTCTCCGGTTGCGACTGACGATCCCTCCGGAAGCCTCTTGTGGTTTTTCCTCCCCTGCAGGATAAGTGTTCCCTGATATCCTAGTCCCCAGTGGATTTTCTTTGCTCTCTGTTGGCTTTGGTTTTCTCTCCGGACGGTTGATTCCCGGACCTGCGTGTTGAGCATGTCTGTTTGTCAGCATTCATCATACATTCATCATGCATAATGCATACATGCATAATCATAACATTCAGGTACTCATGTTGCAGCTGTTGCCGGGTATCTGTTGATTGTTACCTCCTGCTATTCGATAATATAAATCTCTCCAGTAGATTTTCCTTAAGCAGATATGGGTGTGTCTGATCTCTCCATGTAGAGTCTACCCCTTAAGCAGAAAGTGTCTACCATTTCCTTCTGCACTCCCCACTGAGATACATCCTCGTGGATGACGGTTGCTTCCGTTCCCTCCCTACACGGGATGGGTTTTCCCTATTGAGTTCTTTCCTCATTAGGATGAGTCTTGTTTCAGTCTGCCTTTTTGGATCGATCCTAAATGGCTACCCGTTGACTGTCTCTTGTGCTTCCCTGGGGCATAAATGAATAGTCGCTTACTAACCGGCACTCATTCATTTCACCCTCAGCGGAATTTTTGGCTTCTACCTACGAACCGGTAGCTGTAAGTCCTCTCTTTACGGTCTTCTACCCATTACCCGGTAGTTGTAAATCCTTTTTTCTCACTTTGTCTCTCAGCAGATCGTTTGTCGGCCTCTACCTACGAACCGGTAGTTGTAAGTCCTATCTTCGTGGTTTTCTACCCACTAGCTGGTAGTTGTAAAATCCCACATTCCTCCCCTTGTTGGAGTTAACCCTTTGTGCTCATCCTGATGATGACTGGTTACTTCTCCATTGGTTTTCTGCCTACAAACCGGTAGATGTAATCCCCTCTTTGCGGTGTTGATATTCTTTTCCCCTCTGGATACTTGCCTTGATCAAGCAGTATTGTCCCCATTGGGTCTTCCCTTTCTTTTTGGGTATTTGCTCCGAGTTAGCAACTTTATCCTCTTTTGATTGGTCATCTTTTGCATACCTAGTCCTGGTACCCTGATGCCTTTCTTTTCGGTCATTTATCCATTTAACAACCTACAACCCGGTTATGGATAATCTTCCATGCGAGGTTATTATCTACGTTTTGACGGCTATAGATAATATATCTCATGCACTCTTTGGTCAATCTTTCGATTGTTATCTCCAGCAGAGTAAGATTCGTATTCCTTGTGGAATCGAATGTTCATCCTTTAACAAGTTTGCCTTTGCTCTCTTCAGGATGATGTCGGTCGATTATTCATCTAACAACCTACAACCCGGTTATGGATAATCTTCCATGCGAGGTTATTATCTACGTTTTGACGGCTATAGATAATATATCTCATGCACTCTTTGGTCAATCTTTCGATTGTTATCACCAGCAGAGTAAGATTCGTATTCCTTGTGGAATCGAATGTTCATTCTTTAACAAGACTGCTTTTCTAGCCCTCTTCAGGATGTTGAGTGTTTTGGAACACAAACCAATTCACGCTTTGGCACTCAGGCCAATCTTCCGGTATTCAGACCGAAGAAGTTTCCGATGATCAGGTCGATGTACTTATGTTTTTTTCCGGTGTTCAGACCGAAGAAGTTTCCGACGATCAGGTCGATGTACTTACGACGCTCAGACATTGGTTATCCCTGTGTTACCATTTATTTTGGTATCCAGGTTGACATTTCTGTTTCGGTATTCAGGCCGATTTCTTTTCCGTTCCAGACGGATTGTTCTTTCAAGACTGTTTCTTTGCCGATCCTGACAGGCGTTGTTTATATTATATCCAGTTGGTGCAAATTTCTACGGTTCTTTTGTATTCAATCCCTGTTTACCCTGAAAGTCTGACAGCCATTGCTATCATCCCTTCGGGTTCCCAGCTGATTGAATAGGGGCAGCTGTAGCACCTCAAATTTGCACCTATCATTGTACATACATTCTCATATTAGGTCATAGCATATCATGGTCCATTGCATAGCATTGCATTGTCCCAGTTGCCTCAAGTGCAAGCCAATCAAGAAATTAGGTCAAACTGATCAGGAGATCAGTTAACCAAGCAAGCAAGGGTGTTTCTCAAGGAGCCAAGGCCCTAGGGTTGGTCCAACATGTTCACATGATTTGGAGGTTCATTTGAAGTGTTTAAGTCAAAGGTTGGATGTTCAAAAGCCATCAGTTCATGCCCAGACAGTCAGAAACCCTAAAAAGTCAAAGTTGGTCAACTGTGGTTGATTTTATGGTTTTGATGGATGGAAATGGTTTGAAAGAGCTCATTCATGTCCCAATAGGCCTCATATATCATGCCAAACCTCATCATGGAAGAATTTGAAACAAAATCATAAATTTCCCAAAATAGAAAGTGGACCTGTAATTTTAACTGCCAAAAATGGAAACTTCTTGATCCCAAACTTACATCATGATACAAGCTTCAAATGGATTTTTGCCCAACATGAAAGTTGAAGATCTTGTTCTCCCATTTCCAAAAAGTCCAAGAACACCCAAATCCCATGAATGGTTTGCAAGATATGATCAATTCATTTTCACATTTTTTTGAATTTCAACAAGCCATATCTCATGAACCGAAAGGCCAAATTTGGTGGGGTTTTTTCCTACAAACCACATTTTTCCTCCTCTTTCGAAAAATATAAGCATCATGTACCAAAACCTTGCCAATCAAAATGGCCTTTTTGACTTATTTCATTTAAAATCCAAGTTTGACCAAAGGGTTGACTTTTTGATTTAGCAATATTTAACACTTTTGGCCAACTGGGATTCATTTTAGATGTTATTTGCAACATGTACCAAGCCCAAACTCGGGCATACTCACACCCCCATTTGCATTTTTGGCCAAATTAGCAAAATGTGCATTTCACTTCATTTAAACTAATTCTGTTTAGCACTTCCATTACCAAGTTAAAACAGATGATATAAAGGTTATTTGCTGTCAAACCAACCCTAGGGACACAGCCACACACGACCAAAAAACCTTCATTCTCTCATTCTTGCATTTTTGCACTTTTGCAATTTCTGAGTAAAATCTTCAAGAACCCTCGAGCCCTCTTGCTTCCATCATCACTTGGCCAACCTTTGGAAGCTTTTTGGACCATCAAACCTCAACTGTAGTGTAGCTTTTTGTTCTGTTTTCTTCAAGCTACCAACAATGGCAGATCGTGATTTGTTTATTTCCAAGCATTCTTGAGCTGAAAGAACTTCCTCATCCATCATTTCAAAGCCTAAAGCACATTTGTTTCGAGCTTTGAAGGCTAAATCACCACTGCAACTCAACTGTGCTTCAATCTTGGTAACATTTTGAATCTCATCATTTACCAAACTATGCCATGTTTAGGATAGATATTTTGATGCTGATTCCAATGAACCTTAAACCGTCGAAAATGATTCACTGTGTTAAGAGAAATCTGGTTTTGAAATTCTATGTTCAAACTTGTTTTGGTTGATTTCTCTTTTGTGTGTTCAAATTAATAATAATGGATGCTATATTATGCATGTGCTTGGTTTGCTGAATCGATTGATATGCTTGTTGTCATTTTCTGGGCACACTTTTTCTTCATGATTTTGATGTTGATGATGAATACCCTGTTGAAACCCTAGAACCACCTGCCTAGAAAATTTCCAGGATCGTGTTTGGAGTGTTGTTGTTAGATGTTGCATGAGTTTTACTGTTGTATGGCCATGCTGTTTATAGAACTTGGTTTGGAATTTGTTCATACTGATTGCATGAAGGTGATGCTACCTTGCCATTTCAAAAACCCTAATTGCATTTGAACTTGAAGCACGATTGGCCTGTATGTTTTGTTTTTCTGCATGAGTACTGTTCCATTGGAAGCGAGCCAATCAAAATATTTGGTCTGTGGAGCCTAAACGCAGCGTTTAGTTAAGTGACACGCTGAATTACCAAAATGCCATGCTGACTTTGGTTGACCTATTAAACCATGTTCTTTGTTCATGTTTGCTCCAATTTGTTCATCATCTTCTAAAATTCACAACTCACTCAATTTAGCTCCAAAATTCATGAAATTTTTTCCATCATTTTCACATGAATGTCTATTATTTAATCATGATTTTTGCTGAATTTTTGGTTGGCTGGATTTTAAATGGCATTAGACTTCTTAACATGTATGCTTATTTGACACCTTTTGCCATTCCTTTTGTGAAATGATCATGATGTATCCAATGCCCCTGAAGTTTTTTGTGGTTAATCTACACTCATTCACCTTTGTTTTGATGTAAAGTTTGTGCATTTATCATATGTGGTTGTTGAGATTTGATTTTTTGAAGTAGGGTGTGACAATTTGTGTCACACCAATGTTATGCCATTTAATGATTTTTTGTTCATTTGCTTTCTGACCTCCAAATAATATGAAATTTTGCATGAGCCATATCTTATATGTCTAGTTAATGTGTGATTTTTCTTGGAATTAATTGTGCTGTTTTCCATTTGTTTGAATTTTTTCTTCCCTGCCTAGTCAATGGTTGACTTTATGTGACACACCTTGCCATTTAATTTGGGAAATTCTCATACCTTATTGTATGATCATGAAATTTTGCATGAGATAACTAGACATCTTGAGCTTTACATTGGTGTTGATCCCATCCATTTCTCATCTGTTTTCATTTTGTTATGATTTTTTGAAGTTGACCCATGCTTGTTTGACTTCTTTGTGCTTACTTGAATTGATTGTGACTTTCTGATTTTAATTGATCATCTTCCCATGATCCAATTGAGCTGAAATTTCATATGCATGATATGTTATGGATTATGATTGAGTATGATTTATTTCATGATTTTTGGAATTGATTATGTTTGGTTTTGGGCTAAGTCTTGCTGTTGACTTCTTTGTGCATGTTTGGATTTGCTTTGACTTCTTGATTTTAATTGGCTGCCTTACACTTGTCCAAATGCCATGAATTTTGACATGCTTACCATGCTAGATGTTAGGTTTGAACTTGATTTATTTGGTGATTTTTGAAAATGCTTGAGTTGACTTTTGATGCAAGTCATTCTGTTGACTTCTTTGAGCTTCTGTTTGCAATGCTTTGACTTCTTTTGCTCATGAATTGATGATGATGCATGATATGAATATGAATCCAATTGGAATTGCTTCTTGATTGATTGTATTTGATTTTGATTGAATATGGTTTGCTGTTTTGACTTTTCCATTCTCTTTTGACCCTAGGCTTGCCCTAGTGGTCCAGTTACTCACTTTTGAGCTTGTGTTTTCAGGTTGAACACCAAATGACCAAAGAGATCAATTTCTTTTGTTTGAGCTTGCTTGAATGTTATTGAGCTAACCTTTGTTTTGTAGGTCTTGATTCATTTGACTTGAGTTTGTGCTTTGCACATTGGTTCCTCTGTGTTGACTGTTGTTTATCAATTCCTTTTGTTTTGTTTGTGAACTGTGAACTGATTAGTTTGACTCTTTCAGGTACCCTTAGTTGCTTAAGTTCTCTGAAATTGCTTTGCTTTGCTTTTTAGCAACTTGCTTGAGGTATAATCTCTTTTACTTCATGTAGTCTGGAGACCCGGCCTGTTATTTGGCCGGGCAAACTGTCTGAAGTCCTCCTTAAGAGGCAATGCTTGTGTATGTTTAAATTGTCCTTGCATTGAGTCAAAGACCTCCTAAGTGAAGAGGCAATTGGCAGAACCCAAGGGATAAGCAACCTATCCCCTGCTATTCAGTGTGTCTTCTGTTTTGCTCACACCACTGTGTTGATGCATTACAGATAAAAACCCAAAGATCTTGTGCAATTGCACAGTTGAGTCAGTATCTAATGTATAGAAGGGTTCCCACTTTCTGGACCCACACATTCTTGTCAAATGCTCTCCCAGGCCAGGGATAGAAGCAATGAGGCACACCCCTCATCTCCTTTCATCTGCTTCACCTTAGCCCCTCAATGGCAAGGTTAAGAGCAACACTCACCCCATTCCAGAGGTTTGTTCGTTGAGGTTGATATGACCCCTCGACTAAAACCTAACCCATGTTTGAGCCCCCTTGTTGGTATGTTTATTTTATGCTGTACATGTTTGTGTGGTGTGATTGTATCCCCCAGGTTTGTTAGACTCCGCGTAGTCTCGTTTGCATGTCAATTAAGGTAGCACGGTTCCTTCGTATAGGACTTCCTTTCTTGCTTGTTCCTTCTTTAAAACACAAACAAACATCATCCCCTCTTAAGGATACGTTAACTCCTTCTACTACCGATGAGTAAGTCTCCAAAGGTCGAGCATCAGGTAGATTGTGCAGTGACGTTGTCCACTTAAAAAAACACAAACCAACAGTAACTGTTTTGCCGAACTACGGCAACTCTGATTCTCATGTTCAGATGAGATACGTAGGCACGAGATGCGATGTCTTGTCGAGTTTGACTAACAACTAACACTAATTCTTTTCTCTCGCCCTCGTTGCGATTGAGACCTCCCCTTTCTCTTGCCCTAGTTGCAATCGAGACCCTTGCTTCCTGTGCAAGCCGTGTCTAGGATAGGTTGGCCCTCGTGCCATTTAGCTAGAAGCCTTAACTTAGGGTTGACTTTGCATGACAACATCTAGGCTCGAGTCGTAGTCTCCCTAGAGTTGTGTCTCCCTCTGTTATCTGGTTAGGCTAGATCCTTGTCCCTGCGTAGGGGAACTACATCGCCCTGATCTTCATACCGGATGAAGTATGTAGGCAGGAGATTGAGTTGATCTCTCCGGGCGCCTTTTCTTTTCTTTTGTGTGTGCTTGACAGTTATAGGCTCGAGTCCCCGACTCCCTATTAACTTGTTATGTTGTTGTGTGCTTGGAAGCCGATGTAAGTCCATCGAGTGGCATTTGGGTTCCAGTGTGGGTGTGTTTTGGTTCGGATGCTGATGTAAGTCCAGTGATTGGCATTCAGGCTCCACGTTTGCCTTTGCCTTTGTTTGTTTGTGTGCGTGTCAGCCGAGCTACGAATGCTCTGATTCTTCTTTCGTCCAAGAAGATACGTATGCATAGGATGCGACATCCTAGCGAGCATGTGTCGTTTCCCCAGTCCGAACTACTTCGACTCTGATGTCTATGCCTGATAGACTAAGTAGGCCCAGGATACGATATCCTGCCGAGTCAGTTTCAGTCTGTTTTCTTGTGTCTCTTTCAGCCAGTGTGTGTGTGTTTGAGCAGTGTTTTAGCAACCATTTTCCCTTCCTATTGTGCGTGGATCCCGTCGAGTACGACGGATGCGTAGGGGTGCTAATACCTTCCCTTCGCATAACCGACTCCCGAACCCATCCTCTTTGGTCGCGAGACCATGTTCTTTCCTAGGTTTACTTCGAGCGTTTCCTTTCCCTCTTTTGGGATAAATAACGCACGGTGGCGGCTCTGTTGTTTTCTTTTCCCGCCGATTTTTCGCGTGATGCGACAGTACCGAAGGAGCCTTCATGAACTTCCTGCATTAACATGTCTGCTTCGTGTCTATCCACGCATCTGAGCAAAACCATGTCGAAGTTCCTCTTATACAGAACATCGTCTTTGTTCAAGAAGAAACTGCCTGCCAATCTTCTCAAAGTCTTTCTATCATTGTTGGATGCCCCTGCAGGGTACTCTTGATTCTTCAGAAAGCACTTGATGTCGTGATACCAGGGCTTGTCATCAACTACCAGTTCAGCAGCAAACACATACGCGGCCCTGTCGAGGCGTATAACATCAATCCTGGGAGCGTGGTTCCACCGAATCACGTTGATCATGGAGGATAGAGTGGCAAGAGCATCTGCCATCTGATTCTCATCACGAGGTATATGATACAACTTTACTGTTGTGAAGAAAGTCAACAGTCTTCTCGTGTAATCTCTGTAGGGGACCAGATTAGGCTGGAGGGTGTTCCAATCACCATTTACTTGATTGATCACTAGAGCTGAATCTCCGAAGATGTCCAGAGTCTTGATTCTTAAGTCAATGGCTTGCTCAATACCCAAGATACAAGCCTCATACTCAGCTTCGTTATTGGTGCACTCGAAAGTCAGACGAGCAGTGAAAGGCATGTGGGCACCTTTCGGGGTGGTAATGACAACACCAATTCCACTTCCTTTGGCATTGACAGCCCCATCAAACAACAAAGTCCACTTTTCTTCTGGATCAGGTCCCTCCTCAACAACTGGCTCTTCGCAGTCTTTCATCTTGAGGAACATGATGTCTTCATCTGGAAAATCAAACTTCATCGGCTCATAATCTTCAACCGGCTATTGAGAAAGATAGTCTGACAGAATACTCCCCTTGATGGCTTTCTGGGATGTATACTGGATATCGTACTCTGTCAGTACCATTTGCCAACGAGCAACCCTTCCGGTGAGAGCTGGCTTCTCGAATATATATTTGACTGGATCCATCTTGGAGATCAGTAAGGTTGTGTGAGTAAGCAGGTATTGTCTCAATCGCTTAGCAGCCCATGCAAGTGCACAACATGTCTTTTCAAGCATTGAGTATCTCGACTCGCAATCTGTGAATTTCTTACTCAGGTAGTAGATGGCATGCTCTTTCCTACCTGTCTCGTCGTGTTGACCGAGAACACAACCCATGGAATTGTCTAGTACTGTCAAGTACATAATCAGCGGTCTCCCTGGGACTGGAGGCATAAGGATTGGAGGATTCTGCAAATACTCTTTTATTTTTTCGAAAGCCCTTTAGCAATCATCATTCCACCTAATAGCCTGATCTTTTCTCAACAATTTGAATATTGGCTCACACGTGGCTATTAGGTGAGAGATGAACCTTGCAATGTAGTTCAACCTCCCTAAGAAACCGCGAACTTGTTTCTCTGTTCTTGGCTTAGGCATTTCCTGTATCGCTTTTACTTTGTCAGGATCCACCTCAATCCCTTTTCCGTTAACAATGAAACCCAGCAATTTTCCAGATCTCACCCCGAAAGTACACTTGTTCGGATTAAGCCTCAACTTGAATTTTCTCAAACGCTCAAACAGTTTCTGCAGATTCACCAAATGTTCTTCTTCTGTCTGAGATTTGGCAATCATATCGTCAACATAAACCTCGATTTCATGATGAATCATATCATGGAAAAGAGTCACCATCGCTCGTTGATATGTTGCCCCAGCATTTTTCAGACCAAACGACATCACCTTGTAGCAGAAGGTGCCCCATGGGGTTATGAAAGTTGTCTTCTCCATGCCTTCTGGTGCCATCTTGATTTGATTATAGCCAGAAAAGCCATCCATGAAGGAGAATACCGAGAACTGAGTCGTGTTATCCACCAAAACATCGATGTGAGGTAATGGGAAATCATCTTTAGGACTAGCTCTGTTCAGATCCCGGTAGTCAACACACATCCGTACCTTTCCATCCTTCTTAGGTACTGGAACGATATTTGCAACCCATGGCGGATAATTTGTAACCGCTAGAAACCCTGCATCCAACTGTTTTTGCACTTCTTCCTTTATCTTGACAGCCATCTCTGGTCTTGTTCTTCTGAGCTTCTGCTTGACCGGAGGACAATCCTCTTTGAGAGGCAAACGGTGTACCACAATGTCTGTGTCAAGCCCTGGCATGTCCTGATAAGACCAAGCAAAGATGTCAACATACTCTTGCAGCAATTCAATCAACCCCTTCTTCACATCGTCTTCCAAAGCAGCCCCTATCTTGATTTCTTTCTTGACGTCCTCGATGCCAAGATTAATCACTTCAGTAGACTCTTGATGCGGTTGAATGAACCTTTCCTCTTGCTTTAATAGCCTGGCAAGTTCTTCAGGGAGTTCACAGTCTTCATCACCCTCTTCTTCAGTTTGAAAGATCGGATTTTCAAAGTCGAAGCGAGCCATAGCAGAACCATTATCAATAGGATCCGGTGATGTGCATCTGCATGAGTGATGGTATGTGCTTATGAGTGTGAACAAGAAGTGAAAACTAAACAAAACATTGCCAAAATATTTTTTTGATTTTTTTTTTGAAAACTGCAAAAATAGAAAGACAGTGAACAAAATATTTGAATGCAAAAAGACGTCCTTTATTTATGATAAAAATGCAGGTATCCACATAGATGAGCCCTACAATGAGTCATTACGCCCTGGGCGGAACGTAAGACTTAGACATGCATGAATAAACAAGAAAAATTACTCCTCCAGAAAAGTGACTTGGACAATCTCCTCAGAAGACCAGTTGTTGATGACTTCACCCGGGATCCTCGAACGCACCCAGTTATCGATGTCGCAATCACTATCCCCACCTTCTTTGTTGACCGCAGAGACCTGGCCATACTGGATGATGCTAGCGCTGGAGAAAGTAATCGGCCCCTGACGAGTCTGAAGTGTTGAAGTTGTAGAAGTCAGAGCTGGCTGATACCCAATCCCGAACTTGTCTTCTTTCATTGGTAACTCCAACAGACGTCCCCAACCGGGGGCAACACCCGAATCTACCAAGGCCTGTGCCTGCTTTAAGGACGCGATAAAGGCACCCGCTTTAACTTCTTCCACTGGAGCTGCGTCCTTGATCTGAACTGCCTCAAAGGCCTGACATAAGTTCTCATGAAATTCACCTTCTACCTCTACATACTTGAATGTAGACAGGTTACTGACCAGAATGTCCTCCTCACCACAGACGGTGATAATCCTTCCATTGATTGCGAATTTAATCTTCTGATGTAAAGTTGAAGAGACTGCCCCAGCATTGTGGATCCAAGGACGACCCAGCAGGCAACTATAGGAAGGACTGATATCCATCACATAGACGACGGTGTTGAAGGTTTGTGATCCAATATGAATTGGCAATTCTACCTCTCCGAACACCGACCTCTTAGAATCGTCAAAGGCTCTCACAACGAGATCGGAAGGCTTCAAGACCAAACCCTCTACTTCTAACCTTGACAGGGCTCTCTTGGGTAGCACATTGAGAGAGGAACCTGTATCCACCAGAATATGAGATGAAACCGCGCCTTTGCATTCCATTGTGATATGCAAAGCCTTGTTATGGTTGCGTCCAGCTGGTGTTAAGTCAGAATCAGTAAAACCTAACCCGTTGCTTGCATGAACATTTGCAACGATTCCTTCCAGTTGGTTCACTGAGATCTCCTGAGGCACATATGCATCATTTAGGACTTTCAGCAGTGCCTCCCTGTGCGCCTCAGAACACAATAGGAGTGAGAGAATGGATATCTTGGATGGAGTCTGAATCAACTGATCGACTACCTTGTAGTCACTTTTCTTTATAATTCTCAAAAGCTCGTCCACATCCTTCGCAGAAGTGGGCTCAGAACCAGCTTGGGGTGCGGAGGCACCCTTATTCACGACTTGCTTGCCTTTGGCTTTCACCGCAGCATCAGCACTATCAGTTTGGGTAACGGGTGGTGAGAACAGTTTACCACTCCCGGTGAATCGCCCGATTCCACCAACATTGTCCACTGCGGGACCTTCAACTTCAAGTTCAGACTTCTGACCCTCCTCTACCTTCAGTGGCCGTTCCACCCCATGATCGTACGTGTATACACTCCCCCCGTAATGCCAAGGAATGGCCCTTTCACTGGTGAAAGGTAAAGGACCAGGGGTCGTGATGGTCATAGTGGACGGTCGCTCTGGTGGCACCGGTTGCGCTTCTGGTACATTGATCTGATTAGTTGGGTAGAAAATGGTGATAGTATCAACATCATAGTCATACTCTGAAATCTCATTCATTGAAACATAAACATCCGAAACATCGGAATCAAGTTCAATTGCATCAGAATCAACCACATTGCTTGGGATATCAGCAACAACATTGGAAAAATTAAATACATCATCATGGATTACAAAATCAGTAGGAACAACATCTGCGAATTCATCAGTAGCATCTTCAAATACCTCTTCCTCAACCTCTTCCACAGACTCTTGGACAGACAAATCTTCAACCTGGAGGGCACCTTCGTCGAGCAAGGCCTGGATACCCTGCTGTAGCTTCAAACAACCTCCACTCTAAGTAGCACAATCCACACAACCCTTCCCACAACCGGGGAAAACATCGGCCTTCAACAAGTAGCCCTTGATATCCAACAACGGAGTCTTCAGCTTCAACACATCTTTGACGGATCTGGCTTCCCTTTCCATCATATTAACATTCGCACTACCATGCTGTGGCATGGGATTGTTGACGACATTAGGAGCCGGTGCAAGGTTGATGGCCTTTGAATATATGAGGTCCTGAACTACATGCTTAAAAGCTTTGCAGTTCTCAATATCGTGGCTAGGTGCCCCAGAGTGGAAGCTACACCTAGCGTTGGCGTCGTAACCCACCGGAAGCCTACCAACAGGAGGAGCCAGAGTGTGTAACTACACAAGTTGTAGTTGTTGAAGACTAGAAAGCAACTGAGCGTACGACATTGGAAGAGTGTCGAAACGCCGGTCCATCATCCTTTGCCTCTGTTGATAGGCGGGTCTGTTACCCTGTTGCTGTGGTTGGTATTGATTTTGTTGATGTTATGGTTGTTGTTGTTGTAGCGGTGCTGCAGCTGGAATGGTCACAGCCGCAACATACGGTTGTTGATGATAGTTCCGAAAGTTATCCCTCCGGTTACCCCTGTTCTGATAAGAAGATATGGCATTTGCATCCCCTTCTCTCCTCTTTTGTCCCTAAATGAACGGCTTCTTCACCCCTGATGAAGATCCACCTCCATTCTGGATCTTGCATGTCTTCAAATAGTTCTCCACCCTTTCGCCGGTAGAGACTACATCAGCAAAGTTGGAGGCATTGCAACCCACCAGGCGCTTCAAGTAAGGTCCAGGCAGAGTGTTCATGAACATGTTAGCCATTTCCTTCTCCAACATAGGAGGTTGAACACGGGAAGCTGTCTCCCTCCAGCATTGAGCGTATTCCCTGAAGCACTCATTGCTTTTAAGAGACAGATTCTGAAGTTGAGTTCTGTCCAGAGCCATGTCTGCATTATACTGATACTGCTTCACGAAAGCCTTAGCCAAATCCCTCCAGCAGCGGATGTGGGCTCTGTCCAGCCTCATATACCATTCCAGGGATGCCCCAGCTATGCTATCCTGGAAAAAGTACATAAGCAACTTTTCATCGTCAGAGTATGCAACCATTTTACGGAAATAGGCTTGCACATGGGTCTTTGGGCAAGATTTGCCACTGTATTTGTCAAATATCGGGACCTTGAATTTTGGCGGAACTCTCACGCCTGGGACCAGCCCCAAGTCAGCAACATCCACACCAAGAGCATTCTGCCCTTCCACAGCTTTCAACCTCTCTTCCAGTCTCCGAAGCATAGGGTCCATACCATGGCCCAAGCCAAAGTCCTTCTGAAGCAGGGGGAATTGATCTTCCTGATCATCATGGATGGGTTGTTGACCAAGGTTGCCATGTGGGATTGGGATAGGCCCCGATCCACTGGGTCCATTAGCCTCTCCAGCTGGAGGATCAGTCAACGTCTCTGGTTGAATAGTAGGGGGATTCCCCTGTACCAACAATCTAATCTCTTGTTGTCCCTGAGCCACTCCTTGGACCACTTCCATGAACTGATTCATGCGAATCCTCATTTCGGCGAGCTCTGCTTGTAGGCTTTCCATTGCTCTCCGCTGGTTTCTGCGGGTACCATACCGGTGAATTCCTGAATCAGCTATCCTGCTAGTGGAACACCAAATAATATGAGAACACCGCAACGGTACCTGTTATGCAAGATATGCAAATGAATATGTAAATGCAATGACATGTTTATCAATTCCAAAAGGTATTCTAACCCCTTGATTCCAGTCTAATATTAAATCAACAGTGTAAGAAGAAAACCCCGACTAGAATCAAGAAGAAGATATAAACCCCTGGGAATAGATAAACATGTTTAAATGATATGAATGCAAAATGATGTGATGCAATGCAGTGACATGGGAATCAGGATTGCTGCATCTGCTTGAACATCTGTCAGGTCGCACTGTCTGAAGAGAAACCCACTGAGGAATATAATAGAGGTCAAAACTCTGCTCCAGAAAACCGGGTTGGTTGAAGGTTGAGGTTTCCTGAATTTAGCCCGCCCCTCATTGGTAGGTTCTAAGAATAGAAGTTTGTCAACTTCAGCCCTTCAGTCGAGAATAATACGTTTACCACTGAAGATTTGGGATTATTACGAGATAAAAGACCTCCACTGACTCCCCTCAACAGGACATCCTAATAGCAAGTTCCCAGCCTCAGGGTCCTCGGATTGAGCAGCGAGAATGCGCCCACCAGAGTTAACATAAACGCGTCTCGGAGGAGAGGCCTCGACTGAGTTCTCGGGAAATGGTCACCAGAGTCGACGATTTTTAGAGGAACATCGGTCGTTATGGAACACCCATAGGACAGAATATGTCCAAAAGAAACCTCGTCTGGGTGTGGGTCTTCATGAACGACTTAACGTAGCAACATGCCACGCAAGCCTCATGACTATCCACTCTAAAACCTGTGTGTACGCTCAAGCCTGGGTAGTGGGCTTATCTCTCATAGAATATCCTAACCCAACAAACAAACAACCCAACAGTAGAGCCAACAGATACAAGCAATGATATGTACACAAAAATGCAATAAGGTAAAGCAGGTAAATGAATAACTGTCCAAAAGAAATAAACACCCAACCAACAAGAAACCTACAAAAGCTAGGAGGGACTCGCTTAGGGAAACCAGCTCCCCAGCAGAGTCGTCAGCTGTCGCAACCTAAATGTGAAACGAAACAACCGGCGAGAGAGAAAAGAAATGACAGAATGAAATTCTAGTTATCAGACTTTGGATGTCACACTGGTTGTTATGACATCCAATTCTGCACAGACAGGGATTATGCAGAACTTAATAGTAAGTGCAGTAAATAACACAAGTAATTGTTCACCCAGTTCAGTCCAACATGACCTACATCTGGGGGCTACCAAGCCAGGGAGGAAATCCACTATTAGTAGTATCAATTCAAAGCTAAACTCACCCGTTTACAACTTATCACTTAATCCCTACCCAATGCAATTTCAATCTTAACCTAAGATCAGAGTTCCTACTCACTCCCCCTCAATCACCTCAGTGATATTAAAAACACTTTGAAGTCACACTTCAAAAACAACTCTTGATTATGCTTCACAGCTTAAATCAAGATACACAGCACTCACACTTAAAAGCTTTGAGTGACACAACACTTACAACTCAATGAACACCCTATGCCAAAGCAATCATCTACTTGATAATGGCTTGGCTTACAAGATACGTCTAATACAAGACTCACAAAATACAGCAGTGAAGTATGATGGACACACTAACTCTTCACGCTTCAAAATCCCCGAGACTGAATGAAGGAATGCCTTCCTTTTTATATTGCAGCACCTGGGCTTTTGCACTTGTATTTTCCTGAATTTTAGGTCACACAAGTTCCCTCAAATTCAACATTTAGGTTGCTAACAAATAGGCTATTTGTTAGGTTCATTGAATGTAGCTTGGTTGTTGATTTCCTGGATTTTCTCTCAGCTGTTGAATCCCTAAAGAATAGCCTGAGAAAAAGCTGAAACAGAAAACTGAACAACCTACAAATTAGCATATGCTGTCAGGCACGAATGTCACGACATTCAGCTTGACATCAAGGTCCATATGCTGAGTCTGTTTTTCCAGAAAACAGACTGTACAAATTTGCTGACCTGTACATGATCAAAATGACCATACTACAGTAACAACTTACATTAATAAATGTCAAAGTGTCCAACTTAACATTTACACACTTGGCCTTAAGTTAGTTCTGTTATTCTCTTGAAGAACAAACTAAGTAATATGCTGAAGTATAGCAGAACACCACTCTGCCTAATCTTCAGTAGCTGCTGTCAATGATGAATGTCACAACATCCAGTTTGACATTCAGTCAGTAGGCCTTATGCCAGGTCTGGTTCTTCCTTGATAACCAGACAGCAAATGAATACTAAGTTCTAACAGAACTTCTGTTCCTTAGTATCTGTTGACAGGTATGAATGTCACAGCATTCAATAATCCTGTGTTAGCTAGTCCTGCAGTAACTACAATGTAGTCACACATACATGTCAAGACATCAGTCAAGACATTAGTGTTTTACCATATAATGCAGCCAATTAAACACCTACAAACTCCCCCTTTGGCAAATTTTTGGCTAAAACACTTTGATCCCCATAACAGAGTTCATGGCAGCGGAATAATACTAGCTAATACACTCAGAGTGGCAGCACACTCACACACAAGGAAGTTAAATAAAAACTTCACATAGCAGCACACACATATTAGAAGTTGCACCTAAACTTCAACATCAGCTGCAGGGGGGGAATCTTCAGATCTGTCATGAGAGTCTGTTGTAGAGACCCACTCTGTTTGTCAGGGGTATTGGTGGTTATTACTCCCCCTTTTTGTCACAAATGTTGCCAAAGCCAACAACATAGTCAGAGCACAATGACAGAGTTCCAGACTTGGTTTTACTTCACAGTTTCAACCAAGTTAACATCCACTTGATCTTGCTTCACAGCTTCGATCAAGTGATCACCCACTTTTGCTTTACAGTAGGTACCACCATATCAGATGCCATGATTTTGTTTCTGACATCCAGAACCACTCCTGCATGAACAGCATCCTTGAACTCCTGCAGGTACAGTGGCCTTCTCTCTGTAGGGTGTCTCCTTACCCTCTTGTATCCACCCTTGTTGCAAGCAGCATAGCTATGATCTGTTGACCAATCATAGCCTAATACAAATTGTTTAATAGGCAGAGATATTAAACAATTTATCCCAAACATCAGTGGTTGCTATAAGGTCTCAGAGAGACATATTCCCAGTTTGCTCCTTAAGTTTTCAAACTGAGTAGCATCCAGAGCCTTTGTAAATATGTCAGCCAGTTGAAGATCCGTGGCTACATGTTCCAAAGTGATCACCTTGTCTTCCACCAGATCTCTGATGAAGTGGTGCCTAATGTCAATATGTTTGGTCCTGCTGTGTTGGATGGGATTCTTGGAGATGTTGATGGCACTGAGATTATCACAGAACAATGTCATGACATTTTGAGTGACATTGTACTCAGTGAGCATTTGTTTCATCCAAACCAGTTGGGAGCAACTGCTTCCAGCAGCTATGTATTCAGCCTCTGCAGTGGACAGAGAGACACAGTTCTGCTTCTTGCTGAACCACGATATGAGGTTTTCTCCTAAGAAGAAACATCCACCTGATGTGCTTTTTCTGTCATCAGCACTTCCAGCCCAATCAGCATCACAGTACCCAGATAGGACAGGCTCAGACCCATGTGAGTACAGCATCCCATAGTCACACGTCCCATTGATGTACTTGAGAATCCTTTTGACTTGATTCAAGTGGCTCACCTTGGGCTCTGCTTGGTATCTGGCACACACTCCAACTGCATAAGAAATGTCAGGTCTACTTGCAGTTAGATACAACAGACTACCTATCATGCTCCTGTACAGGCATTGATCAACACTAGGCCCTCCATCATCTTTGGTTAACTTCAGATGAGTAGGAGCTGGAGTCCTCTTGTGCCTGGCATGATCCATACCAAACTTCTTAACTATGTTCTTGGCATACTTGCTTTGGGAGAGAAACATAGAGTCCTCCATTTAGTTTACTTGCATTCCAAGGAAATAGGTCAGTTCTCCCACTAGACTCATTTCAAACTCAGACTGCATCTGGTGAACAAATTTTTTAACCATTTGTTCTGACATTCCACCAAAGACTATATCATCAACATAGATTTGAGCTATCATGATTTTGCCTTCTTCATCCTTCACAAACAAGGTTTTATCTATGCCACCCTTTCTGTATCCATTTGAGGTCAGAAATTCAGTTAACCTTTCATACCAAGCTCTGGGTGCTTGCTTCAACCCATACAAGGCTTTCTTCAACTTGTATACATGCTCAGGTTGGTTAGGATCACAGAACCCTTTGGGTTGTTCCACATAGACTTCTTCATTCAGGTAGCCATTCAAGAATGCACTCTTCACATCCATTTGGAATAGCTTAAACTTCAGGATGCATGCTACCCCCAACAGCAATCTGATGGACTCAAGTCTAGCCACAGGAGCAAATGTCTCATCAAAGTCTACTCCTTCAACTTGAGTGTATCCTTGAGCTACTAGTCTTGCTTTATTTCTAGTAATTACTCCTTTCTCATCAGATTTGTTTTTGTAGATCCACTTGGTACCAATGATGTTGGACCCTTCAGGTCTTGGAACCAGCTCCCATACTTCATGCCTTGTGAACTGCTCGAGTTCCTCTTGCATGGCAATGATCCAGTATTCATCAGTCAGGGCTTCTTTCACATTCTTTGGTTCAACCTTGGAAACAAAGCAGGAATTTGAGTTTATTCCTCTTGACCTGGTAGTTACACCACTGGTGGGATCCCCTATGATAAGATCCTTAGGGTGGTCTTTCTGAATTCTGATAGATGGCACTTTGGTGGGTGCTTCTACTTCACATTCAGGAGGAGGTTCCTGTACTTCTTCAGGCTTGACTGGACTGTCAGTTGGACTATCAAGGAATGTTTCAACATCCTCCATGACATCGGTTCCTTCCTCTTTATCATCCACAATGACATTTATGGACTCCATCAGGACATTGGTCCTGTAGTTGAACACTCTATAGGCTCTGCTGTTAGTGGAGTATCCCAGAAATACGCCTTCATCACTTTTGGGATCTAGCTTCCTTCTCTGTTCACGATCTGTGAGAATGTAGCATTTACTTCCAAAAATATGAAAGTACTTCACAGTGGGTTTTCTACCCTTCCATATTTCATACAGAGTGGAGGAGGTTCCTTTTCTCAAGGTGACTCTGTTGTGAACATAGCACGCGGTATTCATTGCTTCAGCCCAAAAGTGCATAGGGAGCTTCTTTGCATGAATCATTGCTCTGGCAGATTCTTGAATAGTTCTATTTTTTCTTTCAACTATTCCATTCTGCTGAGGAGTTATAGGGGAGGAGAACTCATGGCTTATTCCTTCAGATGAGCAAAACTCATCAAACTTGGAATTCTTGAATTCAGTACCATGATCACTTCTAATCCGGACCACACAACTGTCCTTTTCCCTTTGAAGTCTTATGCACAGATCTTTGAAGACATCAAATGTATCTGACTTCTCTCTGATGAAGCTTATCCACGTGTATCTGGAATGGTCATCAACCACCACGTAGGCATACTTCTTCCCACCAAGACTTTCAACCTGCATAGGTCCCATTAGGTCCATGTGCAGCAGTTCCAGAACTCTGGAGGTTGTGGAATGTCCCAGCTTTGGGTGTGACATCTTGGTTTGCTTGCCCACTTGGCATTCTCCACAGACTCTTCCTTCATCAATCAGAAGCTTTGGCATTCCTCTGACTGCTTCCTTGGATATGATCTTCTTCATTCCCCGTAAGTGGAGATGTCCAAGTCTTCTATGCCACAGCTTCACCTCCTGTTCTTCCTTGGCTGAGGAGCATGTTGTGGAAAAGTTAGAGAGATCAGGTTCCCACAGGTAGCAGTTGTCTTTGGACCTGGTTCCTCTCATGACTTCCTAATTGTCACCATTTGTCACAATGCATAGCTCCTTAGTAAACTGAACATGAAAACCTTGATCACACAGCTGACTTATGCTGATGAGGTTTGTAGTTAGTCCTCTTACTAACAGCACATTGTTCAGTTTTGGCACTCCAGAACAGTCCAGTTTGCCCACACCTCTGATTTTTCCTTTGGCACCATCACCAAAAGTCACATAGCTGGTGGTGTGAGGTTGAATGTCTACCAGTAGATTTTCCATACCAGTCATATGTCTTGAGCATCCACTGTCAAAGTACCAGTCTTCTCTGGAAGAGGCCCTTAGGGCAGTGTGTGCTATCCTAGCATACCATTGTTGCTTCTTAATGGGAACACATCGCTTACGTGTTTTATGCTTAGGTCTGACATGTGAGGCTCTGTTAGGGAAGCCATGAATCCAGTAGCAGAAGGCTTTTATATGTCCAAGCCTGCCACAGTGGTGACACCTCCAATTCTGGTATATTCTCTTCTGATGATCATTCATCCTAGCTCCTCGATGTTGAGACATTGGCTTTGACATCTGCTTGAACTTCTGAACTCTAGCCTTTGGGCGTTTGTGTTCAGCTCTTTTTCCAAATCCTAGCCCAGATTTGGTTCCAGACTGCTGTCCCACCTTTAGAATTTCTTCCAAGGTGTCAGTTCCCTTATTCATCATTCTGTTGGATTTGGTCATCTGGTTCAGCTTGGAGGTCAGTAGGGCTATCTCATCATTTAGCCCCTCTATGGCAGACAATTGCTTCTGTCTCTCATCTTCCAGTTCCTTGATGAGTTTCTTCTGCTTTTCTCCTTGTGCACGCACTTCTGCACTGGTGGTACACAGCTTCTTATATGCTGCAGCAAGTTCATCAAATGTCAGCTCATCTGCACTTGTGTCATCTTCAGAGACACACACACTGGTTAGTGCAGTGACATGTTTGGCAGATTCTCCTTCAGATTCACTTTCAGAATCTCCTTCAGACCATGTGATAGCTAGCCCCTTATTTTGCAATTTGAGGTAAGTAGGGCATTCAGCTCTGACGTGTCCATACCCTTCACAGCCATGACACTGGATTCCCTTCCCATGGTTGAACTTCTCCTCAGAAGTTGATCTTTTCTTAATGTCAGTCGGGATGTTCTTGACATTAGGTCTACCTCTTTGATCAATCTTCTTCATGAACTTGTTGAATTGCCTCCCAAGCATGGCTAAGGCTTCTGATATACTTTCATCACCTCCTGTATATCCTTCTTCTGACTCCTCTTCAGCATTTGATATAAAGGCTATGCTTTTCTTCTTCTCAGCATACTCACCTAAGCCCATTTCAAAGGTTTGGAGAGAACCAATGAGCTCATCTACCTTCATATTGCTGATGTCTTGAGCCTCCTCTATGGCAGTGACCTTCATAGCAAACCTCTTAGGCAAGGACCTGAGAATCTTTCTTACAAGTTTCTCTTCAGTCATTTTCTCACCTAGTCCACCAGAGGTGTTTGCAATTTCAAGAATATTCATGTGAAAGTCATGAATAGTCTCCTCCTCTTTCATCCTCAGATTTTCAAACTTGGTTGTCAACATCTGAAGTTTGGACATCTTCACCTTGGAAGTACCTTCATGAGTTACCTTGAGGGTATCCCAAACTTCCTTAGCTAGTTCACAATGGTGCACTAGCCTGAAGATGTTCTTAGTGATTCCATTGAACAGTGCATTCAAGGCTTTGGAGTTTCCAAGAGCTAATGCCTCTTGTTCCTTGTCCCAATCTTCTTCGGGAATCTGCACACTGACTCCATCTTCATCAGTCCTCGTTGGATGTTCCCATCCCTTGTTGACAGCTCTCCAGACTTTGTTGTCTAGGGACCTTAAGAAGGCTATCATGCGAGGCTTCCAGTCATCATAATTAGATCCATCCAACATGGGTGGTCTGTTTGAGTGTCCTAAATCCTTGTCCATGGTACTAGAAAGTAACTTCCCTAGATCTCACCCAGAACTTCACAGGCAGGGTGCCTGCTCTGATGCCAATTGAAATTCTAGTTATCAGACTTTGGATGTCACACTGGTTGTTATGACATCCAATTCTGCACAGACAGGGATTATGCAGAACTTAATAGTAAGTGCAGTAAATAACACAAGTAATTGTTCACCCAGTTCAGTCCAACATGACCTACATCTGGGGGCTACCAAGCCAGGGAGGAAATCCACTATTAGTAGTATCAATTCAAAGCTAAACTCACCCGTTTACAACTTATCACTTAATCCCTACCCAATGCAATTTCAATCTTAACCTAAGATCAGAGTTCCTACTCACTCCCCCTCAATCACCTCAGTGATATTAAAAACACTTTGAAGTCACACTTCAAAAACAACTCTTGATTATGCTTCACAGCTTAAATCAAGATACACAGCACTCACGCTTAAAAGCTTTGAGTGACACAACACTTACAACTGAATGAACACCCTATGCCAAAGCAATCATCTACTTGATAATGGCTTGGCTTACAAGATACGTCTAATACAAGACTCACAAAATACAGCAGTGAAGTATGATGGACACACTAACTCTTCACGCTTCAAAATCCCCGAGACTGAATGAAGGAATGCCTTCCTTTTTATATTGCAGCACCTGGGCTTTTGCACTTGTATTTTCCTGAATTTTAGGTCACACAAGTTCCCTCAAATTCAACATTTAGGTTGCTAACAAATAGGCTATTTGTTAGGTTCATTGAATGTAGCTTGGTTGTTGATTTCCTGGATTTTCTCTCAGCTGTTGAATCCCTAAAGAATAGCCTGAGAAAAAGCTGAAACAGAAAACTGAACAACCTACAAATTAGCATATGCTGTCAGGCACGAATGTCACGACATTCAGCTTGACATCAAGGTCCATATGCTGAGTCTGTTTTTCCAGAAAACAGACTGTACAAATTTGCTGACCTGTACATGATCAAAATGACCATACTACAGTAACAGCTTACATTAATAAATGTCAAAGTGTCCAACTTAACATTTACACACTTGGCCTTAAGTTAGTTCTGTTATTCTCTTGAAGAACAAACTAAGTAATATGCTGAAGTATAGCAGAACACCACTCTGCCTAATCTTCAGTAGCTGCTGTCAATGATGAATGTCACAACATCCAGTTTGACATTCAGTCAGTAGGCCTTATGCCAGGTCTGGTTCTTCCTTGATAACCAGACAGCAAATGAATACTAAGTTCTAATAGAACTTCTGTTCCTTAGTATCTGTTGACAGGTATGAATGTCACAGCATTCAATAATCCTGTGTTAGCTAGTCCTACAGTAACTACAATGTAGTCACACATACATGTCAAGACATCAGTCAAGACATTAGTGTTTTACCATATAATGCAGCCAATTAAACACCTACACAGAAGAGTCGCCACCATGCGTTATTTATCCCACAGGAGGGAAAGGAAATGCTCAAAGTAAACCTGGAAAAAGGAAAGGAGAAGACAAGGTCTCGCAACCAAATCTTGGGTTCGGGAGTCGATTATGCGAAGGGAAGGTATTAACACCCCTATGCATCCGTAGTACTCTATGGGATCCACTCTTGTTGTTCTTGTCTAAAGGGTGTGGGTATATCTCATGTACTATTTACTAAAAGAGGGGTCAAAAGAAAATGACTCGCATGGATGTCGCATCCACTGCATACGTATCTCATCTGAATATGAGAATCAGAGTCTTCGTAGCTCGGCTACCTATGGGTTAAAGAGGAGTGTGCTCGCTAAAACATCGCGTCTTATGCCTACGTATCTCATCTGGAATGAGAATCAGAGCAAACCGTAGTTCGACTAACCTATTTGTTTGTTTTGTGTTTTTTAGATGAACGACGTTACTACGCAATCTACCGGATGCTCGACCTTTGGAGACTTACTCGCCTGTAGTAGAAGGAGTTAATGTGTTCTTAGGAGAAGAAAAATCAATGAGATTGTTTGTGTTTTAGGAATGCTCAAAAAAGGAAGTCCTAGACGAAGGAACCGTGCTACCTTAGTTGACATTCAAACGAGAGACTATACGAAGCCTAGCAATCCTATGGGGAGACGATCACACCATACAAAACATATAGCATAGAGTAAACACACCAACAAGGGGGGCTCAAACATACATGGGTAGGGCTTTAGTCAAGAGGGGTCATATCAACCTCGACAAACAAGCCATGGCAGGGTAATCCAATGGGCTCTTAACCACTGACATTGAACGTCAGGGTGAGCAGATCAAAAGGGTAATGAGGATAAGACCTCATAGCTCTTAACCCTGGACAGGGTGAGCTCATGACAAAAAATGGGGATTCTGAAAGATGGAACCCTTTTCACTGACTGACCGGACAAAAGATCTTGGGCTTTTATTCTGAAGCATCGACACGTAGTGCGAGCATAAAGAACGACACACTGAATAACGGGGGATTGACTACTAATCTCTTTTATCCGTCAATTGCCTCTTTATGGAGGTCTTTAGCACTGATGCCTCTTCTCGGAGGTCTTTGGGCACAAAAGTAAACAAACAAAAGAAAACATTGCCTCCTATTGAGGTCTTCCATCTAAGAAAACGGTAAAATGCGGGAAAGATGTAAAAGGGATCAAAAGATCTACCCCACGGATAAAGATCCGAAGTAACAACAACTAAAGGAACGAGAAACCCAGAGATCTCTCAAGCTAGCACCATCAAAGAAAGCAAGTCAGCAAAGTAATCAGAATAAATCTCCAAATGGTATCCCACAAATAAAGTGGAATACCAAGCAAGCTATCTCTTCAGGAGTTATGTGAGCCCTCACAAAAACTCAACAAACAAGTTAGGATAACAAGATGGGGTGCAATCAAGAGTTGCACCAGACAGAGGAACCATAACAACAACTGCGTCAGGTAAACAGTGCACGGATGCAATAGAAAACATGTCACACAAACAGATTAGAGAGCAAACAGAAAAAAAACAAGTACTGTCACGATCGCTACTGCTTCGCTTAGCGAGGTGCTAGCGAAGCTTCGCTACATGTTCGCTTAGCGAGGTGCTAGCGAATTCCTGTGGGTTTTGGGTTCTTCCTTGATAACAGTCCGATTTCAGGAAACCCAAACCCTATGGTACCCATTATGGAAACTGAGTGATCAAACATTCAAGGTATTGTTCTACACATTCATGCACATCTAAACCCACACGCAAAACCTAACGATATCCACTCTTCTAAATTCACCCATAATGTCTCATACATCTAGCAACTTCAAATTGAAAGCATAAAGTAGTGAAAATAGGGGAAACCTGATTGGAGAGATCATTGAAATTGAATTGCACGGTTGGGTTTGCAGAGCAGTCTTAGAGTCTTTGTATGAGAGAGGATCGATAGAGGTGATTCTGTGCAAATGAGTTTTTCCTTCAGTGTCCGGAGGCTGCTCTGAATTCTGTTGGCTTCCTCTCTAGTTATTTCTCTTCTAGGGTTTTTTGGGAGATGGAAATCTAGAATTTATAACCTGATTTTCGTGGCTTTGTGGGCTCAAATGAGAGAGGTCCAAGTCCAAGATTTTCCTGTTATATTTTTAAAATGCGTGAGCTTCACCTAGCGAAGAATTTGCTCGCCTAGCGAGCATGACAGTTCAGATTCGCTAAGCGAACCACGCTGCTCGCCTAGCGAACATGACAACTCAGGAACAGACTTCTGCTCCTTCAAGATTAGCGTTTTGAATGATGAATAGACCTCATTTGAACATGTTGGAAGTAACTCAAGTCATTCCCTTGTGTCGACTGATCGCCCAGATAGAACCCACAAAGTGTCTTGGATGATATTCAAGCTTCTTGAATCTAATTCTGATTGACATGATGAAATGCAATATGAAATGTAAAATAACCTAAAATGAATGCATGAATGAGGGGGAAAATTTGAGGTGCTACAGTATGGTGAAGCAGCGATACATCGATCGTCCATAGGTTACGTAATTGAGACCAATAAACTTATATGTGATATAAGTAATACTAATGCAAAGTACGGTATATATGATATACTGTTTCTGTTTCGTTCATTCAAACACTAAATGGTTGTTTTCCTTTGAGCGATCAATGGTCATTTGCTTCGGAATCCGACATTAGTATAGTGAAGCAATGACCTGTTGATCGATCATACTGAATCAACAATCGAGGTGTGTTTGACGGTCTGAAATTGGTGCATTAGGGTTAGTGACGCCACAAGGGTTATGCCGTCAAGGAGTTGTGAATTGAGGGCTTGTTGGAACACATCTGTTGACTGTTTCAAAGCGCTGGTATTTTGGCCGCGTGACGATCGTCATGGACCTGTGACGATCGTAACAAGCTGGACGTGACGGTCGTAACATATTTTGTGACGGTCGTCACATTCACAAATCCAGAATTCTAGGCGTTTATGTTATTTTGGCCGCGTGACGTTCGTCATGGGCCTGTGACGGCCGTAACAAGCTGGGCGTGACGGTCGTAACATGCTTGTGACGGTCGTCACATTCGCAGAGTCTGAATTCTCGGGGTTTTTATTTTGTGACTGCACAATAGTTGTGTTGATGCAAAGCAACGTCAATTTCAAATGACCGGGCAGCGGAACCCCCGGCTAACTCTGCGTAGTGTGATCGGTCGCCGAAATTTAATTTGGTTTTAAGTAATTAAAAGAATTAAAATTAATAATAATAATGTGTTTATTATTATTGCCTTGTGGTGATCAGTTATGGCCTTAGTTATCCTTTATTTTGTTTTGGGTTTTAATATACGACCTGCGTGTCGTGCCTCTCCTTTTAATCTCTTAATGTAACTTCTTTTCTCATCTCAATCCCTCGTATGTAAAACGAGTTTCTTCTGTAATGTAATGTTATAAAGAAAGAGAAGAATTCAATATCAAAGGAGGACAATGTTATGAATAAAGAGAAGAATTCAATATCAAAGGAGGACAACCTTGAAGATCTTGCTTGGAGAAGCTTAGATCGTTATTAGGTTAGCTTAGGTTCTCTCATTGGCTTGGGAGAACAATTGCGCTAGGGGCCATAACTGTTTCATTATGTATGTTGATGCATGTGAATGTATGTTGATGCATGTGAGAGACAATTTATATGATAAATAAGCCGGTGAGATCAGAATAATTGCAATTCCCTCAAATTAAAATATTAAGTTTATGCTTTCCAAGTTTTAGCACTCATCAAGACTAGTATCGGATAATATAGGTTTCGCCTACGCGAGGTGCATGTTCTATATTAGTAAGGTGCGATGGGATAATTGTAATATCCAACTACTAAAACAATGGGTCAAACTTAACTAAACAAATTATTATAAGATTATATATGTTTAGAAGCAAGAATTGGGAATGATCGATATGATGGATTGGAATAAGGAGTTATTCACCCAACTGAAATTTTCGAGAGTTGTATGAGATACAATTGGAAGGAGTTCCTACCTAAATAACCTAGTTTTGTGTAATCCGCCTACGCGGACTTAGAACAAAAATGAAATATGGATCTCGACCCACTAGAAAATCTTCCAACGGGATTTTCCAAATCAAATGATGAGGGTCATTTGTTTTGAGTAAAATAGTGGGAGCATATTTAATTAAAGGCCTAATTAAATATGTTAATGATACTTATATTTTCATTAATTCTTATGTAGATTACCATGACAACAAACACATCTAACAACATCTTGCGATCAATCCTTGACAAGGAAAAATTGTCTGGGACAAATTTTCTGGATTGGCACCGAAACCTGAGGATTATCCTCAAACATGATAGAAAGCTGTATGTCTTGGAGAAACCTGTTCCTGAAGAGGAACTTCCTAGTTCTGCACCTAAGGCAGAAAGAGATGCTTATAAGAAGCATGTCGATGATGCCAATGAAACTGCTTGTCTCATACTAGCTACCATGAACTCAGAATTGCAAAAGCAACATGAGAACATGGCAGCGTTCGATATGATCGAACACCTGAAGATGCTCTATCAAGAGCAAGAAAGGCATGAAAGGTTTGAAGTTTCAAAAGCCCTTTTTCAAGGCAATTTATCTGAGGGAGCCCCTGTAGGTCCCCATGTGCTCAAGATGATTGGGTACGTGGAAAACCTGGAAAGGTTGGGTTTTCCCCTCGGAAAGGAACTTGCGACTGATGTGATCTTGCAATCGTTGCCAGATGGATTCAGTCAATCTGTCCTAAATTTCAATATGAATGATATGGACAAATCTCTTCCTGAACTGCTAGTCATGTTAAGAATTGCTGAGCAGAATCTGAAGACAAAATGGAAGTCCATTCTGATGATCGGAAATGGAAAGAGACAGAACAAAAGGCCCACCAAGCAGGGTGATAAAGGGAAAGGCCCACCACTGTTGCTGCTTTGAAGCCTAGTGGAGGCATAGCAAAGGCAGGCACCTGCTTCCATTGCGGTAAGACCGGACACTGGAAGAGAAACTGCCCAAAGTACCTGGAAGATACAAAGAATGGAGTAGAGACTTCAACTTCAGGTATTTTTGTTATTAATAATTTTATCTACTTCTGCATCATGGGTATTAGATACTGGATGCGGTTCTCACATTTGTACAAATGTGCAGGGGCTGAAAAGGAGTAGAGATTTGACAAAAGGTGATGTTGACCTACGAGTTGGCAATGGAGCAAAGGTTGCTGCTTTAGCCGTAGGAACTTATGTATTGATTTTACCTAGTGGTTTAATAATTCAGTTAGAGAACTGTTATTATGTACCTGTAATTAGCAGGAATATTAATTCCATTTCTTGTTTGGACAAGTTTGGTTTTTCATTTATAATAAAGAACAATTGTTGCTCAATTTATTTGAATGATATATTCTATGCTACTGCACAAATGAGCAATGGACTATATGTCCTTGATCTCGAAAAGCCTATTTATAACATTAATACTAAAAGGGTGAAACCTAACGAGTTAAAACCAACTAGGTAAGAATATTAAAACTCTTTGATCAGATCGAGGTGGTGAATATTTAAGCCTAGAGCTTGATGACCATCTGAAAGAGTGTGGGATCCTATCCCAACTTACTCCTCCTAGAACACCCCAATGAAATGGTGTATCTGAGAGAAGAAATCAAACCCTGTTAGACATGGTCCGATCCATGATGAGTCACGCCGATCTTCCAAACTCCTTTTGGGGATATGCACTATTGACAGCAGCTTACACACTTAATCGTGTTCCATCCAAAAGGGTTGAGAAGACACCATATGAGATATCGAGTGGTAAGAAACCACATATGTCTTACATGAAGATTTGGGGTTGCGAAGTTTATGTGAAACGACAAGTTTCAACTAAGCTTGAGCCCAAATCTGACAAATGCTTATTTGTGGGGTATCCTAAAGAAACAAGAGGGTATTACTTCTACAATCCTTCTGAGGGCAAAGTGTTTGTCGCTCGAACTGGAGTTTTCCTAGAAAAGGATTTTATTTCCAAAGGAATCAGTGGGAGGAAAGTAGAGCTTGAAGAAATTCAAGAATCACAAAGCATTGATACACCTATGGAGGAATTAGAGTAGGAAACACAAGTAGTTGTGTAAGAGCAACCTGCTCAAGTAGAACAAGACCAGCGTAGGTCAGGCAGGATACGTCACCTACCTGAGAGATATGGATATCTCATAACTGATCAAGGTGATGTATTACTCATGGATCAAGGACGAAGATGAGCCTTGTGTCTACAAGAAGGTTAGTGGGAGCATGATCGTTTTCCTGGTATTATATGTAGATGACATATTACTCATTGGAAACGATGTCCCTTCCCTGTAACAAGTAAAGTCTTGGTTGGGGAAATGATTTTCTATGAAGAACCTGGGTGAAGCAGCCTATATATTAGGAATCAGAATCTATAGAGATAGATCACAAAAACTGCTTGGCCTAAGTCAGAGTACATTCATAGACAAAGTGCTGAGACGCTTTAATATGCATGATTCCAAGAAAGGATTCATACCTATGCAACATGACCTGTGTCTATCAAAAACACAATCCCCTTCAACTAAGGAAGAAAGGGATCGCATGAATAAGATTCCATATGCATCTGCAATAGGATCTATCATGTATGCCATGTTATGTACTCGACCAGATGTCTCGTATGCTTTAAGTGCAACGAGTAGGTACCAATCTGATCCTGGTGATGCTCATTGGGTAGCTGTCAAGAATATCCTTAAGTATTTGAGAAGGACTAAGGACTCATTCTTGATATATGGAGGTCAGGAAGAGTTGGCTGTAATTGGATACACCGATGTTAGCTTCCAGACAGATAAGGATGACTTTAGATCGCAATCTGGTTATGTGTTTTGCTTAAACGGTGGCACTGTGAGCTGGAAAAGTTCAAAGCAAGATTCAGTTGCTGATTCTACAACCGTGGCCGAGTATATTGATGCCTCAAGTGCAGCAAAGGAAACTGTTTGGATCAAAAAATTCATTAGTGAACTTGGCATAGTTCCTAGCATTGTGGATCCCATTGATCTCTATTGTGATAACAATGGTGCTATCGCACAAGCTAAGGAGCTTAGATCTTACCAACGATCCAAGCACATACTTAGGCGTTATCACCTCATTCGAGAGATAATAGATAGAGGAGATGTGAAAATATGCAGAGTACCTACACTTGACAATATTGCTGACCCACTGACAAAGCCTCTTGCGCAGCAGAAGCATGATGGCCATACTAGATCAATGGGCATTAGGGGTATGCCTGATTGGCTCTAGTGCTAGTGGGAGATTGTTGGTGTAAACCCTAGAGGCCAATACTTTTGGTACTTGTATAGAATTATTTATTAATAATAAAAGGCTTTTTCTTTATTACGTTTGTTTAATAAAGTCCATAGAATAGCTAGTCCGTTTAATGTATCAAGTGTGACTTGATCATGAGATCACATTAAACATAAGGACACTATTCTTAAAGTATCCATAGTCGAGCTTTATTGTTAAGTGGGATAACATTAAAGCATTAAGACTATTATGTATATAGACTGATGATCACATCTCATGGATCATGGATAAGGAGTTATCAAGTCTTAAACATAGGTATGAATATTAAGAGTAATATTTATACTGGATTGACCCGCTATGAGAATACTATATAGAAAGTTATGCAAAGTGTCATAAGTTATTCTCATGGTGATAATGGTGTATACCACCCTTCGACCTGAAACCACTATGGACCCTAGATGTATAGTCGAGTGCTTTATTGCTGATCAAACGTTATCTGTAATTGGATAATCATAAAGACAGTTGATGGGTACTCCATGAAGCATGCTGAGGGACATGAGTGACCTAGATGGAATTTTCCCATCCTGCATAACAGGATAAATGTCTATGGGCCCAATATTGAACTGGACAAGGATGACACGGTCTATGCCTTGTGTTCAATATAGACATAAGGGCAAAAGGGTAATTATACGCATAAGTATTATCACATAAGGAATTGTCAGATCACATGACATTTTCGTGTCTTGGGTAGCAGTGATGTGTTGCTAGGTACCGCTCACTGTTTATTATGTTAAATACGTGATTTAATATAACTGCCAATGCCGCGAAAACCTACAGGGTCACACACAAAGGAAGAATTGATGAGAGATAGAGTAACTAAGGAACACCGTAAGGTACGATGCACTTAAGTGAATTGTAGAACATCGTAAGGTACGGTGTACTTAAGTAGAATATGAAATATGGTAAGGTACCACGTGCTTAAGTGATTTTGGGCATATTATAAGATATGGGCCGCATACACTTATGTGGGCTTTTTAGCTTGAAGCCCACACAAGTGGTTCTATAAATAGAACCCTTGTGCAGAAGCATTCATTGCGGTTGCATTCTCGTTTTCTCTTTCTCTCTCTCTCTCTCTCTCTCTCTCTCACTCAAAGCCTTCATTCATAATAGGTAGCACTGAGATTGAAGGAATCCATTCATGTGGACTGAGTAGAGGCGTTGTTGTTGTTCAACGTTCGTGATCGCTCCGTGAATCTGCATCAAAGGCTTCAATCGTCACAAGAGGTAAATATTCTATCACTGATCATGCCCATTCATAAGGATCACTAAAGGAGAAAATTTTAATTTCCGCTGCGTTTTGGATCGTCGTTCTCCTTCAGATAGAGCCATAAAATTTGATTGGATTGTGTGATGTAAATGTTGTGTGAATTGACGTGGTTTAGGGTCAGAGTTGGAACTGAGTTTTGAAGGTTTTCGATGTAAATAAGTTGGGGTTTTGAACTTTGAAAAAGGGTTTTTCGGGTTAAAATATGGTATAAACGATTTGGGAGAAAAATAGGGTTTTGGGATTAATTTCAAATGATTTTAGTTTTGGAAAAGTTGCAGAAAAGTGCTTATGCAACAATGTAATTGGTTACCAGAATTATAGTAACCGGTTACACTGTTTAAAAATAACGTTTCTGGGCAAAACTTGAGGGGTGTAACCGGTTACTGGTTTTTGAGTAACCGGTTACCATGTGTAATAGAGGCCACATAGGGGATGGAATGAGGGGTGTAACCAGTTACCCGTTTTTGGGTAACCGATTATCATGTGTGTGTGACAGTGCAGGGTGCGTCACTCGTTCTGGTGTAACGGTTACTAGTTTTGAGGGAACCAATTACATTGGGAGCAATTTCTTAAAAACTTCAAAAATTCACAAATTTTGTTCCGAATGTTCGATTCAAGTGTCATTCGAAACATTGGAAAGCTGAGAGTGTATAATGTCATTAAAAATTGGTTTCAGTACCTGAAAAGGAATATATTTTTGTTTGATGGTGTTGATATGCATTGAAATGTTTATGTGGTGGTGTGACATAACCTTAAATGCATTGTTGTTGCTTGTTATGTTGTATGTTGATGTTGTTGATCTATATAACATATGTTTGATACATGATGGCTAGTATTGGCGCTGTACATTGACTACGGTGGTGGGTCATTGTGCACAATGTTTTTGTTGCATGTATAATATGTTGTATGCATTCATGTTGTTAGACAAACGGTCAGTTGTTGGTGAGCCTCAAATCCCATTGTGTGGATTGGGTCGGTAGATGATTTCGGAGGTGATGGAATCAGTGGGATGTAATCGGAGGTGATGGCAACAAATTGATGGCTTTGATCCTATGAGGTGAGGATCGAAGTGGTGAACCTGAGTGTTCACATATTGGTAACACATGCATTAAGTCGAGTTGTTGAGTCTCATTGCATTGTACATTGGTTGCATTTGTTATGGTGTGGGATGGTTGATTATGTTGTTATTATGTCGGATGGTTGTTATGTTGCTATTATGTGTGAATAGTCGTTGTGTGAATTATGTGGAATTGTATTGTGAAATGGGTGATGTGCATGTGATAATATGATGCTTACTTATTATCATGATTTCCTTTATATAATTATGATATCTCACCCCTTTTGTTTGAATGTTTCCTCCACGTGGGTAACGTGCAGATAATCTCCAGTAAGAGCTCAGATGTGAGTGGAAGATGAAGTCTTCCATTTTATTTTAATATCGGCGTCTGCTCTGATGTGTAACACCAGGGAATTGGGAACTATGTGTCTTTCGTTATGTTTTAACATTTCTTATTGTGACATGTTATGTTGATGTTGAATATGTTGAGTTAACTATTTGTTATTATTGTTCCGCTTCTATTTAATAAAAGTTAACATTCAAACATGTGGTTATTACTACTAATTTTATAAATGACACGGGTTACATGTCTTTTCGATTGAGCATGTTAATTGTATGTTATAGTGTAGCATCCTAAATTGCATGTTGATTTGTTTACTTTGATAAATGTTTTAAATTTATGTGGGGAAAATTAGGGTGTTACATAGTGGTATTATAGTAGGCTGGTCTGTCCGACCAAGTTGTTTAGTCAGTGTGATGTGATAGTTGAATAATGTCAATGTTGTCTCTTTAACCATCGTTGATGTTGTTGGTGTGAAACAGAAAATGGCTGGAAGAAACAATGTTGCTATTGCTGCTGCTTTGCAGGCCGTTGCTCAGGCTGTGTAAAATCAGCCTAATATTGGTGGGAACGACGAGTTCCAACATTTGGGGAAGTTCCAGAGGAATAATCCACCTACTTTCAAGGGTAGGTATGATCCTGGTGGAGTGCAGACTTGGCTTAGGGATATTGAGAGGATTTTCAGGGTGATGGATTTCTCTGAAGCACGGAAGGTACGGTTCTATACGCATATGTTAGATGAGGAAGTTGATGACTGGTGGATCAACACTCATTAGGTGTTGGATGATGTAGCTGAAGTTATAACTTGAGTTGTGTTCAACAGGGAATTTCTAAGAAAGTACTTTCTTGAGGATGCTCGTGGGAAGAAGGAGATTGAGTTTCTGGAGCTGAAGTATGGTAACTTGTCGGTTACTGAGTATGCTGCCAGATTTGTGGAACTTGCTAAGTTCTACCCTCATTACAGTGAGGCGACTACTGAGTTCTCGAAGTGTATCAAATTAGAGAATGGTTTGCGTCCTGAGATTAAGCAGGCGATTGGATACCAACAGATCAGGAGGTTTCCAGAGTTGGTGAACATCTGTAGGATTTATGAGGATGATAGTAAGGCTCGATTAACTTACTACAAGAGGCTGAATGAGAGAAGAGGAAAGAAGAATTTGAACCGTGGGAGGCCATATAGTGCTCTAGCTGATAAAGGTAAATAAAGAGCTGCTGATGGTAAGAGGCCAAGTGGGGGAGATGCTCCTACTCCTCTTAAGTGTTATAGGTGTCGTGAGTTGGGGGCCATCATGTCAATGAATGCAAAAGTGATGTGAAAAGTGTTACAAGTTTGGGAAGTCAGGATATCTAGTTGCTGATTACAAAGAGAATATGGTGACTTGCTACAACTGTCGTGAACCAGGACATATCAACACTCATTGCTCGAAGCCTAAGCAAGCTTCAACTGGAGGAAAAGTGTTGGCTCCGATGGGGACTCCAACTTCCAATGATGACAGGTTGATCAGAGGTACATGTTATAGTAATAATACGCCTTTGATTTTTATTATCGATACTGGTGCTACTCATTCTTTTATTGCTGCTGACTGTGTGAAAAGGCTAGGCCTTGTTGTGTCTTTTATGAGTGGAGAAATGGTTATCAAAACTCCTGCTAAAGGTTCGGTGACTACTACTTCAGTTTGTTTGAATTGTCCTCTATTAATGTTTGATAAATATTTTAGCATTGATCTTATTTTCTTACCATTGGAGAATCTTGATGTTATCTTGAGGATGAACTGGTTAGAGTTCAATCATGTTTATATCAATTGTTATAACAAGTCGGTGCAGTTCCTTACTCCTAGTGAGGAGGAAGAAGTTGGTTTCTTGTCTACTAGAGAGTTGAAGGAGCTTTTGGAAGAGGAGGCTCAGACTTTTGCACTGTTCACAACGTTATCTACTGAGAGCCAGGCAATGATTGATGAATTGCAATATTGCGGGATTTTCCAGAGGTGTTTCCAGATGACATTTCAGATGTACCTCCAGAGAGAGAGGTGGAGTTTTCTATTGACTTGTGCTTGGTACGGGACCTGTTTCTATGGCACCATACAAGATGTCTACATCGGAGTTAGCAGAGTTGAAGAAACAATTAGAAGATCTACTAGAGAAAAGGTTTGTGAGGCCAAGTGTGTCGCCTTGGAAAGCTCCAGTGTTGTTGGTAAAGAAGAAAGACGGTAGCATGAGGATGTGTATGGATTACCGACAGTTGAATAAAGTGATGATTAAGAACAATGATCACTTCTGAGAATGTATGACTTTTGATGGATCAGTTGGTGGGTGCACATGTGTTTAGCAAAATTGATTTGAGGTCAGGTTACCACCAGATCAGAGTGAAGGATGAAGATGTACAGAACACGGTGTTTAGAACTTGATATGGACACTATGAGTATTTGGTGATGCCTTTCGGTGTTTCTAATGCATCCAGAGTATTTATGGAGTACATGAATCGTATCTTTCATACGTACTTGGATTGTTTTTTTGTGTGGTATTTATTGATGACATTTTGATCTATTCTAAATCAGAAGAAGAACATGTTGAGCATTTATGAGTTGTATTGCAAGTGTTGAAGGAGAAAAAGCTTTATTCTAAGTTGTCGAAGTTTGAATTCTGGTTGAAAGAGGTTAGTTTTCTTGGTCATGTTATTTCAGGTACTGGTATTATTGTGGATCCATCTAAGGTAGATGCAGTTCTACAATGGGAGGCTTCGAAGTCGGTGACAGATATCAGAAGCTTTTTGGGCTTGACTGGTTTTTACCACGGGTTTATTGAAGGCTTTTCCTAGTTGGCACTTCCTTTAACTCAATTGACTTGTAAAGGCAAACTGTTTGTGTGGTACGTTTGTTGTGAAAATAGTTTCGTAGAGCTTAAGAATGGGTTAACTACAAATCTGATTTTGATTTTACCTGAACCGAATGAACAATTCGTGGTGGTTTGTGATGCGTCGTTGATGGGTTTAGGTGGTGTGCTAATGCAAGATGACAAGGTTGTGGCTTATGCTTCGTGACAGTTGAGGATTTATGAGAGAAACTATCCTACTCATGATTTGGAGTTGGCTGCAGTGGTGTCGTGTTGAAAATTCGGAGACATTATCTCTATGGTTCCATATTTAAAGTGTTTAGTGATTATAAGAGTTTGAAATACTTGTTTGATCAAAAGGAGCTGAATATGAGATAGCGCAGGTGGTTGGAATTCTTAAAGGATTATGACTTTGGCTTGAATTATCATCTCGGTAAGGCGAATGGCATGACTTTGACTTTGGCTTGAGTATTCATCCAGGAGCTACTAAGATGTATCAGGATATGAAGAAGATCTTTTGGTGGTCTTGAATGAAGCGGTATGTGGCTCAATTTGTTTATGCTTGTTTGACTTGTTAATAGTCAAAGGTTGAACATTAGAAACCTGCAGGATTGATGCAACCATTGGATATTCCAGAATGGAAATGGAATAGCATTTTTATGGATTTTGTGACTGAGTTGCCGAATACTCTGAGAGGGCATAATGCCATTTGGGTAATTGTTGACAGGCTGACGGAGTCGGTCCATTTTATTCCGATTAACATCAGTTTTTCAATGCAGAAGTTGGTGGAGATATATATCTGTGTCATTATGAAGTTGCATGGAGTTCTGTTGAGTATTGTGTCAGATAAAGATCTGGGGTTCACTTATAAATTTTGGGAGAGTTTACGGGAAGCTTTGGGTCTGAAGTTGAGGTTGAGTTCAGCTTATCATCCATAGACCGATGGTCAGATAGAGAGGACCATTCAGTCATTAGAGGACTTGTTGAGAGCTTGTGTTCTCGAGAAAGGAGGTGCTTGGGATGGTCATTTGTCGTTGATTGAGTTCATGTATGATAACAGTTTCCATTATAATATTGGAATGATGCCTTTTGAAGCCTTGTATGGTCGAAGGTGCATAACACCTTTGTGTTGACATGAATCTGGTGAAATGTAGTGCTTGGACCTGGGATCATTCAACAGACTATTGAGAAGGTGAAGCTGATTCGGGAGAAGATGAAAGCTTCACATAGTAGGAAGGATATCTACCATGATAAGAGGAGAAATGATCTTGAGTTTCAAGAGGGAGACCATGTATTCTTGAGAGTCACTCCGGTGGCCGATGTAGGACGTGCTTTGAAGTCGAGGAAACTTACTCCTCGATTTATTGGTCTGTATCAGATATCCGAGCGAGTTGGACCTGTTGCTTATAGAGTGGAGTTGTCACCGAATTTGTCAAATCTACATGATGTGTTCCATGTTTCACAACTTCTAAAGTATGTTCAGGGTCCATCGCATGTGATTATGATGGATGATGTTCAGGTGAGGGATAACCTTATAGTTAAAGCTCTGCCTATAAGGATTGATGATCGAGAACTGAAACAGTTGAGAGGAAAAGAGATTGCTCTCGTGAAGGTGGTGTGGGGAGGCGCTGCTGGAGGAAATATGACTTGGGAGTTGGAAAGCAGGATGCGAGAGTCGTATCCAGAGTTGTTCGCATCAGGTAATTTTCGAGGACAAAAATGTTCTAAGTGGGGGAGAGTTGTAATGCCCCGATTTTTATTTAAATTATTTTTCCTAATTTAAGTATGTGATAGTTGTGGTTGTGTTGTGTTGATTGGTATTTTGATGTATTGTGTTACCCTTGGTGTGGGGTAGTTACCTTAGAATTATATAAATTAAAATGTTAGGGAGTGTATGAGCAATAGTGTAGAAAGGGTGGTGAGGTGAGTAAAACTAATTAATCATAGTAGTTATTATTTATTTAATTAATATTAGATGAATATTAATTTAATTAATTTAATTAGAATGAATTATTATTATTATTATTATCATTATTATTATTATTATTATTATTATTATTATTAAGAAAATAGTGATAATATAATAAGTTAATCAAATAATTAGAATTATAATAAAAAGAATAGAAAAGGGGATTTGGGAGAGAAACTGAGGGTACATATCATTTTGGAGAAAAGAGAAGAAACAGAGAAGAAAAGGCTATGGCTCAAGGGGAGATTCACCATTATTGAAGGTCAAGGAAGTTATTTCTAGGAACTCTAAGGTAAGGGTGGAGTTTTGATTATCTAAGGGTTAACATGATGATGGTGGGTAGATTATGTCATGTAGCTTTTGTGTTTTCTTCTCTATGTTGAATTGTGTGATATTGATAATTGTTGAATTGTGGGATGGTGAATTGTTAATGCTAAAGTCATGAAATTTGATTGGATTGTATGATATAAATGTTGTGCGAATTGATGTGGTTTTGGGTCAGAGTCGAAACTGAGTTATAAAGGTTTTCGGTGTAAATAAGTTGGGGTTTTGAACTTTGAAAAACGGATTTTCGGGTTAAAATGTGGTATAAACGATTTGGGAGAAAACTGGGGTTGCATGATGAATTTTAGATGATTTTCGTTTTGGAAAAGTTGCAGAAAAGTCCTATGCAACAGTGTAATTGGTTACCAGAATTAGAGTAATCGGTTACACTGCTTAAAAACAACTTTTATGGGCAAAACTTGAGGGGTGTAACCGGTTACCGGTTTTTGAGTAACAGGTTACCCTGTGTAACATAGGCCACACAGGGGCTGGAATGAGGGGTGTAACCGGTTACTAGTTTTGGGGTAACCGGTTACCGCGTGTGTGTGACAATGTGGGTTGTGCCACTGGTTGTACCCGGTTTTGGCGTACCCGGTTACACTCAGAGCAATTTCTTAAAAACTTTAAAATTTTATAACTTTTGTTTCGAATATCCAATTGGAGTGTCGTTCAAAGCGTCAGAAAGCTGAGAGCGTGTACTATCATTAAAAATTGGTTTTAGTACCTGATAATGAATATTTTGCTATTTTATGGTGTTGATAAGCATTGAAATGTTTATGTGGTGGTGTGATATAACCTTAAATGCATTGTTGTTGCTTGTTATGTTGTATGTTTATGTTGTTTAGCTGTATAACATATGTTTGATACATGATGGCCAATAATGGCAGTGTACATTGACTACGGTGGTGGGTCATTGTGCATAATATTTTTGTTGCATGCATTCATGTTGTTGGACAAATGATCCGTTGTTGGTGAGCCTCAAATCCCATTGTGTGGATTGGGCCAATAGATGATTTCAGATGTGATAGAATCACTGAGACGTAATCGGAGGTGATGGTAACAAATTGATGGCTTTGATCCTAGGAGGTGAGAATTGAAGTGGTGAACCTGAGTGTTCACGTATTGGTACCACATGCATTGAGTCGAGTGTTGAGTCTCATTGCATTTTACATTGGTTGCATTTGTTATGGTGTGGGATGGTTAATTATGTTGTTATTATGTCAGATGGTTGTTATGTTGCTATTATGTGTGAATAGTCATTGTGTGAATTATGTGGAATTGTGTTGTGAAATGGGTGATGTGCATGTGATAATCTGATGCTTACTTATTATCATGCTTTCCTTTATATATTTATGATATCTCACCCCTTCTGTTTGAATGTTGCCTCCACGTGGGTAACATGCAGATAATCCATAGTATGAGCTCAGATGTGAGTGAAAGATGAAGTTTTTCGTTTTATTTTAATATCGGCGTCTGCTCTGAAGTGTAAGACCGAGGAATTGGGAATGATGTGTCTTTCGTTATGTTTTAACATTTCTTATAATGACATGTTATGTTGATGTTGAATATGTTGAGTTAACTGTTTGTTATTGTTGTTCCGCTTCTATTTAATAAAAGTTAACATTCAGACATGTGGTTATTACTACTATTTTTATAAATTATATGTGTTACATGTCTTTTAGATTGATCAGGTTGATTGTATGTTGTAGTGTAGCATGCTAAATTGCATGTTGATTTGTTTACTCTGATAAATGTTTTAAATTTACGCGGGGAAAATTTAGGGTGTCCACACCTCAACAAAACAAATAGAATTATGTTCACGACACATAATTGTATTCGCAACACAACAACTCATACACATAATCATAATTCACCATATACAATTATGCAAATTAATTCAATTATTATTTCATCATCATAATAATCCATCGTAATTAATTAATTACGTCAAACAACCCAAAACAATAGTCAAACATCGACCACACGAGAAAAAACATCAAAAAGTAAACTGATCGCTAAAAAACGATCTCTGGTAGCCATGATGACCAAGTTGTCATCTGGGTGACGATCATTACCCATCCTGTCATTGCTTTCCTTTATCACTCCAAGATTTTGATTCTGCAATATATCCTTATGTTTTAATGATAACAAAGAATGAAACAATTTGGTACCCTAACAGTTTTCTTAAGTGTGCAGGATTCTAAGTTAAAATGACTCTGATAAGTCACCTTCTGACTATTAAGAAATGAATGTTTGGCATCTGAATTAGTCCAGAAGCACTGACCCAACACAAAGAGAAATCACATCTGACTCTAAACAGAATGCATCTGAGGAGCAATCACCTAAAGAATCTGACTCTGAAGTTCAAGCTCTGATGATCTGATTCTAAGAACTCTATCTGAAGACTCTGCAAGAGATATCTGAAGACTCTAACTCTGAAGACTATGATCATGCTCACCTCACTCTGACACATGCTCAGAAACATGTCGCCAGATGTCACCTGGTCTAAAACTTAAGTTGGAAGCATTCAAATTGGAGTACAATCCTTTTAAGGAAGCATTTGATTATGCTCCGAATCTGCTATGGAAAGGACAAGAAATTTACTATATTTATCTTCCAGAGCTGGCACAAAATCTTTATTGATTTCCCCCAACGGTATCATCTCAAGAGCTATATAAGGGCCTCTTCAAAACTTGCATATACACACAACCTTGATACAATAACATCATCATACTCTGATTATTCATTCACCATTATTATTATTGTAAGAAATAATTTCCATACAAGAGTTGTTGCTCAATATTGTGTGGTTATCTTTCATTGTTCTTAAATTGTGTCTCTAGTGCTTATCTAGAAGCATCTAGCGAAACACTTTGTAATTATTGTAATTGTTTTTTATTCTTCAAGTGACTTATTTAGGTCTGTAGATTTGAGAGGGCTAAGAGGTTGTCAAACCCTTAGACGAACTTTGTAATCTATTGAGATTAGTGGATTAAGTCCTTATTGAAGGAGAAATCACCTTGTCCTGGTGGACTGGAGTATCTTTTATTTTCAAGCGAACTAGGATAAATGATTGTGTTATCTGTATTTATTCATTGCGCGTGTTATTGCAAAATCTTTTAATTCATGTGAAAACAATTCAAACCCCCCTTTCTTGTTTTTCTCTAACTTCAATTGGTATCATAACTTTGTCTCTGTTATTTATTTTTGAATTAAACACTTAATCGTGTAGAGAGACCCAAGGTGAGAAAATCTTCATGGCTAACACAAATGAAAGAGATAGCTACAACGCAAAACCTCCAGTTTTTGATGAAGAAAATTTGACTACTGGAAGGACATAATTGAGAGTTTCTTCCTAGGCTACGATGCTGATCTCTGGGATATGGTTACAAATGGTTATGAGTTACCCATCTCTGCAATTGGCATTCCTATTCCAAGAAGCAAAATGAGCGACGATCAGAAGCGTGATTTCAAGAATCACCATAAAGCCAAAACCATTATGTTAAACATTATTTCCTATAACGAGTATGAGAAAATAACCAACAGGGAAATAGCCAAAGATATTTTTGACTCCTTGAAAATGACGCCCGAAGGCAACAACCAAGTTAAAGAGACTAAGGATCTGGCCTTAATCCAGAAGTATGAAGCCTTCAGAATGGAAGATGATGAAGTTGCTGAAGTGATGTTCTCAAGGTTACGAACCTTGGTTGAAGGACTCAAGGTTCTGGACAAAGAATATACTACATCAGATCACATCAAGAAGATAATCAGAAGTCTTCCCAAGAAGTGGATACCTATGGTTACTGCTTTGAAGCTATCCAAGGATCTAAACATCATAAGTCTTAAAGAACTTATCATCTATCTCATAAGTCATGAAATAGAGCTAGAAGAAGATGAACCTCATAAGAAGAGAAAATCTGTTGCTCTAAAGTCTATATCAGAAAGAAGAAAACCAGAAAGGAGCAAAGCCTTTCAAGTTGAAGAGGAAGAAGCTAATGACTATGAGAATGAAGATTCTGATGATGAAGAAGAATTATCTATTCTTTCCAGAAGAATCAAACAACTCTGTAAAAAGAGACAAAACAACTTCAGAAGGCCCAAACAGAAGGGAGACCGTCCAAATTCAACCTCCAAAGGCAGACCCAACAAGGAAGTAACATGTTATGAATGTAAAGAGCCTGGACACTATAAAAATGACTATCCAAAGCTAAAGAAGGATATATCCAGTAAAGAAAGCTTCAAGAAGAACTCATTCAAAGTAAAGAAGAAATAACTCATGGCAACATGGGACGACTCTGAATTCGAAGCTCCAGAATCTGATTCTGAAGAGGAGCAAGCAAACATAGGATTCATGGCCACTACCTCTGGAAGTTCATCTGAAACAGAGTCTGACTCTGAAGAGGTATTCTCTAACTTTTCTCGTTCTGACCTTGAATCCTGTTTGTCAGAATCTTTGAGCTTGTATCAAAAGCTTCAATAGAAATTCAAGAACCTGAAAAAGGTCCATGAAGAGATTGTCGAAGAGTGTGACAAGCTTGAGAAAGAAGTTTCTGAACTCAAAGAAAATAATTTTATTCTTGAAAGAGAAAAGGATTTTTTAACTAAGAAATGTTCAAAACTTGAGGAAACTCTTTCCAAAGCTAACCCTACTTCTGACACTATCATATACAAATATGATAAAGCCTTTCAGAAATTTCTGAACAACAACCTTTATAGAAGTAGAATGGCTTCTACAATCTATGGTGTAAGTCATAGTAGAAAAATAGGAATTGGTTATGACTCTAATGATGATGATCAGAAACCTTCTATAGAAAACAAACGAAAATCTCCTTTTTCTTACCATTATACACCGATACAGACACAGAAGTTCAGTAATGCTAGAAAACCCAAAGTTTTCAGAAACTCTAGGAAAGCTAATCCTAAAGGACCCAAAATATTATGGGTACCAAAAGATAAAATAGTGTACGTTGAAGATATCCTATGCAGCATAGTTAAAACACCAATCATGGTACCTGGACTCTGGATGCTCATGACACATGACAGGAAGAAACATATGTTCCAAGATTTGGAACTTAAAGATGTTGGTTTCGTAGGCTTTGGTTGAAACCAGAAAGGAAGAATCAGAGGATCTGGAACAGTGGGTAACAAATTTCTTCCCTCTATTTATGATTTTATTTATGTTGAGGGATTAATGTATAATTTATTATCCATAAGTCAACTAAGTGATAACGATTATGATATTATTTTTAGTCAAAAAACATGCAAGGCTGTCAATGAGAAAAATGGCACAATCTTTTTCACTGGAAAGAGGAAAAACAACATTTATAAAATAAAACTTTCAGATTTGACAAACCAAAACGTGAAATGCTTGATGTCTGTTAATGAAGAGCAATGGATGTGGCATAGACACTTGGGTCACATTAGCTTGAGGATGATTTCTTAGCTAACTAAACTTGAGTTAGTCAGAGGCTTGCCTAAACTGAAGTTTTTTTAAGATGCTCTTTGTGAAGCATGTCAGAAAGGGAAATTTTCTAAAACCACTTTCAAAACCAAAAAAGATGTTTCCACCTCCAGACCTCTAGAACTTCTACACATTGATCTTTTTGAACCTATTAAGAGAGCATTGGTAAATGGTAAGGAGTATGGACTTATCATTGTTGATGACTACAGTCGTTAGACATGGGTGAAATTCTTAAGGCACAAGAATGAGTCACATTCCGTGTTCACCCATTTCTGTTCAAAAGTGCAAAACTAATATGACTCTAAGATCATTAGAGTCAGAAGTGATCATGGTGGCAAATTTGAAAATAAACTTTTTGAATCTTATGGAATATCCCATGATTTCTCTTGTCCTAGAACTCCATAACAAAATGGAGTTGTAGAAAGGAAGAATAGAACTCTCCAAGAAATGGCCAAAACCATGATCAATGAGACTAATGTGGCTAAGCACTTCTGGGCAGAAGCTGTGAATACAACATGTTACATTCAAAATAGAATCTCCATCAGACCTATTATGGAGAAGAATCCTTATGAACAGTGCAAGGGAAAAAACCCAACATTGCTTATTTTCATCCTTTTGGATGCTCTTATTTTATTTTGAACACTAAATAAAATCTTAACAAGTTTGACTCTAAGGCACAAAATTGTATTATGTTGGGATACTCAGAACGTTCTAAAGGATATCGAGTATACAATACAGAAACACAAATTATGGACGAATCATTTCATTTCAAATTTGATGACAAGCTTGACTCTGAAAAGTCAAAGCTAGTTGAGAAATTTACAGATCTAGAGATCAGACTTGTAGGCTCTAGCGAAAAGACCAATGGCTTTGAAGAATCAGAAAGAGGAACTTCAGAAGCACCTGAACGCACAATCAATCAAAAAATACAAAGAAATAGGCAGGATGTTTCTAAAGAACTAATTTTGGGAAACAAGGATGAACCTGTCAGAACAAGATCAACATTCAAAGTTTCTAAGGAAACACTTATGGGACTAGTATCTCTGATAGAGCCAACATCCTGTAAAAGAAGCTCTTCAAGATACAAAATGGATTCTAGGAATGAAAGAAGAACTGGATCAGTTTTCCAGAAATGACGTTTGGGATCTTGTACCAAGACCAAGGGAACCCATGTGATTGGAACTAAATGGGTTTACAGAAATAAGTTAAATGAAAAGGGTGAAGTCGTCAGGAACAAAGCACGATTGGTGGTACAAGGTTACAGTCAACAAGAAGGAATTGACTACAATGAAACCTTTGGTCCAATCGCGAGGTTAGAATCTATTTGTCTCCTTGTATCTTTTGCTGTTAATTATTCTATTAAATTATATCAAATGGACGTCAAAAGTGAGTTTCTGAATGGTTACATTTATGAAGAAGTGTCTCTCCATTAACCTCCTGGCTTTGAAAATTCAAAACTTCCAGAACATGTTTTCAAACTTAAGAAATCTCTTTACGGTCTGAAATAACCTCCCAGAGCTTGGTATGAAAGACTTAGTTCATTTCTTCTGGAAAATAATTTTATCAGAGCAAAAGTGGACTCCACTCTCTTTTGTAAAAACATCAGAAACGATCTTATGATTTGTCAGATTTATGTTGATGATATAATATTGGGTTCTGCTAACCCCTCTGTTTGCCAAAAAAATTCGGAGTTAATGCAAGCAGAATTTGAGATGAGCTTAATGCAAGAACTAAAGTTCTTTTTGGGCATTCAAATCAATCAAACATCAAAAGCCACATATATCTATTAAAGCAAATACATAAAAGATTTTCTGAAGAAATTTGACATGTCAGAAAGCAAGCCAGCCAAGACTCCCATGCATCCTACTTGCATTCTGGAGAAGGAAGAGGTAAGTCAAAAGGTTTGTCAAAAACTTTATTGTGGTATGATATGCTCTCTCCTTTATCTGAATGCTTCTCGTCCTGATATATTATTCAACGTATGTTTGTGTGCTAGATTTCATCCAGATCCAAGGGAATCTCACTTAATTGTTGTCAAGAGAATCCTAAGGTATCTGAAAGGAACACCTAATCTTGGCCTGATGTATAAGAAAATATTAGAGTACAAGCTTTCTGGGTATTGTGATGCAGATTATGCTGGAGATAGGTTAGAACGCAAAAGCACATATGGGAACTGTAAGTTTCTGGGAGGAAACCTCATCTCATGGGCAAGCAAAAGACAATCAACCATTGCACTGTCAACTGCAGAAGCAGAATATATCTCAGCTTCACTTTGCAACACTCAGATGCTCTGGATGAAGAATCAGTTTGAGGACTTTCAGATCTATGAGAGTAACACTCCTATCTTTTGTGATAATACTGTTTCTATTTGCTTAAGTAAGAATCCAATTTTGCATTCTAGAGCGAAGCACATAGAAATTAAACTCCACTTTATTAGAGATTATATTCAGAAAGGGACAATTGTTTTAAAATTTATAGATACAAACCATCAATGGGATGATATCTTTACAAAACCCTTAGCTGAAGATAAATTTCTCTTTATTCTGAAAATTTTAAATATGGAAGATTGCCCAGAATGACTCTGAACCTGTGCTTTTCATCTCTAATGTAAAATTAGACTCTGACTCAAGCATATGATGTTTATCTGATTCTGATTCTGACACTTCTACAAGTTAGAAGATATCTTTATCAGAAACTTCTCTTGTTAGAAACCTTTTGGTATTCTTGACTCTGGATACATCAACATGTGGCCTCTCAAACGTGTGACTCTGGCTCTTCTAGACACATGTCTAGCTCAAAATTCAAGGGCCAAACTGTTGAGATCCCCTCGAGCAGTATGCAAATCTTGAGATTATAATCTCATCATTAGCTGCATTTAATTTTTTCCATGATTGTCAAAACTCAGTTTTAGCAACAATTAAATTTGTGTTCCTTCTCAAGTTACCGTTTGGTTTGTGCAATATTTTAATTTTGTTTATATACTCCCACGACTCCCACTTTCACTCTTCACTACCTACACAAACCTAAAACCACCAACTTTTCTCTACAATTTCACTTCATCTTTTTCTCTGCAAATTCATCATGAATGCTCAAGAACAACAAGTCTTCGAGTTCTCTCAAGAGATGAATTCCCCATAACAACAGATTGAATCCCCAAGACAAGTCGCCTCCACTACTATTCTTCAAACAACAAACTCTTATCAAGAACCCCATGTTCTTGATCATCCAGCCCACATCAACCTATCAATACCATTTGAACAACTAGAAGTTCTTTGTGAGTTGTTGGTGGACTTTGAAAACCTCAAAGAAAATGGTATGGATCTAACACCATAATTGAAGAATCAGGGTTGGCTCACCTACTTCAACCGTCTTTATGGTTCTATCTACATAAATCTGGTGAAATAATTCTGGAGATTTGTTGACTGCGATGATCACTGCATCCTCTCTCATGTTCTGGGTATCAAGATAGTAATAACTGAAAAGTCCATTGCTGCGCTTCTGAACATGGAGAAGGATGGGGGAAGAAGAATTTACAATATCAATCCTAGGGCTAAGTACATGTCCCAGGAAATCATCCCCACCATCTTTTCCTAGAACCCTAAAGGACGAACATCCTCTAAGAATCAAGAGCTCCACAAGAATCTAAGGGTGTGGCTCAAGATAATTCTCGGATGCATCCACCATCGTCCCTCATCCAGCTCTTTTGACTATGTTAACACAAATCATAAGTGTATCCTCTACTATCTGCACAAGGGTCTGAAGCTCAACCTACCATCTCTTCTCTTCAAACACCTAAGAGACTCTGTTAGAGATATCGGGAACAACATGAAGCCAAGGAATTACGTACCTCTGGGCAGGTTGATTTCAGATGTTATGATTGAGAATGGTCTGATGAATCATCTCATTCAGTTGAATCTGATGGAAGACGTCACAGTGGACGTTGGGAAGCCTCTAAATGGGAGGATTTTGAAGAGTATGGGGCTGATTGATAAGGTCCTTATCAAACCCACCAGAAACACCTCCTGGTAAGAACTGAAGGACAAAAGAGAGAAAGCGAATGAGATGTACCTCTTCACCAAGATTGATCCTCCAGAAGTTATAGCATGTTATCTGCAAGATCTGGAAGCTCAAGGATACGACATCTCTGGCTTCAGCATGGATTGGGTCCCAAATCCTCCTCCTAACTTCTTGAAGAGAAAGTGGAAACCCTCTTAGAAGATAATTGTTCAGAAGAAGATTCTCATGCTAGGAGAGTCTTCAGCGACCAAGAAGAAGCCAGTGCCTTTGACCTCTTCTTCAACACCTTCTGGTAAGATATCTATCTCAAAAGATTTGAACACCTCTGGCTCTAGGCAACTTGCCTCGTCACTTCCTCTACCACCTCCCACACTCTCAGCCATAGTTAAAACCTCTTCCACTACACCTACCACACATATTCACGCTCCCACAGAAAAATCTAAGTCTCAACAACCAACAATCTCACTCCCTACCTCATCTGAACCAACACCATCCATACCAATTCCTTCTGAACCAAACCCATTTAACCAAGCCTTTCCATTAGAACCCACAACCTCTAACCCCATCCCTCTCAGGACCATCATACCTTATCCTCCATTACCTCTCTTCAACCTCCAAACAACCTCCATCCCACACTCTGAAGCCCTCATGTTCAACGAACCCTTATCACCAACCCACTCCACCACCCACAACTCCCCTCCTTACTATGACCTCACCTACGACTCTGAACATTCTGGTTCAGATTATCTTGACCCAACCTCCCCAAACCTTGAAGACTTTCAAGCCACACATGATTCGAAAAGAACTCCTTCTGTACCAGCAAACCAACCTATCCCTGAACCTTCTGAACATGAACTCACACTACCCACCTTTGATGAGGTATTAGCCAAATTCTCGGAAAGTTCAGCTTCCAGATTCAAGAAGCTCTCTGACGAATCCAACACTAGTGAGAATCCTTCTAAAGTAAGGACTAACTCAAACATATTCATCAGATGGATGACTTCTGAGATCTTTAAGATGAAGGGTCTCTTTGAACAACTCAGAAATGACTTCATTAGAGGTGTTAAGGAAAGGCTAGAGGATTGGTTGGCGAAGGAAGCGGTTGAGAAGGCTAAAAGGGAAGCAACTAAGAAAGCCGCCAAGGAGATTGCTGAGAAAGTAGATACAGAAGCTGCTGCCAAAGAGAAAGCCGAGCAAGAGGCTGCAAAAGTTGCTCAGAAGGCTGCATTTGATAAAGCTACCGAGTTTTCTCTGACTCAAGTAGAGTCATCAATAGCTGATCTTTCCCCTCTGGTCATAAGAACTCTGGAAGAGCTGCATAAGGAACAACTGGTCAGAGCCAGACTCAACAAATAAGATCAGGTCAACACTAGCATTCAGAGTCTTCTAGCTGAGCTTCTTCAGAGGATTCCTCCTCCACCTAAACCTTAGACACTTTAGGATTTCTCTGTAATATTTTTTCTAAGTGTTTTTAATTCTAAGGCTTAGTTTCTGCTCTTTTCTCGATGTACTCTCTAAAGTTTTTCTAATCAATGAATTTCTGGCTTATTTACTTTTTGAGTCTGACAAAAAGGGGGAGAATTAAATTGAAGTCTTTTTATGAATTATTTTATCTAAATATCATAAATGCACTACTTACACCCTGACATAAAATTATTGCATAGTTCTAAGTCATTTTTTAGGATCTATCTGAACCAATAGAAACTAAATTTTTATCTGAGAAACTACTAAATCAAGTCAAGCAACCTAAGAAGATATGGTAAGAAATTCTCTACCCCAGAAACCCATATCTGATACTAAATATCTTTAAAAAAAATTCAAGCATCAGACTTAGGGGGAGATTGTAATCTCAGGGGAGTCACTTTTCTATCTGACTCTGATCATTTTCAGTTTAGTATCTCTGAAAGGGCTTATTGTTTCATCAAAATCCTAAGTTTTGTCATCATTAAAAAGGGGGAGATTGATAGAACAAGATTTTGATTCTGCAATATATCCTTATGTTTTGATGATAACAAAGAATGAAACAAATTGGTACCCTACAGTTTCCTTAAGTGTGCATGATTCTAAGTTAAAATGACTCTGATAAGTCACCTTATGACTATTAAGAAACAAATATCTGGCATCTGAATTAATCCAGAAGCACTGACCCAACACAAAGAGAAATCACATCTGACTCTAAACAAAATGCATCTGAGGAGAAATCACCTGAGGAATCTGACTCTGAAGTTCAAGCTCTAATGATATGATTCTAAGAACTCTATCTAAAGGCTCTGCAAGAGATATCTTAAGACTCTAACTCTAAAGACTCTTATCATGTTCACCTCACTCTGATACATGCTCAGAAACACGTCACCAGATGTCACCTGGTTAGAAACTTAAGCTGGAAGCATTCAAATTGGAGTACAATCCTTTTAAGGAAACATTTGATTATGTTATGAATCTGATATGGAAAGGACAAGAAATTTACTACATTTATCTTCGATAGCTGGCATGAAATCTTTTTTGATTTCCCCAAACGATATCATCTCAAGATCTATATAAAGGTCTCTTCACAACTTGCATAAACATAAAACCTTGATACAACATCATCATCATACTCTGATTATTCATTCATCATTATTATTGTTGTAAGAAATAGTTTCCATACAAGAGTTGTTGCTCAATATTGTATGGTTATCTTTCACTATTCTTAAATTGTGTCTTTACTGCTTATTTAGAAGCATCTAGCGAAACACTTTGTAATTCTTGTAATTTTTTTTTATTCCTCAAGTGACTTGTTTTGGTTTGTAGACTTGAGAGGGCTAAGAGGTTGTTGAACCCTTAGAAGAACTTTGTAATCTATTGAGATTAGTGGATTAAGTCCTTATTGAAGGTGAAATCACCTTGGCCGGGTGGACCGAAGTAGCTTTGATTTTCAAGCGAACCAGGATAAATTATTGTGTTGTCAGTATTTCTTCATTGCGTGTGTTATTGTGAAAATCTTTTAATTCTTGTGAAAACAATTCAAGCCCCCTTTCTTGTTTTTCTCTACCTTCATCTTTGTCTCCCTACTGACGATCGTCAGCCAACCTAGATGCATGACGAGAAGCTCGTCATGCTTGTGACATCCATCACGTTGTTGCAGAAGGTAATTTTTGCTTTTTTCACCACGGGAGCTCATTCGAAGCTCTGATTTTGACCCCTAACAACTCAATTCTCATAGAAAACAATAGATACATATTGTACTGGGATCAAATAATCACATACTCATCGATTATCATTTAAGTTCATCAATTATTCCTAAATTCAAGGTTATGTTCATAACACCAAAACACATCAATGTCAACAACCAAATTCAGGATTCCTACCAACATATTATGCATAATATTCAACATATAACAGAGCACAAATTCATACATTAGACATGGAAATTAACATGGATGATCACACGATCATCATCAAAACTTATAAAGCACAACAATGGTAAATAAAATCTAGAGGAGGGGGAGGATCTCTCTCTAACCTTCATGCAATACACCTATATTCAAGTAGTTTTCGCCCTTACCTACATTTTCATCAACAAGCTCCAAGCTTTGCCTATGGTTTCTTCCTCTCTCTCTCAAATCCTTATTTTGCCTCTTTTTCTCCAACTCTCTCAAATCTTATGTACCGCCAAACTTGACTCCTCTCCTTTTACTATTTATTTTAACCAAAATTATAATCAATTCTCCTTTTCCCACTTTTAACCCTCAATTAATCTCTACTTCCTCCTCCTTCCCTTATTTTTTAGTAATTATATTTTCTTCCCCAAATCACTATTTTCTCTTATTTAATTTTATTATACATTTCTACTCATTTTAAAATTAATTAAAAATTATAATTAGTTTCTACCACTATTCTTAACTCCCACCAACATATCCATTAATTCCACATACCATATATATTCACCAAATAATAATAAAGAGCATATTAAATCACTCAAATAATAAAATAAAACGCAGCTACATTCAATTAAACAATTTAATTGAATTCAGGATGTTACAACTCTCTCCCACTTATGGAATTTTCGCACTAAAAAATTACCTGAATGAAAAAGCTCCGGATAAGACTCCTTCATCCGACTCTCCAACTCTCACATCATGCTTCCTCTAGGGGGTCCTCCATATACAACCTTCACCAATAAAATCTCTTTACCTCTCAAGTGTTTCACTTCCTGATCATCAATTTGCAATGGTGATGTCTCCACAGTCAAGTTATCTCTCACTTGCACATCATCCATTTGAATCACATGAGACAGATCCAGAACATACTTCTGAAGTTGAGACATATGAAACACACAATGAAGATTCAAAAGAGATGGTGGTAACGCAACTTTGTAGGTCATTTCTCCTACTCTCTTTAAAATCTAATAAGGACCAATAAAACACAATGTGAGCTTTCGAGATTTCAAAGCACAACCAACACCTGCCACTGGAGTGACTCTCAAGAACAAATGATCTACCTCTTGGAATTTAAGTGCTTTCCTCCTTTTGTCATGATAACTGCTTTGTCGAATCTGCAAAGCTCTCGTCTTCTCCTAAATCATCTTGATCTCCTAGTAGTCGGCTAAATGATTGTTAGCCCAATCACAACATTTTCGCCAAATGTATACCAACACAAAGGTGTCATACACCTTCTACCATACAAAGCTTCAAATGCTGCCATTCTAATACTAGAATGGAAAATATTATTGTAGGTAAACTCAATCAATGGAAATTAAGTATCCCAATTGTTGTAACAAGTTTGGTTCTACAACTATCCTTGAGTTTTGATGGTAACAAAGTGTAGAGACCAATTTTGTACTCTAACTATTTTGCTGAGTGTGTAGAAAATATAGAACATATTCTGACTCTAAATACGTTCAAACTCTGAACCAAAGGAAAAAATTAGAAGTGTGTTTACAAATAAGTCAACTCTGATTTGTCAAGTCAATGTTTCTGAATAGAAACCATCCAGAAAAACTATGATAAAGGTTATAACTACCAACTTCTAAAAGTCTCAGAACCATGTTCTCCAAATACTTTGAAAGTCTCACCAAGTTCTGAAGATTGACTTTGAACTCTACTCAAGCTTCATCAACATGTATAATCTAACTAGAAAATTTAAATCCAAAGGTTAATGACTAATTGATGTGACAAATGTACAAAATAAAATCTACTTTCTATGTAAAGTATTGTACTATGTACCAAGAAGTTTCTCACGTCCCATCATCCTCATAAACTCTCAACTGCAAACGCCTCCCTAATGTTGCAGTATGAAGTGACCCTCATACAATGATTACATTAAGGATATTCCAAATTTACCCTCCAATGGATCCATTTCGTTCTATATAAAGAGGTCTTGGAAGATTATATAAAAATAGAGAAACCAAGTTGCATTGCAAACACATACACTGAAAGAGCATACATTAAAAGAGAAAAAAATAAAAGAAGTGTTTCTCACACTCATACACTTAGAACATTCTCCTTGAACATTTTTGTTAAGTGTAACATTTGATTTAAACTTGTGTATATGCTTGTTAAAGCATCTTGTAAACACAAACCATTGTTTATCTTAACCTTTGGTTAATTTCCTTGAGAGACTAAGTATGGTCAGAATTTCCAAGAAGTCATTGACATTTAGTCTTTGAATTGTAATTCTTTGATAGACTAGGGTATAGTTAGAATTTGTCAAGAATTATTAAACTGTGTGTCTTTGAGTTTGTTGTAAACAAATTGATTATTGGATTAAGTCCTTATCGAAAAGGAAAAATCACTCAGACGGGTGGACTAGACGTAGCTTCGGTAACAGCGAACCCGGATGAAAATACATGTGTTCTTATATTTATCATTATCTTTGTTGTTTGAGATATTGGGCTGCAAAAGTTTTTAAAATCTAGAAACCCAATTCAAACCCTCATTTCTTGTGTTTCTGGCACCTTTAATTTGTATCAGATCCTGGTTCTGGTTCTTGACTACTTTGTGTCAGACACTTAACCGTGTCAAATAATGATCCTTCATTTTGAAACACATTATGGCACATGCAAACAATGATAAAGATCCTTATTCTGTAAAACCTCCAATCTTTAATGGAGAAAAGTTTGACTATTGGAAAGATAAAATCAAAAGTTTCTTCATAGGTTGTGATATTGATTTATGGGATATGGTAATATATAGTTACATATATCCTACATATATAGATGACACTAAGCTTTAAAGAAGCAAAATGAATGTTTCGCAAAAGAAGGATCACAAGAACAATCATAGATCTAAAACTATACTATTGAATGCTATTTCCTACTCCAAGTATCAAAAGATAACAAATAAAGACTAAAGCCATGGATTTAATCCATAAATATGAATCTTTAAAAATGTAAGAGGATGAAATGATTGAGGAAATATTCTCAAGATTTCAAATTGTTGTAGATGGATTGAAAGTCCTGGGCAAAGGCTATTCCACTTCAAATCATGTATAGAAAATCATCAGATGTCTACCTAAGAAATGGAGACCAATAGTGACAGCACCGAAGGTGTCAAAATATATGAACAACACAACTCTTGAGGAACTTATAAGTTCTCTGAGGAGTCATAAAATTTAACTTGAAGAAGATGAGCCTTAGAGAAAGATCAAGTTTGTGGCTCTAAAATCCAAAGGTAATCTGAGAAGGCCAAAGCTCTTCAAGTTGAAGAAGAAGAGTTTGAAGAAAGTTCAAAAGAAGAAGATGATTTGTCTCTGCTCTCTAGAAGGGGTCAACCAACTCTAGAATAAAAAGGAATATGAATTTCAGAGGATACATAAGAGCATGTGGTCTATCTGAGTCAACCTCTGGGGAGAAGAAGTCTGGAGATGGCAAGGGTTACCTGATTTGAGTGCAAGCAACCTGAACATTACAAAAACAAGTGTCCCGAACTCATGACTAAAAATAAATTATTCAGAGAAAAGAAGAAGTTTCTTATGGCTACCTGGGACGACTCATAAGCTTTAGAGGATGACTCTAAAGAAGAACATGCACACATGGAATTGATGGCTAGATCAAAAGCATCTGACTCTGAATCAGAATCTGATTTAGACCCCAATGAGGTATTATCTAACCTTAACCGTTCTGAAGTTGAGTTCTATATCATTGAAATTCTTGAAAAGTTTCAGAGTCTTTAGAAAAGACACAGGGATCTGAAAAGAAAGAAAATTTTATTCTGAAAGAAAAAATATATGTTCTTGAAAAAGATAACTTTGCTCTAAAAAGCAAGAGTAAAGAACTTGAAAAGGAGATTCTTTAATAAGCTCCTATGGACTATTATGATGTCATAAATAAACATGACATGGATTTTCAAAAATTTCTTGCACGAAACATAGACATAAGCAAAATGGCTTCCATGATATATGGAGTAAGCATAAATGGTAAAAGAGATATTGGTTATGTGCCACCCAACACTCTAGGGATAAAACTAATGCTAAACAAAAGGATACAAAATCAAAAGCTATCTACTCCCATTTCACTTATGGGCACACACATGATTATGCTGCACAAAAACCTCAGGTTAAGAAAAACTCTGGGAAAATTAACAAAAAAGAAACCACAAAGATATGGGTATATAAAGATAAAATAATATATGTTGCAGAGAAGAGTTGAAACACCATTCATGGTACCTGGACTCTGGATGCTCACAACACATGACTGGAAGAAGGCATATGTTCCAAAGTCTGGAACTTAACCCTGGAGGCATCGTAGGTTTTTGAGGCAATCAAAAGGGTAAGATTATTGCTCTAAAACTATTGGTAATGGATTTCTCCCTTATATAAATAATGTTTTACTTGTTAAAGGTTTAATGTATAACTTATTGTCCATAAGTAAATTAAGTGACAATGGTTATGATATTATCTTCAATAAAAAATCTTACAAAGTTGTTAGTCGGAAGGATGGCTTTGTACTCTTCAATGGAAAAAGGAATAACAACATTTATAAGATTAAACTTTATAATTTAAAAAATCAAAATGTTAAGTGCCTCATGTTTTTGAATAAAGAGCAATGGACTTGGCATATACGATTATGCCATGCTAGCATGAGAAGGATCTTAATGATTGACAAGCTAAACTTAGTCAGAGGCCTTCCAAATATGAAGTTTTCTTTAGATGCTCTTTATAAGGTATATCAGAAAGGAAAGTTTTCAAAATTTTCTTTCAAAGATAAAAATGTTGTTTCTACCTCTATGCCTTTGGGGCTTTTACACATTGACTTGTTTGGACCTGTGAGAATAACCTATGTCACTGGTAAAAAAGTACGGTTTAGTCATTATTGATGACTACATTTGGTGGACATGGGTCAAGTTTCTTAAACATAAGGATGAGTCATATGTTGTGTTTTCTACCTTCTTCTCCCAAGTACAAAATGATAAAGACTTTAAAATTATTAAATTCAGAAGTGATCATAATGGTGAATTTGAAAAAAAAGGACTTTGAACAACTTTTTGATGAACATGGAATTTCACATGATTTCTCTTGCCCTAGAACTCCTCAGCAGAATGGAGTTGTAGAGAGGAAAAATAGAACATTATAAGAAATGGCCAGAACTATGATCAATGAAACAAATGTTACAAAGTACTTTTGAGCATAAGAAGTTAACACAACGTGTTACATTCATAACAGGATCTATGTAAGACATATTATGGGTAAGACTCCTTATGAATTATTGAAAAATAGAAAACCCAATATTTTATATTTCCATCCTTTTGAATGTTCTTGTTTTATTCTGAACACTAAAGAGAACTTAAACAAGTTTGATTCTAGAGCACAAAAGTTTATCATGTTAAGATAGTCTAAATGCTCAAAAGACTATAGAGTATATAACACTAAAAACAAGAATTGTTAAGGAATCAATTCATGTTAAATTTGATGATAAGATTGACTTTGACAAGTCAAAGCTAGTTGAAAAGATTGCAGATCTGGAGATTAGCTACTCAGGTTCTGAAGACAATGAATCTTAAGTAAAAGGCTTTGAAGAATCTCAACACAAACCTGCTCACCTTGAATCAGAAGTTGCTGCCTCTCAAGCAACTCTAAGGAAACAAAGGAAAAGTTTTTCACATCCTGAGGAATTGATTCTGGGAGATAAACCAGAAGCCATCAGAATCATATCTTTATTTAAACCTTATTAAGAAATGCTTATGGGATTGGTGCTTTTAATAGAACTTACCTCCATTAATGAAACACTTTTGGACATATACTGGATTATGGAAATGCAAAAAGAGCTAAATTAATTTTCCTGAAATGATGTATGGGATCTTGTGCCTAGACCCAAGGGAACCCATGTTATTAGAACCAAATGGGTCTTCGAAACAAGCTGAATGAACTAGGAGAAGTGGTAAGAAACAAATCCAGACTGGTTGTATAAGGCTATAGTCAACAAGAGGGAATTGACTATACTGAAACCTTTGCACCAGTGGTCAGGTTAGAGTCTATTCGTCTCTTAATTTTCTTTGTTGTAAATAACATCATTCTTTATCATATGGATGTTAAAAGTGAATTTTTGAATGGCTACATTATTGAAGAAGTTTATGTACATTAACCTCATGGTTTTGAAAATCACAAAAACCCAAATTTTGTTTACAAACTCAAAAAATCTTTGTATGGTCTGACATAAGCTCCTAGAGCATGTTATGAAAGACTAAGTAATTTTTTCTGAAACATGAGTTTACAGGAGGGAACGTGTATACAACTTTGTTTTGTAAAACATTAAAAAATGATATCTTAGTTGTGAAAATTTATGTTGATGATATTATTTTTGGTTCTTCTAATGCTACTCTTTGCAAAGAATCCTATAAGTCTATGTAGGATGAATTTAAGATGATTCTGATGGGAGATTTAGAGTTCTTTCTGGGGATTTAGATCAACCATAATTCAGAAGGAACATATCTGTTAAAGCAAATACACAAGGGAACTTCTGAAGAAGTTTGACTTGTTAGATTGGCCAAGACTCTAATGCATCCAACATGCATTCTAGAGAAAGATGAAAGCAAACAAGTATAACAAAAGGTATATAGAGCTATGGTTGGATCTCTCTTATACTTGACTGCTTCTAGACTTGGAATTTTATTCAGTGTATGACATTATGCTAGATTCTAATCAAATCCTAGAAAATAATAGTTGTTAAAGGGATCTTTAGATATCTAAAATGTACTACTAATCTTGTTTTCTTTTATAGAAAATACAAATATTACAAGTTAGTACATTATTGTGATGTTGACTATGCTAGAGATAAAATAGAAAGGAAGAGCATAAGTGGAAGCTGTCAGTTTCTAAGTGACAAAATCATTTCTTGATCCAGCAAGAGGCAAACAACAATAAAATTATCATTTACAGAGGCTGAATACATTGCAGCATCTGGTTGCAGCATTTAGATTTTATGGATGAAAAACTAGCTAGAAGATTATCAACTATATGAGAGTAACATTCCTATTCTTTGTGATAATACTTCTGCTATTTGTTTATCAAAGAATCATATTTTCAACTCTAGAGCTAAAAATATTAAAATCAAACATCATTTTATAAGAGATTATGTTCAGAAAGGTGTGATTAATTTAAAATTTATAGATATAGACCATCAATGAAATGACATCTTTACAAAACCCCTTGTTGGGGATACATTTGTTTTCATTCTGAAAAATATAAAAACGGAACCTTGTCCAGAATAAAACAAAATCCTTTAAATTTGTGTAGTCTCTGAAGAGTAAAATATGACTTTAAGATATATTGGCTCAGAACCAGTTAGCCCTTTGAAGTTAGAAGGATCTCTGGGTCAGAAGGTCCAAAGTCAGAACCCTTCTAGGATTTTCTATCTTTTAGACTGTGATCTCTTAATATTAATGGTGGTAAACCAAACATGTTTGCATGGCTCTAAAGTAATACAAATGTCATACGTTAAAGTTATTTGAGCGTTTGATGTGACCCATTGGGATAATCTTTCTTGGTTCAAGAGAAAATCTCTTCACTTACCCCCCTCCCCCCACTGTCTTATTGCGTGTGGTGTTAAAATGTTTATTTCCTTTTTCAAAATAGTTTTACTTCGTGTCTTTTCAATTGTGTTATTTTTTTGTCTTTTCCAATGTTATATAATTATAGCTTATACAAGTGTTCCATATTGCGTATCTTGGTTTAAATGTTATTACTGCAATATGCATTGGTAGCTATTGACTCTGCTTCGCTTAGGCCTCTACCTACTCCCCCACAAAACTTTTTAACTCATTCTTTCCCTCTCTATTTTAACTCCTCCTTATCTCTTTTATTTTCATCCCACCTTGCACTTGATAAAATCACTATCTTAAAAATTCATCTCCCTTCATCTTTTTAAAATCTCAAAATGTCCTATATTTGTGGAGTTGCTTATTCATTTACCATTACTTCTAAAACTTTTATTGACTTCCATGAATTCAAGAATCATGGCATTGACCTTCATCATTTTAAAATATCAAAATGTCCTTTATCTGTGGAGTTGCTTGCCCCCTTACCATCTTTATAAGTGTAACATTTAATTTAGGCATGTGTATATGCTTGTTGAAGCATTTTGTAAACACAAATAATTGTTTATCTTAACTTTTGGTTAATTTCATTGAGAGACTAAGTGTAGTCAGAATTCTCAAGAAGTCATTGGAAGTTAGTCTTTGAGTTGTTATTCCTTGAGAGACTAATGTATAGTCAGAATTTCTCAAGTCTTAGATTGTGTATCTTTGAGTTTGTTGTAATCAAATTGATTATTGGATTAAGTCGTTATTGAAAAAGAGAAATCACTCAGGCGGGTGGAATGGACGTAACTTCGTTAACAACTATCCAAGATGAAAATAATTGTGTTCTTATCTTTACCATTATCTTTGTTGTTTTAGATATTGGGTTGCAAAAGTTTTTAAAATCCAGAAACCCAATTCAAACCCCCCATCTTCATATGTGTAGCATTTAATTTAGGCATGTGTATATGCTTGTTGAAGCATTTTGTAAACACAAACATTGTTTATCTTAACTTTTGGTTAATTTCATTGAGAGACTAAGTGTAGTCAGAATTCTCAAGAAGTCATTGGCAGTTAGCCTTTGAGTTGTTATTCCTTGAGAGACTAATGTATAGTCAGAATTTCTCAAGTCTTAGATTGTGCATCTTTGAGTTTGTTGTAATCAAATTTATTATTGGATTAAGTCCTTATTTAAAAAGATAAATCACTCAGGCGGGTGGAATGGACGTAGCTTCATTAACAACGATCCAAGATAAAAATAATTGTGTTCTTATCTTTATCATTATCTTTGTTGTTTTAGATATTGGGTTGCAAAAGTTTTTAAAATCCAGAAACCCAATTCAACCCCCCCCCCCCATCTTTATAAGTGTAACATTTAACTTAGGCATGTGTATATGCTTGTTGAAGCCTTTTGTAAACACAAACAATTGTTTATCTTAACTTTTGGTTAATTTCATTGAGAGACTAAGTGTAGTCATAATTCTTAAGAAGTCATTGACAGTTAGTCTTTGAGTTGTTATTCCTTGAGAGACTAATGTATAGTCAGAATTTCACAAGTCTTAGATGATGTATCATTGAGTTTGTTGTAATCAAATTGATTATTGGATTAAGTCCTTATTGAAAAAGAGAAATCACTCAGGCGGGTGGAATGGACGTAACTTCGTTAACAACGATCCAAGATAAAAATAATTGTGTTCTTATCTTTATCATTATCTTTGTTGTTTTAGATATTAGGTTGCAAAAGTTTTTAAAATCCATAAACCCAATTCAATCCCCCTCCCCCCCAATTCTCATAATAAAATCCATATGAATGATGTTTCATCTCCACTCCGAAATACTCAACGGTTGCATCAATCTTGACCGCTTCTGATGCTCAATCTTTGACTTTTGATAAGTTAAGCACGAATAAACAAACTCAGTAACATCTTTCTTCATACTTGGCTGCCAAAACATCTTCTTCAGATCTGGTAAATCTTAGTAGCTCCGAGATGAATACTAAAACCACTCCTATGACATTCCTCCAGGACACTCTTCTTAAGCTCTGACACATCTTTCACACAGACTCTGTCTTGGAATCTCATGACACCATTCTCACCCATTATGAAATCTACCTCTTTACCTTGATTGATCAACAACAACCAGTCAATCAATCCCAAGTCGATTTTCTAACCTTCTATGATCTCTTTTGAAATACCACTAGTCAACTTTAACATACAACTTTACACTGTTAGGAGTCATCTCGCACACCAAACTAAGATCTCAAAACTGTTCAATCAAATCTAATTCTCGAACCATAAGCGTCAACATATGTAAAGATTTCCTACTTAAAACATCTACTACGAATTTGGTTTTACCAGGATGGTAACTCAAACCAAAATCATAATCCTTCAGAAATTCAAGTCATATCCTCTATTTCATATTTAGTTCCTTGTGATCGAACAAATACTTCAAACTCTTATAATCGCTAAACACTTCAAATATAGAGCCAAATAGATAATGTCTTTGAACTTTAAGCACAAACACCACCGCTGCTAACTCTAAATCATGGGTAGGGTAATTCCTCTCATGAACCTTCAATTGTCTCGAAGAATAAGCCACAACCTGACCATTATGCATAAGCACTCAACCTAAACCCATCTTCCAAGCACCACAATAAACCATAAATGATTCACTTAGACTCGAAAAAATCAAAATTATCATTGATGTCAACTTCTTCTTGAGTTCTTGAAAACTCTTTTCACACTGAACACCCCACACGTAAGCCTGACCTTTCCGAGTCAACCGAGTCAAGGGCTTATGATCTCTATAATAGACTTTGGATTTTCCCACTGCAACACGATGTTAACCTTCGGTGGATCAAATGCAATACCACAACTATAAATCACACGACCAATGAAACTCAGTTCATGCAACCCGAATTCACATTTGGAAATCTTTGCATATAACTTAATCTCTTGCAAAATTTGTAGCACAACCCTCATATGTTGTGTATGATCTTCATCTGACTCGGAGTACACTAAAATATTATCGATGAACACAACCACAAACTGATCCAAGTATGGATGGAAGATCCTATTCATATACTCCATGAATACACCTAGCACATTAGACACACTTAACAACATCACTAGATACTCGTAGAGACCATATTGGGTTCTAAACGTAGTCTTCATAATATCTTCCACCTTCACTCGAATTTGAAAATAAATCGATCTCAAGCTAATCTTACTGAGCACACAAGCACCAACTAACTGATCCATCTATCGCGCTGCAAAAATACTTGAGGGCATCGCATGCTAATAGAGTCGCCACTGAACTTTATTTATTCGTGAAGGAAATGGAATAAAACCTAGGGGAAGAGAAACGAGTAAAGAAGTCGGTTATGAAAGGGGAAGGCATTAGCATCCCTCACATCTGTTGTACTCAACACAGACCATTTTGATTATTCTTTGCTCGAATGAGTGTTACTATCTACAGGTTACTTGCGAAATGATAAAAAGGGGATAAAAGGTTTAATAATTAGTGTGCTCACCAAGGATTCTAACCCTTGTGCCTACGTACTCTCATAGTGCAATGAGAAAATCAAAGCTCCGTAGTTCGTGGTAGAAAAAACATATGTGTTGGTTGATTTTAGGGAATAAATATAATCATATCCTAGAAGTGCGTAGATGTTAGCTGAATTGATTCTAGTTCGGATGCTCCAAGCTTTAGTCTGATTGCTAAAGAACAAAATATAATAATTATTTTATGAAAAGAAGATAAGGTTGTTTGGAAAAAGGTTTAAGTGTCAAAAGAAAAAAAAAGAGTTGATTGAATAAGAAAAATAATAGAGTTGCTTGCATTGAGAAAATGTTGTGAAATGAAAGGTATTATGAAGGTGTGGTGAAAGTGTTATTTGAACCATTTTGTGTTGTTTGAATCCATAAAGAGTGGTGTTCCTTAATCAAAAGTGTATGGCGAATGCAGAAATGTAGGATTTTTCCTAGACACAAGGATTGAGACCTACAAAGGGAGGGTTTGCCTAGGCACGAGAGGACTGACAAGGAAAACATGCATGAAGAAAAGATTTTTCCTAAGCACGAGGTCTGACAAGGTAAACAATAAAGAGAAAGGTTTGTCTAAGCATAAGGCATGACAAGATAAACATTCATGAAAAATGAGGGGTTCGCCTAAGTACAGGAGCACCGAAAAGGAAAACATGCATGAGAAAGGGGTTTTCATAAGCACGGGGGGACTGACAAGGTACACATGCATAAGAAAAGGGTTTGCCTAAGCACGGGAGGACAGACAAGGAAAACATGCATGAGAAAGGGGTTTGCCTAAGAACGGGAAGACTGACAAGGCAAACATGCATGAGAAAGGGGGTTACTAAGCACGGGAGGACTGACAAGGAACACATGCATGAGAAAGGGGTTTTCCTAAGCACGAAAGGAAGGACAAGGCACACATGTATGAGAAAAAGGGGTTTTCCTAAGCACGGGAGGACTGACAAGGAACACGTGCATGAGAAAGGGGTTTACCTAAGCATAAGAGGAATGACAAGACAAAAATGCAAAGGGTTCTTGGTTCAGATATGGGTTTTTGAACACGACGATAGTAATCCAAAGAAGATATGGAATTCCAAAGATTATATTGTTTGGTCTAAAGAGGAAGTGTATTGTTGAGTGTGGTTTGTTGTAGTGTGATTAGGTGTTGAAGAAGACTTGACAATTATTCGATTTAAATTGCACTAAAGTCTATGAGTAGAGGTGAATAATTTGAACAACTGGGTCATTCGTACCATATCTAAAAGATATTCAGAATAAGGATAAAAGTGCTCCCTCTCATCCCGTCTCTATTACTTAAGGCTCATGGCGTACAATTCTCATCATAACTGACAAATTGTTAAAGAAGATTCATTTTGTTGCTCTTGATGATGAAGAGTCTTCAGCCTTGAGGTTCTCTTGTCTTCAAACTCTTGATGGTAAGGTGTTGCTTGTGAGGAAAAAGACTTGTAAATTTAATTAATTTGAATTACACTAAAGTCTATGAGTAGAGGTTAATACTTTGAATAATTGGGTCATTTGTTATGTATCCAAAGATATTCAGAATGAGGATAGGAATTCTCCCTCTCATTCCTTCTCCACTACTTAAGGCTCGTGGTATGAAATCCTCATGATAATTACAAGTGTTGAGGAAAAGCCTTTGCTGTGCTTGAACAATAATCCAGTCTCTAGTCTGCATGCAATGTCTTGTCTGACTTGTATTGACTTGAGTATGAAGTTTTGACTTGTTCATCTTAAAAGATCCAGCGCAACTCCAGTACAGGGGAATAATCTTATCAAGTGATCAAGAGACTTTTGATCACTTGAATAGACAGAGCGAACAAACACATGTCAAAGGATTTAGTTGATCAAAGAAGACTTTGATCAACTTAATCAATCAGGGTAAAATTCCAGTTATAAATCAGGCACAAGGATTCATGACCAAAATTCTAAGGAAGAGCAAAGTGAATAGTGCACATATTTCTACAAATCTAACCTAGAACTAAGAGGAACATAACATGTTATAGGTTAGAATCTAATCAAAATTAAACCTACAAATTTGTTGTTAATTTCTATCTAATGCCTTATCATTGTTAATTTTCCATAAAATATGAAATAAATGAAATCACATTTATTTTGAAAGTATTTTCCACATTAAAAATGTATCAAGAATATTCACAAAAATGACATTAAACAAATAGGGAAAATAAAAGAAAAAGATAAAGAAAAGATGAAAATATTGCAAGAGAGAGATAAGGGTGTATCCTGAAGTAGCAAGGGTGTAATCAGTGAATTGGGGAGTTGGGCTTGCTAAGCCAAACCCAAGATGTTGTTAGGATCAGGAGGGGGTGCATTTTGAGTAACATAGGGTGCATATATCATTTTGTATGGGCTTGGGGAATGTGAACCCCAAAAAAAATCCAGCATGACAATGAAGGGGTATGAGTTTCAACTCAATTCACTTCCTCACTCTTGTTCATTTTCTCTCAAACGTGTTTGTCCTGAGCTACTAAACTCCGTCCCGCCGAAAATTGCTTCTGGCGGTGGTGGAGGACAAAACCTTGCAAACCAGACATCAACAGACTCGCCTTTCCTTCCCTTTTCACAAATTAAACTCGTATTTTCCTAATTCTCTTCCTATAGTCCAAACCAAGAGAAAAAAGGGATGAACCCTAAGAGATAAATCTACAATTACATGGCGAATACGAGCGAGACAAAGACCAAACATTAGGGGTTTGGCTTCCTAGGATTCAAACTATGTCTTAGCAAGAAGATTTAAGCAAGGATACTGATTTTAACTGACCTACGGACTAAGGTGCGTCTCGGTGCATGTTGAACGACGATGAATTAAGAATTCCAGAATTTTCAGAGAAGTGATCCACGTAAGATTCTGAATTCTTTTCTTTATAATCCAATTCACTCTTCTTCTTCTTTAAAGATTCTAGTCTGTATGTATTGTGATATGGTTATATCTCTGTGCGTGAGAATTGAGGCTTTAGCTCAACTGTTTAGAGCTTCATATGTTGGAGCTCTAACGGTAATGATGGATAAAGTGTATGATGAGGGTGAGGGAATTTTTTAGAGAGTGATGAGAGCTTGGACGAGAGTGAGAGAGTGATGATTGAGTCAGGGTGTGAAAATGATTGAGGATCCCTGAGAAATGATTGGAGAATGATTATATATGGTGAGAGCTTGTAACTGATTCTGGTAGATTAATCTTGACCGCTCCTTCTAATTACCATCCATGTGCGTGCGTTGACTAAGGAACATGGTGGATGATACGTGCTAGGCCATCAGATCTGCCACCTCAATTAACGAGGGAGATCCGATGACCCTTGTTTTTTCCAATTTCTATTTTATTTCTTATTTTTCATTTAATCCCTTTACTTTATTTTATTCATATTAAATTCATTTTTAATCCAAAAAATATGGGACTTTCACCAAAAAACTTTAAATATTTTCCTCTTCCAATTTTGAATTAAAATCATTTTTTGGATTAATTTTGATATTTTTCATGAATTAAATGTTTTTTTGACTTATTTTTGAATTATTTTAAAATACTTTTGACTTTCAAAAAATTATGAATATTTTTGTCTAAGGTTCTTTGACCTTCTTTAACCTAGGATAAATCCCTTGGCCATTTATTTGGTGTTTTAACGGGATTTAAGGTTTTATCCATTTAAAAATGCATTTTAATTTATTTTTAATTTGATTTTTAATTGACTAAATGATTAATTATTATGTTGAGCCATTTCTATGGTCTTGTGATGTTTGACTTTCTGTTTGGGCCTTGGTCAAGGTTGATTTGACTTTTGTTGGATCAATACCATTGGATTTAGGGGATTGATGAAATGTATATTTCATCTCCAAAATGAATGGACGGTATTAATCAGATGAAATTCCTCTCATGATTAATTTGTGTTTCTACTTCCCATTCCCTCTTCATCTTCATCCCTATTCTTCCCCAATCCATCATTGACCAATGAAATCTCGTCATGTCTAATGCTAGTTGATTCATCAATGACTTTGTGTCAGATGAATCAACATGAGCCAGACTGAGATAGGTTTCCATCACCCCCCCCCCCCCCCCCCAATTTTCTTTTAGTGTGTGGTATGTTTTAGGAGTTTGGTTCCTTGTACCAAATCTCTAACATGCATTAACACCTATGTTTTTATTGCATGGCCTCAGATAGTCGTGACATCTACATAAGTCCAATTACGATTGCTTAACATAAAGCTAAATTTGATCAAGAAGGCATATCATTCTAGTAAGTGAGATTGTAAGTCTCCCATTCTTCATGGCATTGTATGGAGACTTGACCTTTTTTCCTTTCATGAGAGCTAGTGGCATACTTGTTGAATTATCCAAGTTGGAACCCTTCTCATGGATGATGGATTGGTTCAAGGATTCATACTTGTGAATGAATGGTTGAGTATTCTCCAAAGAATGACTTAACATTTAAAACTCTTCACTAACAATTGACTAACTTCTTTTTAATCACTTTACTTTCAAGTCATTTACTATATGCAATTTAAATTCCAGTACCTTTATCATTCATTGCCATCTACATTTCATGCAACTTGTTTATGTTTCAAGTACTTTTCACTTTGCTCATTTGAGCCATATCTTGTGATTGTAAATATTGCTTGCTTGCTTTTATTTTTGGTTGTGGTCTTAGGACCTTAAAACATCTAATAATAATAAAAAACCTAAAAAATATGTTGGTGGACTGTTGGACTTGAGATGAACTTTTGGACTTAGAAGTAAGCAACTTCCCTATGATAAAGGACTTGGTCAATGCCAACATTTAAGACTGAGCTATCTTTGACTATGCCTTCATCTGATGCAAGATCTTGGATCCCTTTGATTCATCTGCTACTCTGTCTCTGTGCTTAATTGTTATATTGTTATTATTGCCAATTTTGATGTTTGTTTTGAGTTGATCAATGAATATTTCATCTGATGCATTGGAAGATATTGAAGACTGCTAGCTATTGGATCGATTGCTTGGATATTATGGCTATCTTTATTTGATGCCTTGGTCTTCATGTGGTGGTGCGATATTGCTTATTTCTTATTGCTTGTTGCTTGTCAAAGTCCAAAGGAAAATGGATTTCTATATGACATTCTTGTGTGTTTGATTGCATCCCATTAGTCAGATCTTTTCAACTCTTAACTTTTAATTATTTCTTTGGATAGTCCCTTCATCTCCTCCCACTTCTTAAATTTCAAAATATCTCCCTCTTTCAAAAACCTTCTTTGTTTGTGCTTTTAACTTAGACATATTTTAATGATTAGAAACTTTGGCCTTATGCCATTGAATTTTTTAAACTTTTTCTTAAATCAAACTTGTGAATGAACTTAACCATATTGACTTTAATTTCAAAAAAGATAAAAATAATTAAAAACCTCATTCAAGTCTTTGGACTTTTGTTCCTTTTCTTTTAAACTTTTTATTAAAATTAATTCACCAACTTCTTTGAAATTTTTACCATGAACTACGAGGTTTTGGTCCCTCATTTTTATGTTGGTACGTAGGCATAAGACCGAAGGTCTTGTCAAACACAAAAATATAATTAATGAATTCTTTTCTCATCCCCTCACTCTATATTTTAGCAAACATCATTTACACCAAAAACATATGCACACAAAAAAGGGCTCCCGAGGAGTACCTAAGACACTTTGGGTGCTAACACCTTCCCTTTGTGTAACCAACCTCCTTACCTGTAATCTCTGGAATTTTATTAGTTTTGATTTGAAAACTTATTATCCTTGGGTTTTGTTCATACTTTTCCCTTTTCCTTTGGAAACAATAAAAGCACGGTGGCGACAGATTATCCTCAGCAGAGTCGCCACTTTTCTGTAGCGGGGTATTCGTTACCTTATGATTTATTGACTAAATCAAAAGTAAGCATACAATTCGAGTCGCCACCGCACTTCTATTTATCCAAAGGAAAGGTTAGAAAGCGAACAAAAACCAAGTAAGAAGTTTTATCAAATCAAAAACTAATAAAAATGTCAGAGATCTGGGTAAGGGGGTTGGTTATGAAATGGGAAGGTTTTAAGCACCCAAAACATCCTTAGTACTTTAAGGGAGCCATTTTTGCAAATGTGTATTGTAGGTTGGTATTTGTGAAAATACTTGTGCAAACAAGATTGGAGGGATGAGAAAAGAATATACATATTATTTACAATTTTGTTGTTTGAATGGATAAACCCGTTGCCTACGTACCATCACAAAGATAGGATCAAAACCTCGTAGTTCAGGGTAAAAATCTCAAAAGATTGGTGAATTGATTTGACCAAAAGCCTTAAGGTCTTCTGTTATCAAAGGGAGAAAACTCAACCTAAACCAACAATCCACCATGTGAGGAGAGCTTCAACATACTAGTGAGGGATCCACCCTATAATAAGTATGGAAGAATTATAGTCCAATCACTAAGGATAAGGTGAGGTTTACATCAACCACTATGATAACTCAAACCTATGGCTAATGTTTATGAAAAAGATTTTAACAAAGGTGGCCATTGGAACCACAAAAGACAATTTGAAGTGAGTTGTATTTATTACAAGTTAGAAGTATTTACAAAAATGAAGTCAAAGTTGACTTAAGGTTCATTCAAAATGAGTATTAATGAAAAGGGTTTAAAAAATCAAAGGCCTAAGGCCTAGGTTTCTAATTTGAAAATAATGTCAAAGTTTGCACAAAATGAGTTTGGATTGGGTTAGAGTGGAGAGAAGAAGAGGAGGGCTAGTTCTAAACATGCAAAGATGAGAGAAGAGATAAAACCCTTGGAGTTCCTTTCTTGAGATAATAAAGATGATTCAAGATGCTCCTTTCCTTTGGACTTAGCAAGCAACAATCAATCAAAACAAATATTCATTCAAGCTCCTAGGATCTCCAATTGGCTTGTCTCTCATAACTTGGATACTCATGACAATGGTCCTTCTTACTATCTCAAGATGGAATCCCTATCACACAAGAACAAACAATCAAAAAGTGCACAATACAATCAGAGGAATGGACAAAGAATGAGTTTAGATTAGGGGTCCGTTCAAGTCAACTTTAAGATTTAGAATTCTAAAGGCATGAGGCCTAGTTGCTCTTTAACAAATTTTGCATTCTAAAGGCATGAGGCCTAGTTGCTCTTGAACTCCTTTAAGCAAAGGTAAGGTCCTAATTCTAAGGCCTTTCTCCTTTTTGCATTGGGTTCACACAAACAAAGACAAAACAATCACAAGGCAACAATATATTTATATACAATAATGAGCTCAAATGAGCAAAAGGAAAATGACATAAACATAAAATATGAGCTCAAGTGAGCAAAGTGAAAAGAAATATGAATAAATAAGCAAGAAATAAAGTGCATTAAAGTAAATTGCAAGAATTAAATGCTTGAATTTAAAGTTAGTAGTTAATGGTTATGTTAGCGTGTCATAAGACAATTTAGCGCTATGTTAAGCAATCGTAAGTGGACTAATGTAGTAGTCACACCTATCTGAGGCCGGTCAATAAAAGTATAGGCAAATAAACACAAGTTAGAGATCATGACTAGTAATCCAAGCTCCTACAACTTGCCATGCCAAAAGAAAAGAAGGAAAACCTTGTATGGATTTTAGGTTTTTTGCTTGACCAAGAAGCAACCTATCTTGGACACAAAGCAACTCACTTGATCTTTGATCAAGTTGAGTTTGATTTGAATCAAAGAAGGTTAAGCCTCCCATATGTCAAGACCAACCACAAATCATTAACTCATTGGCCAAAAGAAAAAGAAGAAGATGAAGATGAAATGAAATGGATAAAAGGAGAAATCAAATGACATAATCAAAACACAATGGTCAAATGTGAATCAAAATCAACATCAACCAATGTAAAACAGAAGAGAAATAAAGATTAGAAGTCAACTAGGTCAAACATATTTTTTGGTATTTTTGAAAATAAAATAAATGCAAAATTAAAATGAACAAAAATATGGTCAAACTTCAAATTCAATTCAAATCAACTTCAACAAGTCCAATTGAATCATCATAAGTCTAACATGGTCAAACAAGGTTTGAAAAAATTTCTCAACATTTTTTTGAAAACAGAAACTATTTTAAAATCAATTAAAATAATAAAATATAACATAAAAGAATTAAAATCTCAATAAATCTCAAATCAATTAAGAAATTGATGAGACTATTTTTCATAGACTTATCATGATTCATATGTGTTAAGAAAATATTTTTCGAATTTTTGGATATCAAAAAGTATTTAAAATGAATTAAAAACTATTAAAAACAAAATAATTCACAAAAATATTAAATGAAGTCACAAAAATAATTAAAAATCAGATTATGAAACTAGATTTTTTAAGAAAATTTTTAGTGTTGGTCTCATATTTTTATGACTTCAATTAAAATAATTATGAATTTTTTGAAATAAAAGAAATTAAAAGAAAATAAAACAGAAAAATAGAAAATGCTAAAAAAATCAGGAGCGCTGGATCCACTTCATTAAATGACGTGGACACATCAGGAGGTCCAGAAGTGCGCCCCCACCATGGTCATTAGTCAAGCGCATCACAAAATGATTTAAAACAAGTCAAATAAAACAATGTTTAGGATTAGATCATTGGAGCCAGATCCAAAGGCTTGGATTCATCCACGTGGGGATGGTGGTGGAAACTACCATCTTCTCCGATGGACCAACCAACTCCGGCCACCAGTTGCAGGTTTTTGAACCTCAACCAAAACACACGAGCCAGGTACCAAAATGAAGCTGGGGTGATGTACATCACCCCTGTAACCTTGGATTGTCCTCAAGATTTCTATCAAGTGAGAAATCTGAGCTTGAAATTCAAGGTGTGCAAACTGAAACTTCTCAAAACATGAAATCAAGACCACCACTGGCCTGCCTCTTACTCGAGGACTTCAGAAAACCGTTTGAACACAAGAAATTCACATCATGGAGCAAGATATAGATCAAAATAGTTAGATGATAAACCTTTGAAGAGAAACTTTGATCAGCACGATTCTTTCCAACTTTTGCTTCCAATTTGATTTTGAGATGTGATATGAATGCAAGCCTAAGGAATAAGTCTTGAAGATCAACTGATTTTGTTGAAATTCAAGCTTGAATTAAGAAAATAAAAATCAGAATTCCTTTAAGTATGGTTGGGTTTTGATTTTAGCAGAGCTTCAGGTTGCCTTAAGGTTTATTTTTTAATGAGCATGGCAATGTATTTATAGTTGAGCTGCAAGCAATGAGGGAAAATACTCGTGTGCATGAAGCTTTGGGTCCTCTATGCATGGGCCTGTACAGGCGCATGTGAGGCCCAAACTTGAGTGGAAATGCAAGCTGATATCATACCAAGTTGAAATGGACGTGCATTATGAGCTGCATTGGCTTGTGCATGAAATTACAAAGTGAAATGCATATTTGATCATAAATGTCCCCCTCTTTGAAAGTCACACATAGAAAATCCAAACATAGGCATGTGAGTAATGGTTGGAAAGGTCTTGACATAAGGAAAAAAAAATATGTTGGGCAAAAATCCATTTGGAGTTTGGAAATTTGTGAAAACTGGCCATGAAGTTTGAGGTACACAACATGTCTTTGAAAAATTTGCCAAAAGTGACCAACTTCAAGCCCTTCTGTTTCAATGATGCAAGCCTAAAATGGAAAAACCTCCAACATAAAAGTTGTAGATATTTTCAAGATGATCAATTTGGACTTAAATGTTGCATCATTTGAATTTTTTATGAGAATGTTATGGACACTTGAAGTTGGACATTTTTCAAATTCAATGGTTTTGGTCTAAAGTGACCTATAATGTTTTGTATTATCACATATGTTTTTTTTAGGATTATGAAATTTTGTCCAACACAACATCTGAAGTAGACACCTTAATATTTCCAATTCAATTTGTATCACCTCAATATCATAAAAATTAAGGAAGTTAGGTCCTTGGGAAGTTGACCCAAAATTAGGGTTTCAGTCAAAATGACCTATAATGTTTTGAAATGAATGATGACCTTCCAAGTTTCAAATGGATTTTTGATGAACATGAAAGTTTTTAATATGGTTCTTAAGAACATTGTTTCTCTTGGGTTCATCTTCATTTGACAAACACATTAAAAGTTAGGTCTCAGTGAATCTCAGTTTGGTCAGATGACTTGACTGGTCAACTTCTCAAGGCCAAACTTCAAATCTTGATGAATGAATGATTTAGGATACTCACATAGGCTCATATATGCATAAAATAATTAATTAAAGAACTTCCCTTGATTTAATTTGATCATAGGTTGAGGTTGCTTCATGAGCAATGCACTGTCAATGCATAGTTGAATTAAGGTTTCCTTGGGAAACAATCCTCAAGACCTTTGGTTTATCTTGATGAAATTGGAAAATTGATATACTTGGGAGACATATATGATTATTAGAAACCTTGTGGACCATTGTCATGCTTGTTTTCATCTTCATCTAGCCACTTCGTTGAGCATAAGAGCCTCCTAGGAGCAGGGGATCTCATGATTGCTTTGAGCTTCAAAATAAAAGAAGTTAGTGACATATTTTTGTGCTTTTGGTTAGTAAACAAAAATAAGAAAAGCAATAATATACAATTCAAGCATGCTTGGTGGTCTCAAACCAGCTCACACAAGTCCCACCCTAGGGTTAAGGAGCCACACATGCTATGATCCTTGAGGCAAATGCATTGAGCCATGATATGATGCCATGAGGGATATTAGGGTCAAAAGTAGGGTCTTACACTAACGTCAAGTTTATCCATAGCTTGATCGTCACGAATTTACCGCTACAATGACGAATAAAATGAAGTCTCTTTCCTCGGGGGGACTCATCATTGCGTACTCTAGTTGTCTTTTGAGTATAGCAGGGTTGTAGTTGATGCAACCTTGCGTTCCTATTAAGGGTATGTTAGGGAACCCTCCACATCTTCCTATGATGTCTTTCATATCCCATTTTCTCTTGTACCACAAAACTGAGTTGGTGGAGAGAAATGTGAACTTTTGAGGCCATGTCAAATTGCTTTGAACAAAGATCCATTTTGAGGCATGCGGGACCTCATCCATAGATGTAACAGAGGAGCACAATAGAGGAAACTACATCCCTTCTTGTCATTCCTTGTATGTAAGGTATGGTAGAAGTCAACAAGTAAAAAAGGTACCAGATTCTTTGTTAGAAAGACTTCAACTGCCAAGTGACCCACAAACTTTTTCACATTTGGGAAGAGGACAATTCCATGAATAAAAAATGACAAGGTTGCACTACAGAAGTCGGGTCTTCCTTCCTTGACCATTTCCCAAGCATGGGCTTCGAGGAACTTTTGGGTTAAACCTTTGACAGATCATTTAACGCCCTAATTGGCCGCTAGCTTGTTGGCGTTGATACCCAAGGTGAGTGAGAGCTTGGTCAAACAGTGACCTTCTTCCATCTTGGGAAAGGGGTTGTATTCTTTGATTGATTAGTTAAGGATTCTCTCGAAGTCTTCCAAGGTTGAAGAGATTTGGTAGTCGGGGAAAGTGAAACATCTTAAAGGGATATCATAGTATTGGGCAATTGTAGTGATAACACCATAATCAACCTTCTCAGTTAGAATATCTATGATGTTCCCAAAATTGGCTCTGAACTTGTTGTCCTTGAGAGCTACGACCTTTGAGAAGAGGACTTTTAATAAACTGATGTTGGGACTCTTGAAGCGGAAGGTATATGTGTTTTTCCTTGTTGAAGTATCCATGATTATGTTGGTAAAAAGTCTTGTAATTCTGCGTTTTAAACAAATGAAAATCTTTAAGAGATTTTCTGATTATTTTAATGATGAATGTATGTATGAATGATTGGTTTTATTATTTCCACAGGTTTTAGGCATGGGTTCATGGTTTCGGACTACTGTGACGAATCATGGAGTTTAATAATGACGGCTTAGAAAACCAAGGTTCTCTCTTTGTATGATCTAGGGCTCTTGGAAAATTGGGTGTAAGACACTGCCCCAAGAGTCATGGACTTCCTTGACTGTCATCCGCTTATGTAAATTTACTTGCCAGGCGACTGCTCCATCAAGGTCATATATTCTAAGTGAGATCTTCGTATCGGTCCTTACGAGTAAGGAACCTCGGTGGCCTATACTACGCGACCTTCGGTCTAGGCTGGCCATGGTTAAAGGTTTTACAAAAGGGGTCTTAGGGCCACTGACTATAATATAGGAAAGGATACTTACGTCGAAAGCACGATGATCATCAATCCCCTTAAGAGGATACACTAAGTGAGGTTCTCGTACGACTCTAACGAGGAAGGCACCTTGTAGACCAATACTACTCAATCTCTCCTATCTTAAGAAAAAACTCTCAGACTCGGGTGGAGAGTCTTTTCCACAAGGTTTTCTTTGCAATCATTATTGCTTCCAATGTTCTTCATCACGGGACCAAAGATTCGAACCAACAGACAAACAAAGAAAAATATGTACATGTAAGTGTTAAAAAGCAATATATACAAAAAATATAAATGACAGATAAATCTCCATGTGCATAAAAGAAACAAACCCATACTAGACTAGACTCGCTTAGGGTAAACCGGGATCCCCCGCAGAGTCGCCTGTTGTCACCATCAGGGTCTAAACAGGGATGACGAGAGGCCGGGACCGTCGTCTAGTTTAAAGGAAAAAAAGGAGAGTCGCCACTGAATTTTATTTTTTTATGCCTTCATTAGAGAAGGCGAGGGGAGATAATCGATAAAACCCTCACAAAGATTAGTGCACGGGAAGCGCCAAGAAAAGGATAAGGAATCGGTCTCACAACCGAGATTAGGGTTCGAGAGTCGGTTACGTAAGGGAAAGGTATTAACACCCCTCATGTCCATGGTATTCCATGGGGACCATTTGGGTTTATTTATGTACATGGGAATTTATCCATCATTGCTTTTTATTTTTAAAAGAACATGTGTGAAATAGGTTTTTTTATTACTATAGTGCTTGCCAAGGATTGGGGACCTTGTGCCTACATATCACTCATCCGGGGATGAGGAATCAAAGCTCCGTAGTTTGGAGTAGAAAATGTTTGTGTGCTTGGTTGATTTTGATCTTTGAGAAAAGGGTTTTCAAAGAGGTGCCCTAAGGCACAAAAATTTAGGTTTGATAGGTTGAGTTGATTTTACCTTAAACAAGGATTTATGAAAATAATTTGTGATTAGATTCCACGAAAGTCTAGGGGCGGAGGTGATTATTCTAGATAACAAGCCAAGCATCTTTCATCCAAAATATTAAGAGTAAGGGTAAGAATTCTCCATTCTCACTCATTCTCCACCACTTAAGGCTCATGGCGCACAATACTAATCGTAGTCATTATGTGTTTTTTTGTTTGAAAAATCCATTTGACATTGAATCAAGGGTTTGTTTATTTGATTACGAAATTTGGTTATGCAACATGAATGCAAAGTAACCGACAAGGAAATAAAATGGTATCAATGTAAGGTAGCCCAAGAGAAAGTCTTGTTTGTGCAAAGTGACATATGCTAATCAAAGGATAATGGTCTTACAAACATGTCCCCCTAAGGTGACGCCATGATGTCTATCTTACAACCGGTATGTAAGTTACAGTTGAAATCCTAGTGCTTACAACAAAGTATCACAAAAGATTAAATGAAAGGCCTCTAAGCAAAGGTCCTAAATAGGATCCTCTAAGTCCAAGTTGTTAAGGTAAGTGGATTCTTTTTGGTCTTTTAATTTTATCATGTTTTGGTTGTTTGTGAATGATGACATTAATAAAGAACAATAATAAAGTATGTATGATGAATTTGTAAAATGATGATGATAATGATGACTTAAATGTAAATGAAACAATAAGTGAATATGAATGGATAATAACAATGGATAATAACAATAAAAAAAAGGTTAGTAATGGTCAAAGTTAAAGAGTTCAAAGTTAGGGTTATGGACATCTTTTGGAGATTATCTATCTCTAGGTCAATAGATTTAAAATATGGCGCATCGAGTGATAACTTATCACTGGTGCAAATTAAGGAAGATGATCAATGGATCAACTTACCCTAAATTTGAAACAACGAAAGTTGATCAACCTCGAGTGCAACTATCAATAAATTGACGAAGAGAATACTAGCTTCAAAAGCATCCACACTACCGGCTTGAGCAAAGGCAGTAGCTTCCTTGATGAGGAAATCAGATGGCAACCCAAACAATCCTCCTTTGTTTACCCAATGAGCCGTTATCTCAGACTTCTTCAAGTGAAGAGCTTCAGCTATAAGATGAGATATGGGAATCTCTTCCAATCCACTAAATGGCACTTTGTTAGAAACAGGTATTCCCAAGAGATGGGCATACTCCTCCAACGTAGGCACAAGCTGATAATCAGGAAAAGTGAAGCAACAGTAGAGGGGATCATAGAACTGAACCAACACACTCAGAAGTCCTTCAACCACATCAGTAGACAAGATATATAGAAGCTTCCCATGACATCGTTTGAAGTCCAAGGGATCTAATACAAAAGATGCTAGCTTCCTTAACTCTTTCAAGTCGGGACATCTGAAATTGTACTTCTTAGTGTTCCTTCGTCCATAATCCATGGTCTGAAAATATTTGCAAATAATACCTCAGTTCCTTGAAATTTTCGTGTGATGAATGTTATGATGTGCATGAATGCAACAATCACAAAAAAAGGATCACACACAAGGCAATCAAACAAAGGTCAAGGGATGAATCAAGTCATTATCAAGATCAATCATCTATTTTGGTGGATTATGGATTTCACCTTATCAACACCCAAGTTCCATTGATATTGACAAGACTTGATTGGATCAACCAAGAATCAAGGGTTTGTTGTGAATCACGAGTATGGAGTCTGGGGAAGAACCATCCCAATGGAGTGAACTAAGGATAAAAACCTGTAAATCGTGTTCTAAAAAAGTTCCCATAGTCTTAATTCCATCTATCAGATATTACAGGTTAAGATGACTAACTCTTTGACCCATAATATTCTCAAGAGAAACTCGTATGAGCGTAGTATCGCGTAACAACTGTTATCAAGTCTACACTTGAACAGTTTCCGTACTACGTCCTAAATAGGCCAAGAGGGGTTAAATGTTCTCCGGTGCTCAGCTTCTCGGACCCCAAATTAGAGATAGCAATGCCTAATCACAAATACTTGTGTGACATTTCCAAATCCAAAAGGGTCTCCATTGAGCAGATGGATCTCAAGTTAACTTGTTAAGGACTACTCCACACAAGTCGAACAAGACTATACCATCCTCCTATCTTAATCTTAATTGCACTCAAGTTCTGGTTAGAACTTATCTCACCACTCAGAGATCACCAAGCACAAAAAGCAGATTATATCATACAAACAAATATACATACATCAAACATACAATTATATACACATAAAAAAGTAGGCTAAACCCACTGGAGACTACTCCCCAGCAGAGTCGCCACTTAATTTTTGTAGCAATAAATTCATGATCATCGAGCTATGGATAAGCAAGACATCAAATAACAAGATTCGCCACTGCGCTTTTATTATTTCCAAGGGAAAAGGGGAAAAGTACGAACAAAATCCAAAAAATAAGAAGTTTTCAAATCAAAACTAATAAAATGCCAGAGATTACAGGTAAGGAGGTTGGTTACACAAAGGGAAGGTGTTAGCACCCAAAGTGTCTTACGTACTCCTAGGGAGCCATTTCTTGTGTGCATATGTATTTTGTACAAATGATGTTTTCAAGCAAATAGAATGGGGGATGAGAAAAGAATTCATTAATTATATTTTTGTGTTTGACAAGACCTTCGGACTTGTGCCTACGTACCAACATAAAAATGAGGGATCAAAACCTCGTAGTTCGTGATACAAATTTCAAAGTGGATGCATTTCTTTTAACAAAATTAGGTTTGAAAGGCACAAATGCCTAAAATGGTTTGAATGAGTTAGTTCTTTTTTGCTTTTGAAAATTTTAAGTCAAGTATAGTTAAGTTTATTTAAAAGTTTTATTTAAGAAAAGAGTTTAAAAAAACAATGGCATAAGGCCAGAGTTTCTAATTTGCAAAAATGGTCTAAGTTTAGAAAAAACAAACACAAGCAAAGAAGATTTTAAAAGGAGGGAGAGATTTGAAATTAAAGAAATGGGGAGGAGATGAAGAGACTAATCCTAAGCATAAATTTAAAAGTTAAGATTTGAAAAGATCTGACCAATGGGTTGCAATCCAATAGACAAGAATGTCATATTGAAACCCAAATTCCCTTGGACATTAGAATCAAGCAACAAACAAAGCATACAATATTAACTTGAAGAGCAAGGCATCAAATAAAGATAGCCACATCCAAGCTTAGTCATTCCATGATCTTCTTCAAATTAGCCCACGTAGCAGATAAATTCCACAATGCCATAAGTCACAGGTTCAAAATAAAAGCTTCACAATGATCATGTTGCAGAAGATCAATGGCTCTGAACCTATCCAGCACATCACCAACGCTAAATCTCCGGTCACCTTCTCAGGCGAGCCTCGCCGAACTGGTTCAGTCATCATCATCACATAAATGAAAAAGGAGGATATGATCTGAAAGAAAAAATGGCGTAGAGCACGAATCTGACCTTAATTTTAACTAACTCCACATATATAGAAATATATGAGGAGTTGAATTTTGAGGTGTGTCAACTGAGTTGCTTCGATTTGACCTCAAAGCAAATCAATCTTCTTGCCTACATTGGTAGGACTTAAGACAACCAAAGATCCAAGAGAATTGATGAGAATTGAGTGAGAATTGAAGAGAAGAAAATTTATGGAGAATACCTTCAATGTTGTGCAGAACTTGATCTTACTTGCTTCAATCCTTACTTGATCACACTCAGGGAGCTTGCAGAAGTGGTTTGGAAATGGAACAAATCTTTGGATCCTAGGGTTTATGAATCTCCAAACAGTGAGATTCAAACTCAATTTTCAAACTGAAAATTCTCAGGTTTTCCTTTGAATTGTGAGGGTTTGAAGAGAGGGGGCAAAGCTGGTGCGCAAGGATCTTTTTAAATGAGCTCAGAGGGCTTATATTTATAGCAATTGGGAATGTTATTTGCACATTTCAAGTTTCTTCCAAATTTGGCGATGTCATGCAGATGCTTGCATGGGCGTGTACATGCCCATGAAGCAATCCAATTAGGTCCAAATGCATCTGAAATGAGATTGAAATGAAGCTTGAATGGCAAGGCAATGTGAAATGGTCATTTTCACTTTTGATTTTTCCACTTGATGCAGAACTGTTAAAACCATGCGTAGCCCTAGCAAACCTTGTCCAAAATGAACGAAATTGGACTCTTTGTAAAGCTTAGATCAAGAGGAACAAATCTTATGTTGAACACTTTTCCATTTGGAACATGGATTAAGGTGAAATTTTAGGTGGAATTTTGGATATTTCAACATGTTGAAATTTTTTCTAAGTGTCAAGCCATATACCTCAATGTTCCACCTTAGTAAACTTTTTATGTGAGCCCTAAATGAGAAACGTGTCTTCATCAAAGTTGTAGCTATTTCAAAGACCTTCAAAATGGTCATAAGTTTGACATCATTTGGATTTATAATGAGAGAGTTATGCATATTTGAAGTTGAGGAAAATCACTTGTTCAATGGTATTGGTCCAAAATGACCTATAATGTATCCTCATATCACATGCTCATAAAAGTTGATTTAGCTCTCACTCCAAACATAAAAGTTGAATTAGACATCTTGAAGTTGATTATGCAACTCGTAAATATTTCATCTCATAAAAATTGAACAAGTTATGGTCTTGGGAAGTTGACTTTCAAATTAAGGTTTAGACAAAATGACCTATAATGTTTCAACATGGAAAATGACTTTCCAAGAAAAATTAGCTCTAGACTTAAACATGAAAGATGTTTGGAATGTCATTTAGAGTAACTTTTCTCTTGGAATAATTTTCATATGATGAAAATTGTAGGAGATAGGGTCTAGGGGGACCCAGTTTTGATCAGGTGAATTCATCTGGCCAACCACCATCAACCAACTTGCTAACTTGCAATTCTCTTGACTTTTTAGGCTCATGGTAGATCATATATGCATAAGATAATGAATTTTGAAGTGCCCCTTGAGAAATTTGATCAATTGATGAGGAAGCTTGTTGAAGAAGTTACTCAAGAAACCCAGACAAACTAGGGTTTCCAAGGCAAACCAACTCCAAACTCTTGAAGAAATCTTGATCAAAATAACATGCAAAGATCATTGGGACTCATATATGATGCTTAGAGACATTGTGGATAATTCCTTGGTTGTGCTCTTAGCCATGAGGGTCTCAAACCCTAGATGTGAACTTGATATATCAATGGTGATCATGCTCTACCTACAAAAAGAGTTAGGAAAAAGCAAAGACATATTTTTGGTATTTTGGTTAGTAAAATGATAATATACAAGTATGATAAAATCAAATAGTGCTTGGTGATCTCTCCCAAATCAAACCCAATGAAAGAGGGGTAAGGAAGATGCCAAGGTATGATCCCAATGCTAATGCATATGATGAGATTGCCTGAGGGATCTTAGGGTCAAAATTGGGGTCTTACACTATGTTGATGATATGATTGCTAAATATATTAATAAAGAAGAACATGTTGAGCATTTGTTGAAGTTATTCCAGCGTTTGAAGAAGTATAACCTTTGCTTGAATCCCAATAAGTGTACTTTTGGTGTTCATTCTGGTAAGTTGTTGGGATTTATTGTCAGCGAGAAAGGTATTGAAGTTGATCCTGCCAAGGTCAAAGCAATATAAGAGATGCCTGCTGAAGCTAGCGGAAATATACCCGAACGTATTGCACGCTCAAACATACAACAGAGTCGCCATCGAACTTTATTTATCCCCAAAGGAAAGGGAAAACATCGATAAAACTCGGGGGAAAGAGATATGCTGGGTAAGGAAGTCGGTTATGCAAGGGGAAGGTATTATCACCCCAAACATACATGGTACTCCATGGGAACCATTTTGATTGTTCTCGCTCGAATAGGTGTTAGATCTAAAGATTACTCGCAAAAGAATAGGGAAAGGAAAGGAAATAGATAGAGTGCTCGATGAGGATTAGGGCCCTCATGCCTACGTATCCTCATAGTGCAATGAGGAATTCAGAGCTTCATAGTTCAAGGAACTAGAGGAAGGAGGTGGAAAGAAATGTGATCAGAAGTATGGTCTGAACCAAAGGATAATGTTGTCTGAACTCCAACAAAGGTGGAAACGTGAACCCAAGATGAAACAGGTATGAACCGACAAGTGAGGGCGTATAACACTTGTATCACTGCACTGGAACAACCAAAAAAGAGAGGAATTAGGTGTTTGGGGTAAGGGCTAAACAACTCTTGGTTCACAAGGAGGTACAAGATGGAGCACAAAGGTATAGTGTATTTGGCTCAAAGATAACTGGTATATCACATGGAGTGAAGGAGGGTAGAATATGACTGTATCATGGGATGAATGGATTGAAGTGACCGAAGTCACAAAATAGAATATCTTGTGATAAGTGAATGAAGAAATATTGTTTAAAATTGAAATCTGAAAGTGTATTGGAATCCATAAGAGAAATGAGATTTCTACCATTGAGGGAAACAACTCTGACCGTGATAGGGTGTTAGCCAAAAAAGAAGGAATTAAATGTTTGGTTCGAGGACCAAACAACTCTAGGTATGAAATGCAGACTATTCGTTAGGCGTCCTAAAAGGGTGTATATGGAATTCCAAAGAAAGTGTATCTCGATGTCAAAGAGTCAGTATGTCACTGGGTGAACGGTTTATGATCGAAAGTAGGTAATGGATTATGACAGATATGGATGATGCCCTAAAGCGAAGGAGGAATTATTAGAAGTATGCTCGCCAAGGATTCACATCCTCGTGCCTACGTATTCTCATCGTGCAATGAGAAAGTCAGAGCAATCGTAGTTCGAAACTACGAGAATAGAGACTGAGAGAGAGATGTTTGTCTAAGCAACAGGAACTCACAAGGCAAACACATCTTCATGGAAGGATTGTAGCACTGGAGTGCAAGGAGTAGTGTATCACTTGCTGGGGAATCGACAATTCGAGATCAAATCAGGATAGTAGCTTGGATCCAAGAAAGGGATAAACTCTTAATCGAAGAGAAAAGTGGCGTGTTAGCCGAAAAAGAATGAATTAAATGTTTGGGGTAAGGGCCAAACAACTCTGGATTGAGGAGGTGGACTGTCGTTATCGTCCTAAAAGGATAGACAAGGAGTCCAAGGAGAAGTGTGATTGATCTCAAAAAGGTGGTATAAGTTGAATGAATGGAGAATGATCCATGGGATAGAGAAGGTGATTGATAAATAGGGTAGCTCACGAAGAAACTGGGTTCTCCTACCTAAGTATCCTTATAGTTCAATAAGGAAATCAGAGCTTTCGTAGTTCAACCCACTAGGGCTGAAAAGAAATTGATTGGAGGCAAAAGAAGAAATGGATGATTGAGATTGAAATGATTAGAATGGAATGATTAAGAATTGGATAGAAAGAAGAATGGATAGACTTGATAGTTAATGGATAAGAATCACACTAAAGTCTATGGGTAAAGGTGGATACGATAAGCAACGAGCCAAACGTCTCGCACCCAAAGATATCCAGAATGAGTGTAGGAAAGCTCCAGTCTCATTCCTTCTTTACCACTTAAGGCACTTGCATGTAACTCTCGTCTTAACTTTCAAGGGGAGAGAGAAGAATCTTTGTAGTTATTTCTTGTATTGATGAATGAAATAAGAGGATGAAGTGATAAGAGACTTGACAGTCGATTGATAGGAATCACACTAAAGTCTATGAATAAGGGCGAACGCTTTGAATATTTGGGGCATATGCCCCATACGCAAAGTCACTCTAGACGAGGATAGGAGAGACTCTGTCTCGTCATTACCTATTACTTAAGACTCGAAGCGCATGATACTTCTCTTGACTCACAAGTTGCTGGTGAAGAACCTTCGTTGTTGATCCTTGCGTTGATGTTGATCTTGTGTGAAGAAGACTTGGTAGTTTAATCGATTCGTATTGTACTAAAGTCTATGAATAAGGGCGAACGCTTTGAATATTTGGGGCATACGCCTCATTAGCAAAGTCGCTCTAGACGAGGATAGGAGAGACTCCATCTCATCATTCCTCATTACTTAAGGCTCGTTTCGTACAGTTATAATCATATTTAATAAGTGTTGGACCTTTGATTTATCTTGTATAATCCGCTGCTAGGTGTGACTGAGGATGCCTTGATTGAAGATCTTGTCTTGAGGCCTTGAGCTCCACAGCTTAGAAGAAAAGTCTTATTAAGTGACCAAGGGTCTTTTGGTCACTCAATTTATATAAGTTCAAAGGATTTAATCAATCAAAATTGCTTTTGATCAATTTAACCATGGGTTTTGTTTTGGTTTTAGGGAACTAGGTTTGGATCTAATCAAAGTTAGTAATTGTTAGGAGCTATCCTAAGGGATCATGCATTAGAAATTTGATTCAAAATTCTAAGTTAGAAGTCCTAAGGGAGCATGTGCAAATTGGTCAAAATATTGATTAAAAGGCCTATGTTAGGTCCTAAAATTGTAAGGAAGTGATTGAATTATATGTCATATGCTAATCCTAAAGGGATCATGCAATTATATCACAAAAATACCAAAATAAGCCCATAAGGAAAAATGGTCATTTATAAAATATGTCAAAATCTATCCATGACCTAAAGTTGATTAAATCCTAAAGATGAATTCTAATCCTAATGTTGAGAATTGTGTAATTCTAAATTTAATCAAATCCTAATTGTTTCTAACTAAACCTAATCAAAATTCCTAATTAAGATTCTAAGGGGAAATCCTAATTAAATTCTAATGAAAATTCTACTTAGATTTTAATATCCTAATGAAAATCATAATATCCTAAAATCAAGATTCTAATTCTAATTTCAACAATTAACCTAATTAAACTAACATTGTGCTAATTAATCTAATCAAAATTGTAAAAATAATAAAAGAAATTGCCATTAAACTAGGAGGTGTGGATTGGAAAACAAACGTGCAAACAACAATTGGTTAATGGGCTGCAGGATGAGCCCAATGCAATTTTTGGTACAGGAAGCAACTATTCCAAAAAGATGTTGTATGAAACAAATATAAACCTGGATTGCGTCTGAGCCCAATCAAAAATTTCAAGCGCTCAGGGGGGTGCACGTTGGAAATGCGTGGGGAATTAGCAAAAGGGTTAATGGGCTTGACTAAGCCCAATTCTACTGCTCTTCAAAATCCTTGGGAGGGCATTAGTAATAGCAGGTGTATGATAAGTAAATGAGTGGGCCTAATTTAACTAATCTCAAACCTCACACCTCTGTTGACTTTTCCACGTCAATAAAGTTCAAATGAATTCTAACGCACGCTCAACTTCACCCCTTCGTTCACTATGGTTCTTCGCGCCGGCATCCGTCGCCGGCGCCGATGTTGGCTTACATTTAACCACCACTACCATTAGACGCACGATAACAAACTAAGTATGAACATGGAAATGGAATTGTGAAACAGTTCCTGCACCGGTTGAATCGAACAACTAAGGGGAAGAACCCTATCGATCTACAAGTTAAATTAAATTGTGCTTGGTGCAAATAAATCCCTAATATTATGGGGCTTCAATTTCCTACCTCAGATACTACATCTTGCTGTTCTCAAAGCAAGAAAATGCCACTGCATAAGGAAAGACATACCGGAGAAGATGATCGGAAAATCCACCGGTAAGTTTCTTGAACTTGATTCTTTCTTCTTCTTCTTCTTATTTTGCCTTCTTTTTCTTTTTCTTCTTCTTCTGAACTAGAACAGTGAAAAGAGAATGTAGTGGCTTAGCTCAAGCAAAATTGAAGCTTAGATGTGAAGCTTCAATGGCTTCTAGGAGAAGATAGAGCTCCGAGTAGGGTGAGGGAAGAGATTGCAATAGAGAGAATGTACATGTTCCGGCAAAATTCCAAGGGTCCTGAAACTGTGAATGATGAGTTTCTTAAATAGAACTTAGGTTTGGAAAATGTTAGCTTTGGAATGAGGTTAGGAGTTAGTTAAGTATGGTTAGGAGTTATTTAAGTGTGACTCACTGAGTTAATTGATAACTCAGTAAGTTAATATTGACTCAGTTAGTTAGGTTAGCTTGAGTTGATTAATGAGTGAGTGAAATGAAACTTGATTGGCTGTTGTAGGTTAAAATTAGATTGCAGTCATGTTGAAATGATTTTGATGACCTGTTATTCATATTGCAGGTTGGGACCTTAAGTGACTCTGGTTTGGTTTGAAGTGAAGAATAGCTTGTAGTGTGAGTGTTAGTAGACTGGCTGTAGCAGTTAACATTAGAGCTAGGTGATGAAGCCATTAGACCAAAGACAACCTTTTGAATTGGTAATTGTCAAGGGCAAGTATGCTCTAGTTTGTATTTTTAGGTGATGAATGTGATGTTTTGGTTCAATATTTGCTTGTTTCTTCTCACTGTTTGTATTCAAATCCTTGCCTTTGCTTGTTTCCTCTTGCTGCAACATGGTTTGGCTATGGTCTTGCCTGTTGTGCAAGTCATTTTTCAATTCAGCAGGGTTCTTCTATGCAAAACTCATGTTGATTCTGGCTTCTGCAGGACCATAGAATTTTCTTCCAAATTCCTATCTTAATGATGACCCTGAGGACAAGTCATGTGATCCCACTGTGTTGGTGACTCCACTTGGCCTGTTGCAGGCCTTGAGGTATGTCTCATCTTGGTTACTTGCTTGGTGTTGAAATAGATTAGAGCATGCTGCCATGACTTACATCTCTACTGCATTGGCTAATGGTGTTAATTTGCATTGCATCTAGTCAAGTTTGCAATGACTTTGAAGTTGGATTTAGTATGGCCCTGGATTATCCGAAACTATTGACTTGGTTTGCCATGTAACCATAGTTTCACTATGTTAAGCTAGGTCGGTCCAAAATCCACTCTTGCTGCTTATGCCTTGCCTTACCCTATTAACTAAAATTGATGATGGGTTGCAGGATGTTGTTAGCTCAAGTTTGTTGTGTGTTGTAGGACATGATTCCTATTTGTGATACTGCGGATACTACTGACGTGATACAGGAAAAACATTGCATTGACTACAGGTTCTCTTTGGTGGATGAATTGTTTTGCTTGCACTGCTTGAATGTTGTTAGCAGCCTTCATCTATGTTGAGTAATTTTGTTGTTGGTTCAATCATTTAGATCAAATGCAAGGAGGCAAGTGGATAACACTTCTACCTCCGGGTCTACTGCATTCCCTCCATGCACTGCTTGTGTCCAAGGCTGGTAACACTGGTGTAGATTGATTTTGCAGTGATGAACAAGGACAATGCAGGTTATGTTGGAGCTTCCTGCTAGGCTAGAACTAGAACTGACATGAGTTTGTGGTATTGCTGCAGGATGCAACCTTGGCAATCCCTATGGCCTGGCTTTCAAAGTGGTTTTGGTGATGCCTTAGGATCCTAAATGTGTTGCTTGAAATTATGTTGGCATGCTTAATGTTTTGTTCAATTGTTGCAGGCAATGTGCTTCAAGATTATTCCAACAAAAACAATACCATCTGGTACTCAGGATGTAGAATGATTGATGGATCCCTGCCAATTGTTGGGGTGCTGCTTGATCTGTTGGTTCTACAAGCTTGTGGACATGGCATGACTCTGCTATAGGATAGCAAGGAATGGCATGTTGTTGCAGCTAAGGTAAGATTGTCATTGGTTCATGGTTTGTTAGGATTTGGATGAACTGGTATTTGAATTGCCTATGTGTGTTAGGTTCTGTAAGACCCTAATTTTGTCCCTAAGATCCCTCATGGCATCATATCATTTCATTGCATTGCCTCAAGGATCATTGGACACCTTGCTTCCTTCCTTGTGGGTGGGATTCCTTTGAGAATGGTTTTTGATCACCAAGCATTGCTTGCATTTGTATATCATTGCTTTTCTTTTTATCACTAACCAAAATTTACAAAAATATGTCATCTAACATTTGTTTTGTAGCTTAGACAGTCAACCAGTCAAGGCATCAGATGAATTCATGGTACAAAGAGCAGATGGTATGTTCATGAGAAATGGATCATTTGATCATTTCATTGAGCTTATATGAGCTATAGGTTCATTTTGGAGCGAGGTCCCAAGTGGTAGAGGCTTAAATTTCATCAGGACATTTCCAGGTCATCTGAAGACCCAGAAAGTCAACTGCAAAGTCAACTGTGGATTTGGAGGTGGGAGATGATTAGAAATACTTCATTCATGCTCAAACAAGTCTCATTTGACATCTCAAACACTCACATTGAAGAATTTGAAGTCAAGTCAAAAGCTTCAAGAAATGGAAAGTGACCTAATATTTTCAAAAATGGAAGGGTTTTGGACCAACTTTAACTCAATCTTACATCATCAAAAAAGATTCAAATGAAATTTTGTTGAACATGAAAGTTGTAGATCTTTCTCTCCCATTTCCAAAAAGTCCAAGATCATGAGCATCTGATGAATGGTTGAGGAGATATGATCAAATCATCATCAAGTGTGCATGGGCAAAATGTGCTATGTATTGATACATACGAGTTTCGTATCGATCCATGCAGGGCAAAATGTGCTATGTATTGATACATACGAGTTCCGTATCGATCCATGCAGGCCAAAATGTGCTATGTATTGATACATACGAGTTTCGTATCGATCCATGCAGGCCAAAATATGCTATGTATTGATACATACGAGTTTCGTATCGATCCATGTAGGGCAAAATGTTCTATGTATTGATACATACGAGTTTTGTATCGATCCATGCAGGGCAAAATGTTCTATGTATTGATACATACGAGCTTTGTATCAATACATAACTCTGTTTTGATCATGTATTGGCTACTGTTCACGTCCATATTACTTCATGCACCACTAATTTTCAAGTTTTGTCAAAACACCTCATTTTTGCCAATTACCATTAACCAAGCTTAATTAACATTTTCAGTGTGATTAAGACTTCATATAAATACCATAATCATAACAGAATTGAGGAGGTTAATCACAATTCACATTTCTAGATCCAAAATTCTCTCTCCCTCCAAAACTTTCTTCAAACCAAAATTCAAATGTTGGTTCGTGGAATTCGTGCAAGAATCAAGTGGTTGAAGTTCAAGAACTCAAATATGGAAGTTCAAAATTAAGCTAGATCTACAAGTTTCCAAGCTTCCAATTCATCATCAAACATCATATCAAGTATTCTGGAGTGGATTAGAAGCATCTGGAGCTTTGAATCGCGCAAAATAAGGAACTGTTCTTCAAGAGGTGAGTTTTTCGAGCTTCATAATTTCACAATCCATGTAGATATTCTTGTAGATCTTGCTTTGCTGATCGTTTTGATATAAATTTCATGCGATTTGGATAAAAATTGAGAGAGATATGCTTGATTGAAGTTTCACATGTCAAACTTTATTTGATTCGTTTGCATGACTAATGATGGATTAGCATGAATTGATGATGGATCTATAACATACATTGCATGAGGATTTGATTGATATAAATTTTTTGTGATTCTGGACATTTCTGGAAAATTCTGGAAATTTGGATGAAGTTCATATGAACATTCATCTTCTTCCTCATGAAGAAGATGAAGATGCATGCATTTCTGGAATTCTAGAAAGATTACGACGGTTTTGTGCAGATAGCGGCGGTTTGAACCGCCCTAATATGCAGCGCTAGGGTTCTTAATGGAACGAGGACGTTTTGGCCTTAAGCGCGCTTCATATTTTAAATATGTACATGGTTCGATTCTGGCCGAGTGTGTTTTTGCAATTGTTCATCATTTTATTCACTTTCCCTACAAATTACATACATGTGATCATTTCCATTTCAAATTATTTTCTCCAACTTGTAAAAATCATATAAAATTGAAAAATGATCCAATTCATCTCCAATTTTTTGCAAAATGTTCCATGAGATGTCTAGTTTTTTATGATCATGAATGTGAAAGTTGTTCCTGGCTGGAATTTATTTGCTCTAGGTTTATTGAACACATGTGCATTTGTGACCTTGCCTTACTCTTTCCTTTGTGAAATGCTTGATTTTAATCCAATGGACATGAAACTTTACATGCTGATTCTAGACACATTTCTGGATGTTTTAGGCTTGGTTTGGTATTTTTCTCATGTACCATTTCTGTTTTATGCTTGTGTTAACATTGGTGTGACAATTTGTGTCACACATTTGGCTGTTCAACTTGCATCATTTAATTTCCATGCCAAATGATATTGGATGCTTCTGATTTTTTGTATGATGATCATGTTAGATGTGTTGAATTCTCATGAATTTTTCCAGAATTATTTGAATCATTTCTGTTTTGATTTGGAATAATTCATTCATGATGATCACATATGAGCCTTGAAATTGCCTTTGACTTCTTTTGATCATGAAATGCCTTTGATGATTGATTTTGATGTGAGACTTTTTAGGAAATGTTAATATATGTTTGAAGTTGCAATGTGTTGAATTTCAGCTCCTGTTTTGAAGTTTTTATTCATCTTTGACCCTAGGCTTTGACCTAGTGGTTTGTTGCTTACATGTGAGCTTTGAATTTCAGGTTTAAGCATCCAAGTTCCATGGTTGATGATGCTTCATCATTTGGATGTTGATGTTTGCTTTTGATTGCTAACACTTGCTGTTTTATAGGTTGGTGATAAGTAATTTGAGTTTGCCTTATGGCTTTTGTGTTGTACATTGGGATTGTCTGTTAGTTATTAACTGTTGTCTGTTTGTCTGAAAGTTGTACTGATTGGTTTAGCTGTTTCCACAGGTACTTAAGTTGCTTTAAGTTCATTTGAACTTTGCTTTTGCTTGTGGTTGGTATACCACTTAGGTATAATCTCTAATCTTCATGTAGTCTGGAAGACCTACTGTTATTGGTAGGCACCTGTCTGAAGCCCTCCTTAAGAGGCCATGTCTTTGATTGTTTACATTTGTCCCAAGCAGGTTAAGTCCTCTTAAGAGGCAATTGGCAGATAAAAGGGATGTGTAATCCATCCCCTGCTATTCAGTTGTGTCATTCACTTTGCTCACACCATGTGTTGATGCATTGTGAATAAAAACCCAAGATCTTATAGAGTCAATCATTTGTGGAGAAGAGTTCCTACATTCTGAACTCCCACACTTTCTATTGGTTAAAGCTCTCCCAGGCCAGGGATAAGAGCTATGAGGCATAACCCTCATCTCCATTTCATCTGCTTCACCCTAACTCTCAATGTTAGGGTTAAGAGCTCGAACACCCATTCCAGTTGGCTGTAAAGCCCAACCTTGATTGAGCCTCTTGACTGTGTATAGTGTGTGCTAACTGATTGCTTGATTGCTTAACTGTGCATCCTTCATGTTTGCTTGTGCATATCTACTTGCATCATTCCATGTGCTTGCTTTTGCTTTTCATATCATGTTTGTTTATGGGAGGAGTCAGATGTAAGACCATTGATTGGTTATCTGTTTCCTATGATCATTCGTTGTGGAGTCAGGTATAAGTCCATAGATTGGTTACCTGTTTCCTTGTTTGTTTTGTCCATTGAGGAGTCAATTGTAAGTCCATTTATTGGCAGTTATTTCCTATGATCTGGTAGGAGTTGGGACTAAGACCATTGATTGGCATCCCATTTCCTTGGAGTCGAGTGTAAGACCATTTATTGGCAAGTGGTTTCCTTTTGTTTATTGCATTTTGTTTTCTTTGCTTTGTGAGACTAGTGTAAGTCCATTGATTGGCATCTGGTATCCATGTTTTGTTTTGTGAGATTGGTGTAAGTCCATTGATTGGCATCTGATATCCCTCTTTGTTTTGTGAGTCTGGTATAAGTCCACTGATTGGCATCTGGTTTCCAGTTATGTTGCTTATTTGCTTTGCTTGTTGCCTTTTCCAAAGGAGTCACTTGGATCATCTACATATGATCTCAAGTGGTGAACATCTAAGAAGTTTTACATCCCTTAACCTCCCACCTTTTGTTTCTTTAAACCTCACTTTGCATGTTAACTCAAACCAGAAAAATATTGTGCAAACATTTTCATTTCTTTTTAAACTAGAAACCTAGGCCTTAAGCCTTTGATTTTCAAACTTCATTTTCATAATACTTCTTTTGAATTAAATTCTAATCATACTTTGACCATTTTTGTGAATAATCCTAATTGGTTAATTTCACTCATTCAATTGTTTTTGTGGTCAAGTCCACTTTCTTGATAAGTTTTCATACATTAGCCATAGATCTCAATTATCTTAGTGGTTGATGTGAATCTCACCTTTTGTCCTTAGTGATTGAATTGTAAGACTTCCTTGCTTATTATAGGGCATGGTCCCTCACTAGCAAGTTGAAGCTTTTCTCACATGGTGGACTTGTGGTTGTATAGGTTGAGTTTTCTCCCGTGGATAATGAAAGACCTTAGGGCTTTTGTTTAAAATCAACCCACTCATATTTTGGAAATCTTTTAGCCGAACTACGAGGTTTTGATCCTGTAAAGGTACGTAGGCAATGGTTATCCATCCAAACACAAAAATAATAAAATTTGTATATTCTTTTCTCATCCTCCCAATCTATGTTTGCACAATAAATATTTTCATAAACAATATCTTTTGCAACAATTTGTGAAAAGGGTTCCCTAGGAGTACCTAGGATGCTTTGGGTGCCTAACACCTTCCCTTTGCATAATTACCCCCTTACCCAGATCTCTGACCTTTCATTAGTTTTCTATGTGTAAAACTTCTTAGGCTTTTGTTCTCTTTTTAGCCATTCCTTTGGATAAATAAAAGTGCGGTGGCGACTCTATCTTTGTATACTTTGCTTTTGATTTAGTCAATAAATCATAAAGTGATGAATACACCGCTACAGGTTCATTATGCAAAGTTCCATTATATGTGTCAAGACTGAGTTGTTTGAATGGCTTCACTGCAGGTTGCAGAGGTTTGGTTCAGGTGTGCCTATAACTTTCTCATACAAAATCCAAATTATGCAAAATTTAGATCCAAATTTATTATCTTGAAAAGATCTACAACTTTTATGTTTAAGGTTTTTCCATTTGAGGCTTGCATTACTGAAACAGAATGGCTTGAAGTTGGTCACTTTTGGCAAATTTTTCAAAGACATGTTTTGTACATCAAACTTCAAGACTAGTTTTCATAAATTTCCAAACTCCAAATGGATTTTTGCCCAACATAACTTTTGTTCCTTATGCCAAGACCTTTCCAACCATTACTCACATGCCTATGTTTGAATTTTCTATGTGGGACTTTCGAAGAGGGGAACATTTATGCCCAATTATGCATTTCACTTTGAATTTTCATGCATAAGCCATTGCAGTTCAAATTGCACGTCCAAACCTTCTTCAAATGAGCTCAGCATTCATTTCCAATCAAGTTTGGGCCTTACATGCGCCTGTACAGGCCCATGCATGGAGGACCCAAAGCTTCATGCACACGAGTTTGGCACTTCCTTGCTTGCATCTCAGCTATAAATAGAAGCCTTGCCTCATTCAAATATCAATCTCAAGGCAACCTGAAACTCTGCAGAAGTGAAAACCCAACCTCACTAAAGGAATTATGATTTTTATTTCTCACTTTCAAACTTGAATTTCAACACAATCAGTTGATCTTCAAGTTCCAATTCCTAAGCCTTGCATCATCATCATCTCCTGATCAAAGTGAAAGCAAGAATTGGAGCAGATCGTGCTGTTTAAAGCTGCACTTCAAAGGTTTATGATCCAACAGTTTTGATCTATATCTCATCATATGATGTGAATTGCTTGTGTTTAATTGGTTTTCTAAAGTCCTCAGGCAAGAGGCAAGCCAGTGGTGGCTTTGATTTCATGTTGTAGAGCATTTCAGTTTGCATACCTGGAAATTCAAGCTCAGATTTCTCATTCCATAGAGATCTTGAGAGAAATCCAAGGTTACAGGGGTGATGTACATCACCCCAGCTTCATTTTGGTACCACGTTTGTGCATTTTGGTTGAGGTTTGAAAACCTGCAACTGGTGGCCGGAATCAGTTGGTCCACCGGGGAAGACGGTGGTTTCCACCACCGTCCCCACGTGGATGCACCATGGCCTTTGGATCTCACTTGTATGATCTAATCTCAGCCATGCTTTCTATTGACCTTTTTTAATTCAGCGTGTGACGCGTTTGACTAGTGCCTACCAAGGAAACGCGCTTCTGAGCCCTTAGATGTTGCCACGTCAATTAATGAAGTCCATCCAAGGGGCGCTGATTTTCCTATTTTCTATTTTTCTGTTTTATTTTCTTTTAATTCCATTTTATTTCAAAAATTCATAACTACTTTATTTGGAATCACAAAAATATGAGACCAACACTAAAAAATTTCTTGAAAAATCTAGTTTCATAATCTGATTTTTAATTAGTTTTTATGATTCCATTTAATACTTTTTTGTCAATTATTTTGTTTTTAATAGTTTTTAATTCATTTTAAATACTTTTTGATATTCAAAAATTCCAAAAATATTTTCTTAACACATATGGATCATGATAAGTCTATGAAAAATATTCTCATCACTTTCTTAATTGATTTGAGATTTATTTGAGATTTTAATTCATTTGTGTTATATTTTTTTGCTTTTAATTGATTTTAAATAGTTTCTCTTTTCAAAAAATGTTGAGAAAATTTGTCAAACCTTGTTTGACCATGTGAGATCTATGATGATTCAATTGGACTTATCCAAGTTGATTTGAATTGAATTTGAGATTTGACCATATTTTGTTCATTTTATTTTATGTTTTATTTTAATTCCAAAAAAATACCAAAAAATATGTTTGACTTTGTTGACCTCTAATCTTCATTCCTCTTCTGTTTACCATTGGTTGATGATGATTTCATTCACATTTGATCATTGTGTTTTGATTATGTCATTTGAATTCTCATTTTGTTCGTTTCATCTTCATCTCTCATCTTCTTCTTTTTTCTTTGGGCCAATGAGTTAATGATTTGTGGTTAGCCTTGACATATGAGAGGCTTAACCTTATTTGATCCAAATCAAACTCAATTTGATCAAAGATCAAGTGAGTTGCTTTATGTCCAAGATAGGTTGCTTCTTGGTCAAGCAAAAAACCTGAAATCCACACAATACTTTCCTTCTTTTCTTTTGGCATGGCAAGTTGTAGGAGCTTGGCTTACTAGTCATGATCTCTAACTTGTGTTTATTTGCCTATAGTTTTATTGACCGGCCTCAGATAGGTGTGACTACTACATTAGTCCACTTACGATTGCTTAACATAGCTCTAAATTGTCTTATGACACACTAACATTAACTACTAATTACTAACTTTTAATTCAAGCATTTAATTCTTACAATTTACTTTAATGCAATTTATTTCTTGCTCATTTATTCATATTGCTTTTTCCTTTGCTCACTTGAGCTCATATTTTATGTTTATTCTATTTTCCTTTTGCTCATTATTGTGTATAAATATATTGTTGCTTTGTGATTGTTTCTGTCTTTGTTTGTGTGAACCCAATGCAAAAAGGAGAAAGGACTTAGAATTAGGACCTTACCTATGCTTAAAGGAGTTCAAGAGCAACTAGGCCTCATGCTTTTAGAATGCTAAATTTGTTGAAGAGCAACTAGGCCTCATGCCTTTAGAATGCTTAATCTTAAAGTTGACTTCAAAGGACCCCTAATCTAAACTCATTCTTTGTCCATTATTCTTATTGTATTGTGAGCCTTTTGATTGTTTGTTCTTGTGTGATAGGGATTCCAAACTTGAGATAGTAAGAAGGACCATTGTCATGAATAGCCAAGTTAAGAGAGACAAGCCAAGTTGAGATCCTAGGAGCTTGAAAATAATATTTGTTTGATTGCTTGTTGCTTGCTAAGTCCAAAGGAAAGGAGCATCTTGAATCATCTTTATGATCTCAAGAAAGGAACTTCGAGGTTTTTATCTCTTCTCTCATCTTTGCATGTTTAGGACTAGCCCTTCTCTTCTTCTCTCCACTCTAACCCAAGCCAAACTCATTTTGTGCAAACATTGACATTGTTTTTTCAAATTAGAAACCTAGGCCTTATGCCTTTGATTTTTTCAAACTCTTTTCATTAATACTCATTGTGAATAAATCTTAAGTCAACTTTGACCTTATTTTGTAAATACTTCTAACTTTTAAATATAACTCACTTCAAGTTGTTTTTGTGGTTTTACTGACCACCTCAGTTAAAACTTTTTTTCACAAACATTGGCCATAGGTTTGAGTTATCATAGTGGTTGATGTAAACCTCACCTTACCCTTAGTGATTGGACTATAAGGCTTCCATACTTATTATAGGGTGGATCCGTCACTAGTATGTTGAAGCTCTCCTCACATGGTGGATTATGGTTTAGGTTGAGTTTTCTCCCTTTGATAACAAAAGACCTTAAGGCTTTTGACAAATCAATTCACCAACTTATTTTTAGATTTTTACCCCGAACTACGATGTTTTGATCCTACCTTTGTGATGGTACATAGGCAATGGGTTTATCCATTCAAACAACAAAATTGTAAATAATATGTATATTCTCTTCTCATCTCCTAAATCTTGTTTGCACAAATACCAACCTACAATACACACTTGCAAAAAGGGCTCCCTTAGAGTACTAAGGATGTTTTAGGTGTCTAAAACCTTCCCATTGCATAACCAACCCCCTTACCCAGATCTCTGACATTTTTATTAGTTTTTGATTTGATAAAACTTCTTACTTGGTTTTTGTTCGCTTTCTAACCTTTCCTTTGGATAAATAAAAGTGCGGTGGCGACTCGAATTGTATGCTTACTTTTGATTTAGTCAATAAATCTAAAGGTAACGAATACCCCGCTACAGAAAAGTGGCGACTCTGCTGGGGATCTTCTGACTTCCTAATGGGTTTAGCCTACTTTTTGTTTGTTGTATTGTATGTTTATATGTATTTGTGACATATTTTTTGTGCAAAATTGGGATGACTGTATTGTTTGTAATGTATGAATTGCTTGTGTGCTTGGTGGTCTCTTGTGAGATGAGTTCTATACCCAAACTTGAGTGCACTTATGATAGGAGAATGGCATAGTCTTGTTGACTTGTGTGGAGTTATTCCTTAGCAAGTTGACTTGTAAGCCCATTCACTTCGTGGAGGTCTTGTTGGGATCAATAATGTCACACGAGTAGTCGTGGTTAGACATTACTCTTTCCAATATACACCTTAGAAGCCAAGGACCTTAGATTACCTAGCCCATCTTGGCCTATTTTAGGATGTAGTGCGAAGGTTGTTCAAGTGTAAGATTTGATACGATTGTTACGCGATACTACACTCATAAGAGTCTCTCTTGAGAATATTTTTGGAATACGAGTAGTCGTTTTATTCGATAATATCCGAAAGATGAGATGATGACTATGTGAACCTCTTTTTAGATCATGATCGTCAGGTTTAACCATAGTACACTCCCTTTGGGTGGTTCTTAACCGAGACTCGATGCTCATGACTCACAACAAACCCTTGATTCGCGGTTGATCCGTTCTCGTATATCCTCAATATCAATGGAACTTGGGTGTTGAATAGGTGTAAACCATCATCCACCAAAATGGATGATTGATATTAAGGATGACTTGATCCATCCCGTGACCTTTGTATGGCGTGACTTGCTTGATCCTTAAGTGTGATTGTTGCATCCATGCATTCATGCATTCATTTGCATCCATATCATCAACAAAGAAAATTTTCAAGGAACTTAAGAGGTCTATTTGCAAATTTTCAGACATGGATAAGAAAAGAAGGAATACAAATAAGTACAGTTTCAGACAACCCGACTTGAAAGAGTTAAGGAGTTTGACATCTTATGTATTAGATCCCTTGGAATTCAAAGCTCGCCATGGGAAGCTTCTGTCTATTCTTTCTACTCAGGTGGATGAAGGTCTGATGAGTATGTTGGTGCAATGGTTTGGAGAGAGTTCCTTCTTCCCAAGAGATTGATGATCTGCGTCACATAGATGTATCTGATATTGGTGCTCATATGACTACCAAAGGTGGAATTCAAGGTCTCCCATCTGATTTTCTCATTTCCCAAGCAACTTTGTTTGGGAAGGCCATCAGTGAGGACGCCTTTGAAGCCGTATTTGTACTTCTCATCTATGGACTAGTGTTATTCCCCAACATCAACAATTTTGTGGATGTGAACGCTATTAGGATTTTCGTTACTCTTAATCCCATTCCGACTTTGTTGGGTTACACTTATTTCTCTTTGCATATGAGGAATGCAAAGGGTGGTGGTACCATTGTGTGCTGTTTGCCTCTATTGTACAAGTGGTTTATTTCGCACTTGCCTTAGACGCTCGCCTTCAAGGAGAATAAAGGATGTCTACGGTGGTCTACGAGACTTATGTTTCTCACTAATGATGATATCTTTTGGTACAATCGTGTATATGATGGTGTCCAGATTATTGACTCTTGTGGTGAATTCTCCAATGTGCCTCTTCTTGGTACATGTGATGGAATTAACTACAACCCTATTTTGGCTCGCCGTCAGCTTGGGTTCCCCTTAAAGGATAAGCCTAATAATATTTTGTTATAAGGTGTGTTCTTTCAAGAGGGTAAAGATCCCCAGAACTTGAAGGGCAGAACGGTCCGCGCTTGGCGCAAGATCTGAAATTCTGGTATCAGATATAAGATGTCGAAGGTAATGTCACGACACTAATATCTGTTAATACACAATGGATAATAATCAGAATTATAAAGCAATCAACACAAGCAATTGTTAACCCAGTTTGGTGCAAGTCACCTACGTCTGGGGGCTACCAAGCCAGGAAGGAAATCCACTAAAATAGAATTAGTTCAAAGACTATCCGTACACTTCAACAAGTTACAGTCTTTCTCACCTAATCTCTACCCGTGCAATTTCTACCTAAGCACTCTTAGATATGAGAACCCACTCACTTCCCTTACAATCACACACCCGTGATTTTAAACAACAATCCCTTGTGAAAAGAAAATACTTTTCAATTACAATATTCTTGATTTTACTTCACAGTTTCAATCAAGAAGACACACTTTGATCTTGCTTCAAAGCTTTGATCAAGAAGACAAATCAGTCTAATTCAATCATCAATGGATGACTTGAATGACCTACAGACACAAACCCTAGCTCTCTCTCTAAATTTCGCTCAGTCTTGGTTGTGTATTCAAACAGGTTTTCTGAGTCCCTTTTTATAGAAACATTGGACAGCTTGAAAACCCTAAATATATTTTCCAATTAAATCTTTTCATATCAGCTGTAAAGATCTCCTTGGAAAATAAACAAATCTGGTTGATATCCCTGATAGATTGCGCCAGCTAGCCATATCTTCAATCAACCAATGATTGCCACCAATTGTGCAATCACAAAACACCAGACATTCACACTGAATGTTCTGTGTACAGGATGTCATGACATCGAGTCTGACATCTGGAAAAATCCTGCATAATCCAATTTCCTTTTATAGCAGGTACAGCCATATCAGTTACCTTGACAATGAGTATGTCAACTGAAACAATCCTGCAGCATATGTCTTCCAATTTAGCTCCAGCAGGTACATCCAATATCAGAAGCCTTAGCATTGTAAGTGGCATTCTGAAACAATCCTGCTTGCATATGTTCTTCAAATCCAGCAGGTACATAGGATATCTCATGTTAAGACATCACACATGACATCTTGTGAACACTCTTTGTTTTACCAAAATTGCTGCCAACTCTTAGAATCAACAAACTCCCCCTTTGGCAAATTTTGGCTAAAACATATATCTGTCATTTTTGTTCACAAGGCAAACTATCAACAGTTAAACCACTAAACAGTAGTTTAATCAGCAGCAGAAGCAAAACAATTACTAGCTATGGATACTAGTAATACACACATGCACAAGGGTACTTCTCCTCCCCCTAAAACTGTGCAACAATCAACATAATTACTAGTTATGGATGCAACTAGTAAGACACACAAATGCACAATGCACCAGGGTACTTCTTGTCCCCCTAAATCTATGCATTCACCAAAAACAGCTAATGTAACTCCAGCACCTGTACCAGCCAGAATGTCACACTGACATCTGCTATAACATCAACACCTGTGCACCTCTTCATCAGCACCTATGCACCTCTTCCAATAATAGTTGTACTTCTGTTCAGCCACAACCAACTTCCACATCAAGCACTTCTCCCCCTTTTTAGTCAAAATTGACCAAAGGTGACCAATCAGACAAAATAAATGTCTATTAGTCTAGCAGAGAAAGTTTAAAACAGATGTTATAACATTAAGCATGTTAAAACAAAAATTCAGGAAGTACACAACATCATTATACACAGCAGGCAACTGAGATAATGAACAAATCCAAGGAACTCATTAAGATCCCTAAATATTACAAAACAGGCATCATAAGGACTGCCACAAAATACAAAAAAACAGAAGGAACATCAGCTTTCCAAACAGCAGCAACTTCCACCATCCCTTCCAGCACCCCTCCAAGCCTCCAATACAGGCAGGAACCATTAATCAGAAGAAGAAGTATCTCCTTCACCTTCATCTTCATCTTCAGCTACACCTTCAAAGTCTTCCAAGCTTCCAGAACTGGACTGAGATTTAGGTCTTGCATTTGAATCCTTATCAGCCTTTTCTGTGTCTTCCCTTTCCAGGCTGCAGATGAGAACTTCTAAAGCTTCTTTTCTGGCCTTGGCCACCCTTATACCATTGTACAATTCTTTGCAGGTCTCTTTTAGTTGGTCAATCAGGCTTCCTTTAGCTGTAGACTCCCTTCTGGTAGATGTCATGACATCATTGACATGACTTCCCTCAAACAACTTATAATGAATGAACAAAGGAGTTTTTCTCCTGCTTGGAATATCACTTGTACTCAGGATTCCTGGTTGTTGACTCAGGATGATCCCACAGATGATAGATGGGAATGCAATGGGCAACTTTACAGCATTGGAGGAGGCATGTCTGATGGTTTGATCAAACACAAACTTCCCAAAATTATAGTTTATCTTAGTTCCAATGGCATGAATGATCCTCCCAAGAGCAATGGAGATGGTAGAAATGTGATTAGTAGGTACCCAATTTGCAGAACCAATCTTATGCAAGATGGCATACTTGACAGTTAGTCTACTAGCTGAAAGGTGTTTTCTAATGGGCCATTCCTTAACTTGGCCAGCTGTAATCATCCTACAAATCTCATTATCTGTGGCCTCTAGATCCACCCCTCCATCAGTTCCTCTCCCCAGGAACTTGTTGATGATGGTTGGTGAAAGTTTCACACACTTTCCCCTAACAATCACTTTGCAGATCTCCCTGCTGCTTTTTCCATAACTCTCATCAGGAATGTTTACAATGAATTCTTTGACTAGCCCTTCATAGCATTGAGGCAGAGCAGTCACAGTTTTCATAAGACCAGCTACCTTGATTAATTCATTACTTCCTTCACTTCAACAGTCTCTTTTCCCAATTCTCTTTCAACTGCTACCCTTCTTTGAGTGACAAACCTCCATTTGTCTAGGTGCTCAGCAGCTACTTTGTTGGAAGACTTCTTTACAACCTTTCTTTTGTCAGAGGAGATGTCTGGAACATCGTCTTCAACATCCTCATTAGATTCAGAACTTTCACTGTCTTTCTTCTTCCTGACCTCTACTTTACTCCAAGATTTGGAGGGACCTATACCAGCAACCCTTTTCTCTTTCCTACCTGTCCTTATCTCAGCCATACTCTTCCTCTTTCTCAGTCAATTAGCTACACTTGTTTTCACAAGACTGACCAACGTGTCATCTTCTTCCTCAGACCCTTCTTCTTCAATGTTCTGAGCAGTATCAGGGGACATACTAGGTAAGTTTTTTCCAAGAGAACACAGACCCTCAGCAGCTACTTCCTTTTCTGTTTTAGATGAGTTTTCATCTTTCTCAACTTGGCTTTCTACCTCAGGTGAGGGTTCCCTTCTGGACAGAGGGGTAAAAGTGTCCTTAACTCCATGCTCTTCGTTCAGTATGCTAGTAACTAGGTTTCTTATGATGCGATCAGTAGAGTGCATGTCCTCTTTATCAGGTGATTTTTCAGGAGTGTTACCTTGCTTAGCTTTAGCCATGGAAGGTGAGCTTGGAACGTTACCTGGTATCATACGCAGAGGAGTTACTTCCATCAAATCTTCATCTAAAAATTCTATGGAGGAAGTTCTAGTATGAAAGGATTTTGAGCTAGATGTTGACGGATGTTGAGACATGTTGTTGAACTTTTGAGAAAACTTTCTTTGCCCTAGCAGAGGTTCTTTGAGGAGTTTGATTATGTTTAGGCAGAGTGTGTTATTTCCAATACTAAGAGATGGTTCATTAGTAATGTGGCTTTTTCTTTTTATTGGGCAGCCAATATTCTTGTTGCCTTTTCCACTCCTCATTAATTGCCATATTTTCTCAAGAAAACACGCCCCTAATTTCCCCTTTTCCTCATGCAAGTCCTTTGCAGTCAGGTTGTCATAATACAATGTCATAGCATCGAGTGTGACATTGTATATAATTCTCAGCAATTTCATCCACCCTGGTTGAGCATTGTTGTTTTCAACTGACATAGTTCCTTGTGTCTTAGTTCCAGCAAAGCTCTTACTGACTTCAGTCTTCATACCACCAGTCATGTGTTCAGGTGTTTGTGCCATCAAGACCTTTTCTTCCTTTGGGTTAGCTATTAGCACCCTTACCTGACACTTTTCTTTTCCCTTGATGATTCTTCTTGCAATTGTACTCATCTTAGAGGGGTTATCCATTTGAGAGCTCCACATGTAGCAGTTGTTGTTGGTCCTGATTCCTTTCATAATTACTTCACTGTCTTTGTTCATAATCAGACATTCAGTTTTAGTGAAGATGATACTCAGACCTTGACCCCCTAGCTGACTGATGCTTATTAGATTTGAAGTCAAGCCCTTGACCAGAAGAATATTGTCAAGTTTAGGAGCTCTAGGACATTCAAGCTTGCCTATCCCCTTTATTTCACCTTTAGCTCCATCACCAAAGGTAACATAGCTTAAGTCATGAGGGTGAAGATCAGTTATCAAGTCTGAGTTCCCAGTCATGTGTCTAGAGCATCCACTATCAAAATACCATTCTTCTTTGAGAGCCATTAGACTTGTGACATTAGTCTTAGGAACCCATTGCTTCTTGTTGATAGGCCTGTAATATTTGGGTCTGGGTTGATAGTGGATCTGTTGATGCCCATGGCTAGGATAACCATACAGCTTATAACAGGAAGACTTAGAGTGTCCAGCTTTCCCACAGTAATGGCATCTCCATCTTTGGTGTCTGCCATACTGCTGTCTTCTCTTCTGCTGTTGCTGATGAAGGTGGGTAGGGTAACCATACATCTTATAGCAGAAGGCCCTTGAGTGTCCAAATTTCCCACAGTAATGACATCTCCATCTTTGGTGTTTATATTTTTGCTGTTCTTTCTTCTGATGGTGTGACATATGATGTGACATCTTGGAACTCCTCTTACTATTGCTGCATTTAGGTTTAGCTTGAGGTTTGCAGCCAGTGTAGCTACTTTCAGCCTTGGTTTTACGGTACCCTAATCCAGATTTGACTCCCGTGACTTGTCCAGTCTGAAGAATCTTGTCTAAGGAGTCAGATCCATTGTTTAGCATCCTTACATACTTGGTTGTTTCTTCTAGTTTTGAGTTTAAGAGCACAACTTCAGTCTTTAGCTTGAGGATAGTTTCCACATGTTCTGCTTTTTCTTTCTCCAGTTGGACTATCTTCTGGATCTCAACTTGTTGATCTTCTTCTAGCTTGACCTTTAGAGCCACAACTTCTGTTTTCAATTTGGAGATGGTTTCCAAGAATTCTACCTTCTCATTCTCAAGTTGAGTTATGTCCTTTTCTTGATTTAAAGACTGTTTGTTCAGTTCAACACTTTTCTGACACAGTTCTCTGTAGGTAGAGGCCAATTCCTCGAAGGTTACTTCACCATCACTTGACTCTTCATCAGATTCACATCTTCCTGTCAAAGCAGTCACAAGATTTGCAGCCTCTTCAGTGTCACTCTCATCAGACCATGTGGCAGCAAGGCTCATCTTCTGTTTCTTAAGGTAGGTCCCACATTCAGACCTGATGTGTCCATACCCATCACATTCATAGCACTGAACCTCTTTTCCTTCTTTGGGCTTCTCATCTGCTCTTGCTTTTCTTCCAGCATTGTTGGATTTATTGATGTCAGACGAGATGTTCTTGACATTTGCCTTGGATCTGACATCCATTTTCTTTAACAGTCTGTTAAACTGTCTCCCCAGCATTGCAACTTCACTGGCCCATTCTTTATCCATATCTTGACTGTTTTCCTCTTCTGTGTTGGAAACAAAGGCAATGCTCTTGGTTTTCTTTTCAGTTCCCTCAATCAATCCCATCTCAAAGGTTTGGAGGGAGCCAATTAACTCATCTACCCTCATGTTGGAGATGTCTTGAGACTCTTCTATGGCAGTTACCTTCATAGCAAATCTCTTGGGGAGTGACCTGAGAATTTTTCTTACCAATTTTTTATCTGTCATCTTTTCTCCCAGAGCTCCTGAGGCATTAGCAATTTCAAGGATACTCATGTGAAATTCATGAATATTCTCTTCTTCTTTCATCCTTAAGTTTTCAAACTTGGAGGTGAGTAGCTGTAGTCCAGACATCTTCACCCTGGATGTGCCTTCATGAGTGGTCTTGAGAATGTCCCAAGCATCTTTAGCTATTTCACAATTGTTTACCAATCTGAAGATGTTGTTGTCCACTCCATTGAAGATGGCATTCAAAGCTTTAGAATTCCCAAGGGCTAGGTCATCCTCCTCCTTGGACCATTGTTCCTCAGGCTTTTTCTCAGTGGTGGCTTCTCCTTCTTTAGTAACAACAGGATGCACCCAGCCTGTCATGACAGCTTTCTACGCCTTGTTATCAAGGGATTTTAAAAAAGCAACCATTCTTGGTTTCCAATAGTCATAGTTAGAACCATCCAAAATTGGTGGCCTATGAACAGATCCTCCATCCCTCTCCATTGTACCAGAAAGTATTCTCCCTAGATCTCACCCAGAGCCAGAGCAGGATGCCTGCTCTGATACCAATTGAAATTCTGGTATCAGATATAAGATGTCGAAGGTAATGTCACGACACTAATATCTGTTAATACACAATGGATAATAAATAGAATTGTAAAGCAATCAACACAAGCAATTGTTAACCCAGTTCGGTGCAACTCACCTACGTCTGGGGGCTACCAAGCTAGTAAGGAAATCCACTAAAATAGAATTAGTTCAAAGACTATCCGTACACTTCAACAAGTTACAGTCTTTCTCACCTAATCTCTACCCGTGCAATTTCTACCTAAGCACTCTTAGATATGAGAACCTTCTCACTTCCCTTACAATCACATACCCGTGATTTTAAACAACAATCCCTTGTGAAAAGAAAATACTTTTCAATTACAATATTCTTGATTTTACTTCACAGTTTCAATCAAGAAGACACACTCTTGATCTTGCTTCAAAGCTTTGATCAAGAAGACAAATCAGTCTAATTCAATCATCAATGGATGACTTGAATGACCTACAGACACAAACCCTAGCTCTCTCTCTAAATTTCGCTCAGTCTTGGTTGTGTATTCAAATAGGTTTTCTGAGTCCCTTTTTATAGAAACATTGGACAGCTTGAAAACCCTAAATATATTTTCCAATTAAATCTTTTCATATCAGCTGTAAAGATCTCCTTGGAAAATAAACAAATCTGGTTGATATCCCTGATAGATTGCGCCAGCTAGCCATATCTTCAATCAACCAATGATTGCCACCAATTATGCAATCACAAAACACCAGACATTCACACTGAATGTTCTGTGTACAGGATGTCATGACATCGGGTCTGACATCTGGAAAAATCCTGCATAATCCAGTTTCCTTTTATAGCAGGTACAACCATATCAGTTACCATGACAATGAGTATGTCAACTGAAACAATCCTGCAGCATATGTCTTCCAATTAAGCTCCAGCAGGTACATCCAATATCAGAAGCCTTAGCATTGTAAGTGGCATTCTGAAACAATCCTGCTTGCATATGTTCTTCAAATCCAGCAGGTACATAGGATATCTTATGTTAAGACATCACACATGACATCTTGTGAACACTCTTTGTTTTACCAAAATTACTGCCAACTCTTAGAATCAACAAGATCCATAGGAAGGGAAGAAAAGATCTTGGTCCAAAGAATTGTATTGCTTTGGAACCCTACACCGCTTGGGTGAGGAGGAGAGCGCTCGACTACCGCATGCCCTACGACTATCCAATACCTACACCTATGGTTATGGGTGGACCTTCAGTCCTCCCTAACCAAGGAGTAGAGGAGTTGAGAGATGAAGACCGTTCGCGTGCTTGGGTCCATGAGCGAGAGGAACTACTTCAGCAACTCAGAGATAAGGATGTTGTGATAGAGTTTCTGGAGCATTAGGTTATTGATGAGCCTGATGATGTGGTTACTTCTCTTCTTCCTCAGTCATCCAAGTTTTGGAAGAGGAAGTATGATCGACTCACCAAGGAGAAGGAAGATATGGAGGCAGCTTATGAGAGAGAGGTGAAGAGGCTTCGTGCAGCTTATCTTCCGATCTCGAGAGCTTTGAACGATTATTTCTAGGGCTCCATAGGATGTCTATTTTCCTTTCCTCTTGTATTGTATTTGGTTACCAAAACTATACTACTTCTTTGGTGTAAAAGTTTTTCCAAATATTATTGCTATGAGTATTCCATATATTGTCTTAAAAGATTAATATTTTCAAATATTTGCAAATAGATCTCTATAAAGTTCCTCAAATAAAAATAAATCATATGCACAAACATTGCATGCATCACATGCATAAGCAGGTTTTATTCAGCTCTGATCAGTGGTCTAACTCTTTGTTCTTCATTTATTTTGAAGACAAGCTGATGCACCGGTATAACACCAGGGCAAATCTTCCAAGACTAATGGATCATCTAGAGCAAGAGAACCATGAGCTGAAAGAGGAAGTAGCTAGGCTGACTGCCATGATGGAGTCAGTGCTGGCTGCTCAGAGGCAGTCGTCTCCAACTCCTGCAACTCCTCCCGTGAGGACGGTTATTTCAGAGGTAGCTTCCTCAACTGTGCCTGCTGCCACCGCTCACTTTGCGCCGACTATGCCAGTCGGGTTCCCTTGGGGAATTCCCGCCAACTTTGTGCCTGAGGGTATTGCTCCAACCTTCGCTTCTCTGCCGGCATCTAGCCCGGTCCTTGCTGTGCCATCTACCGTTGTGCACACTTTACCTAGAGTAGAAGACACCATCTATCATTCTGAGCCATCTGAGGGCCCAGATGTTTATGAGAAGATGGACGTTATGAACGACCAATTCCTTGAGCTGCGCAAGGAACTGAAGACTCTAAGGGGGGAAATACCTCTTTGGTAAATCTGATGTTGAGTTGTGCCTTGTGCCCAACGTCAAGATCCCTTTAAGTTCAAAGTACCTGACTTTGAGAAGTACAAGGGAAACACTTGCCTTCTCAGCCATCTTGTAATGTACGCTCGTAAGATGTCAACACAGACAGAGAATGATCAACTTCTTATCCACTATTTCCAGGACAGCCTGTCCGGTGCCACTCTCAGATGGTACATGGGTCTGGACAGCGCGAACATCCACTCCTTCAATGATCTTGGCGAAGCTTTCGTCAAGCAATACAAGTATAATGTTGATATGGCTCCCGATAGGGACCAGTTGAGGGCGATGTCCCAGAAAGAGAAGGAGACTTTTAAGGAGTACGCCTAGAGATGGCGTGAGTTGGTCGCTCAGATTGTGCCACCCCTCGAGGAGAAATAAATGACCAAGATCTTTTTGAAGACCTTGAGTTCTTTCTATTATGAGAGGATGATAGCTAGTGCTCCCTCAGACTTCACCGAAATGGTGAACATGGGAATGAGGCTAGAGGAAGGAGTCCGTGAAGGACGTCTATCCAGGTATGAAGGCTCTTCTGCAAAGCGATACGAGGGTTTTGCAAAGAAGAAAGAGGGAGAGGCACATGTTGTGTCTTCCCATATTAAACGAAGACCCTCTGTGAAGAGGAAGAGTGCCCGCCCGACCATTAACCAACACCAGGTGGCTCATATAGCACCAGCCTTCAGGGAAGTTCATCATCATCAACAACAACAACAACAACAATATCAACAACAACAGCAGGCCTACCAACCTCGAAATAACAATAACACCAACACCAACTACGATAGGAAGAGGGTCACTTTTGATCCAATTCCAATGACCTATGCTGAACTCTATTCGTCGTTGATTGATAGGAAGCTAATTACTCCACGTGACCCACCCGCTGTACCAACCAACCCTCAGTGGTGGTACAAGCCTGAGCTACAATGTGTATATCATTTCGGTGCTCTCGGACATGATGTGGAGAATTGCTATCCCCTGAAGACTAAGGTGCAAGACCTTGTGAGAAGTGGGATTTTGTTTTTCGAGGACGTAGGTCCTAATATCAAGAAGAACCCATTGCCCGGGCATGGGAAAGCTGTTGTGAACATGGTCCAGGGTTGCCCTGGCAAGTATAAAGTCCTATATGTCAATGATATCAGGAAATCTTTGGTCAAGATACACAGACTGTTATATGGATACAGTCATTATGAGCATGACCATGCCAGGTGCCAGGTGTGCACTATCAATGAAAGAGGATGCCCACAAGTCAGGAAGGACATCCAAGAGATGCTGGATCAGGGTATGACCGAGATACTCCAGAATCGAAATGAGGATGAAGTGGATGTTATCTCTTCTATATTCAGGATACCAGAACCTGTTGTTGTCAAATATGATGGCAGCAAGAAGAAGGTTTCTCCATCTCTCGTAATCAAGCCAGCGGGCCCGGTCCCGTATTCCTCAGATAAAGTTGTTCCTTACAGGTACAACGTCGTAATGGTAGAAGATGGGAAGGAGGTGCCGTTTCCCTCCACCTCTATTGTGAGTATCTCAGATGTTAGTGGTGTGACCCGAAGTGGTCGTGTTTTCTCGGCGCCGTCGAAACCCCATGAAGACGTGAGAAGAACTGCTGTTGTTAATCCTGCCGGTCCTGTGGGAGCTTCTTATTCTTCGAATCCGGCACTTGTTGTGAAGGGTGTTGACCTTGCTGTTGTTGATAAATTTGTGAAAACTCCCATCCCTGTTGGCCAGCATGGCATTTTGAGAGAGGACTGTGATGAGATGCTGAGGCTCATCAAAAGGAGCGAGTACAATGTTGTTGATCAGCTGCTACAAACTCCATCGAAGATATTTGTCCTATCTTTGTTGATGAATTCTGAACCACGTCGTGAAGCTTTGCAGAGGGTGTTGGACGTGGCATACGTTGATCACGATGTCACCATTGAACAGTTTGATAGCATTGTTGCAAACATAACTGCTTGTAACAATTTGATCTTTTAGGATGCTGATCTTCCCGAGGAGGGAAAATACCACAATTTGGCTCTACACATTTCTATGAATTGCAAGGATGATGCCTTGTCTAATGTGTTGGTAGACAAAGGATCATCGCTTAATGTGTTGCCAAAATCCACTATGGCTAAACTTTCTTATCAGGGGCCTCCCATGAGGCAGAGTGGAGTGGTTGCTAAGGATTTTGATGGATAAAGGAAAACTGTGATTGGCGAAGTTGAACTCCCAATCAAGATTGGACCTAGTGATTTCCAGATCACTTTTCAGGTCATGGATATCCATCCATCATACAGCTGTTTGCTAGGCAGACCATGGATTCACGAGGCAGGCGCCGTTACATCTACCCTACACCAGAAGTTGAAATTCATCAAGAACAAAAAGTTGGTGGTGATAGGGGGAGAGAAGGCTCTCTTGGTTAGCCATTTGTCTTCCTTTTCCTATATAGATGCTAAGGATGAGGTTGGGACTCCATTCCAAGCCTTATCTATTGTTGGGCCTTCAAGGAAAGGACCTTCTTCATTTGCTTCCTACAATGATGCGAAGTTGGCCATTGAGCATGGCGCAACTACTGGTTTAGGACAAATGATCAAGCTGGAAGATAATAAATCCCGGGCTGGCATAGGGTATTCTTCAAGCATTTCCAATGAGCGCGGGTTGTTCCAGAGTGGTGGTTTCATCAACACCGTAGAAGATCAAGAGGCTGCTGCCATTATGGAAGATGATGAAGAGGGAGATCTTGGCAACTTTGTCATCCCTGGAGGAATCTGCATTAATTGGGTCGCTGTTGATGTTCCAACAATTATCCACAAGTCCATGTAATATGTTCACTTTTGTTTAAAAACCCTTCTCCCATGCCAAAAGGAGAAGTGATGACATTGTTGGCACATATTAATACAATGATATTCATTCAATAATTATATGTTAAATGTTTGTTTTTCCAAATTATTTTTTCCTTTTTGCTTTTTGCATGAAATTAGTGATCACCATAAAACCCTAAAAAGAGAATAAAATCAATCTTTTCATCTGCATAATGATTTGCCTTGTTTGAATTCTGAAATCTCTTTTTATACTCAAAATCATTATGCAGGTTGATCAAACCCATTGAACATAATGATCCAACGCCATCTCCCAACTTTGAGTTTCCTATATTTAAGGCCGAAGAAGATGATGTTGAAGAGATTCCTGATGAGATTACCCGTCTGCTTGAGCACGAGGAAAAGATCATTGAGCCCGCATCTTCAGAATCTGGAAACAGTCAACTTGGGGTCTGAGGATTGTGTTTGTGAAGTGAAGATTGGGGCACTCCTGGAAGAATCTGTGAAGAAGGGGTTGATTGAGTTGCTACGAGAATATGTCGACGTCTTTGCTTGGTCGTATGAAGACATGCCTGGTCTAGATACCTATGTTGTGCAACATTTCCTGCCTTTGAAGCCTGAGTGTGTTCCTGTGAAGCAAAAGCTCAGAAGAACTCATCCTGATATGGCAGTGAAGATTAAAGAAGAAGTTTAGAAGCAAATTGATGCGGGGTTTCTGGTGACTTCTACATATCCTCAATGGGTGGCCAATATTGTGCCTGTGCCTAAGAAAGATGGAAAAGTCCGAATGTGCATGGACTATCGAGAATTGAATAAAGCTAGTCCGAAATATGATTTTCCTCTACCACATATTGATATGTTGGTAGACAATACAGCTAAATTCAATGTCTTCTCATTTATGGACGGATTTTCCGGTTATAACCAGATTAAAATGGCACCCGAGGATATGGAGAAGACAACATTCATCACACCTTGGGGACCATTCCGTTATCGAGTGATGCCCTTCGGTTTGAAGAACGCCGGAGCCACGTATCAACGCACTAAGACTACCTTGTTTCATGATATGATGCACAAGGAGATCGAGGTATATGTTGATGATATGATTGCAAAGTCGAGAATGGAAGTAGAACATGTAGAGCACTTGTTGAAGCTCTTCCAGTGTTTGAGGAAGTACAAACTCCGTCTGAATCCGAACAAGTGTACATTTGGAGTCCGTTCCGGCAAGTTATTGGGCTATATTGTCAGTGAAAGAGGTATTGAAGTTGATCCTGCCAAGGTCAAAGCAATACAAGAGATGCCTGCGCCCAAAACTGAGAAGCAAGTCCGAGGTTTTCTTGGGCGCTTGAATTATATTTCCAGATTTATAGCCCACATGACAGCCACATGTGCACCTATATTCAAGCTCCTCTGGAAATATCAGTGTCATGATTGGACCGAGGATTGCCAGAAGGCCTTTGATAGTATTAAAGAGTATTTGTCCAAGCCTGCGATTCTGTCTCCGCCTGTAGAAGGGAGACCATTAATTATGTACTTGATCATGCTTGATGACTCTATGGGTTGTGTATTAGGTCAGCAAGATGAATCAGGGAAGAAAGAATATGCTATATACTACTTGAGTAAGAAGTTCACTGATTGTGAGTCTCGGTAATCAATGCTTGAGAAGACATGTTGTGCTTTGGCATGGGCTGCTAAGCGCTTACGCCAGTATATGTTGAATCATACGACTTGGTTGATATCCAAAATGGATCCAATCAAGTACATCTTTGAAAAGCCTGCTTTAACTAGGAGGATTTCCCGTTGGCAGATGTTGTTATTTGAGTATGATATTGAGTATCGAGCTCAGAAAGCTATTAAAGGTAGTATCTTGGCTGACCACTTGGCACATCAACCAATTGAGGAGTATCAGTTTGTTCAGTACGACTTCCTTGATGAGGAGATTCTGTATTTGAAGATGAAAGATTGCGATGAGCCTACGCTTGATGAAAGGCCAGAGCCTGGTTCCCGGTGGGGTATGGTGTTTGATGGCGCTGTTAATCAATATGGAAATGGTATTGGGGCAGTGATTATTACTCCTCAGGGCACAATTTTCCTTTTACAGCAAGGCTAACTTTCAAATGCACGAATAATGTGGCGGAGTATGAGGCATGTATTATGGGTTTAGAAGTGTGTATTGATCTTAGGATCAAACATCTTGATGTTTATGGTGATTCGGCCCTTGTTGTTAATCAGATTAAGGGTGAATGGGAGACGAATTAGCCTTGCCTCATCCCATACAGAGATTATGCGAGGAGGATTTCAACTTTCTTTACTGAGGTTGACTTCCATCATATTCCCCGAGATGAGAATTGGATGGCAGATGCTCTTGCTACGCTTGCTTCGATGATTGTGGTGAAATATTGGAATGAAGTCCCCAATATTACTATGATGCGCTTGGATAGACCAACTCATGTATTTGCAGTTGAAGAAGTGAAATATGATAAGCCATGGTATTTTGATATCAAATGCTTTCTCCAGAGTCAGATTTACCCGCCTGGGGCATCTGTTAAAGATAAGAAGACTTTGAGGAGATTATCTGGAAGTTTCTACCTCAATGGTGATGTGCTTTATAAGAGGAATTTTAACATGGTTTTGCTCAGATGTGTGGATAGACACGAAGCAGACCTATTGATGACTGAAGTCCATGAGGGTTCATTTGGTACTCATTCCAATGGACATGCCATGGCAAAGAAGATGTTGAGAGCAGGCTACTATTGGCTGACAATGGAGTCTGATTGCTGCAAATATGTGAAGAAATGCCACAAGTGTCAAATTTATACGGATAAGATTCATATTCCCCCGACACTTCTGAATGTTATTTCCTCACCATGGCCTTTCTCTATGTGGGGAATTGACATGATTGGCATGATAGAGACAAAGGCGTCGAACGGTCACCGTTTTATTCTCGTAGCAATTGATTACTTCACCAAGTGGGTTGAAGCTGCATCATATGCGAATGTCACCAGGCAGGTGGTTGTGAAGTTTATCAAGAATCAACTTATATGCCGTTATGGTGTGCCAGACAAGATCATTACTGATAATGGATCCAACTTGAACAACAAGATGATGAAAGAGCGGTGTAGCGAGTTCAAGATTGCACATCATAATTCTTCTCCCTACAAACCCAAGATGAATGGGGTTGTTGAAGTTGCTAACAAGAACATCAAGAAGATTATCCAGAAGATGGTTGTTACGTACAAAGATTGGCATGAGATGCTTCCATTTGCCTTGCATGGCTATCGTACATCTGTCCGCACTTCAACAGGGGCAACCCCTTTTTCTCTTGTATATGGCATGGAGGCTGTGCTCCCCGTGGAGGTTGAGATTCCATCAATGAAAGTCTTGATGGAAGCCAAGTTGACTGAGGCTGAATGGGTTCAGAGTCGTTATGGCCAACTGAATTTAATTGAAGAGAAGAGATTAACTGCCATGTGTCATGGTCAGTTATATCAGCAAAGGATGAAAAAAGCCTTTGATAAGAAGGTCAAGCCTCGTGTGTTCCGAGAAGGTGATCTCGTGCTCAAGAAAGTTTTGTCTTTCGCGCCCGATTCCAGGGGCAAGTGGACTCCAAACTATGAAGGTCCATATGTTGTTAAGAGAGCCTTCTCAGGCGGTGCTTTGATACTTACAACTATGGATGGGGAGGATTTCACTCGTCCTGTGAATTCAGATGCAGTCAAGAAATACTTCGCCTAAAATAAAAACAGAATAACTCGCTAAGTTGAAAATCCGAAAGGGCGACTTAGGCAAAAATGAGCGTCTCGGTGGATTGAAAACCCGAAAGGGCGGTCCAGGCAAAAGTTAGAGACATAAAAAAAATGAATATATATATCCTGCTAGATTGAGTACCTCACCTTGGGGAAATCTAGGCAAAAATTAGGGATTTGGCAAGTAATTACATCCTGACAAGACTTTGTTCTATAATTGTCATCTGTCAAAGATTCTCGCTCAGTCATCGTCAGCTAAAGCTTCAAATACATTGGATTCAGAGTTGGTGGAGAAATGGTCATTATGTTCAATGTAGCCTTTTTTTCCAATATATATCACCAATTTCAAATTTGTAAAGATCCATGGAGTCCCGCCATTTGTGGACTACCATTCTATCAAATAAATTTGAGCCTTTATCCAATTCTTTGCACTCTTATTTTGTTTCTGTTTAACAAATGTTTGCATATTTTAATTGATAAATATCATTGTTTCAAACAAATAAAGTTTTTTATAAACTGTTTTTAAACAATGTGAACATTCACAATGACTGAAAGGATAAATGGAATGTCTTCAGTGCTCTCCCAACGATAGTACGATCTCCAAAAGGGTAAGACATTTGTTCATATTCCGGGCATGTTTATATCCTCTTCATCATCTTTCTGGTTGTCTCCTCAGCGAGCGCAGAGACGGGTGAAACATCATCATCCCCAGAGAGTTTGGAGTTTTGGCCTTGATCTTTTTAGATATGTGTATACCTCTATCTCAAATGTCCTTAACTCCCCAGAGAGCCTGAGTCTAGCATCTGTGCTTTATCAATTACATGGTTGTCATCCCTTGTGTGGACTGACCTAAAATCCCTTATAGATTGATAAAAAATTGATATGCTATCTATTTTCGAGGAAGTTGGTCTTCCCTCAGCATAAATAGAAATCTCCCGCATAGTGAACAGGAATTCCCTGCATGAGTGGAAATCCTCAGCAGAGTAGGCATGTGTTCCCTACGAAGCTATCTTCCAGATATCTCCTCGGCAGTTGGCAGCCTAGAGCAGTTTGGTGAAGGGTTTGTTCCCCTTTTCATCCCCAACATGGCGTGTGTTGATGGAGAATTCAACCGAGACATTTCCTCCGGAGGTACTTGTAGTTATCCTCAGTATGTTGGCTTACAGCTTCTCCCCAGCGGGTTTACCTACAACTCATCCCTGGTAGGTTGCTTACAGCAGACTTTCCCCAGTACGATCTCCTACAGTCTATCCTCAGTGGAGTTGACTGGTTAGAGCCTGTTAATTGGTTTTTTTCCCCTCCTTATTGGAAATCTTCCCCTAAGTTGAGCTGGTGGTGAAGATGTTGCGTCCTTCCCCAGCGGAGCATTGGTTCTCTCTACTTAGCAGAGATGTCTCTCCAACAGATAAGAAGATTGTTTTGATTGTTGAAACTTTTGTTTGGCGGTTACTCCTCACAGAGGTTCATATCATTCCTTAATAAGTTCCTCAGTAGAGTTTCTTCTACGATGGATCTTATCCGTATTGAGCTCCCTAGTAGAGTTTCCTCTATGATGGATTTTATGTCTGTTCAACAACAAATCCCTGGCAGTGACCCTGTAGGTTCCCCAGCTAACTTTGCCTGATCCCAGTTTGACATTGGTATCCCCTTCAAGTGGAAGACATTTTCCAGTGTTGAAGGATTTTGAGGAATATGTTTTGATTCCTTCCCCAGTGGAGTAATTTGTTCCTTCTCCCGGTAGCAGAGATGTATCTTCAGCAGTTAGAAGAGAATGTTTGGTTGATGAGTACCTGGTTGGTGGTTGTTCCCCCCCAGAGTTTCACATCTTTCCCTGATAAGATCCCTAGTAGAGTTCTTCTACAACAAATCTTATTAGTATCTTTGCATGTTCCCAAGAATTGTTGGAAGATCCCCGACAGTTGGTAGTTGAGGCTTTGCTTATCCCCGGAAGTGGTCTTTGTCCCCAGCGGTGATTGTTGTCTCCTGGTATTTGATGCTCCCCACCAGAATTGATTTCTCCTGTGGGCCTGGCCTTTCTCTTTTGAGATGTTATACCGGATGTTTGTCCATTGATTTTCGGACTTGTTTGGGTTAGATATGTCTGTTTGTCAGCATTAATCATACATAAACCATGCATATACATGCATAATTATAGCATTCAGATATTCATGTTGCATTCTTTGCCATATATGTTTGCTTGTTATCTCCTTTTATTGGTGAAACGTTCTTCCCAAGGCAGATGTTTGTGTCTGATCTCTCCATATAGAGTCAGCCCCTTAGGCAGAAAGTGTCTATCTTTCCTTCTATATTCCCCATTGAGTTATGTCCTCGTGGATGTTTTTGTTTAAGTTTCCTCCCCAGTTATATATCTGGATGGAATTACTCCCCTGAGTTATATCCTCATTGGGTCGAGTCTTGTTTGATTGTGTCCCTCTAGTTTTTTCCTAGATTGACTCCTTTCTTGTTATTCCCCTGTAGCTCCCTGTGGTTTAGTTGTTCAATCGCTCAGTAACCAATAATTGTTCATCTTTTCCCCAGTGGATCTTTTTGGCCTTCTACCCAGTAACCGGTAGTTGTAAGTCCTATTTTTGTGGCCTTCTACCTAGTAACCGGTAGTTGTAAGTCCTATTTCTGTGGTTTTCAACCCAGTAACCGGTAGATGTAATCCCCTATTTGTTGGTTATCTTTATCCAATATTCGGTATTGATATTCCTTCGTTTTGAGTATACCACCCAGTAATCGGTGATATATCTCTTGGATAATTGCTCTTGTCAAGAAATTTATCCCCCGCGAGTCATCTTTCATTTACCCTTGTTTGGTAATAATTGTTTCTCCTTTTGATTGGCCATCATTTTATACCCAGTAACCGGTATCCCGATGTCCTTTCTTTTCGATCGATTTATCCTTTATTAACCTAGTAACTGGTTGTGGATAATCTTCCATGCGAGTATGTTATCTACGTTCTGACGATAATAGATAATATATCTCATGTGCTCTTCAGTCGAAGTCTTTTTCTTCCCAAGTCGAGTAAGATTCGTATTTCCTTATGGAATTGAATGTCCATCCCGTAAATTGAGTTTGCTTTTTCAGCCCTCCTTTTCGAATGATGAGTGTCTTGGATATGTTCCCAATTCACGTCTAGCGGGTCACCTATTATATGCCCAGTAACCGGTATCCCTGGTGTTCCTTCCTTCTGCTCCCTATTATGACTTTGTTGTCCCCTGTGGAGTCAGAACTTCCTGAGTTGAAATATTCCTTTTTAGGTCTTCCTCGGATGTTTTGGATGATCGATATCTCTCACCCTTATACCGGTCTTAGATATCCTTTCTCCCCGAGCGTGTTGTTCTCTCACCCAGTAACCGGTGTTTTGATGACATGTCTCTCTTTGAGTTTATTACCCAAATGTTGGTAATATCTCATTTTTTTCCTCGGCTGAATCCCTTAGTGGATATTCCCCACCTGAGTCCGGATTTTCATCCGAAGTATCCTTTATGGATAGTGTTTTTGTATTGGTATTCCCCAATACATGCATGTTTACGTCAGCTCGAGTCTTTCCATCGATTTATTTTCGTAGAATCCCTTCGTGTCTCCTAGCAAGTTTTCAAGTCGTGACCTGCTCACGCATTTCTACCTTCATTTTTCCCCAGAGTCTCTGTCTCCCTAGTGAGTGTATTACACCTTTGGAATTTTAGTCTTTCTCTGATTTCTTTTTCCTTTTTGGCCATATTCCCCCACAAATTATTAACTTCTGCATGCATACATCTACATCATGAGGTCTCTTAGGGACCAAAATTCGTCTCTTTCTTATTACTTAAGCCCATTCTACCTCGTCGAGACGAATATTTTAACCTTCATATCTCCGGCTAGAATGACCTTAAATAGGGGCATTTGTAAGACCCTAATTTTGACCCTAAGATCCCTCATGGCATCATATCATTGCTCATTGCATTGCCTCAAGGATCATAGCATCTTGGCTCCTTAACCCTAGGGTTGGGACTTGTGTGAGTTGGTTTGAGACCACTAAGCATGCTTGAATTGTATATTATTGCTTTTCTTATTTTATTTACTAACCAAAAGCACAAAAATATGTCACTAACATCTTTTGTTTTGAAGCTCAAGCAATCATGAGATCCCTTGCTCCTAGGAGGCTCCTATGCTCATTGAAGTGGCTAGATGAAGATGAAAGCAAGAACGAAAATGGTTCACAAAGTTCCAAATCATCATATATGTCTCCCAAGTATCTCAATTTGTCAATTTGATCAAGATAAACCAAAGGGCTTGAGGATTGTTTCCCAAGGAAACCCTAATTCAATTGTGCATTGACTGTGTCTTGCTCATGAAGCAACCTCAACCTATGATCAAATTAAATCAAGGGAATTTCTTTAATTAATTATTTTATGCATATATGAGCCTATGTGAGTATGCTAAATCATTCATTCATCAAGATTGGAAGTTTGGCCTTGAGAAGTTGACTAGTCAAGGCATCTGACCAATCTAAGATCCACTAAGACCTAACTTTTGATGTGTTTGTCAGATGAAGATGACCCCAAGATAAAACATGTTCTTTAGAACCATGTGAACAACTTTCATGTTCATCAAAAATCCATTTGAAACATGTAAGGTCATCATTCATTTCAAAACATTATAGGTCATTTTGATTGAAACCCTAATTTTGGGTCAACTTCCCAAGGACATAACTTCTTCATTTTTTATGATTTTGAGGTGAGACTAACTGCATTGGAAAGCTTAATGTGTATAATTAAAATGTTATTTTGGATACAATTTCATAATCCTAAAAGAAACAATGGATAATACAAAACATTATAGGTCACTTTGGACCAAAACCATTGAATTTGAAAAAAGTCCAACTTCAAGTGCCTATAACTTTCTCATAAAAAATCCAAATGATGCAAAATTTAAGTCTAAATTTATCATCTTGAATAGATATATAACTTTGATGTTGAAGGTTTTTCCATTTGAGGCTTGCATGATTGAAACAGAATGGCTTGAAGTTGGTCACTTTTGGCAAATTTTTCAAAGACATGTTTTGTACATCAAACTTCAAGACCATTTTTCATAACTTTACACACTCCAAATGGATTTTTTCCCAACATAACTTTTGTTCCTTATGTCAAGACCTTTCCAACCATTACTCACATGCCTATGTTTGGATTTTCTATGTGGGACTTTGGAAGAGGGGAACATTTATGTCCAATTATGCATTTCACTTTGAATTTTCATGCATAAGCCATTGCAGTTCAGATTGCACGTCCAAACCTTCTTCAAATGAGCTCAGCATTCATTTCCAATCAAGTTTGGGCCTCACATGCGCCTGTACAGGCCCATGCATGGAGGACCCAAAGCTTCATGCACACGAGTTTGGCACTTGCTTGCTTGCATCTCAGCTATAAATAGAAGCCTTGCCTCATTCAAATATCAACCTCAAGGCAACTTGAAACTCTGCAGAAGTTAAAACCCAACCTCACTAAAGGAAATCTGATTTTTATTTTTCACTTTCAAACTTGAATTTCAACACAATTAGTTGATCTTCAAGTTCCAATTCCTAAGCCTTGCATCATCATCATCTCCTGATCAAAGTGAAAGCAAGAATTGGAGTAGATCGTGTTGTTTAAAGCTGCACTGCAAAGGTTTATGATCCAACTGTTTTGATCTATATCTCATTATATAATGTGAATTGCTTGTGTTTAATTGGTTTTCTGAAGTCCTCGTGCAAGAGGCAAGCCAGTGGTGGCTTTGATTTCATGTTTTAGAGCATTTCAGTTTGCATACCTGGAAATTCAAGCTCAGATTTCTCATTCCATAGAGATCTTGAGAGAAATCCAAGGTTACAGGGGTGATGTACATCACCCCAGCTTCATTTTGGTACCACGTTTGTGCATTTTGGTTGAGGTTTGAAAACCTGCAAGTGGTGGCCGGAATCAGTTGGTCCACCAGAGAAGACGGTGGTTTCCACCACGGTCCCCACGTGGATGCACCATGGCCTTTGGATCTCACTTGTATGATCTAATCTCAGCCATGCTTTCTATTAACCTTTTTTAATTCAGCGTGTGACGCGTTTGACTAATGCCTACCATCGAAACGCGCTTCTGAGCCCTTGGATGTTGCCACATCAATTAATGAAGTCCATCCAAGGGGCGCTAATTTTCCTATTTTCTATTTTTCTGTTTTATTTTCTTTTAATTTCATTTTATTTCAAAAACTCATAACTATTTTATTTGGAATCACAAAAATATGAGACCAACACTAAATTTTTTCTTGAAAAATCTAGTTTCATAATCTGATTTTTAATTATTTTTGTGATTCCATTTAATATTTTTTTTTGTGAATTATTTTGTTTTTATTCGTTTTTAATTCATTTTAACTACTTTTTAATATTCAAAAATTCCAAAAATATTTTCTTAACACATATGGATCATGATAACTCTATGAAAAATATTCTCATCAATTTCTTAATTGATTTGAGATTTATTTGAGATTTTAATTCATTTGTGTTATATTTTTTTGCTTTTAATTGATTTTAAATAGTTTCTGTTTTCAAAAAATGTTGAGAAAATTTGTCAAACCTTGTTTGACCATGTTAGATATATGATGATTCAATTGGACTTATCCAAGTTGATTTAAATTGACTTTGAGATTTGACCATATTTTGTTCATTTTATTTTATGTTTTATTTTAATTCCAAAAAAATACCAAAAGATATGTTTGACTTTGTTGACCTCTAATCTTCATTCCTCTTCTGTTTACCATTGGTTGATGATGATTTCATTCACATTTGATCATTGTGTTTTGATTATGTCATTTGAATTCTTATTTTTTCATTTCATCTTCATCTCTCATCTTCTTCTTTTTTCTTTTGGCCAATGAGTTAATGATTTGTGGTTAGCCTTGACATATGAGAGGCTTAACCTTCTTTGATCCAAATCAAACTCAACTTGATCAAGATCAAGTGAGTTATTTTGTGTCCAAGATAGGTTGCTTCTTGGTCAAGCAAAAAACCTGAAATCCGCACAAGGCTTTCCTTCTTTTCTTTTGGCATGGCAAGTTGTAGGAGCTTGGCTTACTAGTCATGATCTCTAACTTGTGTTTATTTGCCACTTACGATTGCTTAACATAGCGCTAAATTGTCTTATGACACACTAACATTAACTACTAATTACTAACTTTTAATTCAAGCATTTAATTCTTGCAATTTACTTTAATGCAATTTATTTCTTGCTCATTTATTCATATTGCTTTTTCCTTTGCTCACTTGAGCTCATATTTTATGTTTATGCTATTTTCCTTTTGCTCATTTGAGCTCATTATTGTGTTTAAATATATTGTTGCTTTGTGATTGTTTCTGTCTTTGTTTGTGTGAACCCAATGCAAAAAGGAGAAAGGACTTAGAATTAGGACCTTACCTATGCTTAAAGGAGTTCAAGAGCAACTAGGCCTCATGCCTTTAGAATGCTAAATTTGTTGAAGAGCAACTAGGCCTCATGCCTTTAGAATGCTTAATCTTAAAGTTGACTTCAAAGGACCCCTAATCTAAACTCATTATTTCTCCATTATTCTTATTGTATTGTGAACCTTTAGATTGTTTGTTCTTGTGTGATAGGGATTCCAAACTTGAGATAGTAAGAATGACCATTGTCATGAATAGCCAAGTTAAGAGAGACAAGCCAAGTGGAGATCCTAGGAGCTTGAAAATAATATTTGTTTGATTGCTTGTTGCTTGATAAGTCCAAAGGAAAGGAGCATCTTGAATCATCTTTATGATCTCAAGAAAGGAACTCTGAGGGTTTTATCTCTTCTCTCATCTTTGCATGTTTAGGACTAGCCCTTCTCTTCTTCTCTTCACTCTAACCCAAGCCAAACTCATTTTGTGCAAACATTGACATTGTTTTTTCAAATTAGAAACCTAGGCCTTATGCCTTTGTTTTTTTCAAACTTTTTTCATTAATACTCATTGTGAATAAATCTTAAGTCAACTTTGACCTTATTTTGTAAATACTTCTAACTTGTAAATACAACTCACTTCAAGTTGTTTTTGTGGTTTCAATGACCACCTTTGTTAAAACTTTATTTCATAAACATTAGCCATAGGTTTGAGTTATCATAGTGGTTGATGTAAACCTCACCTTATCCTTAGTGATTGGACTATAAGTCTTCCATACTTATTATAGGGTGGATCCCTCACTAGTATGTTGAAGCTCTCCTCACATGGTGGATTGTTGGTTTAGGTTGAGTTTTCTCCCTTTGATAACAAAAGACCTTAAGGCTTTTGACAAATCAATTCACCAACTTATTTTGAGCTTTTTACCCCGAACTACGAGGTTTTGATCCTACCTTTGTGATGGTACATAGGCAATGGGTCTATCCATTCAAACAACAAAATTATAAATAATATGTATATTCTCTTCTCATCTCCCCAATCTTGTTTGCACAAATATTTTCACAAATACCAACCTACAATACACATTTGCAAAAAGGGCTCCCTTAGAGTACTAAGGATGTTTTGGGTGCTTAAAACCTTCCTATTGCATAACCAACCCCCTTACCCAGATCTCTGACATTTTTATTAGTTTTTGATTCGATAAAACTTCTTACTTGGTTTTTGTTCGCTTTCTAACCTTTCCTTTGGATAAATAGAAGTGCGGTGGCGACTCGAATTATATGCTTACTTTTGATTTCGTCAATAAATCTAAAGGTAACGAATACCCTGCTACACAAGTTCATCTGATTCACCATCTCCCAGATTAGGGTTTCCTTGAGGCTTACCCCTCAAGCAAGTCTTTTGAATCAAGCCATAAGCTCCAACCATCAGTTCTCTAGTGTGTAAACCTGCATTAGGGTTTTGAAGACCAAGATAAGGCCTAGGGAAGATCCATGAGATCATGTCTTGAGGAATTAGGGTTTTGAAGACCCTAGAAGATTGCATGGTGAAACTTTTGTTGAAATCAAACCTTCACCACCATCATTAGGGTTTCATATCCCTCATGCTGGTGACATGGTTGGCCCATGTCCTTGGGCTTTGATATCCATACAAACCCTAGCTTTATAAGCCCAAGTTTCTTCTGAATCCATGAGGAATGATGCATGTGGGTGAATTATGAATGTATGCAAGTGATCTCTTGATCAAGTGATTGGACTAATAGGTGAGAAAAGGGAAGGGAAAATTTTGGGGTACAATAGCTGCCCCTATTTAATCTTCTTGAACCTGAATACCAGAATTGCGGGAGCTTTTCGGGTATTCGAGGTGGAAGGTGATTAAATACTTACGTGCCCGAAATTTACCCAACCAGGTGGTCGAAGTTCTATCACCAGTGTAGGGAAGATGCTTTATGTAGTGCATGATGTATGCTTATTTTTTATGATGCATATTTGTTTGCTTATTTGTCATTTGTAGGGATCTGTCTTTATTGTGATGGGAACTCTGACTCGTCATCGAGGATTAGAACATAACTGCCGAGAAGTTTAATTGGTGTCGACACTGCCATTGAGAAATTTTCTTCCTGTTAAGGAACACTGAAAGGTCGGAACCCACATGGTGTCCCAGTTGATTGGATGCCACAGGTATCCAAGTAAAACTACTGTTGAGTCACCGGTCACCCATCAGGTTTATCGGGTTTTAACAGTAATGCAAAGTGTTTCTCTTTAGTGTAACTTTTTATTATTCCCCAAAATTTTAAAGCATTATGTGAGTAAGACAAGCCAATTATTTTGCATACAAAACATAGAATAAAATGTTTGATGGAATAACTGAATTTTATTAATATAGAATCTGTACATATGGTGAGTACAAGGATGCAAACGCCCTTAATGAGGACGTTACAAAAATTGAAAAAATAATTGAAATGGCAATGGGAAATATTTTTGTATGATTTTCTCCATTGATTACAACATTGGCCTCATTCTACCATATGACATGTATCCCCAAAACCTTGCTTCGAATGATGGTGATTAGATCGGTCCTTGACCCTATGATGTCTAGCTTGTAGCTTATGGGCTCAAGGATCATAGTCAATGCCTTTATCCCTAACTTTTTCCTGGACCTTTCAATTCTTTTCGTCCACTGGGATGCTCCTTTTTTCCTAAGCCGCCCTTTCGGATTTTCGGCTTAGCGAGCTTCATATGTGTTCCCTAACTTTTGCATGGACAAATCATTTTTTGGTCCGTCGGGATAGCCATTTTTGCCTAGATTCACCTTGCGGAGGTTAATCTAGCGGGCTTTCATCATTTCTTTTTAGGCATAATATTTTTTGACTATGTTTGCATTCACTGGTGAAGGAAAATCTTCCTCATCCATTGTTGTGAGGATTAGAGACCCACCTGAGAAGGCCTTTTTAACGATGAAAGGTCCCTCATAGTTGGGAGTCCATTTGCCTCGCGGATCTGAGTGAATGGCAGAATACCTCTTGAGCACGAGTTCTCCAACGCGTTACGCACGAGGAACAACCTTCTTGCCAAAAGCTTGTTTGATACGTCTTTGGTATAACTGACCATGACAGACGGCCGTCAAACGCTTCTCTTCGATCATATTCAGCTGATCATACCGAGATTGAACCCATTCAGCTTCGTCAAGATCAGCTTCCATGATGACCCTGAGTGAAGGAATCTCGACTTCAATCGGTAGGACAACCTCCATTCCATAAACCAGAGAGTATGGAGTTGCCCTAGTGGATGTGCGGACCGAGGTTCTGTAGCTTTTAAGAGCAAAGGGTAACATCTCGTGCCAGTCCTTGTATGTCTTGACCATCTTCTGGACGATTCTCTTGATATTTTTGTTAGCTGCTTCTACGGTGCCGTTCATCTTGGGCCGGTATGGTGAAGAGTTGTGGTGCTCGATCTTAAATTCTTTGCACAACTCCCTCATCATAGTATTGTTGAGGTTATTAGCATTGTCAGTGATGATCTTGCTAGGTATTCTATAGCGGCAGATTATCTCTTTCTTGATAAACCGGGTAACCACTTGTCGAGTGACGTTGGCATACGAAGCAGCTTCGACCCATTTCATGAAGTAATCAATAGCGACTAGGATGAATCGATGTCCATTGAAAGCTTTGGGCTCTATCATCCCAATCATATTGATGCCCCACATAGAAAAGGGCCATGGAGAAGTTAGAACATTCAACATAGTTGGTGGCACGAAGATCTTATCACTATATATCTGGCACTTATGGCATTTTTTCACAAAATTGTAGCAATCAACCTCCATTTTTGTCCAATAATAACCAGCCCGGAGGATCTTCTTGGCCATAGCATGACCCTTCGCATGTACACCCTCGCAGCCCTCGTGTATGGACTTTATGATTGTACTAGCTTCGTGTCTATCCACGCATCTGAGCAGTACGGAATCATAATTCCTCTTGTATAGTACATCACCGTTTAGGAAGAACTTGGAAGAGAGTCTTCTCAGAGCTTTCTTATCGATAATGGATATACCCTCGGGATATTGTTGTTTCTCCAGAAATGTTTTTATATCATAGAACCAAGGCTTATCATCAAGATCAGCCTCGATTGCTAGACAATGCGTTGGTTCATCTAAGTGGTAAATCTGGATGGACAGTGCTTCATTCTTCCATTTGACTTTGAACATAGATGCCAACGTGGCTAGAGCGCCTGCTAACTGATTTTCTTCCCAAGAAATATGGTGGAAAGAGATTTCATCAAAATAGGGTTTCAGTTTTCTGATATGCTCTTTATAAGGTATCAACTTGCTATCCCGAGTCTCCCAATCGCCTTTCACCTGACTGATTACCAGAGCTGAATCACCGAATACCTCAAGAATCTTGATTCTCAAGTTGATTGCCGCCTCTAAACCGTAGATACATGCTTCATATTCTACCATGTTGTTAGTGCAGTCAAAATACAATCTAGCGGTAAAAGGAAGGTGGAAACTAGTTGGAGAAGTGATAACAACACCTATACCATGACCTCGAGCATTGGAAGCACCGTCGAACACGAGCGTCCATCATGATCCTGGTTCGGGGCCTTCCTCAGGGCTTACCTTGAAGCCTGGCATAGTGAAGTCTTTTATAAATGTGATGTCTTCATCTGGAAAGTCAAACCTCAACGGTTGGTAACCTTCGACAGGCAGGTGAGCGAGATAGTCAGACAAAACACTCCTTTTTATTTCTTTTTGGGTCGCATACTGTATATCGTACTCGGTTAACAACATTTACCACCGGGCGATTCTACAAGTAACAACAGGCTTTTCGAATATATACTTTATCGGATCCATCTTGGATATCAATAAAGTAGTGTGGAAAATCATATATTGTCTCAGGCATCGAGCAACCCAAGTCAAAGCACAACAAGTCTTCTCTAAAAGTGAGTATCAGGTCTCACATTCAGTGAATTTCTTGCTGAGATAGTAGATAGCTGTAAGAACAAAATTAGTTCTACAATAGAATTCCAAGCTTTTGATGATAACAAAGGATGAAACCAAAAATGGCACCCTAACGAAAATTCTCTAAGTGTGCAGGACTCTGAACAGCAACAAAGGAATCTGATCGTTTTATCAGATACAAACCTTGATCAGATACAAAGTATTAGAAGATCAGATGCATCTGAGGAAGAAGTGTGCCCAAGAAGTTCTGAATCTGAGCAAAGCAAGATAGAAGGAAGAACCAGAAGCTCTAAACATCCACGGGTCTTAGTTCTGATAATCTGGAAGAACAGTACTCTGAGAAGCTCTGATGTAACCTCAACGCAATCTCCTTCTGACGTAGAACCCCGAGATAACAAAGACTCTGATGAAGTTTCTCCAAATCCAGAAAGAGTAACGAAAAGAATTTCTTCAAATGGAAAGGAAGTATTTTTAGAAAGAAATCATTCAGGGAGACAAATTGGTTATGGCAAGAAACACAGAAGTAATGACATTGAATGCTCATCAAAGGCCAATATTTTGTCATCACTCCAACGGTCCTTCTCACTACTATATAAAGGACAACCTACCTTATTGAGAGACACAACAACGCACAGAAAAATTCTTTACATTCTCTCTCAGTTTTTCACGAGCTGCTGCTCATACGTGAAAACACTTGTTTAAATATTCTGCTGTAATATTTGCTTACTCTTAGAAGCACTCTCTATTACAAATTTATTTTGCTAAATTGCTTTTGTTCCTCAAGTGACTATGCGTAGTCTGTATACTTGGGAGGACTAAGAGATCATTCTCTTAGACGTTTGGTTGTATTAGTCTTTCAAGATTAGTGGATTAAGTCCTTTTTGAAGGCGAAATCACCTTGGCCGGGTGGATTGGAGTAGCTTTGTGTTATAAGCGAACCAGTATAAAATCCTGTGTGTTCTTACTTTTGAAAAAGCTTTTAATTTCTAAAACAATTCAAACCCCCCTTTCTTGTTTTTCTCACCTTCAATAGCATGTTCTTTCTTGCATGTGTCATCGTGTTGACCCAGAATGCAACCCATGGATTCATCAAGCACTGTGAGGTACATAATGAGCGGCCTATCGGGAACCGGTGGTATCAAGATTGGTGGTTCTTGCAAGTAACTTTTTATTTTATCGAATGCCGCTTGGCAATCGTTTTTCCACACAATTGATTGGTTCTTTCTCAACAATTTGAATATCGGTTCGTTGGTAGCCGTCAAGTGAGATATGAATCTAGAGATGTAATTAAGTCGCCCAAGGAAGCCTCAGACTTCTTTTTCTGTTCGGGGAGCTGGCATTTCTTGGATGGCTTGAACTTTGTCGGGATCAACCTCAATACCCTTCTGACTGACTATGAAACCCAAGAGTTTACCGGATCGGACCCCAATAGTACATTTAGCCGGATTCAGATGCAGTTTAAACTTTCGGGGTCGGACAAACAACTTTCTCAGGTTTACCAGATGATCTTCCCCAGTTCTGGATTTGGCAATCATGTCGTCCACATAAACCTCAATCTCTTCATGAATCATGTCGTGAAAGAGTGTTACCATGGCGCACTGATATGTTGCCCCTGCATTCTTCAAGCCGAATGGCATGACTTTGTAGCAGTAAGTTCCCCAAGGTGTGATAAAAGTTGTATTCTCCATGTCGTCTGGTGACATCTTTATCTGATTGTACCCAGAGAACCCATCCATGAAAGAAAAGACAGAGAATAAAGCTATGTTGTCGACCAAAACGTCAAGATGAGGCAAAGGGAAGTCATTCTTTGGGCTTGCTCTATTGAGGTCTCGATAGTCTACACACATTCTGACTTTACCATCCTTCTTCAGAACTGGAACGATATTAGCAACCCACTGCAGATACTCAGAAATTGCTAAGAAGCTAGCTTTTAGCTGCTTCTTAACCTCTTCCTTGATCTTGAGTGCCATATCGGGTCTGGTCCTTCTGAGCTTTTGCTTGACTTGAGGAGATTCAGGCTTGAGTGGTAAGTGATGTTCAACGATGCTGGTGTCTAACCCTGGCATATCTTGATACGACCAAGCGAAGACATCAACATATTCACGCAACAACTCTACCAAATCGGAGTGTACATGCTCGACAAGAGATGCACCAACTTTTACTTCTTTTTTGTCAGTTTCAGAACCCAAGTTAATGACATCCACTGGTTCTTTGTATGGCTGAATCTCTTTCTATTCGTGCTCAAGGAGCCGTGCTAGTTCAGCCAGTAATTCACAATCTTCCTCACTGTCATCTTTAGCTTGGTTGATTGGAAGTCCAAATTCATAGTTGATTTTAGCCATGTCGTAATCAATGGTTTTATTTGCTCTACATATGATGAGCTTATTTTAGTATGCTTTTTTGAGAAAAGTGGGAAAAGGAAAAAATAAATCTTTTGCCATTTCGTTATTTTTAGTGAAAAAGGAAAATAACTGAAAGAAAGGGAACAAAAGTTTTGCATGCAGAAAATTAGTTTTTATTTATTCACATAATACTTTTAAACATGGGGGCCCTTACAAGCTATCCTCTCGTCTTGGGCGAGGACGAGGGATGGAGAAAACAAAATGAATTATGTTTTTTCCGAGTACACCATAGGAATCACGGTGGCTGTCCAATTGGGAAGCTTGAATCCTGGAGGACATCTGCGAACAAGGCTGGGTGCCCCTGGCTTGTTACCGCTGGACTCTCCAAAAACTTCCATGGTATGCTCATTTTGATAGTTGGCGCTACTGAACTTGACCGGGTTGAATTGCTTTTTTTTTAGTCACGTTGCATGATGCCGGGTGATAACCAATACCAAATTTGTCGCGCTTTTCTACCACATTGACGACCTTGCCCCAACCGGGAAGCGGGCCTTTCTCCAATGTCTGCTTGGCACTCTTTGCTGAGGATAAGATGATAGCAGATGATTGATTATTGTTGGCTATGGCAGAACTGACATCTTTAAATTCTAGACAGTGGAGCGGAACCTCGACGATCCCCTCATCTGTTTCAACATATCTGAAGGAGGAGAGTTCACTGACCAACAAATCTTCTTCCCGACACACGATTACCAGTTTGTCATCTATCAAGTATTTCAGTCTCTGGTGCAATGTAGACGTGACTGCCCCAATGATATGAATCCACGGTCTTCCCAACAGACAACTGTAGGCTGGGTTGATATCCATGACTTGGAATGTGATGTTGAACTGGTGGGGTCCAACACAAATAGGCAAATCGACCTCCCCAATTACCTGCCTTCGGGAACCGTCGAAAGCTCTAACGATCAATGCACATGTCCTCATTTCGGGCCCTTTAAACTATAACTGACTTAATGTAGTCTTTGGCAGTATGTTAAGCGAAGATCCAGTATCAACGAGGACTCGGGATAAGAGAGAGTTAGTACATGTGAGTGAAATATGTAGTGCTTTGTTGTGGGAATTTCCCTCAGGAGGTAGCTCTGCTTCATTAAATCCCAGATACCTATTGGCGGTGATATTGGCAACCACGTCATCAAATTGATCAACCGTGATATCTTGCATCACGTGAGCGGTATTTAGAACTTTCAGGAATGCTTTGCGATGAGCCTCAGAACTCAACAGCAAAGACAAAATTGATATTTTGGAGGGCGTTTGGTTCAACTGGTCAATAATCTTGAAGTCTCTTTTCTTGATCAATTTAAGGAATTCCTGACTTTCCTCCAAGGTGATACTCTTCTTGTGATCTTCAAGCTGTTCTTTCTCAACCATCGGCTCTTTACCCTTGGATGCTTCGGCCTCAGAAGCTTTATTGTCAATAACCCTCGTCAACACCAAAGCAGTCGTCACGATCAGAGCGGCCGGTACAACTGCCCCTGCCTGTAGAGTCGGAGCAAGAATAACCTTCTCCTTAGGCAGGATAACTGTGGGTGCTGGAGACACCCTAGGAGTGTATTTAGGAGCGAATACACGGTCGCTTCGAGTCATGCCTCTCATTCCAGCAATGTTTACGATTTATGTGTCAGGAATGCGAATTTCTCTTCCTCCCAAATACGTTGTGGTCTCATAATTCAAAGGAACTGCCTTAGTATTCTGATACAGGAACAGAGTGGGAACACGGAAATGAATTCGTTGAATCCTCCTAGAAGGAGCTTCAACCTTCTTTTTCCTATATACAATTGTTATTGGTTCAATTACTGCCACTTCTTCTGCTGCTTGAGATTTGGAGAATTGTATTAACCCTTGATCCATCAGTTCTTGCACAGACCCTTTCAACTGCTCGCAATCATTCGGATCAGACTCGCACACTGAGCAATAATCATGCGCCCCTTCTAGAAACCCAAAATATTTAAGCCTTTGTAACACAACAGACATCAGAGTCCTCACTTCTTCAACCCTCAGTATAACTTTGGTATTTTCCTCTTCAATCACGATGTTGATTGCCGCACCGCTATGATTCGGCAAAGGATTTGTCTTTACGTTCAGTTTTTCTTCGGAAAATGACAGAATCTCTTGGTCAATTAACTCTTGGATCCTCTTTTTGAGGGCCCAACAGTCCTCGGTGGAATGTCCTATATACCCTGCATGGAAAGCGCATGTGGCATTAGGATTGTGACGGCGATTGAAAGGAGAAGAAGCTACTGGCAGTTCTCTTGGTACAATAGCCCCTACATGGATCAGATACGGCACTTACTCTGCGTATGGCACCGGGATCTTATCAAACTCGGGACTATTACCAAAGTTGCCTCTATTATTATGACCTCGGTTTTATCCTCTGTTATCACTATTATATTGTTGGTTTGGATTTATCTGAGCGGGTGTTAATTGTTGATTGCATTTTTGCGGTTGATATTTGAACGACGGTTGCTGGTATTGAGCAGCGACGATGTATAGATATGGGTAATATGGCATAGGGGCCACTGGAAATTGATATGGGGGACGAGCCTTCATCGTTACAGTGTTTGCTTCCCCCTCCTTATTTTTAGCGAAGCCCCCATGCGGTCTCTTGTTGGTTGTCTGATGTGTGGTTGTGTCTGTGATTTTCCCTGATTTCAACCCACTCTCAACACGTTCCCCGATGGTTACCATGTCAGCAAAATTTGTCGATGAACTGTCAATCATCTTTTCAAAATATAGCTCATGCAACGTACCCATGAAGATGTCCACTAATTCATTGTCGGATAATGTTGGCCGAACACTAGACACCATTTCGCGCCAACGTTGAGCATATTCCTGGAAGGTTTCATTAGATCTTTGAGACTGATTCTGTAATTGAAGCCTTGTCGGGGCCATGTCAAGGTTGTACTTATATTGTTTCAGGAATGCCTCGGAGAGGTCTCTCCAAGACTGGATCTTTGAACGCTCTAGACTCATGTACCAATCCAAGGAAGCCCCAGCCAGGCTTCTTGGAAGCAATGGATCAAGAGATTGTCATTATCAATGTGTGAGGCCATTTTCCTGCAGTACATGGTGAGATGACTGCAGGGACAACTGAGGCCCGTGTACTTTGGAAGGTCCGACACTTTGAACTTCTGAGATAACACCATATTCGGGACCAAACAAAGGTCTCAAGCATTTATACCAAAGGATGAGAAACCCTCAATGGCCCTTACTCTATCGTCCAAAAGTTGGTAATCCGCGGGTCTGACCGGATCAACAACGGGATGAATGACCTGACTGGCTAGTCGAGAAGCTTCGGGAGCGATCGACGCAAGCATGTTCGAAGTGAACCACATCTGAGGCGGGTAGGAGAAACCCGGTGGCACAATCTGAGCAACATGTGTCGGCTGAGGATATTGCATTCCAGCCTGAGAATTGGGGGCTTGAGGTGCCCCTGTCTGCATGTGCTGGGATGCAGGGTATGTCAACATGGGCATGAAGGTTGCCCCAGGGTAACCAAAAGGAAAAGTCGGGACCTGATTGGTGCTCGCAGCTTGAGTGGTCTGATTGGGAAGCTGGAAGTGGAGGCGCGGGCCTAGGTATTCCTCTTCATCATTGGGGAGGTCGTCAGGAATCTGACCTTGGTTGTTATCCGGATCAGCAGCATCTGTAAGACCCCAATTTTGACCCTAAGATCCCTCATGTAATTCCATCACAAGCATAAGCATTGGGATCATACCTTGGCATCCTCATTACCCCTCTCTCATTGGGCTTGTTTTGGGAGAGATCACCAAGCACTTTGTGATTATATCATACTTTTATTTTATCATTTCACTACCCAAAATACCAAAAATATGTCTTTGTATTTGCCTAACCCTTTTGTAGGTAGGGCATGATCTCATTGATTCATCAAGATCGCATCTAGGGTTTAAGACCCTCATGAATAAATAGTACAATCAAGAATTGATTCAAGAATGGTTATGAACATCATATATGAGTCCCAATGATCGCTACGTGTTATATTGATCAAGTTTGCTTCAAGAGTTTGAGGGCGATTTGCCTTGGAAACCCTAGTTTTACTGGGTATCTTGAGAAACTTCTCCAACAAGCCATCTCACCAATTGATCAAATTTCTCAAGGGATACTTAAAAATTCATCATATTATGCATATATGATCTACCATGAGCCTATAAAGTCAAGAGAATTGGAAATTAGCAAGTTGGTTGATGGTGGTTGGCCAGATGGATTCATCTGATCAAAATTGGGTCTCCCTAGACCCTATCTCCTACAATTTTCACTACATGAAAATGATTCCAAGAGAAAACGTACTCTAAATGACATTCCAAACAACTTTGATGTTGAGTTCTAGAGCTAGTTTTGCTTGGAAAATCATTTTCTATGTTGAAACATTATAGGTCATTTTGTCTAAACCTTAATTTGAAAGTCTACTTCCCAAGGCCATAACTTGCTCAATTTTTATGAGATGAAAGATTTCCGAGTTGCACAATAAAATTCAATATGTCTAATACAACTCTGATGTTTGGAGTGGGAGCTAATTCAACTTTTTTGAGCATGTGATATGAGGCTACATTATAGGTCACTTTTGACTTATACCATTGATCAAGTGATTTTTCCAAACTTCAAAAATGCATAACTCTGTCATTTCCAATCCAAATTACATGACATTGGTGTCCACTTTTAAGGTCTTTGAGATAGCTAATGAAGACACTTTTCTTATTTTAAGCTCCTATAAAAAGTTAAGCAAGGTGGAATATTGAGATATATGGCTTGACACTTAGAAAAGTTTTGATATGTCAAATTTTTCCAAACTTCCACCTCAAATTTCTACAAGTTCCAAACTCCAAATGAAAAAGTGTTAAACATCAAACTTGTTCCTCTTAATCTCACCTTTCCAAAGAGCTCAAATTCATTAATTTTGGATGAGGAATGCATAGGCTACGCATGACTTAAACAGGCTGATATCATTTGGCCTGGATCCAACTTCAAGCAACAATGCACATGTGCCTTGCAATCTAAGCTAACTCCAACACATATGATCATTCATTTTGGACCTTCAACTATCATTTCATGGGCCTATGCGCGCCCATGCACCATTCGATCATCATTTTGCGAATTTTGGAAAGTGGAAGAGAGTGTGCAAATATCACATGATTTGGCTATAAATAGAAGCCCTTATGCTCAGAATTATGGACACCATTATGCCAACTTTGAATCCCCATTGAAAACCATTCACTCTCATAGGATAAACTTGATAAATTCATTTAAATTTGAGCTTGAATCTCCACTGTTTTGGAATTCAATTCTCCAGGAATCCATTGCTTCTAAACCTTTCCATTCCCTTCCTGCAAGTGATTGAAGTGAGTCCAAGTGCAAGCAAGCTCAAGATCCATCAAGTTCAAACCTCCATTGAAGGTAATTTGCAGAAATTTTAAACTCTTCGATTCTCTCAAATTCTTGCTCAATTCCATTGATTTTTTGGTTGTTTGAAGTCCTACCAATGTAGGCAAGAAGATTGAGTTGCTTTGAGGTCAAATCGAAGCAACTCAGATCATGTACCTCAATTTTTAATTCCACATATTTCTCAATATATTTGGAATTGGAATGAATGGAGGTCAGGTTCGAGCTCAATGCCATTTTTTCTTCAAGATCATGTCCCTGGTTTTTATTTTGGTGATGGTTCATCTTGACCAGTCCGGTGAAGCACACCGGGGAAGATGACCGGAGCTCTGGCTCCGATGATGAGGTGTCTTGCTTCTGAACCATAGGATCCTTCTCTCACGTTTTAATCTTGAGCGTTTGTTTGAATTACCATCTGTGCCACGCGGTTGACTAAGGAACTTGTGGAACGCGCATTTTGGATCATCAGATTTGCCACCATAATTAATGAGAGAGATCTGATGGTCCACGTAATTTACATTTTCTGATTTTTTATTTTAATTGAATTTTCTTCAATAATTCATATTAAATTTAATATTGATCCAAAAAATATGGGACTTTCACAAAAAAAATTCAAATATTTTTCTCTTTCATATTCTAAATTAAAATTATTTTTTGGATCATTATTAATATTTTTCATGAATTAATTGATTTTTCATTTGTTTTTTATTGTTTAAAAATATTTTTAAATGTCAACAAATTATGAATTTTTTTCTCCAAGGTCCTTTGACCTTGTTTGACCTATGATAAATCTCATGGCCATTTTTTGGTGTTTTGGTGAGATTTTAGGAATTGGAGAAAACATATTTGAATTTAATGCACTATTTTATTATTTTTAATTAAATAAATGCCATTTAAATTGTGTTGACCATTTCTATTGAATTATTTGAGTTTGCTTGTTTGTTGTTGGGCCTTGGTCAAGGTTGATTTGACTTTGTCAAATTAATATCATTGGATTTAGGGGATTGATGAAATGTACATTCCATCTCCCAAAATGAATGACTGATATTAATTTGGTAAAAGTCCTCCTTTGACCAATTTGTGATTGCATTCATCCCCTTCCCACTTCATCTAATTCCCCTTCTTCATTCATTTCCATTTGGCCTATGACATCTCAAAGTCCTATTGCTAGTTGATTGAAAGATTAACATCAATATGGATGAGATTAGGCCACACCTTTTGCATATTTTTTGTGTGTGGTATGTTTCATGAGCATAGTTCATAATACTATGTCTCCAATATGCATTAACACCAAAAGTCTATTGCCCGACCTCAAATAGTTGTGACTTTTACATAAGTCCAATTACGATTGCTTAACATAGCGCTAAATTTGTGACACAAAAGGCATAGGCATTCTAGTTAGTGAGATTGTAAGTCTCCCCTCTTTCATGGTATTGTGTCAAAACTTGGCCTTCTTTCCTTCCTTTGGAAGATGTTTTGGTTCAAGGATCCATGCTTGTGATAAGTGGGTTGAGTGTTCTCCAAAGAATGTATTGAAATGAAAAGCAAAACAAAACTAACTTTTAACTTACTAACCATTAACTTTTAATTTCAAGCTTTTACTTTAGTGCAATTTACTTTTAGCACTTTATATCATTTGCCATTATACATATCATTCTAATTGTTTATTTTAATGTAATAATCACTTTGTCCACATGGACCATATTGTGGGATGTGTTTTGTTTGTGTATACTTTGTTTGTTTGTGTGGTCTTTGACCATTAATGTACATAATAATCATAAAAACCCTAAAAGACTTTTGAGTGGGTTGTTGGTTTGACCTTGCCCAAATGGACTTAGAACTTAGGCAACATTCCTTTGCTGATGGACTTGGCCAATGCCAACTTGTTGAAGAACCAAGTGCTTGCAATTTGAAATTCATCTGATACATCTTTAAAGATCTCTCTAAGATTCATCTGCAACTTGATCATTGTGAAGCGGTTATCTTGAACCTGTGAGTTGTTGAATTCATCTGTTGCATGAGCCATTTTGAAGAAGATCATGATGTGGATAAGCTTGGATGAGGCCATCTTTATTTGATGCCTGGCTCTTCAAGATAATATAATTGTGCATTTGTGTGTTGCTTGTTTCTAAAAAGTCCAAGGGAATTCTGGGTTTCTATTGACATATTTGTTTATTGGATTGCTACCCATTTGGTCAGATCTTTTCAACTCTAAACTTTTAATTTTTGTGCATAGGATAGTCTCTTCATCTTCTCCCCATTTCTTTAATTTCAAAATCTCTCCCTCCATTTTTAAAAATCTTCTTTGAGTGAACTACTTTTGTCCTAAACTTTGACCACTTTTGCAAAGAGATAGAAACTTTGGCCTTATGCCATTGCATTTTCAAAATTCTTTTCTTAAGTCAAACTTGTAAATAAATTTAACTATACTTGACTTAAACTTTCAAAATGCCAAAAAGAATTAACTCATTCAAATCATTTTCAGGCCTTTGTGCCTTTCAAATCTATATTTGTTAAAATCAACACACTCATTTTAAAATTTATAGCACGAACTACGAGGTTTTGATCCCTCATTTTTATGTTGGTACGTAGGCACAAGATCGAAGGTCTTGTCAAACACAAAAATATAATTAATGAATTCTTTTCTCATCCCCCCATTCTATTTGTTTGTAAACATCATTTTGTACAAAATACATATGCACACAGAAAGGGCTCCCTAGGAGTACCTAGGACACTTTAGGTGCTAACACCTTCCCTCTGTGTAACCAACCCCCTTACCTGTGATCTCTGACTTTTATTAGTTTTTATTTGAAAACTTCTTACTTATTGGGTTTTGTTCGTACTTTTTCCCTTTTCCCTTGGAAACAATAAAAGCGTGGTGGCGACTCTTGTTAATTGATCTCTAGCTTGTCAATAGCTTGATGATCATGAATTTCCCGCTATAGAAATTAAGTGGCGACTCTGCTGGAGAGTAGTCTCCAGTGGGTTTAACCTACTTTTGTGTGTGAATATATTTGTATATATGTGATGTTTATATATATGTATGTGTGATATAATATGCTTGTTGTGCTTGGTGATCTCTGAGTGGTGAGATATGTTCTAACCCGAACTTGAGTGCAATTAAGATAGGAGGATGGTATAGTCATGTTCGACTTGTGTGGAGTAGTCCTTAACAAGTTGGCTTGAGATCCCTCTGCTCAGTGGAGACTCCTTTGGATTTGGGAATGTCACACAAGTATTTGTGGTTAGGAATTACTATTTCTAATTGGGTCTGAGAAGCTGGGGACTTTAGAACATATCACCCATCTTGGCCTATTTAGGACGTAATGCAGAAACTATTCAGGTTTAGACTTGATAACAGTTGTTACGCGATACTACACTCAGACGAGTTTCTCTTGAGAATATTATGGGTCGATGAGTCAGTCATCTTAACCTGTAATATTCGATAGATGGAATTAAGACTCTGGGAACTTTTTAGAACATGATCTACAGGTTTTTATCCTTAGTTCACTCCTTTGAGATGGTTCTTACCCAGACTCCATGCTCGTGACTTACAACAAACCCTTGATTCTTGGTTGATCCAATCAAGTCTTGTCAATATCAATGGAACTTGGGTGTTGATAAGTTGTAAATCATAATCCACCAAAATGGATGATTGATCTTGACAATGACTTGGTTCATCCCTTGATCTTTGTTTTCCTTGTGTGTGATTCCTTATTTATGATTGTTGCATTCATGCATTCATGCGCATCATAACATTCATCACACGAAATTTTCAAGGAACTAAGGCATCATTTGAAAATATTTTCAGACCATGGATTGTGGACGAAGGAACACTAAGAAGTACAGTTTCAGATGTCCCGACTTGAAAGAGTTAAGGAAGCTAGCATCTTTTGTATTAGATCCCTTGGACTTCAAACAACGTCATGGGAAACTTCTGTCCGTCTTGTCTGCTGATATGGTTGAAGGACTCTTGAGTGTGCTAGTGCAGTTCTATGATCCTCTCTACCATTGTTTCACTTTCCCAGATTTTTAGCTTGTGCCTACCTTGGAGGAGTATTCTCATCTTTTGGGGACACCTATTTCTAGTAGAGTGCCTTTTAGTGGATTGGAGGAGATTCCCCGATCTAGTATTATTGCTGAAGCTCTTCACTTGGAGAAGTCTGAGATAGAGGCTCATTGGGTTGCCATTTGTTTTCCTCATCAGGGAAGCTACCATTTTTGCTCAAGCTGGTAGTGTGGATGCTTTTGAAGCTATCTTTGTGTTGCTCATCTATGGATTAGCTTTGTTCCCTAACATTGACGGGTTTGTTGATGTTAACGCCATTAGAATTTTCTTGATTGGGAATCTTGTGCCTAGTTTTTTGGGTGATACGTATTTCTCTTTACATCTAAGGAATTCTAAAGGTGGTGGAATGATGGTCTGTTGCACTCCTCTTCTGTACAAGTGGTTTATTTCGCACTTGCCTCAGACGCCTGCTTTTGTGGAGAACAAACAATATCTACGGTGGTCTTAGAGACTTATGTCTCTCACTAATGATGATATAGTTTGGTAGGATCCGTCTTTAGGCAGTTTAGAGATTATTGATAGTTACGGTGAATTCTCTAATGTTCCTCTCATTGGTACACAAGGAGGAATTAACTACAACCCTGCTTTGGCTCGTCGTCAACTTGGGTTCCCCTTGAGAGACAAACCTAATAACATGTTGTTAGAAGGTCTTTTCTATCAAGAGGGTAAAGATTCCCAACATTTGAAGAAGAAGATTATGCACGCTTGGCATAATGTGCATAGGAAAGGAAGATCCGAGCTTGGTCCGCGCAATTGTGTAGCTTTGGAAGCTTACACTCTTTGGGTGAAGAAGAGAGTTGTGGAGTTGAAGATGCCTTATCCTTGTGAAAGACCTATGTCTATGGTTGTGGTTGAGCCATTAACTCTCCCTAACCAAGATGTAGAGGAGTTGGGAGACGCGCTCGCTAAGATGAAGCAAGAGAAGGATATGTGGGAGGAGTGTTTCCATGCTTTGAGCAACAAGTATGAAGAGTTGCAGTTGGAGTCTAAGGACAAAGATGCACTGATTGAGCTACTTGAAGACTGAGTGACAAAGAGACAGAGAGAGCCAGAGGTTTCATCTTCTAGCATGCCTCAACCTTCCGTTGCCTGGAAGAAGATTGTTGACCAGCTTGTCCTCGAGAAGACTCAGATGAAGGCTTCTTTTGAGACCGAGATTCGTCGCATTCGAAGGAAGTACGCGCCTTCAGCCAGACCTTCTGACATGGTTGTTAGGGATCCTTAGGATGACTAGTCTCCTTTTCTCTTGTATCTTTTTATTTTGGTTTCTGAAATTGTACTCAGTGTAATCCTTCCAATTTATATAAATAAAAAGAATTTTTTGTTCATATCAAATTGTTGCAATTGCCATTTCAATATTATATATATATTTGCAAATGATACAGTAAGTTCTTTGGAAATAAAAATAATCAAGCATTGTTGTAACACCCCAAAATTTGCCCTCCTCATTCATGCATTCATTTAGCATTTCATATTGCATTTCATCATGTCAATCAGAATTAGATCCAAGAAACTTTTTACAAGAAAAAAAAAAGAAAAAAAAAGAAAAAAAAAAAAAAAAAAAAAGAAAAAAAAGAAAAAAAAAAGAAAAAAAAAAAAAAAAAATAGAAAAACGAAATAAAAAAAATAATAATAAAAAAATAAATAAAATATAACAAAATTTTTTGGACTTGAGTCTCTCTCATTTGAGCCCACAAAACCATGAAATTCAGTCTATAAATACCAAGGCTTCACTTGAGAAAAAGAGAGAGAAGCAAAAATACTCTGAGGTTTCCTTGGAACAAAACCTTGAGGAAAAAGATAGTGAGAGAAGAGCTAACAAAGTTCAGAGCAGCCTCCAAATCCTGAAGGGAACTCAACTGCACAGAATCACATTTGCCTCACATAAACCCTAAAGGTTGTTTTGTAAACCTCACGGGTGCAACTCAATTTCAATCAAGCTCTCCAATCAGGTTTGCCCTATATCCATCATCTTTATGCCTTTAATTTGAATGCTCTAAATGTATGAGGTATTATGGGTGAATTTGATACCCTTTTGATGCATGTGTTTGACAAGAGGTTTAGGCCTCCTACCCTTGGTTGCTTTTTGTGAGCTTTTTTATGAATTGAAAGAGCATGATTCATGTGGTTACATTTTGATTTGGGGGCAACTCTTGGTTACCCTATCTTGTTTCTCTAACCTGTTTGTTGATTTTTGTTTTTGTGAGGGCTCACATGACTTTTGCAGAGATGGTTTGCGTGGTTTTCCCACTTTATTTGTGGGATACCCCCTGGAGGTTCATTCCGATTACCTATACTGACTCACCTTTCTTTGATGGCATTAGCTTGGGAGATCCCTGGGTTTCTTACTCCTTTAATTGTTGTTACTTCGGAACTTTATCCGTGTGGTACTTTTACCTCTTTTCCGCATTTTATCGCTTTCTTAGCTGGAAGACCTCGAAAGGAGGCATTTGTTTTCTTTTGTTTATTTACTTCTGAGCCCCTTGTTGGCTCATTTACTTTATACATGTTTGTTTTGTATGTGTTCGTATCCCTGCAGGTAGCGCAGTTCCTTCGTCAAGGACTGCCTTTTTGCCCTTGAGCATCCCAAACCCTAAAACCCAAAGCAACACGTTAACTCCTTCTACTACAGGCGAGTAAGTCTCCAAAGGTCGAGCATCCGGTAGATTGCGTAGTAACGTCGTTCATCTAAAAAACACAAAACAAACAAATAGGTTAGCCGAACTACGGTTTGCTCTGATTCTCATTCTAGATGAGATACGTAGGCATAAGACGCGATGTCTTAGCGAGCACAATTACCCTTAACCCCTAGGTAGCCGAGCTACGAAGACTCTGATTCTCATACTCATATGCGATACGTATGCAGTGGATGCGACATCCGCGCGAGTCAGTTTCATTTAACCCCCTTTTTTAGTAAATAACACATTAGATAAACCCATACCCTTTAGACAAGAACTACAAAAGTGGATCCCGTAGAGTACTACGGATGCGTAGGGGTGCTAATACCTTCCCTTCGCATAACCGACTCCCGAACCCAAGATTTGGTTGCAAGACCCCATCTTGTCCTTTCCTTTTTCAGGTTTACTTCGAGCGTTTCCTTTCCCTCCTTTGGGATGAATAACGCACGGTGGCGACTCTTCTGTCATTTTTTTTCGCCGGTTGTTTTTTCGCGCACTGTATTTTTCAGATTGCGACAATTGCATCTCATGCATCATTTGCATAAGCAGGTTTTTGCCAGGTGTCTGATTGGTGTTCTTCTGTGCTTTAGCCAAGCTGACTCACCGGTACAACACCAGAGCCAATCATCAGAGAATTATGGAACACCTTGAGCAAGAGAATAGAGAGCTGAAGGACGAAATTGCCCGACTAACTGCCATGATGGAGTCAGTTCTTGTTGCTCAAAGTCAAGCTTCTCCAACGCCTGCAACTCCTCCCGCAAAGATTTTTATCTCATAAGTGGTTACCTCTACCATGCCTGCTGCCACTGCCCACTTTACACCAAACTTGCCTGCCGGATTCCTGTGGAGAATGCGGCCCAATTGTGTAACAGAAGGCTTCGCTCCTACCTTTTGCTTCCATGCCGGCATCTAGCCCGGTCATGTCCGTGCCACCTTCAGTTGTGCACACTTTGCCTCGCGTAGAGGATACCATCTATCACTCTGAGCCGTCTGAGGATCCGGATGTCTATGAAAAGATGGATTAAATGAAAGACCAATTTCTTGAGCTGCGCAAGAAATTGAAAACGCTGAGTGGTAAAGATCTGTTTAGGAAGAGTGCTGCTGAACTGTGCTTGGTACCCAATGTCAAAATCCCAGTGAAGTTCAAAGTGCCTGACTTTGAAAAATATAAGGGGAACTCTTGTCCGCTTAGTCATCTTGTGATGTATGCCCGCAAGATGTCATCTCAGACCGACAATAATTAATTGCTGAATCACTACTTCCAGGATAGCCTGACAGATGCTGCACTCCGTTGGTATATGGGGTTGGATAATGCAAGAATCCACACTTTTAATGACCTGGGAGAGGCTTTTGTGAAACAGTACAAGTACAACATGGATATGGCGCCGGATAGGGACCAGCTGAGGTCCATGTCTCAGAAAGATAATGAGACATTCAAGGAGTATGCCCAGCGATGGAGGGAGTTGGCTGCCCAGATCACTCATCCTTTGGAGGAGAAAGAGATGACAAAAATATTTCTGAAAACCCTGAGTTCATTTTATTATGAACGCATAATCGCCAGTGCCCCCAGTGATTTTACCAAAATGGTAAATATGGGGATGAGACTTGAAGAAGGGGTCCGTGAAGGACGATTGCCAAAAGATGAGGCGTCGACGAGCAAGAAGTATGACAATAGTTTCAGAAAGAGGAAAGACAATGAGACAAATGCAATTTCTAGTGGGAGGCAGAGGAGGCCTCAAATCAGAAGAAATCAACCACCCCGTCAAAATCATCATCATCAAGTATCTTCCATTATTCCAGTATTCTCTAATCAGCAAACAACACCAATTCAGCAACATCAATAACAACAACATAATCAACGTCAACAACAACAACCGCAACAAAGAACAAACACTACAACAACAACAATTCCAACAACAATCATTATCATCAGTAGAAATTTGAGAGGAAAAAGGTCTCTTTTGACCCGATTCCTATGTCGTATGCAGAATTGTACCCATCTTTAGTCCTCAAAAACTTGATTCAACCGAGGAACCCACCGCAGATCCCAGAACCACTTCCTTGGTGGTATAAACCTGAGTTTCGTTGTGCTTTTCATAGGTGTGCACCTGGGCATGATATTGAAAACTGTTATCCGTTGAAGTATGAGGTGCAAAAGCTTATGAAGAGTGGTATGGTGTCCTTTGAGGACCGTGCGCCTAATGTGAAAGCTAACCCTTTGCCCGCTCATGGGAACTCTTCGGTAAAAATGGTGGACGGTTGTCCTGGTGAGTGTCGCATTACGCGAAAAAACCGGCGGGAAAAGACACAGAGCCGCCACCGTGCGTTATTTATCCCAAAGGAGGGAAAGGAAACGCTCGAAGTAAACCTGGAAAGGAATGGTCTCACGACCAGAGATTGATGGGATCGGGAGTCGGTTATGCGAAGGGAAGGTATTAGCACCCCTACGCATCCGTCGTACTCGACGGGATCCACGCTCGAAAGAATAGAAGAAAGATTGCTAGAAGACTGCTCAAACACTGCACACACGCTGGAAACACAGATGAGACGGAAGAAACGGGACTCGGCAGGATATCGCATCCTGGACCTTCGTAGCCTGTCAGACACAGACATCAGAGTCGACGTAGTTCGGGGACAGGGGAAACGTGCTCGCTAGGACGTCGCATCCTATGCATACGTATTTTCTCTAACCAGAGAAAGAATCAGAGCACTCGTAGCTCGACTAACGCACGCCAAACAAAACACAAATAGGAAACCGACTGCCAATCGCTGGACTTACGTCAGACTCCACACAAATAGGCAAACCTGGAAACCGAATGCCAATCGCTGAACTTACATCAGACTCCGAACCGACAAACACACACAGGAAACCGACTGCCAATCGCTGGACTTACGTCAGACTCCAACAAACAAACCCACACAGGAAACCGACTGCCAATCGCTGGACTTACGTCAGACTCCGAACACACGCAAGGGGATGAAAAAGAAAAAGGGCGCTCGGAGAGATCAACTCATCTCCTGCCTACGTACCTCATCTGGTATGAGGATCAGGGCGACGTAGTTCCCCTAAACAGGGAAAGAACTTCTATCCTAACCAGAGACTAGGGAGATAACAGACTACTAGGGAGACTACGACTCGAGCCTAGAAGTTGTCATGCATGCGATCCCTATGTTCACTACGCCAAAAAAGACCTATGAGAGCGCTTTTTTTGGCCTTTAAAAGCGCTTAAAAGCGCTGCCGTAGGTGGCGCTGCTATAGGTTTTAGCAGCGCTTTTTGTTTACTAAAAAGCGCTGCTAAAGGTTGTCAATAGAGAGCGCTTTTTAGTAAAAAGTGCTGCTAAAGGTGGTATATAGACAACCTTTAAGAGCGCTTTTTACTAAAAAGCGCTCTCTATTGACAACCTTTAGCAGCGCTTTTGAGTAAAAAGCGCTCTTAAAGGTTGTCTATATACCACCTATAGCAGCGCTTTTTACTAAAAAGCGCTCTCTATTGACAACCTATAGCAGCGCTTTTTAGTAAAAAGCGCTCTCTATTGACAACCTATAGCAGCGCTTTTTACTAAAAAGCGCTCTCTATTGACAACCTTTAGCAGCGCTTTTTAGTAAAAAGCGCTGTCTTTTCCTCTAGTAAAATAACAAAACGCTGCCTTCAGTTTAAGCCTACCATTTCAACCTGTAATATTTTTTGGGAATAATCCCATAAACCTGTAAATCAAGCCTCTCTAATTCAAGCATTTGGAGTCATAATCTATCCATGAAAGCAAACCAACACAAGGATAGATAGGCACTGAACACATTTGGAGTCATAATTCAAGCATTTGTAATTTTTTAAAGCAAACCAACACAAGAATGAACACATTAATCTATCCATGAAATTAAAGATATCACTAAAATTATAAAGAACTATACACAAGTCAAGGTTTCAGTGCATGAATAACCAAAGATATCTTCCTCCATATCCAGTAAGCGAATAGCACCAGCTGTTGCCATATCTGATGAGTCAACAAGTGTTTCAAGTTAATTCCTTTGCAAACTCAATGCTATAATTTTTACAACCATAGAAGCTATATTTCCCTATTAATTACTCAGAGAATAAAGCTGACATAAACAAGTCTTGAAAATATGCAGCCCTGCTACTTCTCTCTTCAACATCCTGTTCATTGCCGCCAGTACTCGGTGCATCTTCCCCTCCCAAGCTGCAAGCATAAAGCCATCACCAAAATTTCAGTATTGAGTGCATTAAACAAGATATAACAAATATTTAAATCATAAATGTTTGGAATGTGGGATTGCAAGCACTCAGGCACATCTGAACCGTTTGCTTCAGATTGCACGGTTCAGATTTCAATTAAGATTTTAAAATTTGGACAGTTAGATGTTAATCAAACGTATTCAAAGATCCAATTCAAAGGGTTGTGGCTGCATAAACACAGATCCAATTCAAATACTGGTACATGTTTCATAAGTAATTATATAAACATATTCAAAGAGACATACAAAAGGCAGTGACATACAACTCTACAAAATTCAAGGTTTGGAATGAAAATTTTCATATTCATAAATTTACTGAGTAAACCTCTTGCTACGTGATCCATTGAATTGTTAACATATAGATATGGAGATAAGTGTAATACCTTTTTGCAATTGAAACGCCTTCTGCAGCAGTAACATCTGAGGCATCAGTCATGTCATCTTCATCTGAACTGAAATCAGTGAAGCTTTGACCATCAAGATTGTCCTGAGATGCTGACAAAGCTGAACCGGACATTCTTTCATGTTTGTTTCCCTCTAGAGCAGGTTCTTTCCCCAGATTCAGAGCAGACCAAGCGCGCTATATAGAAAATATACATTGTTGAATCAACAAATTGAATTGAGTTATATAAGAATCTTCCTACTATGTTACAATTAAAGTGCATGAATCCCAGGATAAGCAGAAGATACCGAATGCGTAATTGCAAAGGTTGAATTCTTTACAGTCCTTATCGCATCCTCCCCAAACTTTTCATCACAAACTATAAGAACAGCGAAACAGTCAATGAGATATCAAATTTCAATTATAACAAAGGCATTATTATGAATCAATCAAAGTAGAAAAAGGAAACCAAATCTAACAAAAATGAGAATATAAATAGTGTAGCAATAAGTTGTGCTAAACATAAATTTTTGAAATCCAAGAGGTCATACCATTTTATTTGCATCAAATTCTTCTGAACCACCGATGTGCATGGAAACTTCAATGTCAAAATCACATGCATAACATTTTACAATACATAGTAAAACACGATCCAGACCAGTTGGATTGAACGCCGGAATAGCATCTATTAGACACAGAATTATATTAGCATCAGAAAGTATTTCTAGCACAAGAACTGCATTTTCGACGAGTTGAAAGTACATTTCAAAATTAAAGAGCATTCGAAGAACAAAACTAGTTACGCCACACTGTTAACAAAAAAGAATAGCTTTCCGAAACACATACACATTGTTAACTAAAATGAAGTAAAAAGAAACAACCTTTTTGATGGGCAGAAGTAGTTCTGTCATTAGTAGCCACATTCCAACGAATTCTTCTGCGGTCTGGGCCGCAATTTGTGATGCTTCTGTTTCCATAGGCACGAGTCCTTATGCGTCCGAGTGAAGACGGAAATCTGCCATATACAGTAAAACCTTGAGGCTCTTGAACAAAGTTGGGCATTCTCACTCACCAACAACTACTCACCAATACTAGTTTTTGTTAGATGGGTTGAGAGATGTAGGTTCTTCATATTACAGCGAATTAGCATAATAATGTGTGGCATACAATGTCCTATAATTATATGATATATCACTCACCAAGCCAATTGCAAATAAGATCAAATTCTCCAACATATATAAGAACCTTGATTCCATCCTCAAGAAGTGGTGGAATATCCCCTTCATAGTTTTTCATCAAATCTTGATTCAAAGCTCTATGCACTTCATTGCTGCATGAAACAAACTCTATGTCCCCAACGCCTAAAGCATCCCTAACTGTCTTCTTATTTAAAAGTGTCTCCACATTTGAGAAATCATAACACAACGATCCCTCGCATTTCTTTCTGATGTCATAGTACTGTAGTTTATGATGTATCAATTTCGTTAAAATATAACTTGAAATTTACTTAAATTACATTTAGTTTTGTTCGGTTATGATTGCTTACATTAACATTGCCTGCAACGGAAAGAATGCTGGAAAATATCTGTTCACATTCATCTGCGGCTATATTGCAACTATCTCCACCTTCATTCTCTAGAAATCAAACATAAACTATAAAAAACATAATATCGTTGAAAAACCATATATTTCTGCGAATTTAAGAAAATAGTAGTTTGATGACAACACTTTGTACTAAATAGATGTGTAATTGATCATGTACCGCAAGTTTTTGTGGCATCCAGACAAGATGGGACCAATTTGTCGATATCAGCTTTATCTTCCTTTGTAATCAATTTGTTATCAAGTGCAAATTGAGTGTATGCTTGATATTGAATTCTTGGGTTGGTCAATCCATTACCAATAGCTAAACCCTGTTAACACGAAGAAATGTTTTTGTTAAAACAACAACAGAGACATCAAAATGTTGATTTAAGGCATTAGAAGTTTAAAAAATGTGTTGGTAAATTCATAATATATTATTAGGATATTGTAAGAGACCTTGAAGTTTATAATAATTCCTTCTTTGTTTTTGTTTCCTTTGTGAACCCGGGATGCGAGAGCTGGAATATAATGTCCAGCATATGATTCTCCGGTAATATAAAACTCATTCTTAACGAATTGAGGGTGTTCCTTGAAAAATGCCTGTAATAATTTAAAAAAAAAGCTCAAGTTAATGTCATATAATTTATACACATCATGTAATTCATATCCTGATCACTTTATGAAATGCTTCTAAATTAATTAGAAGAAAACAAAAGATATTTTATATACGTGCAAGAAAGTGTACAAATCATTGCTAACACCAGCTTCATCCGTAGGAATATCATTTTCATCAGAACTGTAGCTGAAACCTGTCCCAATGGGTTGATCAACAAAAATAATATTTGATCCCTACAAAATAGGAAAAACTCTTAGAAATGATGTTAATAATCCGATGATGATATCAGAGTTCCATGAGTTTGAACCATCATAAACTCATGACATAATCAAAACAAAGACGTTTCATATGAATAGAATGGTAATACAATGTCTTTGGTTTTGGTATGACTCAATACATAAATGTCCTTGGAACAAAATAGTAAATGTTATTATTACCTTGTCCCAACCATATTCATTCCATGAAAGAGACAAATCATTGTTAATTTTGAAAGGTCCATTCTCATAAAACAAAGCTAATTCACTTGCACAACCTGGACCTCCAGTCAACCATATCACAACTGGTGCATCCTTAGCACCATTTCTTGATTCAAAGAAAAAATAGAACATCCTGCAATTTAATAACATATCAGTTCATTCCTTCCTACTTTCTCAGCAAATTTAAACAAATGTTGAAAAGGCACTGATTCTATTAGAACTCCCAACATTATTTCTAAGTCAATGGCGATGCAAGTTACAGAATATCATTTATATCAGAACAAGATGAAACTTTCGGTAAGTTACAGAATATTAAGCAAACATAGTCACAAACTCTAATAATCGATACTGACAAATAAATAACCCATAATGTAGCAATGCAAGTCCATTCAAACCAAAATCGACCACCTATTCTTTGACTTCTAGGGAAAAACAGAAAGACACGAAAACCTAACCTTAAAACGCAATGAGATTTCCAGGTATTGAATCCTTCTCTTTCGAATGCAGTCTCTTTCAAATTTGCAGTGTTTATCGTTGAGATTTCCAGGTACTCTGTGGAATTTTTTTCAGGGCAGCGAGAGCTTCGAACGAGAGAGAGTGAAAGAGGGATTTCTGAAAGTCAGGGATTTTGTAATATTAGATTTATTATAATTTTTATAAATGACCTATGAGAGCGCTTTTACCATGAAAGCGCTTTCATAAGTGTGAAACCCATGAGACCTATAAGAGCGCTTTTACCTTAAAAGCGCTTTCATAAGTGTGTGAGACTGAGACCTATAAGAGCGCTTTTACCTTAAAAGCGCTTTCATAAGTGTGAAACTCATAGATGTGAGACTGAGACCTATAAGAGCACTTTTACCTTAAAAGCGCTTTCATAAGTGGAGACCTATAAGAGCGCTTTTACCTTAAAAGCGCTTTCTTTACATAGGCGAATTTTTTTTCAAGCTATTACAGCGCTTTTTTTAAAAAGCGCTTTCTTTTTGGTGCTGCCAAAAGCACTTTTTGGCGTAGTGGTTGAGGTCTCTATCCTAACTTGCACAGGAAGCAAGCTAGCCTAAGCAGCACATCATCAAACACAAGCACAAAAGAGCAAGCACACACACTATATGCAAACAAGTGGCTCATACAAGGCTAGGCTTTAGTCAAGGGGTCAAATCAACCTCGACAAACAAGCTACTGGAATGGGGTGTTTTTAGCTCTTAACCCTAACATTGAGAGTTAGGGTGAAGCAGATGAAATGGGAAGTGAGGGTAAGACCTCACAGCTCTTATCCCTGGCCTGGGAGAGCTTGAATCAAATAGAAAGTGTGGGAGTTCAGAATGAAGGAACTCTTCTCCACATGACTGACACAAAAAGATCTTGGGTTCTTATTCACAATGCATCAACACATGGTGTGAGCAAAGTGAATGACACAACTGAATAGCAGGGGATGGATTGCACATCCCTTTTATCTGCCAATTGCCTCTTAAGAGGACTTAACCTGCTTGGCACAAAATTAAACAACCACAAACATTGCCTCTTAAGGAGGGCTTCAGACAGGTGCCTGCCAAAGTAACATGACAGGTCTTCCAGACTACATGAAGATCAAGGAATTATACCTCAATGGTATGCCAACCACAAGCAAAGCAAAGCAAAGTTCAAATGAACTTAAAGCAACTTAGGTACCTCTTGAAGAGAAGATTCTGGTTTTGCACGATCCAGCACTTGTAGTGGTCCAAATATCCTTCTGGATACTTGTAGTGATAATTGATGAAGAATTGAAGGCTCAGAAACGTGTAGATCTAGCTCAAATTTCAAATGCCATGGCAAAGTCATTGAACTTCAAGTGCTCGAAAATGGCTCCAAAGCTTCAAACAATTGATGGATTCACACTCAATTACAATCACTGATCATGAATCTTCAACAAAAACAAGGTGTTATGTTGAAGAATTGCGAAATTTGATTATGAGAAATTTTTGGAGGGAGAGAAAATTGTGAGATCTAGATCCAGAATTCCCACCAATTCTGTTGTGATTATCAATATATACTCTCCACTAATCACATACTAATCAAAATTAGGCATGGCTTAGTTCAAATTAAACAAGATAAGGTGTTATGATCAAAACTTGAAAATTGGAGGGTGCATGGCTATTTCCACGTGAACAGTGCCATGTAGCTGATTATTTTCACTCAAAATAATTTTTAAACATGATGGCAATGGTGGAAAGCTCTCATGATGCATCAATTTTAAATTTCCAATTTTCCCTCCAAAATTGACTTGAATGCACAAATGATCATGTGATAACATTTTATGCAATTTGATGAGGTATTTGGAAAATTCATGTCATGAGGAGAATTGTGCGAAAAGAAGCACTCAAATTGGAGTTTTGGTTCAAAAGATATGGTCATTTGAAGTTTCAAGCACACTTTGCCATGATTTGATCATAACTCTTTGACCATTCATCAGATGCTCATGATCTTGGACTTTTTGGAAATGGGAGAGAAAGATCTTCAACTTTCATGTTGGACAAAAATTAATTTGAAGCTTCTTTGGTGTTGGAAAGTTGAGTTGAAGTTGGTCCAAAACTTGCCATTTTTGGAAACTTTCAAATTACAGGTCATTTTCCATTTTTGGAAACTTTTGATCTGGCTTCAAAATCTTCAATGTAGATATTTGGCATGTTGAACAAACCTCTTTTGGACATGAATGAGGTGTCTCAAACCCTTTCTCCATCTCCTAGCCCTCAGTTGACTTGCAGTTGACTTTTATGGGCCTCAGATGACCTGAAACTGCACTATGGACTTTGAGCCTTCAACACTTGGCCAAATTGCATCAAGATGATCCTTGATTCATACAAACCCTCTAGAACAACCATAGGGCCTTCATCTCATGGAAATGCTTGGTCTCTTTTGCACAGATGAATTCTCCTGATGCCAGTCTTGACTAATGAAATGCAATGCACTATGCAGTGTTAATGTATTGTTAATGTGATGTCAATGACCTAAAAAATGAAATGAATGTACAAATGGGGGTGCAAATTTGAGGTGCTACAGTGAGTACAAAGTTTTTTATGTGTGTTTTATCCGTGGATCCCTGGTGCAGATACACAAGGACATTTGTATGGTGAGTGACTGTGTACATGATCACGATGGTTGTGATATTTGTAGCGTGAATCCCAGAGGGTGTGTTGTGGTGAAAAGGGACATCCAACGTCTGATGGATGAAGGCATGATTTGTCAATCCCGTCATGTAGATGACGACGTCAATGTCATAGTGCCCGTTTTCAAGCAACCAGAGCGGTTAGAAATTCAGTATGATAGCAGCAGCAGCAAGAACGTCAGCAAAAGATCAGTATTGTTGTTGGTAATACAGTTAGCAGGCACAATCCTGTATACATCTGATAAGGTTGTACCGTACCAGTATAATGCTACGATGATAAATAATGGTCAAGAGGTTCTGTTACCTACGACCAGTTCAGTGGTGAGCATTACAGATGTTACGAAGGTGACCCGCAGTGGTCGAGTATTTGGGTCGGTGTTCCCATAAAATAAAGAAGAAATAATTGTTGGTAAGAAGGCGGAGGCGCCTAATGTAGATCCAGTTGGTTGTTCAAAGAATAAGTCTGGTGAATCCAGCAATTTGAAAGCCAACAATGATGATGAGGTACTCCGATTGATTAAGAGGAGCGAGTTTAATGTGGTTGAGCAGCTGCTCCAGACTCCCTCAATGATTTATGTGTTGTCTATGTTTTTGAATTCTAAAGCACACAGAGAAGCACTTCAGAGAGTTCTTGAACAGGCATATGTGGAGCAGGATGTTACTGTAGATCAATTTGATCACATTGTGGCTAACATCACTTCATGTAATAATTTGAGCTTTTGCGATGAAGAACTCCCTGAGGAGGGAAGAAATCACAATCTGGCTTTGCATATTTCTATGAACTGTAAGGAAGATGCTTTGTCAAATGTGCTTGTTGACACTGGTTCGTCACTCAACGTGCTTCCGATGTCAACTTTGTCAAAGTTATCTTACCAAGGAGCGTCTATGAGGTACAATGGTGTAATCGTCAAAGCTTTTGATGGTACGCGCAAGACAGTCATTGGTGAAGTGGACCTTCTAGTTAAGATAGGTCCGAGTGATTTTCAGATTACTTTCCAGGTAATGGATATTCACCCGGCCTATAGTTGTTTATTGGGAAGGCCATGGATTCATGAGCCAGGGGCTGTTACTTCCACTCTGCATCAAAAACTCAAATTTGTCAAGAATGGCAAGCTAGTGATTGTTGGAGGAGAGAAAGCATTGTTGGTTAGCCATTTATCATCTTTCTCCTATGTGGAAGTTGAGGATGAGGTTGGAACTCCGTTCCAAGCCTTATCTATTACTGCTGAGAAGAGAGTTGGGGCACCTATGTCCTTGCTGAAAGATGCTCAGAAGATTGTTGAAGAAGGTGCTGTTGATCAATGGGGGCGCATGGTAGAGGTCTCCGACAACAGAGGAAGAACTAGTTTAGGGTTCCATAAGGGCTTGTCAATTACAAGATCTAAAGAGATGCAACTCAGCTTCCGTAGTGGAGGGTTCATTCATTGGAATGAACAACACTTAGCTGCTGTGCTAGAGGATAGCGAAGAGGAAGACTGCACCAACTTTATGACGCATGGAAAGACATGCAACAATTGGACTGCTGTTGATATTCTTATTATTTTGCGTCGATCTAAGTAATTGCTTTTATATTTTAAAATCCTTCTCCTATTCCTAAGGGAGAAGTGAACATTGTTTGGGCATTTTAAATTGATCATCAATAAAATTAATTCTATTCATCCACATCTTTGATGTTTATTTTACTTTTTGCTTTATTCTAAAAATGGTAATCACAAAAAACATAAATAAATAATATAATTGTCCATCTGGATAATATTTGGTCATAAATTCACTTCTCTAAAATCAAAATATCAAATCATTATGCAGGTTGGTTCCTAACCCCATTGAATACAATGATCCTTCTCCTTCTCCAAATTTTGAATTCCCTGTGTTTGAGGCCGAGGAGGAAAGTGATGTATTGTCTCGTCTTCTTGAGCAAGATGAGAAGATTATTCATCCGTTTGAAGAGCAGATTGAGCTAGTCAACTTGGGTTCCGAAGATGATGTGAAGGAAGGCAAGATTGGGTCTCGATTGTGTCCAGATGCTAAGAAGGGGTTGATTGATCTTCTTCGAGAGTATCCAGATGTGTTTGCTTCGTCCTATCAAGACATGCCTGGGTTGGATTCTGATATTGTGGAGCATAGATTTCCATTGAAGCCAGAATGCCCGCCAGTCAAGTAGAAGTTGAGAAGAATGCATCCAAATATGGCTGTGAAGATCAAAGAGGAAGTTCAGAAGCAGATCGACGCCGGTTTCCTTATGACTGCTGAGTATCCGCAATGGGTGGCCAATATTATGCCTGTGCCAAAGAAAGATGGAAAAGTCCGCATGTGTGTCGATTATAGAGATTTGAATAAAGCCAGTCCGAAATATGATTTCCCTCTGCCACACATTGATATGTTGGTAGACAATACTGCTAAATTTGAAGTCTTTTCGTTTATGGATGGATTTTCCGGATATAATCAGATCAAAATGGCACCCGAAGATATGGAGAAGACCACATTCATTACACCCTGGGGAACATTCTGTTATAGAGTGATGCCTTTCGGTCTAAAGAATGCTGGTGCAACTTACCAAAGAGCAATGACTACTCTTTTTCATGATATGATGCATAAAGAGATTGAAGTTTATGTCGATGACATGATTGCTAAATCAATTAATGAAGAGGAACATGTTGAGCATTTGTTGAAGCTATTCCAGCGTTTGAGGAAATATAAACTCCGCTTGAACCCCAATAAGTGTACTTTTGTTGTTCGTTCTGGTAAGTTGTTAGGCTTTATTGTCAGCGAGAAAGGTATTGAAGTTGATCCTGCCAAGGTCAAAACAATACAAGAGATGCCTGCGCCCAAAACTGAGAAGCAAGTCAGAGGTTTTCTCGGCCGCTTGAATTATATTTCCAGATTCATTTCCCACATGACTGCCACATGTGCGCCTATATTCAAGCTTCTTCGGAAAGATCAGTCTTGTGATTGGACTGAATACTTCCAGAAAGCATTTGATAGTATCAAGGAATATTTGCTTTGAACCTCCGATTTTGTCTCCACCTGTTGAAGGAAGACCGTTGATCATGTATTTGATTGTGCTCGAAGATAGTATGGGTTGTGTTCTTGGTCAGCAAGATGAGACTAGAAAGAAAGAATTTGCGATCTACTACCTCTGTAAGAAATTTACCGACTGTGAGACTCGGTATTCAATGCTTGAGAAGACTTGTTGCGCATTGGCTTGGGATGCTAAGCGTCTGCGTCAATATAGGTTGAATCATACCACTTGGTTGATATCCAAAATGGATCCAATCAAGTATATATTTGAGAAGTCTGCTTTAACTAGGAGAATTGCCCGTGGGCAGATGTTGTTATCAGAGTATGATATCAAATACCAATCTCAGAAATCGATCAAAGGTGGTATCTTGGCTGATCATTTGGCTCACCAACCAATTGAAGATTATCAGTCAGTGCAGTATGATTTTCCTGATGAAGAGATTTTGTACTTGAAAATGAAAAATTATGATGAACCATTGCTAGAAAAGGGCCAGAACCTGGTTCCCGTTGGGGCATGGTATTTAATGGAGCTGTTAATCAATATGGAAATGGCATTGGGGCAGTGACTATCACTCCTCAAGGCACACATCTATCATTTACAGCTAGATTGACTTTCAAATGTACAAATAACTTGGCAGAATATGAAGCTTGCATTATGGGACTTGAGGAGGCCATGAATCTCAGAATCAAGTATTTGGATGTCTTCGGTGATTCGGCTTTGGTTGTGAATCAGATCAAAGGAGAATAGGAGATGAATCAACCCGGTTTGATACCGTATAGAGATTATGCGAGGAGGATTTCAACTTTCTTTACAAAGGTTGAGTTTCATCATATCCCTTGAGATGAGAACCGGATGGTAGACGCTCTTGCAACATTGGCGTCAATCATTGTAGTAAAGTATTGGAATGAAGTTCCCAATTTATCTGTGATGCGTCTTTATAGGCCAGCTCATGTATTTGTTGTTGAAGAGATCAAAGACGAGAAGCCGTGGTATTATGACATCAAATGTTTCCTCCAAAGTCAGATTTATCCGTCTAGGGCATCTTTGAAAGATAAAAAGACTTTGAGAAGATTAGCTGGTAATTTCTACTTGAATGGTGATGTAGTGTACAAGAGAAACTTCGACATGGTTTTTCTCAGATGCGTGGATAGACACGAAGCAGACTTGTTGATGACCGAAATGAATAAAGGTTCCTTTGGTACTCATTCCAATGGACATGCAATGGCTAAGAAGATGTTGCGAGTAGGTTACTATTGGCTGACAATGGAATCTGACTGTTGCAAGTTTGTGAAGAAGTGCCACAAGTTTCAAATATATGCTGATAAGATTCATGTTCCTCCGACACTATTGAATGTTATCTCTTCCCCATGGCCCTTCTCCATGTGGGGAATTGATATGATTGAGATGATTGAGCCCAAAGCTTCGAATGGACATCGTTTCATTTTGGTGGCAATTGATTACTTCATAAAATGGGTTGAAGCGACATCGTATGCCAAATATTCATTTTATTTTATTTTTTCTAAATTGATTTTTAAATATCCATTTCTTATAAAATTCACCATAAATTCATTTTTGATCTAAAACTTATGGGACCAACGCCAAATATTCACAAATATTTTCTTCTTCCCATTTATGATTTAAAATTAATTTTTGGATTAAGTTTGAAATTTTTGGTGAATTTTGTGATTTTTAACTTGTTTTAATTAGTTTTTAATTACTTATAACTTTTGAAAAATCCCCAAAAAATTAGTCAATGGTCCTTTGACCTTACTTGACCTATGATAAATCCCTTGGCCATTTCTTTGGTGATTTGAAGGGGTTTTAGGTTTTTGATCTTTGAAAACTTATTTTTCTTCATTCTTAAAATGTTTTAAAAATAGTTTAATTGATTTAATGATTTGGTGAGATTTTGTATTGACTTTATGTTGACCTTACTTCTGTTTGGCCTTAATCTTGGTTGAATTGGACCTTGACTTGGTCAATACCATTGGATTTAGGAGGTTGATGAAGTTTAAAACATCATCCCTCAGATGAATGAATGGTATTTATCAAGTGAGGTTCATCCCTTGACCAATTTGGGACCCTCTTCATTTCATCTCTCTATTTTCATCTCATTTCTTCCCCAATCATCTCTTGGCCAATGACTTCTCATGTATCATTAGCTAGTTGACTCATCAATGACCTTGTGTCAGATGAGTCAACATATGCTTGATTGAGATAGGCCCATCCTATTTTGTTTTTGTGTGTGGTATGCTTTAGGAGCTTGGTCTTGGATACCTTGTCTCTAGAATGCATTAACACCAACATTATTATTGACCGGCCTCAGATAGGTATGGATTCTACATAAGCCTACTTACAATTGCTTAACATAGCGCTAAATTTGCCTCAAGGCACAAATTATCATACTAACTTGACAACTAACATTTAATTTTCTTGTCATTTACTTTGATACAATTTAAATTTTGCACGTTATCATTCCTTGTCATTTACATTCATGCAAATTGTTTATTCTTCAGTCATTTGCTCTTTGCCCACTTGGGTTTATGTTTATGCTTCAGTTATTTTCATTTTTTCTCACTTGAGCCATTATATTTTGTGCTTGTGATATATTTGTGCTTGTGATCATATTTTGTTTATGGTCTTAGGACCTTAAAACACTTAATAAAAACATAAATACTAAAAAACACATTGGTGGACTGTTAAATCTTTTTCTATGACTTGATTTGGACCTATGGACTTAAAGTAGGCAACATTCCTGAGCTATGGAAGAAAAACATGGCCAATGCCATTAATTTGAGACCAAAAACATGGCCAATTCCATTCATCCGACACAAGCTTGAGAGACTCCCTTGGTATTATCTGATACATTCTTTCTCTTTGTCTAAAATTTTATTTTGATCTTATTGTTATTATTTGATGTTTACTCTTTGAGTATGTTTCAAGGGATTTTTCATTTGATACACATAAAAGACATTGAAGATTGCTTGCTTTGTAGTCCTATCTTGGATGATTGGTTATCTTTATTTGATACCATTGGGTTTATTATTAATTGCTTGGATGATTCTGGCTTTGTTGTTGGCTTGACAATCCAAAGGAAATGGGTTTCTATCTAACACTGTTGTCTTGTGGATGCTTCCCATCGGTTAGATCTTTTCAACTAAGAACTCTTAATCTTGTATAAGATAGCCTCTTCATCTCCACCTCCTTCTTCTTTAATTCCAAAATCTCCATCTCATTTTCAAAACTCCTTTGCTTGTTGTTTTTCAACTTAGACTTGTTTTAATGAGTAGAAACCTTGGCCTTATGCCATTGATTTTTAAACTATTTTCTTAACCAAACTTGTAAGAAGACTTAATCATACTGACTTTATTTTCAAAAAGACAAAAAAGAAATAATAACCTCATCTAATCATTTTGGCCACTTGGTGCCTTTTTCCTTTTAACTTTTTTCAAAAATAAAGAACTTAGATTTGAGGTATACTTGGTTGAGATGTAATTATCCCATTCCATGATATGTTGAGTGTAAGACTTTTCATTTACTAGGGGTTTGAGGCATAATTCTTGATTTAATCCGAGTTGGAGCCCTCCCTCTTAAATGTTGTAAAGCCCTTATTATCGGTGGATGTTTGGTTGAGTATTCTTGCATTGACAACAAAAGATCTTTAAACTTCTGTTAAAATCAATCCACCTGTAGCACCTCAAATTTGCACCCCCCATTCATGCATACATTTCATTTTTTAGGTCATTTATCATTACATCTTGCATTGCATCATATCAACAAGAACTGGCAACAAGAGGATTCATCAGTACAAAAGGGAAATTTTTTCCTTGAGATAAAGGTCACATGGTTATTCTAAAGAGCTTATATGAGCCAAGGTTCATTTTGAAGCAACTTCGCCAAGTGGTAGAGGCCCAAAGTCATCAGTGCATTTTCAGGTCATCTGGGCCCCATACAAGTCAGCTGTAAAGTCAACTGAGGGCTATGAGGTGGAGAAATGGTTTGAGACACTTCATTCATGTCTAAAAGAGGCATATTCATCATGTCAAACATCTACCTTGAAGATTTTGAAGCCAGATCAAAAGTTTCCAAAAATGGAAAGTGACCTGTAATTTCAAGTTTCCAAAAATGGCAAGTTTTTGGACCACTTTCAACTTGACTTTCCAACATCAAAGAAGCTTCAAATGAAATTTTGGTCAACATGAAAGTTGAAGATATTTCTCTCCCATTTCCAAAAAGTCCAAGATCATGAGCATCTGATGAATGGTTGAGAAGTTATGAGCAAATGATCACCAAGTGTGCATGAAACTTCAAAGTGCCATAACTTTTGATCCAAAACTCCAATTTAAGCCACTCTTTTTGCAAATTGCTTCTCATGACCTATATTTTCCAAATCTATCATGGCATTGCATGAAATAATCACACATGATCATTGGTGCATACATGTGCTTTTTGGAGGGAAAATGAAGAATTTAAAATTGGTGCATCACATGAACTTAATTCCAATTCCATATTGATTGTTGGATGATTTTAAATGACTTTGGGCCCTAACATGCTACTGTTCACGTGGGATTGAGCCATGCACCCTCATTTTTCATTTTTGGTCATACACCTTATTTCTTCTTAATTTTTCATTAGCCAAGGCAAGTGTGATTAACAGCATAATTAACACAGCATATAAAAGCTTAATTGCAACAGAATTGCTCAGTTTTACAGATTCTAGATCTAGATTTTTCTTTCTCTCCAAATTTTTCTCTCAATCCAAATTTGAAAATTCTTCACACAACACCTGAATTTCACTACACAATCGTGTTCATTGAGTGTTATGGAGTAGGAATCAAGCATTGATTTGAAAGATTTGGCCAAGAATCAAGCAAATTGTGCACAAACTCATGAAGATGGAATTTGCAATTTGAGCTAGATCCAAGCCTTTTCAGCTGCCAATTCGTACATAGAGCTTCACCACAAGGTTGATAGAGAAGATCTGGACATTGCTGAAGCTCGAATCAACTGTTTCAACTCACTGCTCTCCAAGAAGGTTGGATTTCAAATCTCACGATTTACTGTTTTATTGCCATGATCTTGTAGAGTTTTCACTGCTGATGATTCTGATATAAATTTCATTGAATTTGGTGAAGTATTGAGTGAGTTATGATGAGTGGAAGTTTTGTTGTCCAAACTGTTTCTGTTCGATTCGATTTATTCAGTAGCAATTAGACTTAAATAATGTTAGATCCTTGTTCTACTCATCGAGATGGTTCCAATGATATAAGCCATGCCAAAATCTGGAAAAATTTGATATGAAGCTTCACTGTAGCGCCACCGTCTCAACGAGGAAGACGGTGGAAACCACCGTCCAAGCCACCGTCTGCAAAAGCGCTAGGGTTTTGCCCTGCCAGCGCTGGCGTGGCTCTTGCGTGTGCGCCTCGTGGCTATTCCATTGGCTACCGTCTGTTTGACCGCGCTTGCATGGCGCTTGACTGCTGAGGTGGCTTCCACGCGTTTAATGAAACGCTGCGCTTCATGCGTGCCTTGGACCTCCCTGTACAGGGTTCGATTCCTGGCTTGTGTTATTGTGATTTGTTTTAATTGTTTTACCAGCGCTTCCTTTAGCCTATGTGTCCTGTGTTCGATCCTGTGGATGCCATTCCAAATTTTCATTTCATTTCATTGTTTCCACATGTTTCCCATTTATTTCATTATTTTCATGCAAGTTCAAAAAATCATAAAAAATTGAAAACAAGTCCAATTTAAGTCATTCTTTTTTCCACATGTTCATCTTGATGTCTATTATTTTTAGAAGTCATTTGTGTGATTTCATCATTTCTGGATTTTTGAATGTGAACTGATGTTTGAACATGTATGCAAATCTACCATGCTTCATTCAATTAATTGTGAAATGCTCATTACTTGTCCAAATGCCTTGAAATTTGGTGTGCTGAATCCTAACATGTTGCATGATGTTTGAGCTTTTGTTTGGCATTTTTAGAATATTCCATCTCTGTTTTGGACACATGAACTTTAGGTGTGACAATTTGTGTCACACATTTGGATGTTGATCTTGTTCATTTTCATTCCTAGGTCATTTGATCTCCTCTGATTCTAAATTTTTGCATGAGGATTGTGTTTAAAATGTTGATATCACATAAAAAATTTCATGATCATTGGATGTGTTTCTGATTTAATGTTCATTTTCTCATTTGTATGCCCAATTGTTGATCACATTGTATGCCTTTGCCTTAGCATGATCATTAGATGGATTTTCCTTAGGATTTGAGTCTGGTCCTTTTTAGGACGTGTTCTTACTTGATTAAATGTGCTTCATGTTGAATATCAACTTCTGTTTTAACTTTTTGCTTTGCCTTTGACCCTAGTCTTGGTACTAGTGGTTTGTACTCATCTTTTGAGCTTTGTATTTCAGGTTCAAGCTATTAGCTCTAGTGGTTGATGTGATCTCAATTCATGAGATGCAAATTACTTTGTAAACTAACCTTGTTTGTGTTGTAGGGCCATTGGTGATGAACTCACTTGAGTTGTTTAAACATAGGACTTGCCTTGTGAACCTATTGGTTGTAACATTGTTGACTGTCTGTTTGATTTGTCTGAATGTGAATATTGACTTGTTTGACTTTGGTACAGGTACATTAGTCGCTTTTAGCTCATTTCTTGAGCTTTGCTTTGCTTGTGGTTGGCATACCACCTAGGTAATCATCCCCTAACTCCATGTAGTCTGGAAGCCCTGTCGTTTCTTTTGGCAGGCATTTGGCTGAAGTCCTCCTTAAGAGGCAATGACTGTGATTGTTTATATTTGTGCCATGTACTTCAAGTCCTCCTAAGTGAAGAGGCAATTGGCAGATAGAAGGGATTAGCAATCAATCCCCTGCTAATCATTTGAGTCGTTCATTATGCTCGCACTACGTGCTGAGGCTCTTGATCCTAACCCAAGATCCTTGTATATAGAGTCAGTCAAATGGAGTAGGGTCCCTCATTCTGGATCCCCATGTTTTCATTGATTAAAGCTCACCCAGGCCCGAGTTAAAAGCTATGAGGTCCAACCCTCATTACCTTTCATCTGCTCACCCTGGCGGTCAATGTCAGTGGTTAAGAGCCCTCAGATACCCTTCCAGTGTCGGCTTATCTGTCGAGGTTGATATGACCCCTTGACTAAAGCCTTACCCTTGATGTTTGAGCCCCCTTGTTGGTGTGTTTACTTCATGTTATGTTTTTGTGTGGTGTGATTGTATCCCCATAGGATTGCTAGACTTCGTATAGTCTCTCGTTTGCATGTCAATTAAGGTTGCACGGTTCCTTCGTCTAGGACTTCCTTTCTCACGTGAGCATTCCTAAAACACAAACAAACGTTACCTTCTCTTAAGAACGCGTTGACTCCTTCTACTACAGGTGAGTAAGTCTCCAAAGGTCGAGCATCCGGTAGATTGCGTAGTAACGTTGTTCATCTAAAAAACACAAAACAAATAGAAATAGTTTAGCCGAACTACGGCGACTATGATTCTCAGGTTCAGATGAGATACGTAGGCACGAGATGTGATGTCTTGTCGAGTTTGACTGACGACTAACATTAATCCTTGTTGGTTTTCGCCCTTGTTGTGATTCTTTTCTCTCGCCCTCGCTGCGATCGAGACCTTCTTTCTCTCGCCCTCGTTGCGATCGAGACCCTTCTTCTTTTGTGTGTGTCTTTGTTAGGAGTTGGATGTAAGTCCATTCATTGGCATTCCGTTTCCTGTTTGGGTGTCTGGAGTCGGACATAAGTCCATTTATTGGCAGTCTGTTTCCAATTGGCGTTTGCTTGTCCGGAGTCTGATGTAAGTCCAACTATTGGCGTTCGGTTTCCCGTTTGTTCGTTGTTTGTTCGGAGTCTGATGTAAGTCCATCTATTGGCATTCGGTTTCCTGTTTGTGCTTGTTTGTTTGGAGTTGGATGTAAGCCCATTGATTGGCAATCTGTTTCCTGTCGTGTGTTTCTTTTGACGTCTCAGCGTCCTTTCAGTGTTTTGTTTCGGCGTGCGTTAGCCGAGCTACGAGTGCTCTGATTCTTTCTCTAGTTAGAGAAGATATGTATGCATAGGATGCGATATCCTAGCGAGCACGTTCCCCATTTCCCCGAACTACGTCGACTCTGATGTTTGTTTCTGACAAACTACGTAGGACCAGGATGCGACATCCTGCCGAGTCCGCTTTCTCTGTTTTCCTTCCCTTGTGTTCTATTCCAGTGTGTGCAGTTTTTGAGCGGTTTATCAGCAACCTTATCCTATTCTATTGATCGTGGATCCCGTCGAGTACGACGGACGTGAGGGGTGCTAATACCTTCCCCTGGCGTAACCGACTCCCGTACCTTGCAATCTCTGGTCGTAAGACCATTCCTTTCCTTTCTAGGTTTACTTCGAGCGTTTCCTTTCCCTCCTTTGGGATAAATAACGCACGGTGGCGGCTCTATGTCTTTTCCCACCGGTTGTTTTTCGCGTATGCGACACCACCCATCTTTGAAATTTTTACCATGAACTACGAGGTTTTGATCCCTCATTTATATTGGTACGTAGGCATAAGACCAAAAGTCTTACCAAACACAAAAATGTAAATAATGAATTGTTTTCTCATCCCCTCATTCTATTTTTTAAAACAAACATCTTTTCAACCAAAACAAGTACACACAAAAAGGGCTCCCTAGGAGTACCTATGACACTTTGGGTACTAATACCTTCCCTCTATGTAACCAACCCCTTTACCTGTAATCTCTGACGATTTATTAGTTTTGATTTGAAAACTTCTTATCTTTGGGTTTTGTTCGTATTTTCTCCCTTTTCCTTTGGAAATAATAAAAGTGTGGGTGGTGACTCTGGTTTTATTGACGCTGAGTTAACTAATAACTCAGTGGTCATGAATTTTTCGCTACAATTACTTATCCCCTGTTGATGTTTAATGCATTACATTAATGAGGAAGTCTTTATATTTCCACGATGAATTAACAAAACCATTATACCTAATCCCTTGGTGTATAGCTCACTAATTCCTACTAGAGGTCTCATATCCCTATTTAGCCATCGCACGTGAAATTAGGTAATCCAACAGTACGTTAACTCAAATGCCACTACTAGCGGTCTCATATCCTTATGCAACCAGCGTAAGTATAATAATTTCCCTAGTTCTAACGCATAGACTAATGGTCAGTATCCCCTATATGCTCATAATCAGGTTAAAAGAGTATCTCACATAAAAAGCATTAAGCATAAGAGGCAATTAAATAAAAATATAAATTTAATTATTCATGCACTGAAAAATTAAACATATGTCCCAACAGGTTTAACATAAGTTCATCATATAAAACCTAACATAAAGAAGTTTAGCGACTCATAACGATAGAAAAAAATACCAAGAAATAAGATGAAGATTGCATATGAAAATCCTTGATGAATTGACCTCCAACGCTCTCAAAATCTCCCTCTTTATGCTCTTTACCATCACTTTTAGTCAAAAACCCCTTTTTAAAGTAGTCAGAATGGGTCAGAAGCGCGTGAGAAAAAGGTCCAAAAAAATATCATTGTGCGTGTTATAAGATGCATTGCGATGCATCTTTTACACTCTTATCACTAACACAATGGCGCACGATCTTGCTCGTGATTATTCTAGTAGCTGTGTCGTTTTTGCTCCTTTGTCCATCAGAATTTCACTAAGTTTTTATTTCTTCATACTTATTGATTTTTGCATATATCTTTGGTCTTTATTCTTCTTTTTTATCATCTTTGATGTGTTTTTCTCTATTTCTTCGACATAAAACATGCAATGACAGAGTGACATCACAATCCCATACTTGAACTATTACTTGTCTTCATGTAACTTGCTTGTACTACAAATTCCAAATGAAAACACAAGTTGCAACAATAACTAGTGAACATCACCATATAAACTTTGTTTTACGTGACCATCATTCTAGATTCCAACTGCAATCTGGAAAATTCAGAAAACATCCTCAATCTTTGACAAGTACTTAACTTTTTTCTCATCTCACCATGACTCACTCAAATGATAGGATAATGTCTTAATCAACATGAAGAACAGTTTATACTTAGTTTGATCATGTTCTAATAAAATTCGACAAAGAAATCAAAACACACACTTGAGGGGGTTTTCGGTTGTAACATGGCCTATATTTAGGTAGGACATTTTTGGGAAAGTAGGTTTAAACATTTGGAATTAGGTACCTAGTTCTCCTATTGTTATCATACCAACTCTTTTCCTGATTAACGTTACTAGAGATGTCGTTAGTGTGGTCCTTTATATTCATTTTGCATTCTTTTTTCTCTTTTTTTTAACAAGTTATTTTTACTTATTTTCTCAAAAAAAAAAAAAATTATCGTTTTTCTCTAGTACCCCAATCCCAAACTTAAACCTTGCTCACTTCCAAGAGCAACCCCAAACTTATTCTTTTTCATACAACTTTAGCCCTAAATATTTCTATCTAACTCCAAAGAGAGGGTGGAAAGATGTAATCTTTTAAGTCATATGGCTAATAAATAAGGTTAAGTCACCAAAAGAAGGGCTAAGCTCAAAGTGGTTAGCAAAGGACTTTTCCTATTACTACAAGGTGATTTTAAAAAGGCCTAGAGTTCATAGCCAACAACTGCCTCTGTGTGTATAAATCAAACCAGACAAATTAAATCAGAAATAGTTCAAACCTGATAAAGCAATAATGCATGGATACCCTAATGAAAGGAATAGTGAATAATGGAGAAGATTTGGCCAAAACCTTACTAGTTGAGGTATCTGAACATTGAGGACAACTCTATTGATTCCTTTTTCATCATTTTCTTTCAATTCATAAGTCTCTTTCCTGATGATCAAGTTTCATCTAATGGTGCTTTTGGTTCATCTATTCAATGCTAAAGTTGCATTTTTTGTAAATCTAAAAGAAACAACAGTAGCAAACTCATTCATTAAAGACAACATAAATAATGTTTGAGAAATGTGCAAGAGTGGCTAATTCCTCTTATGAATCTAACTACTAACATAAATTAAATTATGCAAAAATAAAAAACTTGTTAGAAAAGATGGGTTGCCTCCCATGAAGTGCTATTTTTTTGTCATTAGCTTGACTACTGGATTCAAGGTTCCGAAAGTATTAGGGAAACTTTTTCTTTTTGTGTCATTAGCTTGACTCACGAACTTTTTATCATGATGTCTTTTTGTCATTTTCTTATAAATTAATGCATTCCCATAACCAGATAATCGCATCTTCTCCATTTCATCTAATTTCGGTAATCTCTTCCTCCCAGCTAGCTTTTCGTCAATGTTCAGGAATTTTACCGCTCAATAAGCTTTATGCTCCAGTTCTATAGAGAGGTGACACGCCTTAACATAAACAAGTTGATACGAAGAAATACCTAAATGTGTCTTGAAGGCTTCTCTATTAGCCCAAAGAGCGTCATCCAATTTTTTCGACCAATCTTTTTCGTGATGATGCATCTATTTTCTCCAGAATTTCTTTTAGTTGGTGGTTCGATACTTCGACTTGACCACGGGTCTGAGGGTGGTATAGAGTTGACACTTTATGTAACATTATATTTTTCTAGCAATCTTTCCAAATATTTGCTTCAAATATATGTCCATTCATCACTGATTAACACTCAGGGTACACCGGACCTAGCAAAATTACTATTTTTTAAAAAGTTAGTAATAGGGTGGGCTTCATTAGCACTACTAGCAGTTGCCTCAACCCAATTAGTAACATAATACACACATAACAGAATATAAAAATGTGAATTTGATTGGGGAAATGGACCCATGAAATTGATTCCCCAACAATCAAATGGTTCAACCTTAAGCATAATGTTCAAGTCATCTCATCTTTTTTTGAGATGTTACCAATTTTGTTGTACTCGAGGCATGTAGATACATATAACTTACAGTTGTTAAATTGAGTTGGCCACCAAAACCAATTCTGCATTATTTTGGCTGCATTTCTTTTTCCACTATAGTGTCCTCCATATGTCGAGCTATGGCAATGCCAAATAATGATGTCTGCTTCTTTACCTGCAACATACCTACGATGTAAACCATCGGGACTTCTTTTAAATAAGTATAAATCGTCCCACAAATAAAAGCTTACTTCTTTATAGAGTCATTTCCTTTGGTTCCAAGTGTATTCTTCTAGTACATCCTTTGTAGCCTTATAATATGACATATCTGCAAACCACGGTCTTTCACTGATTGCCACTAGCTGCTCGTCAGGAAATGTCTCTGTAATATTTTTTTTTTATTTCTGGTCACTTCAACATTGTCTAACCTAGAGAGGTGATCTGCAACAACATTTTCTACCCCTTTCTTATCTTTAATTTCCAAATCAATTTTTTACAGCAAGAGCATCCATCTTAGCAATCTTTGATTTGAGTCACTTTATTGAATAGATACTTCAAAGCTGCACGATCTCTACAAATACCTTTGAACCTATTAAATATGGGCGAATTGTTTCCAAAGCAAATACTACTTCTAGCAATTCTTTTTTAGTAGTAGTAATGTAGTTAACCTGAATTTCATTTAAAACTTTACTCGCATAGTAAATTACATGGAAATATTTTGCGTGTCGTCGACCAAGCACAACGCCAACAACATAATCGCTTGCATCACACATAATTTCAAATGGTAATTTCCAATTGGGTGACATAATTATTGGGGAAGTTATCAATTTATTTTTTATGACAGAAAAAGTGTGTAGGCAATCTTTATCGAATTTAAATTCATTTTCTTAGATCAGCAGGTTACATGGAGGTTTAGCAATTTTTGAAAAATCTTGAATGAATCGCCTGTAAAAACCTGTATGACCTAGGAAACTCCTGACTCCTTTAACATTTACTGGAGGGGGAAGTTTTTCTATCACCTCAATTTTGGCTTGATCGACTTCTATTCCTTTAGTAGAGATTTTGTGACCGAGAATAAAGCCTTTAGTCACCATAAAATGATATTTTCCCAATTCAAAACTAGGTTTGTCTCGGTGCATCTTTTTAGGACATTATTTAATTGATCAATACAATATTCAAATGAAGTACCGAATACAGAAAAGTCATCCATAAATACCTCTATTGAATTTTCATTCATATATGAGAAAATATAAAGCATGCATCTTTGGAACATTGCCAGAGCCTTACATAATATGAAATGCATCCTTCGATACGCAAAGACTCTAAATGGGAATGTGAATGTTGTTTTCTCCTGATCAGCTGGATCTACGATAATTTGATTATACCCAGAGTATTGATCTAGAAAATAGTAATAAGCTTGTCGTTCTAGTATTTCAAGAATTTGATCCCCGAATGGCAAGGAAAAATGATCCTTACGCGTAGCGAGGCTTAACCTGTGATTATCAATACACATTCTCCATTCTGTAACAGTACAGGTTGGGATTAGTTCTTTTTTTTTCATTATGTACAACGGTGGTAGCTCCTTCTTTTGGAACCACGTGGATTGGGCTTACCAAAGCACTATCAGAAATTTAGCTACACATATTTATACAAATAAATACCAATAAATAAGATGAATATTTCATATGAAAATCCTTGAAAAACTGGCCTCTAATACCTTTAAATGCTCTCAAAGTCGTCCTTTTGATGCTCTTTAGCATCACTTTTAGTCAAAATTGCAGAACCCTTGAAAAGATGCCAAAAACCCTTTTAAGGAGTAAGAACGAGTCACAAAAAGGCCCAAAAAGGTACCATCGTGCACGTTATAAAATGCATCGCGCACGTGATGCCACTTTTACACTCATATCACGCACACGATGGCGTGCATATTTCTTTGGTCTTTATTCTTCCTTTTTGCTCATCTTTAACCTATTTTTCTCAGTCTCTTAGACATAAAACATGCAATGATAGAGTGTCGTCATCACCTCACAATGAAAATATGCATACAATATGATCAAAGTTATGTGCAATAATGCATGTTGTACCAATCCTGGACATCAAAGTTATGTTACTGGTTACGTCCATTCACTAATGGTTTCCTTTTGATCCAGGTTCCCCTTCGAACCTCGACTTCTCACTAGTCCCCTCTTTTGAACAAGAGACTCATCACTGGACGAAGGTTCGTACATCTACCACCGACACACATGACACATGATATGCAACAACAACATATAGGTGCAATAATCACCATATGTTTCTCTACGAACCATAAATCATTTCCCAATAAGGCCACCACAATAGCTTTTATCTAATTAACTACACTTCTCAACATATGCATATAATTATATCTCGATAATATATATATATATATATATATATATATATATATATATATATATATATATATATATATATATATATATATATAATCACAATATATGCAACACTCACCAACAGGGAAAATATTAATTTATGTGCTCAACAACACTCATCAACAAAGTAAACATATTTTACTTATGTAAGCTCATCGATAGCGTAAGAATAATATCCTATAACCCTTACACTCAAAAAGGTCAACTCATAACCCTTCAAACAACTCTTTACAACACATCATTATTTACATTTGACTCTAGTACTATCTTATGCCTTTGGCAAGGGTTGCCTTAACTATCATTTCAAACTCCAAAGTCACAACATTTATGCTATTTGGCAATGTTCTCACCATAACTCTAAGTAATAAACATCTCCAACTCTAAACTTGTCAAGAGGACTCCAAACTCATTCCGAAACATTTCAAGCTCAACTCTAAAAATATCAAACTCAACTCTTTTAATCTAAATCAACTCTAAAACATAATGTCTGACTACAAAATAACACAAAAAATTATAGACTTATAATAAAAATATAAAATTCTTGAGTTCAAAAGATCAATAAACCCTATTTTTAACGCAAGTAATCGTACCTCAAATTGACTTATGAAACTTAAGTTACGCAAGAAGCAAGATGACCAACGCATAACTGAAATTTGACTACACCTCTGGTATAAAAAACATAGACATGCTACTGTTGTAGTGCTCCTAGACCCAATTTCCCTATTTCAAAAGAAATTTATTACATTATCTTTGTAACGCAACTGACGACACCTCAAACGGACTTACGAAACTCAAGTTACACATGAAACAAGACGGTTAATCCCCTTTTATCTCTACCTGTGATTTTTTGTGTTTTTCTTTCTATTGAACAGATTTAAAACTTGCTTATTTTGCCTATTTGTGTTTCCACCGCCCTTAAAACATACCGATAAACATATAATTGAAAATTAAACATTCTAACTCTCGCCCTATTGAACAGATCTACAACTCGCAAGCAACCGACATAACAAATAGGGTATAACTATTCCAATTTTATATATTTGCCTTAAGGCATCACCACAGTTCACCAATCAACACTAATGCATCAATATGGTAAACCAATTTGCAAATTGTACAATTTCATATGTTCTCTCCTTATTGTGTAACTATTGTTCATTCAATCAATCCTGGTTATCAAAATCAGAGTACATATCAACTTAAAATTCACATCATATTTGAGAATAAAAACATTATCGACCGATCTCCTCAAACATTTTGCCTAAACCTTTTTATCCACAAACATCAAGTACAGAGGAAGAACAGGGAGAAGGCGGGAGGGTAAGGAACCCTCACTATCCCTCTGTTTAGCCATCCACATATGAATAATTCTCCATTACATCGAATTTGAAAATCGATGAAGCTTTTGGCTTTTAGGATTCTCTCTCTATTCCTTCCAAACAATTGCTCTAGGTTCTCTGCCTCTTACCTCTTGCCTATTTTCCAAAATTTTCACGATCTTTCTAAAGTCCCCCCTTAATTTACCTATTTATTTACCCTAACTTAATCCAAATATCCCCTCACCCCTCAACTTTCCTTACACCCATACTCTCTCTATTTTTTATTTCTAAAACTCTATTTTTATCATTTTATTTTAATTCAAATATTACTCTACTTTAATTAAAATAATATAAATCTCTAATTTTTCTAATCAACTCAACCATCCCAACAAAATAATTAAATAAAATCAATTAATTAAAACACTCAAATTATTATTTAAAATACCCCAACTCCCAAATAAAATAATTAAAAATAATAGTAAAATAATATTAACACTCTTTAAAATTAAATCGGGGTGTTATAGGGTGTCTAGGAATTTTTTGTGGAAAGGTAATTCAAACTCTGGTATGCATCTCGTTGGCTGGAATAAAATCACTAAGCCTAAAAAACTGGGTGATCTTAGGATCCGGAAAGCAAGAGAGTAAGCTGGTTAGAGGTCTCCACCGGGATTGTAATTCCCCATGGGTTCAAATTTTGAAGCATAAGTACCTTAGTGAAGAAACGTTCCTTAATATGAAAAAGAAACCTGGATTAGTTACTTGGAATGCAATTATGAAAGTTATCTCTGCTCTTACAGATGACTTTGAATTTAGATTGCGGGATGTAAACTCCTCTATTTGGTTTTCCAATTGGTTTGGGGTAGGGAAATTAGCGAAGCAGGTTCTCTATGTGGATATCTACGATTTGGAAATGCGAGTGAAAGATGTTTACATGAATGAGAATTGGAACTTCAATTTATTATATACTAATATTCCTCAGGGTGTTTATGATAGACTGAAATCACTCCTCATTTTGTTTGAATTCTATGGTGCTTGATTGGTTAACCTGGAAAGGGAATTTAGATGGTATCTACTGCTTATGATGGTTATAATTGGCTAAACATACTTGAATTTGTTCATAATATAACAGACAATAACTCTTGGAAGTAAGTGTGGCACATTCCTCTTCCTGAGAAGGTGAAATTATTCCTTTGGATAACTTTATACAAGTCCTTTCCTGTGAGATCGATCTTGTGTCATCATAATATACTCCTGACGAATATTTGTCCTAGATACAATTAGGATGGTGAGACGAATCTACACTATATGAGAGACTATGAATTTGCTACTCGTTTATGGAAATCTATTGGCTTCTTGGACCCAATATTCTTTCAAAGTGATGAGGACATGGAGAACCAGGACTTAAATGAAGTAATCTAAAGCTTTTGAGGTTCTATGACAAGGGAACATGCTAGGAGATTCAATGGTGCTCTAATACAATTTATGAACAAACCAATGGAGCAAGGGACCAATTGAAAGGAAATGGGCTAAGGCTTGTCTTGGTCCATGCTAATGAAGAGGGCATGTCATGTGGGGTTGTTGACGCATTTTGATGTTTTTAATCAATTATGTTCTAATAAAATGTGTTAGGGCCCAACTTGTCAAATTTTGGCCAAACATACGTGTTTTTTTTGTGTGTTTTAAACATTTTAAGAAATTTCGTGACATTTATGTATCTAAGTAAATAATGGGCTGAAGAAATGAATAGCTAAAGTTTTGAAGGAAGAAGACAAAGAAAGATGGGATGCATTAATCAAAGTGGCTATAAATTGCTATTTTTCATTTAGGAATTAAATAGCCACTTTCTCGACCACCTTTAATGTGTGACCTTTCATTCCCAAGCCATTATTATTAAGTTAGTGGACTTAAGTTGTAGAATTTATTGAGTTATTATTGAAAGCTATCCTTTACCTATAAATAGGGATCTAACCATGAATGACAAATCAAGTTGAATTTTGTTAAACAAACACTTTGTGTGATTTTGAGAGCTTTTCTCCTTTGGTTCTGGATTGGACCAAAATTTTGATCTTATCAAGAAACCAATTTTCTCATGGTGATCGTCACTTAGGCTTATCATCCTTTCTAAAGCATAGAAAGAGTGTGGCGCCCCATTTCTATCTTTTTTCATATATTTATTTCTCAAGTTAAGTTGTTTCAATTATGTCCCAATTCCAATACTAAATATAATTTTGTGATCTCTCACCTAGTTTATCATATTAAAATCACAAGTTCCTTAAATTAGTCCAATTATGAGAAAAATCGCTGCAAAATTTTTGGTTTGCCATCAAGTGGTATCAAAAACACAGTTTGTTTAAGATCATTTCTTTTTGAAAATTTCAATTTCCATTCTTATTATCTTCTATTGAATTATATATATATATATATATATATATATATATATATATATATATATATATATATATATATATATATATATATATATATATATATATATATATATATATATATAAAATAAAAAAATTATGGTTGTGTTTAAGCTTGTGATTATCCATATTGCTTTATTTTTCACCACATTCTAATTACCTTGTTAATTTTCTTTGTCTTAATTTTTCTTCTTTATTTTCCTTGTTTTATTTCCATTTTAATTTCATTTATAGAATTTTGAGTATTTATCTTTTGAAATTTGTTTTTCTTGTGTGATTGAATTTGATTTCTTTAAAGAACTAAAAAGAGAAATTAAGTGGAAAAAGGAAAGATCGTTCATTTAAAAAAACAAATTTGAGTGTAAACACATGAGGATTATTATTAATATCATTTTGTGATTAACCATGTCAAATTTAGGTAGTGATGGCAGCCCCGTCGAATAGAATCTAATAAACTATTATTTGAAGCTCTCATAACTAAAATGAGAGAGATTATGATATAACAAATAGAGGTAATTCAGGCGAGGATTGATCAATTAGAAAACATACAAAATAACACTCATGAAGAGAAAAGATTAAGGAGAAGGAGAGTGGGAAGGCCCAGAGAGGAAAGATTGAGTCGTATAAAAATTAAAGATACAACCTTTCAAGATGCTTATTTAGAATGAGAAAAAAAATGAACAGATTTTTGCTTGTAACAATTATACTAATGTTCAAAAAGTACAGGTTGATGCCCTTGAATTTACAGAATATGCCTTGGTGTGGTGGGATCAAACTGTCAAAGAAAGGAGAAGATATGAAGAACAAGACATCAACACTTGGGAGAATGTGAAAAGAATTATGATAAATAATAGTGGATAACTCAAGATTCTAAAAGTGTTGATGAATATTACAAAGAGATGGAGGTTGCAAAGATAAGAGTCAAAGTGGAGGAAGATAATAAAGCAACAATGCTAGATTTCTTCATGGCCTAAATTGTGACATAAGTGACATAATAGAGCTGCATCACTATGTGGAAGTAGACGATTTGGTGCATATAGCTATCAAGGTAGAACAACAACTCAAGAGAAAAGGCATAGGAAGGAGAAGTACTACCACTTTCAATTCTCAAAGTTGGAAGGATAAAATAAAGAAAGAAGGTGCTTCATCATCTAAGGAAGCAAAATTTAAAAATAAAGGTAAAACTATTACCCCTTATTCAAGTGTTTCAACTAACAAAAGTGTTAAGTGTTTCAAGTGTTAAGGCCAAGGTCACATTGCATCTCAATGTCCAACAAAGAGAACTATGCTTATGGAGGAAAATGAAGAAATTCTTGAAAAGGAGGGTGATGATGATGCCAAGGAGTTTGAAGAAGATGAAGAAGAAATACCTATTGAGATTTACTCATGCTGAGAAGAATGTTAGGAAGCCAAAGCAAGGAGGAGCATATAAGTTAAATAAAAAACTTTTTCACACAAGATTCCTTGTGCAAGGAAAGGGTTGTTCTTTAATTATTGATGAAGGAAGTTGTACAAATGTTGTTAGCATATGTTTGGATTATAAAGTCAATTTAGAAACAAAACCTCACCCCAAGTCATACAAACTCCAATGGCTTAATGAAAGTGTATAAATGCTTATTAATAAACAAGTTGAGATTTCTTTTAAAATTGGAAAATATTAGGATGTGGTGTTGTGTGATGTAGTACCAATGGAAGCTAGTCATTTGTTATTTGGGAGGCCTTGGTAATTTGAAAGAAAAGATAATTATGATGTGTATTCTAATAAGTGTTCTTTTATGTATCATGATCAAGAGATTAATCTTGTACCATTAAATCCTAGTGAGGTGAGAGAAGATCAAAAGAAAATGAGAGAAAAAAATGATCAACAAAGAAAAGAAAAATAAAAGAATGAAAAACAAAAGACTGAAAAGGAAAAAGAAAAAGAAAATAAAAAGAATGAAAAAAGAAGAAGAAAAGAAAAAAAGTTTAATTGCAAAAAAGGAGATGTGAAAAAAACAATTGTGTCACACCAGCCCATATACTTTCTCTTTTGCAAGGAGGTGCCTTTACCTTATAGGAATTTAAAGAATTGTTTCTGAAAGAGGTGCCAAGTGGATTGTCACCTATAAATGGAATTGAGAATTATATTGATCTCAATTTATGAGCATTTTTTCCTAATAGGCCAACATATAAAAGCAATCCACAACAAACTCAAGAGATACAAGACCAAGTTTTATAATTGATAAGTAAAGGATGGGTAAGAGAAAGTTTTAGTCTGTGTGTTGTCCCTGTTATATTAGAGTCCCTAAAAAGGATGGTAATTGGAGGATGTGCATTGATTGTAAGGCCATTAATAATATTACCATTAATATAGGCATCCCATTTCTAGACTAGATTATTTTACTTGATGAATTGTTTAGCGTATGCTTATTTTCTTAGGTTTTATTATGAGCTATAAAGGAGTCCATGTTGATGAGGAAAAGGTGAAATCTGTTCGAGAGTGTTCTCCTTCAAAAAATGTAGGTGAGGTAAGAAGCTTTCATGGTTTGGCTAGTTTTTATATGAGGTTTGTGAATGATTTTAGTACCTTGGAAGCACCACTCAATAGAATTGTTAAAAAAGATGTTGGTTTTAAATGGGGTGAGAAACAAGAGCAAGTCTTTGCTTCCCTAAAGAAAAAGCTCACCCAAGCACCCATTCTTGCCTTGCCTAATTTTTCTAAATCTTTTGAAATTGAATGTGATGCATCTAATGTGGGAATTGAAGTTGTTTTGTAGTAGAAAGATCATCCAATTGCTTATTTTAGTGAAGAGCTAAAAAGGGTTTCCCTTAATTATTCTACCTATGATAAAGAGTTGTATTCCTTAGTGAGGACTCTACAAACTTGCCAACATTACTTGTTGCCCAAAGAGTTTGTCATTCATAGTGATCATGAATCTTTGAAACATTTGAAGGGACAAGGTAAGTTAAATAAGAGACATGCCAAGTGGATTGAGTTTCTTGAACAATTTCCCTATGCAATCAAGCATAAGAAAGGTAAATTAAATGTTGTGGCAAATGCACTCTCAAGAAGGCATTTATTTCTTTCTATTTTTAAAACTAAAGTGTTTGGTCTTGAGCATATTAAGGATTTGTTTGTGAGTCATTATGAATTCTCTTCTAAATTTTTATCTTTTGAGCATGCTGCCTGAAATGGATAGTTTAGGCACAATGGCTATTTATTTAATGAAAAAAGACTATGTGTATCCAAAGGATCCATTAGAGAATTACTTGTGAGGGAAGCACATGAGGGTGGGTTAATGGGGCATTTTGTAGTTTTTAAAACTTTAGATTTGTTGCAAGAACACTTTTATTGGCCTCACATGAAAATTGATGTGCAAAAGTTTTGTGAAAAATGTATTGTTTATAAAAAGGACAAATATAAGGTGATGCCTCATGAACTTTATACTCATTTGCCTACTGAAGCAAGCGTAAATATACCCAAACGCATCACACGCTCGAAGATACAACAGAGTCGCCATCGAACTTTATTTATCCCTGAAGGAAAGGGAAAACATCAATAAAACCTGTGTCATGCCCTAGTTGTTAACCCTAAGATCCCATATCTCATTTGCATCTTTACATACAAGCAAGGTCACACCTTGGCCCTTCCCTTTATCCATCTTTGGGTTTGCTTCTTTCAGGGATCACCAAGCACCTCTTTCTTTACCTTTTGTGTTTATGTGATTTATTTCTTATCTAACCACTAATAAAAATACCAAAAATATGTCTTGTTTCCCTTAAAGTTTAGTGTGAAAGGTAGGGCTACTCAAGTCAAAAGCATCCCAAAGTTTAACAGCTTACTTCTCAATAAAAGTCAAAGGTTCATGTGTTTATTTTCATGCCTTCTTCAAAATGTAACTTCAAGCTTTGAGCAATATAATAAATAGGGAATCAAGGACACCTTATTTTGAGTTCATATGATCACCCATGTACTTAGAAGTGCAAGAAAAGTCCAAGTGCACAAGCTTGCTCCAAGAGGTTTGACCTAAAAGTCAACATTTTGAAGTCAGGGTTCCAAGGATCACAACTCCTTCATTTATCAACATTTTTTAATTCCCCTTTTTTTATATGTTTGTAAGATCATCAAACGTTTGGAGACATTATAGCTCATTTGTGGACTTAGTGAAATTTGACCTATTTTCAAGTGACTTTTTGCCAACTTTCAAAGATCATAACTTCTTCAATTTTCAACATATGAAGCTGATTCTTTTTGCACAATGCTATTGGTGATACACTCTACAAGTTTGCTTCAAGGACCAAGGTAAAATTATGCTTGGAAGGCCATGGAATTCGTTGGGACATTATAGATCATTTTCAGCCATGAAGCACTCAATTTTTTCTAAAAAGTTATGTGACCAGTATTTTATGCCAACTTCAACACACCATAACTTTGTGCTCATACATCCAAGTTCAACCTTTCTTGGCTCATTGTAACCTTGGCCATGATGTTAACACATTGCAAAAAGAATGGGATCAAAAAGTCTCTTGAGTGGGATACCCCATTTAGTTTAACATGGTGACTTGAAACTGAAGAAATCACCATTGCCCGAAATTTGATCATGACTAAACTCAATTCCAAGCCAGATTAGAAAGTGTTTTGGTCCTAAACATGATTAATCAAGTCTCTGAAATTTAATTGACACTTAAAACGCATCATTTGGTTGAGTTTTGAGGAGTTTCAAGTCACACTTTTCACACACTTGGATCAAATTCGTTTTGCACAAATTTTGAATCATTCCACACATATTTGGATGCAAACACATTCCCTATAAATAGAGGGACCTATTTCCTTCATTTATAAGCTTTGGAGAGCCAAGAAACCCCTGCTTCAACTAGAAATTTTTCCAGAAAATTCAACTATCGTGTTTTGAGTTTCAGCATGTTTCAATCCATTTTCTTGATTCTATTAGATCCATAGGAATCCTCTAAAACTTTGCAACAATTCCCAAGGTCTGAGACCTTCTGAATTGCTCCAACCAGATCGAGCTTCATCAACTTCTGATCACCATCTAGACAAGGTAGTTCTTAGCATCATTCAAACTCAAACAAGTTACCACAATGTAGTCATTCACTCTCTGATGCTTTCCCCTAACTTATCTGGTGTCGATTGATCGTGTTTATCATTTAATTTTATTTTTCTTGGCTTGCTTATTTTTGAAACTTCTATGAAATTCCCTCTGCTCAGTTCACATAAATGAGTTTGAGGCATAAGGTTGAATTCGGGATGAGAAGAGGATCACAATGGTGGTGGTCTCATGTCTTGAAGTTACCAAACAATGAAACTCTGGTGCAAGCTTACCAGAGAAGATGACCGGAGTATTTCTCAGGTGGTCTGAGTTTGGGTCTGTCACGTTGGCATTTTGAAATGTTTTGATTGGTTAAATTCAAATTAGATCTTGTGTTCTTATTGTAACGCGTTCCATCGTGTTTCTCATCATTTGGAGAGTTGGATCTGCCACATCAATTAATGAGTCGTGATCCAACGCTCCTGGTTTTTTCTGATTTTAATTTTTTTCTGTTATTATTTTAAATTGCTTTTTCTTTAAAAACTCGTAGTAATTTCATTTTTTTTATCCAAAAAATCCCAAAATAATTTCTAAAATTCTCTTTTATTTTTCTTCATTTGATTTTTATTTTTCCATATTTTATTTCATTGATTTTCTATTTTTTTTTGTGAATTTTCTCTTTTCTCCTTTGTTTTAATTGGTTTAACAATAATTTTCAGCCTTTTTAAATTCTGAAAAATTTATTATATGTTTCTCAATTTATTTCCAACCTTCCATAATTGTCTTCGCCTTTTATTTGATGTTTTCAAGGACATTGTGGATTTTTCATTTTATTTCCATTTTAAAAATCATTTAAAAACACCTTTAATGCATTTTTATTTTATTTTATTGCATTTTAAATTTGTTTGACCTTGTGGACTTTTGTTGGCCTTGGATCATGATGATTTTGACTTCAAATTTCATCAAACTCAATGGATCTTGGGTGTTAACACCCTAATCCACCAAAATGGATGATTGATTTTGATGATGACTTGATCAAATTTGTGATTCAATTTGGGTGTGACCTCTCTTATCCCTTTTCTTCTTTATCCCCTTCTTTTCCTTTTGATCAATTAGATGGATTTGTGTCCATCTTGTTCATGATGTATGGATTGATGCTTGATGAACTTTCATCATTTCAAATCTACCTTCTAAATGATCATGAATCATTTAAGGTACTTTGGATTGATGCATAAGTTTGTCCTAAGTACATAAAATATGGATTGAACTAATGGACCATCCTCTTGGCCTTTGTGTTTGATCATCCCCTTTCTTTTTTCTTTTTCTTGTGTGGCATAACTTTAAGGAATGATTTACATATCATTTCTCAAGCATGTATTAACACAAATATTATTATTGACCGGCCTCAGATAATTGTGACTTCTACATAAGTCCAATTACGATTGCTTAACATAGCACTAAATTTGTCCCAAAGGCAATGAAATTCTTATAAGTGAGATTATACGTCTCCTATTCCTCATGGTTTTGTGTGAGAATGTTGCACCTTTTCCATTTGTGAGAGCTAGTGGCATACTTGTTGATTTTATCCAAGTTGGAGCCCTTCTCACAAAGGATGTATAGGCTCATATTTTCATGCTTGTGAGTGGATAATTGAGTGTTCTCCAAATAATGACCAAATATATCTTTTCATCTTCACTAACATCTTTTGCGAACACTTTACTTGTATTAACTTTTACTTCAAAGTCATTTACCTTTATGCCTTTTTTATGTCATGTTATTTTTTTTTATGCTTTATGTTTGGCATTTGATATCATATTATTTGTGTTTATATCATTTTGTTCTCTGTTCATTTGGACCTTTATTTATATCATTGTTAAGAAGGCATTGATAAAAAGGAAATTATTTCTCCTAACTCATGGACTTGTGGATTAAGACCTTGGAATTCATCTGGTGTCTATGACTTTGGAATTCTATTTGAAGACTTGGCTTGGTCACTTTGGTTTCATTTGATACATGGATTACTATTTTCTTATTTTGTTTGCTTGAGGCTTAATCCAAAGAAGGGAATTCTTGCTTGACTTATGTCATAAAGCTTGCTATCCCTTGGTTAGATCTTTCTTCTTTAGCTTTTACTTTATACTTTAGGATAATTTCTTCTTTTCCTCCCCTTCTTTAATTTTCGAAGTCTTCCCTCTTTTTCAAAACCTTCTTGTTTTAAACTTGAACCATTTTTCTCAATAAACTTTGACTTTTGTCAAGTGATTTTCGAAACCTTTTTCTTAATAAATGCTAAGTCATATTAATCATGTTTAGACCAATTTCAAAAGACTAAAAAATGCATAACTCATTCAAATCATTTTTGTGCCTTTGTGCATTTTTCCCTTTAAAACTTTTCTCAAGGCATTATACATGAGTCATTTTCATAGTTAAGCTATAATTCTCCTATCTACATAGTATTGATGATAATTCTTTTCCATTTTTGAGAGCTAGTGACATACTTCCTTATCCAAGTTGGAGCCCTTCTCATGGTGATGAAAAGTTCGCATACTTGTGGGTGACTAGTTGAGTATTCTCCTTAAAATGACGAAATGTCTTTTCCATAAAAATGAACTAATACAAATTCCCTTTGTTATTTTTTACGACGAACTACGAGGTTTTGATGCTTCATTGCACTTTAATGGTACGTAGGCATGAGACTTTAAAAGTCTTGTCAAATACCAAATCATAATAAAATGCTCATTTTCCCATCCCTCAAATCTTTTAATAAACAACACCCGTTGTCAAGATAAAATATGCATAATTTCAAGGAGGTTCCCATGGAGTACCATGGATGTTTAGGGTGTTAATACCTTCCATTTGCATAACTAACCACGATCCCTTGTTCTCTTTTTGATAGTTTTGTTTTAAAACTTCTTGGGGTTTTGTTCGTACTTTTTCCCTTTTCCTTTGGAAACAATAAAAATGCGGTGGCGACTCTTGATTTATGAGTTAAGTTAATTGATAGCTAAATCTCCAATTTTTTACCACTACAGAAAAATGGCGACTTTGCTGGGGAGTAGTCTCTAGTGGGTTAAGCCAATCCTTGTGTTTGTGCATATATTATGTTAGCTGTTGTTTGTTATTGCTTGTTCTGCCTGGTGCTTGGTGATATCTGTGTGGTGAGATAAGTCCTATACCCGGACTTTAGAGCTCTTATGATAGGAGGTTTGTATAGTCATGGTTGGCTTATGTGGAGTTAATCCTTAGTAAGTTGACTTGAGATCCCCCGCTCAGTGGAGGCCCTTTGGGATTACTGATGTCACACGAGTAGTCATAGTTGGCATTACTTTTTCCGACCTGGGAGTGTAACACCCCGATAATAATAAAATAATTATTTAAATTGAGTTAATAATTTATTTATTAATTTAATTAAATAATTGGAAATTTTATTATTATTATTATTATTGGATTATTATTATTATTATTATTTGGAAAATATATAAGTTGGAAATAAGAGAAAAGAGTTCATTTTTGGAAAATAAGGTTTTACGTGAAAAGCAGAAAGCGATCGTGAAAGAGGAAAGGGCAAAGAGACAGAGCAAGGGCTGAAGGTTGAAGAGAGAAGAGTTTGGAGCTTAAAGATTCGTCGATTAACTCAGGTAAGGGGGGTTTATCGTCGATTAATGGGTATTTTGGGATAATATGTCATGGGTAGTGATAAGCCGTTAATTTGACCCTAATTGGGATTTGTAAATGTTGAAATGTTGTTGGATGAACTATGCTGAAAGTTGAAATTAAATCGGTATTTGTGTGAGTAATGTTTTCCCGATCGTATAGCTGTTTACGGAATCGGAATCGGAGGTCCGGAAGTCTTCCAACGGCGGAATTCTGCATTCTGCCGTGTGTTAGCGCAGGAATTGTTGTTTGGTCTGCGTTAACCGGTTAACCCAGGGTGTTAACCGGTTAACACTGTTTTGAAATGTGAAAATATTGAGTTTTGCCTGCGTTAACCGGTTAACCCAGGGCGTTAACCGGTTAACACTGTTGCGTTTTGCCAGAAAGTGAGTTTTGCCTGCGTTAACCGGTTAACCCAGGGCGTTAACCGGTTAACACTGTTGCAGAGTGAAAAATTATTGTTTTTAAATGTGGTGTACCTAATTGAGGGTTGGCCTATGTTGCCTATGGTGTAATAGGGATAAATTCCCGCTGTTTTGAGCAGTATATGCAATATTGAAAATGTACTAATATTGTGATTGTTGTTTGGCATAATCTGACATGCTTATGTGATGAAAGATTGATGATGTATAATGATGTACACGATGCTGTGAATGTATATATTATGCATGTATGTGTGAATGGACTGTTGTATGGCTCAGAGTGTGAGCATATGTTTATTCTTGAATTATTGTTGATGTTGCATTGCTAGATGATTAGCATGCATGGCATAGCCTTCGGGGCTGTAGCTAGTTCCCATAGTGAGGAATTAGTGAGTGAACCATTGTGGGTTTGTTGTTGATGTTTGCATACTAGATGATTAGTGTGCATAGTCTAGCCCTCGGGGCTGTAGCTAATTCCCATGGTGAGGAATTAGTGAGTGAGTCACTAGGTCTCAAATGAGTGGGACTAGTGAGCTTAGTAGCCGTATCTGGAGGGATCGGTGAGCTTGAACTATATGTTCAGGAATAGTCGGTACCGCATGTGTGGAGTCTCATTGCATAATGTATGTATGGCGTATAATATGAATGGATGTGTTCCAATATTATACGTGTGTTTGTGTTGTTATGGAGTATGATTTGAGATTATACTTGTGCTTTATATTGGTGTTGAGTATGATGTGAGCCGATGTGCTGTTACTGATTGTATGTTGCGATTAGGGTGATTAATGTGTTAAATTACTTAACATGACATTATATTCTATAATGCTTATTATATTGATTGAGGAACTCACCCTTACAACTATTTTTCAGGTAACGAGAAATGAGTTGAGTAGAAGCGAATGCTTGGAGTCTAGTGTAGTCTCCTTAGTGGGTCGTGCTCTGATAGATGTAACATCGGGTTGGGATGTTTTATGTTGTTGAATAATTTACATGTGAATGTTACATGTTTTACATGATTGAGGAGATCTCTATCCGCTGCGTTTTATGCAAATGTTTATGTTTTGAATAAATAAAAGAGCATGACCGTCATATTGTTGAATATGGTGTGAATATTATGTGTGACACCCTTGAATGGCATAATTACTCTGAATTGTTATATGTTTATTATTTTTAATTAAATATTTGGGGTATTTTAGAAGGGTGTTACATTAGTGGTATCAGAGCATAGTCGGTCGAGTCGAGTCGTAATTATTCTGTTTCCCCTGTACGGGATAGATGTTGTGTAACCCTATCAGTACTTATTGTTTTAGTTTGTTTGGGTTTTCAGAATAGAGATGGCTGGAAGAGGTAGAGATGATGCTGCAATTGCTGAGGCTCTGGGTATGCTAGCTGGAGTACTTGGAGGAAATCCGAATGTCGTGGGAATGGGAGCTGCTCGTCAACTGAGTGAGTTCCAGAAGAACAATCCTCCAATGTTCAAGGGAGCATACGATCCAGATGGCGCTCAGAAGTGGTTGAAGGAGATAGAGAGAATCTTCCGAGCGACTGAGTGTGCCGATAACCAGAAGGTCAGGTTCGGTACGCATATGCTGTCAGAGGAAGCAGATGATTGGTGGGTTGCTACCCGCACTGAGTTGGAATCTGCTGGGAATGCTGAGATCACTTGGGCTGTGTTCAGAGAGAGATTTCTGAGGAAATATTTTCCAGAGGATGTCAGAGGAAAGAAAGAGATAGAGTTCTTGGAATTGAAGCAGGGTAACAAGTCTGTTGCGGAGTATGCTGCTAAGTTCACAGAGCTGTCAAAGTATTATACTCCCTATAATGAGGCTGCTGGAGAATTTTCGAAATGTGTGAAGTTTGAGAACGGGTTGCGTCCCGAGATCAAACAGGCTATTGGATATCAGCGGATCAGAGTGTTTTCTGACTTGGTTGACTGTTGCAGGATTTTTGAACAGGATTCCAAAGCCAGAGCAGAGAGCTATCAGCAAAGGGTTGATAGGAAAGGCAAGAATCAGAATGATCGTGGGGAACCGTATGCAGCTGGCAAAGGTTTCCAGAAGCAGAGTGGGATGAAGAGGCCTAGTGGGGGAGACTCTAGTGCTCCTGCTAAGTGTTATAGATGTGGTCGGGCTGGACATCGTGTCCATGAGTGTACCAGTGCTGAGATGAAGTGTTTCAAGTGTGGGAAAGGTGGTCACTTGGCTGCAGAGTGCCGATTGAAGACTGTAACTTGTTTCAACTGTGGAGAGTTGGGTCATATCAGTCCCCAGTGTCCTAAGCCGAAGAAGGAGAATCAGTCAGGAGGCAAGGTTTTTGCTCTATCAGGTTCTGAGACTTCTGCAGATGATCGTTTGATCAGAGGTACGTGTTATATTAATGGCTTTCCTCTTATAGCTATTATTGACACAGGTGCTACTCATTCTTTTATATCTGTGGATTATGATGTGAAGCTTAAATTAGAGATATCTGAGATGCGTGGAAGTATGGTGATTGATACTCCTGCAAAGGGTTCAGTGACTACTACTTCGGTTTGTTTGAGTTGTCCTTTGAATATTTTTGGTAGAGATTTTGGGATAGACCTTCTGTGTCTTCCATTAGTGCAGATTGACGTTATCTTGGGTATGAACTGGTTGGTGTTTAACCGAGTTTATATCAACTGTTTTGATAGGACGGTGATATTTCCTGAGACTGAGGAAGGGCAGAGTCTGTTTCTATCAGCCAGGCAGGTGAATGAGGAAGTGGCAGATGGGGCAGAGTTGTTTATGCTGTTGGCAACTTTAGAGGCTAAAGATAAACTAGTGATTCGTGATCTAGCAGTGGTGTGTGATTTTCCTGATGTGTTTCCGGAAGAAGTGAATGAGTTACCGCCAGAGCGTGAAGTTGAGTTCTCGATTGAATTGGTACCTGGTACTAGACCGATATCGATGGCTCCGTACCGTATGTCTGCTGTTGAGTTAGCTGAATTGAAAAGTCAGTTGGAAGATTTGTTGGATAAGAAGTTTATTCGTCCAAGTGTGTCACCGTGGGGTGCACCAGTGTTGTTGGTTAAGAAGAAGGAAGGTACTATGAGGTTGTGTGTGGACTACAGGCAACTGAATAAAGTGACGATCAAGAATCGGTATCCTTTGCCGAGGATTGATGATTTGATGGATCAGTTGGTTGGTGCGAGTGTGTTCAGCAAGATAGATTTGAGATCTGGGTATCATCAGATACGTGTGAAAACTGAGGATATTCAGAAGACTGCTTTCAGAACGAGGTATGGACATTATGAGTATTCTGTAATGCCTTTTGGTGTGACTAATGCGCCTGGAGTATTTATGGAGTACATGAATAGGATTTTCCATCCGTACTTGGATCAGTTTGTTGTGGTGTTTATCGATGACATTTTGGTGTATTCGAAATCTGAAGAAGAGCATGCTGAGCATTTGAGAGTGGTTTTAGGAGTGCTGCGAGAAAAGCAGTTATTTGCTAAACTGTCTAAGTGTGAATTTTGGTTAGAAGAAGTTAGTTTTCTTGGTCATGTGATTTCAAGAGGTGGTGTTGCTGTTGATCCTTCTAAGATAGAAGCGGTATCTAAGTGGGAAGCTCCGAAGTCTGTTGCTGAGATTCGAAGTTTCCTTGGTTTGGCTGGTTATTATAGGAAGTTCATGGAGGGATTTTCTAAGTTGGCGTTACCGTTGACGATGTTGACTAGAAAGGGACAAGCGTTTGTTTGGGACTCAAAATGTGAAGAAGGTTTCCAAGAGTTAAAGAGAAGGTTGACTACTGCTCCTATTTTGACGTTACCGAGTTTGTCGGAACCATTTGAAGTTTACTGTGATGCTTCATTGTTGGGTTTGGGTGGTGTGTTGATGCAGAATAAGCAGGTTATAGCTTATGCTTCGAGACAGCTGAGGGTTCATGAAAGGAACTATCCGACGCACGATTTAGAGTTGGCAGCTGTAGTGTTTGTTTTGAAGTTGTGGAGGCATTACTTGTATGGATCAAGATTTGAGGTTTTCAGTGACCATAAGAGTTTAAAGTATTTGTTTGATCAGAAAGAGCTGAATATGAGACAGAGGAGATGGTTAGAGTTTCTGAAGGATTATGATTTTGGGTTGAATTACCATCCGGGTAAAGCAAATGTAGTGGCTGATGCATTGAGTCGGAAATCATTACATATGTCTATGTTAATGGTTAAGGAATTGGATTTAATTGAGCAGTTTAGAGACTTGAGTTTGGTGTGTGAGAGTACTCACAACAGTGTTAAATTGGGAATGTTGAAGTTAACGAGTGGTATTCTGGAGGAGATCAGAGAGGGTCAGAAATCCGATATGCATTTGGTTGATAAGTTGACTTTAGTGAATCAAGGTCGAGGTGGTGAATTCAGAGTTGATGAGAATGGTGTTTTGAAATTTGGTAGTCGGGTGTGTATTCCGAATGTTATTGAGCTTAAGAAGAGTATTCTTGAGGAAGGACATCGTAGTGGCCTGAGTATTCATCCTGGAGCTACGAAGATGTATCATGATTTGAAGAAGTTATTTTGGTGGCCGGGAATGAAAAGAGAAATTGCGAGTTTTGTTTATTCTTGTTTGACTTGTCAGAAGTCAAAGATTGAGCATCAGAAGCCGTCTGGACTAATGCAACCGTTGGCTATTCCAGAGTGGAAGTGGGATAGTATCAGTATGGATTTTGTTTCGGGTTTACCGAGGACAAGTAGGAATTTTGAAGCTATTTGGGTGATTGTTGACAGGTTGACAAAATCGGCTCATTTCATTCCGATCAGAATGGATTATCCGTTAGAGAGATTAGCCGAGTTGTATATTGAGAAGGTTGTAAGTTTGCATGGTATTCCGTCGAGTATTGTTTCGGACAGAGATCCTAGATTTACATCGAAGTTCTGGGAAGGTTTGCAGAGGGCTTTGGGAACTAAGCTGAGATTGAGTTCTGCATATCATCCGCAGACTGATGGTCAGACTGAGAGGACGATTCAGTCACTGGAGGATCTTTTGAGAGCTTGTGTTTTAGAAAAAGGAGGTGCTTGGGATTGTTATTTGCCTTTGATTGAGTTCACCTACAACAATAGTTTTCATTCGAGCATTGGTATGGCACCGTTTGAAGCTTTGTATGGTAGGAGATGTCGGACACCTTTATGTTGGTATGAGTCCGGTGAGAGTGCTGTGGTTGGACCGGAGATTGTTCAACAAACTACGGAAAAGATTAAGATGATTCAGGAGAAGATGAGAATTGCTCAGAGTCGTCAGAAGAGTTATCATGATAAGAGGAGGAAGTCACTTGAGTTCCAAGAGGGAGATCATGTGTTTCTTCGTGTTACTCCGATAACTGGTGTTGGTCGAGCTTTGAAGTCGAAGAAGTTGACACCTCGATTTATTGGTCCTTATCAGATTTTGGAGAGGATAGGAGAAGTAGCCTATCGTATCGCCTTACCGCCGTCGCTTGCAAATTTGCATGAGGTTTTTCATGTGTCTCAGTTGAGGAGGTACATTCATGATCCGTCGCATGTAGTCCAAGTAGATGATGTACAGGTGAGAGATAACCTGACTGTTGAAACATCACCTATGAGGATCGAGGATCGAGAGTTGAAGCAGTTGCGGGGTAAAGAGATTGCCTTGGTGAAGGTAGCTTGGGGAGGACCAGCAGGTGGCAATGTGACTTGGGAACTTGAGAGTAAGATGAAGGAGTCTTACCCAGAGTTGTTCGCTTGAGGTATGTTTTCGAGGACGAAAACTCTTTTAGTGGGGGAGAGTTGTAACACCCCGATAATAATAAAATAATTATTTAAATTGAGTTAATAATTTATTTATTAATTTAATTAAATAATTGGAAATTTTATTATTATTATTATTATTGGATTATTATTATTATTATTATTTGGAAAATATATAAGTTGGAAATAAGAGAAAAGAGTTCATTTTTGGAAAATAAGGTTTTACGTGAAAAGCAGAAAGCGATCGTGAAAGAGGAAAGGGCAAAGAGACAGAGCAAGGGCTGAAGGTTGAAGAGAGAAGAGTTTGGAGCTTAAAGATTCGTCGATTAACTCAGGTAAGGGGGGTTTATCGTCGATTAATGGGTATTTTGGGATAATATGTCATGGGTAGTGATAAGCCGTTAATTTGACCCTAATTGGGATTTGTAAATGTTGAAATGTTGTTGGATGAACTGTGCTGAAAGTTGAAATTAAATCGGTATTTGTGTGAGTAATGTTTTCCCGATCGTATAGCTGTTTACGGAATCGGAATCGGAGGTCCGGAAGTCTTCCAACGGCGGAATTCTGCATTCTGCCGTGTGTTAGCGCAGGAATTGTTGTTTGGTCTGCGTTAACCGGTTAACCCAGGGTGTTAACCGGTTAACACTGTTTTGAAATGTGAAAATATTGAGTTTTGCCTGCGTTAACCGGTTAACCCAGGGCGTTAACCGGTTAACACTGTTGCGTTTTGCCAGAAAGTGAGTTTTGCCTGCGTTAACCGGTTAACCCAGGGCGTTAACCGGTTAACACTGTTGCAGAGTGAAAAATTATTGTTTTTAAATGTGGTGTACCTAATTGAGGGTTGGCCTATGTTGCCTATGGTGTAATAGGGATAAATTCCCGCTGTTTTGAGCAGTATATGCAATATTGAAAATGTACTAATATTGTGATTGTTGTTTGGCATAATCTGACATGCTTATGTGATGAAAGATTGATGATGTATAATGATGTACACGATGCTGTGAATGTATATATTATGCATGTATGTGTGAATGGACTGTTGTATGGCTCAGAGTGTGAGCATATGTTTATTCTTGAATTATTGTTGATGTTGCATTGCTAGATGATTAGCATGCATGGCATAGCCTTCGGGGCTGTAGCTAGTTCCCATAGTGAGGAATTAGTGAGTGAACCATTGTGGGTTTGTTGTTGATGTTTGCATACTAGATGATTAGTGTGCATAGTCTAGCCCTCGGGGCTGTAGCTAATTCCCATGGTGAGGAATTAGTGAGTGAGTCACTAGGTCTCAAATGAGTGGGACTAGTGAGCTTAGTAGCCGTATCTGGAGGGATCGGTGAGCTTGAACTATATGTTCAGGAATAGTCGGTACCGCATGTGTGGAGTCTCATTGCATAATGTATGTATGGCGTATAATATGAATGGATGTGTTCCAATATTATACGTGTGTTTGTGTTGTTATGGAGTATGATTTGAGATTATACTTGTGCTTTATATTGGTGTTGAGTATGATGTGAGCCGATGTGCTGTTACTGATTGTATGTTGCGATTAGGGTGATTAATGTGTTAAATTACTTAACATGACATTATATTCTATAATGCTTATTATATTGATTGAGGAACTCACCCTTACAACTATTTTTCAGGTAACGAGAAATGAGTTGAGTAGAAGCGAATGCTTGGAGTCTAGTGTAGTCTCCTTAGTGGGTCGTGCTCTGATAGATGTAACATCGGGTTGGGATGTTTTATGTTGTTGAATAATTTACATGTGAATGTTACATGTTTTACATGATTGAGGAGATCTCTATCCGCTGCGTTTTATGCAAATGTTTATGTTTTGAATAAATAAAAGAGCATGACCGTCATATTGTTGAATATGGTGTGAATATTATGTGTGACACCCTTGAATGGCATAATTACTCTGAATTGTTATATGTTTATTATTTTTAATTAAATATTTGGGGTATTTTAGAAGGGTGTTACAGGGAGCCCGAGAAGCTGAGGACCTTAGAACCCTTAACCCATCTTGGCCTTTTTAGGATGTAGAGGGATGAATACGAAAGGCTTACTGCTATGATGGAAGCTTTGGTGACTGCTCATAATCAGCCTTCACCTCCTCCTCCGACTCCGCTTCCGAGGACCGTGATTTCCTAGATTATCTTTACACCCATCTATGTGGCTCCCATCAGTGCTCCACATCACCGCATATCTTCTAGTTTCCCTTGGGGCATGCCTCTCAACTTTGTGCCTAAGGGGTACAAACTTGAAGTTCCAATGGCTCAACCTGTGATGTTTGTACCACCTCATGTGGTTCACGTTGTTCCTTATGTTGAAGAACCTATTTTTCACGCTGACCAAAGCGAGATTGTTGGTGTCTATAAGAGAATGGACGAGTTCCAAGATCAATTGTAGGATATGCAGAAAGAGATTCAGGCTTTGAGGGGGAAAGATCTGTTTGGGAAGAATGCTCATGATTTGTGTTTTGTCCCTAATGTGAATATTCCTCACGAGTTCAAGGTTCCGAATTTTAAAAAGTACAAAGGTAACTTTTGTCCTCTGAGTCATCTGGTGAGTTACGCTTGTAAGATGTCGACTCAGATTGATAATCATCAATTGTTGATCCACTACTTTCAAGACAGTTTGACTGGGGCTGCTCTAAAGTGGTATATGGGGCTCGACAGTACTCAGATTCGAACGTTTAATGACCTAGGTGAGACTTTTGTTCGTACAAATACAATGTCAACATGGCACCGGACAGGGACCAACTCCACGCCATGTTCCAAAAAGATAAAGAAACCTTCAAGGAGTACACACAAAGGTGGCGCGAGATTGCTACATAGGTTAGTCCTTCGTTGGAGGAGAATGAAATGACAAAGTTGTTTTTGAAAATGTTGAGTTCATTATATTACGATCGGATGGTTGCAAGTGCGCCTAGTGACTTTACTGAAATGGTGAATATGGGTTTGAGGTTAGAAGAAGGTGTTTGTGGGGGACAGCTGAAAGAAGGTAGTTCATATGATGCTTCCAAAAAATATGGGAATGGTTTACCCAAGAAGAAGGAACACGATGCTAACGCTATCTCGCAAGAAATACGTATAAGGCTTCCGAGAAATAGTCAACATCATCAACATGTGGAGTCTGTAACGCTAGTGATTAATTCTGCTCCAGTTGCTCAAGCAGCACCGGGTTATCAATCGCGTTTCCAACAACGCGTGAATCAACCGAATCAGCAAAATCGTACCCAGAGACATGTAGAGTTTGACCCCATTCCGATGACTTATGTAGAGTTGTTTCCACCTTTAATTCAAAAGAATTTGGTGCAAACAAGAACTCCACTGGCTGTTCCGAAAGATCTTCTGTGGTGGTATAAACCTGACCAACATTGTGCGTTCCACCAAGGGGCACCTGGCCATGATATTGAGAATTTTTTCACCTTGAATGCTAAGGTAAGAAGGTTAATGAAAAGTGGTATCTTGTCATATGAAGATTCAAATCTCAATGTATAAGCTAATTCGCTGCCCAAGCATGGCAATGCAATTGTGAATATGGTCGAAGGATGTCCTGGAAAGTACCGAGTTTTTGATATCAATTTAATTAGAAGATCCTTAGTTGAAAAGCACGCCACTTTATGTGAATTTAGATATTATGAGCATGACCATGCTTCTTGTGGTTTTTGTTCTAGAGATCCCCAAGGGTGTATTGTTGTGAAAAGAGACTTGCAAGAGATGTTGGATCAAAACCTTATTCAAGTTATGAGGAATAGAAATGAAGATGAGCATGAGGTGAACGTCATAATTCCTCGTTTTAATCTCCCATAACCGGTTGTGATTGCATATGATGGACAGAAGAACGATGTTTCTCCATTGGTTATTTGTTTGGCGGGTCCTACACCTTATGAGTCTGATAAAGTTGTGCCTTACAAGTATAATACTACTATGGTAGAAGACGACAAAGAAGTTCCCATTCCTGCTTTTCCATATATTTTGAATATCGTCGATGTAAGTGGTGTGACCCGAAGTGGTCAGGTATTTGTTGTTGTAGCTCCTAAGAGGATTGTGAATCAGAATGTTGATCAAGATGAGGTGATGAATTTGATCAAGAAGAGAGATTTCAATATGGTGGACCAGTTGTTGCATACTCCGTCTAAGATATATGTGTTATCCCTACTGATGAGTTCGGAAGTGCACCGAGAAGCTTTGCAAAAAGTACTAGAGCAAGCCTATATGGACCATGACGTGAAGATTGATCATTCAGATGGCGTTGTAGCCAATATCGCCGCATGTAACAACTTGAGCTTCAGTGATGAAGAGTTGCCCAAGCAGGGGAGGAATCACAATTTGGCCCTACATATCTCTATGAATTATCAAGAAGATGAACATTCTTCCCAAGTCTACGCTATCTAAAATTGCTTACCAAGGTGCTCCGATGAGATTCGGTGGAAATATTGTGAATGCCTTTGATGGTTCAAGGACGACTGTAATTGGAAAGGTCGATCTCCCAATAAAGATAGGTTCGTGCTTATTTAAGATCACTTTTTAAGTGATGTTTATTCATCCCGCCTACAGTTGTCTCTGTAAGACCCCAATTTTGACCCTAAGATCCCTCATGTTATCTCATCATTTGAATTGGCTTTGGGATCACACCTTGGTATCTTCCTTACCCCTAATTCATTGGGTTTGCATTGGGAGAGATCACCAAGCACATTTGATTTGTATTATACTTTATTTTTCTTTGTTTACTAACCAAAATTCCAAAAATATGTCTATGTATACCTTCACTTATTTTGTAGGAAGTATGTGCATCCACCAAGGCCACATCAAGCTCATATCTAGGGTTTAAGACCCTCAATACAAGGAGATTAATAAATATATGGTTCACATTGTTTCAAGCCATCATTTATGGATCCCCGTGATCTTCATTTATCATTTTGATCAATAAATCATCAAGAGTTTGAAGCTTGGAAGCCCTAATTCATCTGGGTATCTTGTGTGACTTCCTCAACAAGTTTATTCAAAAATTGATCAATTATATAAAGGTATACTTCATTATACATCATATTATGCATATATTATCCTCCATGAGTCCCAAAGATCAAGAGAACTTCAAGATTGCAAGTTGGTTCATGGTGGTTGACTAGAGAAAGTCAACTAGTCAAAACTGGGGTTCACTAGACCCTGTCTCCTATAATTTTTACCATATGAAAATGATTCCAAGATAAACGTTACTCATTATGACATTCTAAACAACTTTCATGTTGAGGTCAAGAGCTATTTTTTCTTTTAAAGTCATTTTTTATGGTGAAAGATTATAGGTCATTTTGTTTGCATCCTAGTTAAGAGGTCAACCTCCAAGGACCATAACTTGCTCATTTTTCATGATATGAAGGTAATCCAAGTTTCATGATCATTTTAAATATGTCCTCTCCAATTTCTATTCTTTGAGAAACTTCAAATTCAACTTTCAACGGCATGTTCCAAGAGGAAACGTTATAAGTCATTTTGGGTCATTACCATTGAACAAGCAATTTTCCTCAACTTCTAAAATGCATAACTCCTTCATGCCAAATCCAAATAAGGTCAAATTATGACCAAATTTAATAGGTTTTAAAGAGCAACAACTTTGATGAAGGAACTTTTTCCATTTGAAGCCGATAACAAAAGTTATTCAAGGTGGAAGAAGTGAACATTTGACTTGGTACTTAGAAAAATTTCAAATATGTTTGATTTTCCAAACTTCCACCTCAAACTTCATCATGATACAAGCTTCAAATGGAAAAATCTTCAACATGAAAGTTGTTCCCCTTAATCTCACCTTTCCAAAAAGTCCAAGATCACCTCATTTGGCCAAGGATTGAATGACTTACGTATGGATTTTCTTCAAGGTTCTATTTGGATGAATCTCATGATCACTTTTCAATTCCAATTGCATGATTCCATGACACACTTTCAGCATTGCTCATGATCAACTTTGGACCTTTTGACATTATTTGATGGGCCTATCACACGCCCATGCATCCATGCAAGTGAGGATTACTATTTTCGGCATTTTGATGGAAGTGTGTGGAAATCAATTGCATTGCCTATAAATACAACCTCTTCTGCTCAAAATTGGGGACATCTTGCCCAAGCTTTTATCCTGCAAGCATACCCCTCGCCGTTAGAGGATAAAGTTGCAGGTTTTCAATTGAAAATCTAGTTTCAATTTCACTTCTATTTTGAAGTTGAAACTCCAAGAATCCAAGCCCTTCCTTGATCCAACTCACTTCCTGCAAGCATCTGAAGTCAAGCCAGGGCCAATTGGAAGCAAGATCAAGCAAGATTCAAGCTCCCCCAAAGATGATTTTTCAGAAACTTTATCTTTTCGATCCTCTCTCAATTCTTCACCATTCTCTTTGATTTTTGGTTGGCTGAAGTCCTACCGATGTAGGCAACAAGATTGAGTTGCTTTGAGGTCAATTTGAAGCAACACAGTTCATGATCCTCAAAATTCAAATCCATGTATCTTTTGATATACTTGGAATTGGAGAAAATTAAGGCCATATTCGAGCTCCTGAGCATTTTTTCTTTGAAATAATGTCCTTGTTTTCCATTTTTCATTAAGATGAAGGTGGACCAGTCTGGTGAGGTTCACCGGAGAAGATGACCGGAACCCTAGCTCCGGTGGTGTGTTGGCACGCCTCCTTGCCATCTGATCATGTTTAAATGTTTTAATCTGAGTCATTCCCTTTGAATTACCACCTGTAAATTGCTTTAACTTGACTCCACCATGGATAGCACACGCGTGGCCATCAGATCTGTCACCTCAATTAATGAGGGAGATCCGATGGCCCTTGTTTTTTCTAATTTCTTTTTAATTTCTGTTTTTTCATTTAATCCATTTATTTTGTTTAATTCATAAAAATTTCAATTTTAATCCAAAAAATATGGGACTTTCACCAAAAATCTTTAAATATTTTTGTCTTCCATATTCCGAATTAAAATTATTTTTTGGATTAATTTTGATATTGTTCATGAATTAAATGTTTTTGTGCATATTTTTAATTATTTAAAAAATACTTCTGACTTTTTAAAAATCATGATTTTTTTTTGTCTAAGGTCCTTTGACCTTGTTTGACCTAGGATAAATCCCTTGCCCATTTATTTGGTGTTTTGAAGGGATTTTAGGTTTTGATCAAATAAAAATGTATTTTAATTCAATTTTAAATTGATTTTTAATTGATTAAATGTTCAAAAATATTGTTGTGCCATTATTATGGTCTTTTGATGTTTGACTTTCTGTTTAGGCCTTGATCAAGGTTGATTTGACTTTTGTTGGATCAAAACCATTGGATTTAGGAGATTGATGAAATGTACATTTCATCTCCCAAAATGAATGGATGGTTTGATTTGATGAAATTCCTCCCATGATCAATTTGTGTTTCTATCTTCCCCTCCCTCTTCATCTTCATCCCTATTCTTTCCCATTCCCTCATTTGACCAATGAAATCTCTAATGTCTAAAGGCTAATTGGTTCATCAATGACCTTGTGTCAGATGAACCAATACAAGTATGACTGAGATAGGTCCCTCATTCTTAATCTTTTCTTTTAGTATGTGGTATGTTTTAGGAGTTTGGTTCTTTATACCAAATCTCTAACATGCATTAACACCTAAGTTTTTATTGCCCGATCTCAGATAGTTGTGACTTCCATATAAGTCCAATTACGATTGCTTAACATAGAGCTAAATTTGACCCTTAAGGCATAGCATTCTAGTAAGCGAGATTGTAAGTCTCCCATTCTTCATGGCATTGTGTGGAGACTTGACATTTTTTCCTTTCATGGGAGCTAGTGGCATACTTGTTGAATTATCCAAGTTGGAGCCCTTCTCATGGAAGATGTCTTGGTTTAAGGATTCATACTTGTGAATGAATGGTTGAGTGTTCTCCAAAGAATGACTTAATCAATTAAAAAAAATCACCACTAACACTTGACTAACTTTTAACTAACATTTGACTAACTCTTGTTAATATTACTTTTACTTTTAAGTCATTTACATTTCATTTAACATGTTTATGTTTATGTCATTTTCACTTTGCTCATTTGAGCCATATCTTGTGATTGTATATATTTGTTTGTTTGTTTTGGTTATGTTTGTGGTCCTAGGACCTTAAAATACCTAATAATAACAAAAACCCTAAAAAAACATTTGGTGGACTGTTGAATCTAATTTGAACCTTTTGACTTAGGATTAGGCAATATTCCCTGTGCAAAAAGGACTTGGCCATGCTAACATTCTGAGACTAAGCTATCTTGAGATTGAGCCTGCATCTGATGCAAGCCTTTGGGTTTTTGTTTGAATTCATCTGCTACTCTATCTTTGTGCTTAACTATCATTTTCATCCTGTGTTTGATGCTTTGTTCTGAGTTGATCAAGGAATATTTCATCTGATACATTGGAAGACAAAGAAGACTGCTAGCTACGGAAATTGCTTGCTTGGATGTGGCTATCTTTATTTGATGCATTGATCTTCATGATGTCTGGATAGTGTTCATTGCTTATGGATTATTGCTTGATTAAAGTCCAAGGGGAAATGGGTTTTTATATGACATTCTTGTCTGTTGGATTGCATCCCATTGGTCAGATCTTTTCAACTCTTAACTTTTAAATTTATGCTTAGGATAATCTCTTCATCTCTTCCCACTTCTTAAATTTCAAAATCTCTCCCCCTTTTCAAAAACCTTTTTTGCTTGTGATTTTAAACTTATACTTTGTTTTAATGATTAGAAACTTTGACTTTATGCCATTGAATTTTTAAAATCTTTTCTTAATCAAATTTGTAAATAAACTTAATCATATTGACTTAAAAATACAAAAAGACAAAAAGAACTAACAACTTCATTCAAACTTTTGGCCCTTTGTGCCTTTTCATTTAAAAACTTTTGTTAAAAGCAATTCACGAACTTTGAAATTTTTACCGCGAACTACGAGGTTTCGATCCCTCATTTTTATGTTGGTACGTAGGCACAAGATCGAAGGTCTTGTCAAACACAAAAAGATAATCAATAAATTCTTTTCTCATCCCTACACTCTAGGTTTCTCAAACATATTTTATACCAAACACATATGCACACATAAAGAAGAGCTCCCTATGAGTACCTAAGACACTTTGGGTGCTAACACCTCCCCTCTGTGTAACCAACCCCCTTACTTGTAATCTCTGGCATTTTAATAGTTTTAATTTGAAAACTTCTTATCTTTGGGTTTTGTTCATACTTTTCCATTTTCCTTTGGAAACAATAAATGTGTGGTGGCGACTCTGGTTTTATTGACGTTAAACTCATCCATAGCTTGATGGTCATGAATTTATCGCTATATAAATTAAGTGGCGACTTTGCTGGGGAATTGTCTTCAATGGGTTTAGCATACTTCTTTATGTGTATATATTTGTGTATTTGATGTTTGTATATTTGTTTGTGTGATATAATTTGTATGTTGTGCTTGGTGATCTCTGAGTGGTGAGATAAGCTTTAACCCGAACTTGAGTGCAATTAAGATAGGAGGATGGTATAGTCATGTTCAACTTGTGTGGAGTAGTCCTTAACAAGTTTGCTTGAGAACTATCTACTCAATGGAGACCCTTTTGGAGTTACTGATGTCACACAAGTTATTTGTGGATAAGAATTACTTTCTCTGATTTGGGGTCCGAGAAGCTGAGGACCGCAGAACATTTAACCTAACTTGGCCTATTTAGGACGTAGTGCAGAGACTGTTCAGGTGTAGACCCGATAACAGTTGTTACGTGATACTACAGTCATCCTAACTTATAATATTCGATAGATGGGATTAAGACTTTGGAAACTTCTTAGAACATGATCTACATGTTTTTTGTCCTTAGTAAACTCGTTTGGGATGGTTCTTAACCTGACTCCAAGCTCATGACGCACAACAAACCTTTGGATTCTTGGTTGATCAGATCAAGTCTTGTCAATATCAATGGAACTTGGGTGTTGATAAGGTGAAAACCATAATCCACCAAAATGGATGATTGATCTTGATGATGACTTAATCCATCCCTTGACCTTTGCTTGTATTTTCCTTGTGTGTGATCCCTTGTTTGTGACTGTTGCATTCATGCATACATGCGCATCATAACATTCATCATTGAAAAATAAATTTCAAGGAACTGAGGTCTTGTTTATAAATATTTTCAGACCATGGATTACAGACGAAGGAACACTAAGAAGTACAGTTTCAGATGTCCTGATTTGAAAGAGCTAAAGAAGTTCTCATCCTTTGTATTAGATCCCTTGGAATTCAAGCAACATCATGGGAAGCTTTTGTTTGTGTTATCTGTTGATGTGGTTGAAGGACTTCTGAGTGTTTTGGTTCAGTTCTATGATCCTCTCTACCGGTGCTTCATTTTTCCTGATTATCAGCTTGTGCCTATATTAGAGGAGTATACCCATCTCTTGGTAATACCTGTATCTAACAATGTACCTTTTAGTGGATTAAAGGAGATTCCCCGATCTCATATCATAGTTGAAGCTCTTCATATGAAGAAATTTGAGATTGATGCTCATTTGGTGAAGAAATGAAGTATTCTTGGGTTGACTTCTGAGTTCCTCATTGGTTAAGCTACTGTTTTTTCTCAAGCCGGTAGCATGAATGCTTTTGAATCCATATTTGTATTTCTCATCTATGGTCTATCCTTGTTCCCCTAACATTGACGGTTTTGTTGATGTTAATGCCATTAGAATCTTCTTGATTAGAAATTCTGATCCTACTCTGTTGGGTGACATGTATTTCTCTTTGCATTTGAGGAATTCTAAAGGTGGTGGGACTATTGTGTGATGTGTTCCTCTCCTATACAAGTGGTTTATTTTGCACTTGCCTCAGACTCCTGCTTTTTTGGAGAACAAGCAATGTCTACGGTGGTCTCAGAGACTTATATCTCTCACTAATGAGGATATTGTTTGGTATGATTCTGCATTTAGTGGCTTGGATATTATTGACAATTGTGGTGAGTTCGCTAATGTTCCTCTTATTGGTACACAAGGAGGAATAAACTATAACCCTGCTTTGGCCCGTCGTCAACTTGGGTTCCCCTTGAGAGGTAAACCTAATAACACTCAGTTAGAAGGTCTATTTTATCAAGAGGGTAAAGATCCCCAACATTTGAAGAAACGGACGGTACATGATTGGCATAATGTTCATAGGAAAGGAATATATAAGCTTGGTCCGCACAATTGTGTAGCTTTCGAAGCTTACACTACTTTGGTGAAGAAGAAAGCTTTGGAGCTGAAGATGTCGTACGCTTGTGAAAGACCTGTATCTATGGTTATAGTTGGGCCATCAACTCTACCTAACCAAGATATAGAGGAGTTGGAAGACGCACTCACCGAGATGAAGCGAGAGAGAGATGTGTGGGAAAAGTGGTTCCATGCTTTGATCCGAAAGCATGAAGAGTTACAACTTGAGTCAAAAGACAAGGATGTGCTTATCGAGATTCTTGAAGACCGAGCAATAAAGAGACAAGAGAGCCCGAGGGTTTAGTTGCCTCTGGTATGCATCAGTCTTCCGGTGCTTGGAAGAAGATTGTTAGTAAGCTAGTTCTTGAGAAGGCTCAGATGAAGACATCCTTTGAGTGTGAGATTCGACGCATCCGAAGGAAGCATGCACCCATAGCCAGATCATCTGATGCAGTTGCTAAGGGATCCTTAGGATGATAGTTTCTTTTTCTCTTGTATTTGTATTTTGGTTTTTGAAATTGTACTTAGTGTAATCCTTCCAAATTTTATGAATAAAAAGAGATTTTATGGTCAATCAAATTATCATGATTTTATTATTTAATATATTTGCAAAGTAGACTTCATATGTTCCTTGAAATTAAAAACAAATCAAAACAAATCATTTTATGCATCATTTGCACAACAGTTTTTCTTCCGCTAGATGTCGTATCAGTTCTTCTTCTGTGCATCAGCCGAGCTGACTCACCATTACAATACTCGCGCTAATCAACCAAGGAGCATCTAGATCAAGAGAACCGAGAGCTGAAGGACGAGATTCCAGGTTGACGACTATGATGGAATTTGTGATTGCTGCATAAAATCAGTCATCACCAACTCCTGCAACTCCTCCCAGAGGACTATTATTTTTGAGGTTGATGCCTCAACTGTTCCTATTGCTACTGCCAGTAAATCCATGCCCTCTATGCCTGTTGGGTTCCCTTAGGGAATGCCATCAAATTTTATGCCAGAAGGGTATGCGCCTACCTTTGTTTCTTTTCCGGCATCTAGCCCGGTCATGTTAGTGCCTCCTCCATTTGTTTACACTCTACCTCGTATTGAGGACATTGTCTATCATTCGGAGCCGTCTGAGGGCCCAAATGTATATGAGAAGATGGAGGAGATGAAAGATCAATTCCTCGAGTTGCGTAAAGAGTTGAAGACTCTGAGAGGAAAAACCTTGTTTAGGAAGAGTGCTACTAAACTCTGCTTGGTCCCCAATGTTAAGATCCCGGTGAAATTCAAGGTCCCCGACTTTGAAAGGTACAAAGGGAATACTTGCCCATTAAGCCGTCTTGTGATGTACGCCAGAAAAATGTCTACTCAGACTGATAAAGATCAGTTGTTGATTCAATATTTCTAAGACAGTTTAACTGGAGCTACTTTAAGGTGGTATATGGGTTTGGACAGTGCAAACATTTGTACTTTCGACGACTTAGACGAGGCCTTTGTCAAGCAGTATAAGTACAATGTGGATATGGCGCCTGATAGAGACCAGTTGAGGTCTATGTCTCAGAAAGATAAGGAGACATTTAAAGAGTATGCTCAGAGATTGAGAGAGCTTGCTGCCCAGATAAGTCCACCTCTTGAAGAGAAAGAGATGACAAATATCTTCTTGAAGACGGTGAGTTCATTTTATTACGAACGTATGATTGCGAGTGCCTCCAATGAATTTACTGAAATGGTAAACATGTGGATGAGGCTAGAAGAAGGAGTCTGTGAAGGACGACTGTCTAAAGAAAAGCATCATCCAACAAGAAATATGGTGGGAGTTTCTCCAAGAGAAAGGAGGGAGAAACTAGTTCAGTGTCAGTAGGGAGGTAGAGGAGGCCTCATGTCAAAAAGAATTCTCAACCCCGTCAACATCAGCATGAAGTTTCCTCAATAATTCTGGTTTTTTCCAACAACAACAATCAATCAGTTCAAATTCAGCAACAACAACATCAACAACCGCAACAAAGAACCAACTACAACAACAACAATAATCATCAGCAAAACTTTGAGAGGAAGAAGGTCTTCTTTGACCCTATTCCTATGACTTATGAAGAATTATACCCATCATTGGTCTTCAAAAATCCTATCCAACCAAGAAACCCTCCGCAAATCCCTGAGCGACTACCATGGCGATTCAAACCTGACCTGCATTGTGCTTTTCACCAGGGGGCCCTGGCCATGACATAGAAAACTACTATCCTTTGAAATATGAGGTTCAAAAGCTCGTAAAGAGTGGTATGGTGTCCTTTGAGGACATAACGCCAAACGTAAAAGCCAATTTGTTGTCTGCTCATGATAACGCTTCTGTCAACATGGTGGACGATTGTCCAAGGAATTTTAGAGTTTTTTATGTAAGATGTATCCGAAGATCTCTGGTGGAGATGCATAAGACTTTGTGTTTAATCAGTGACTGTGAACATGACCATGATGATTGTGCAATCTGTAGCGTGGACCCCCGTGGGTGTATGGTCGTCAAGAGAGATATCCAAAAGTTGATGGATGAGAATGTAATCCAGATTCAACAGTCAAGGGATATGGGAGATGTGAATTTTATTATACTAGTGTTTAATACCCATGAGCAGGTAGTTATCCAGTTTGATAGTAGCAACAATAATAATGTTAATAGATCAGTATCACTGTTGGTTATACAATTAGCAGACCATGTCCCGTATGCATCTGATAAAGCTGTGCCATATCAATACAATGCCACTATGATTGAAGATGGTTAAGAGGTTCCTCTACCAGTTGCAGACTCCATGGTGAACATTGCAGATATAGCAAAGGTGACCCGTAGCGGTCGTGTATTTAGTCCAGTGTTTCCGAAGGCAGTGGAAGATGTTTCAACAAGTAAGAAAGCAGAGATTCTAGTAGTGAATCCAGATAGTGCTCCAATGTGTTAGTTTGGTGAATCCATCAAATTGAAAACTAACGATGATGATGAAGTGATAAAGTTGATTAAAACAAGTGAATTCAATGTTGTAGAACATCTGCTCCAGACTCCGTCAAAGATCTTCGTACTATCATTATTGATGAATTCTGAAGCGCATAGGGAGGCATTGCTGAAAGTTTTGGAATAGGTTTATGTTGAGCATGATGTGACCGTGGATCAGTTTGACCACATAGTTTCCAACATTACTTGTAATAATCTGAGCTTTGGTGATGAAGAACTTCCTAAGGAAGGAAGGAATCCCAATTTGGCACTCCATATTTCGATGAATTGCAAGGAGGACGCTCTGTATAATGCATTGGTTGATACAGGGTCATCTTTGGACGTGCTTCCGAAATCAACTCTGTCAATACTCTCTTATCAAGGCACCCCAATGAGATACAGCAGAGTGATTGTCAAAGCGTTCGACGGTTCTCATAAAACGGTCATTGGTGAAGTGGACCTTCTAGTGAAGATAGGTCCGAGTGATTTCCATATTACTTTCTAGGTAATGGATATCCACATGGCCTACAGTTGCTTGTTGGGAAGGCCATGGATTCGTGAGGCTGGACCTGTGACATCTACTCTACACCAGAAGCTGAAATTTGTGAAGAATGGCAAGCTTGTCGTTATTGGTGGAGAGAAGGCATTGTTGGCGAGCCATTTATCATCTTTCACGTATGTTAATGCTGAGGATAAACTTGGAACGTTATTCTAAGCTTTGTCCATTGCTGGTGAAATGAAGAAAACCGGGGCATCCATGTCTTCTTTGAAAGATACGCAAGAGGCTATTCAAGCTGGAAGTATTGACAAATGGGGTCGTGTCGTGGAGGTTGCCGAGAACAAGAATAGAGCTGGATTGGGATTTCAACCAGGGCCATTCAGCACCAGAGCCAAAGTTATGCAACCAATTTTCTATAGTGGAGGGTTCATTCATAGGAATGATCAATACTCAGGTGCCATTATTGAAGACAATGGTGATGAAGACGGAGATTGCGCCAACTTTGTGACGCATGGCCAGACTTGTAACAACTGGATTGTTGTTGACGCTCTTGTTGTCATTCATCGTTCTAAGTAATTCGTTTTATTGTTTTAAGAAAATCCTTCTCCTATGCCTAAGGGAGAAGTGAACACTATTGGCCATTTTATTATTATCATCAATGAAATACAATTTTATTCATCCGCATCTATGATGTTTTATTTTTACTTTTCACTTTTTCTGAAAATGGTAATCACAAAAAACATAAACAAATAATAATCTTCCCACCTGCATAATATTTGTTTGCACTCCACTTCTCTAAAATCAAAATATCAAATCATTATGCAGGTTGGTTCCCAAACCCATTGAATATAATGATCCTACTTCCTCTCCAAACTTTGATTTCCCTGTGTTTGAAGCTGAGGAAGAAAGTGATGATGAAGAAGTATCTGATGAATTATCTCGTTTACTTGAGCACGAGGAAAAAGTCATTCAGTCTTTCGAAGAACAGATTGAACTAGTCAACTTGGGTTCTGAGGATGATGTGAAAGAAGTCAAGATTGGGTCTCAACTGTATCCAGAAGCTAAGAAGGGGTTGATTGATCTTCTTCGAGATTATTCTGATGTGTTTGCTTGGTCCTATCAAGACATGCTTGGGTTGGATTCCTAGATTGTGGAGCATAGATTGCCGTTGAAACCATAATGCCCGTCGGTTAAGTAGAAGTTGAGAAGAACTCATCCCGATATGGCAGTAAAGATCAAAAAGGAAGTGCAGAAGCAGATTGATGCTGATTTTCTTGTAACCTCTGAATATCCGCAATGGGTGGCCAATATTGTGCATGTTCCTAAGAAAGATGGAAAAGTCTGCATGTGTGTTGGTTATAGAGATTTGAATAAAGCTAGTCCGAAAGATGATTTTTCTCTGCCACATATTGGTATGTTGGTAGACAATACAGCTAAATTCAAAGTTTTTTCATTTATGGATGGATTTTATGGTTATAATCAAATCAAGATGGCACCTGAAGACATGGAGAATACCATATTTGTGAGCAAATTCTTTACTTTGAATAAGTTTTGAATGATAGCAAATTGTGTGATCATTGTCTAATTGTTGGTTGTGCATTATTTCACATGTTTCAATTGTGTTTTTAGCTTATACTATTGTTTAGTGTCCATACATAAAGATCCACATTGATACAATTCTTTAAAAACTGTTTTGTGTTAGCATGTATCAATACATGTTCTTATGCATCGATACATACACCTGTTTTATATCACAAAAAGTTTTTGCTTCAGTATGTATCGATCCATATAGGCCTTGCATCGATACATAAACTTGTTGTAAACCACAAAACACTTTTACTTCAGTATGTATCGATCCATACGAGTCATGTATCGATACATGGCCAGTTAAAATGCCCTATGTATCGATCCATACGAGTCTTGCATCAATACATGATTGGTTAAAATGCTCTATGTATCGATACATACGAGCTTTGCATCGATACATGCTTACACAAATTCTCTAAAATAAATCAAAGTTACAGTATGTATCGATGCATAACCTTTTGTATCAATATATAATTCTGTTTTGTCAACTAACAGCTTTTGTCTTTCATATATAAGAAGTATTGTGACAGCAGGAAAAGAGTACGAATTCAGAAGTGAAAAACAGTTGAACACAAATCAAAGGAGTGTGTAGCAGCAATTGTTTTGAGCAGTTAGAAACCTGAAAGAGACTTCATCTTCTTCATCTTCTCAATCACTTTTCTTCAAGAACATCAACACATAATCATTCTTGTTCTTTGGATTAAAGGATCAACGAGATAACGTTCAGTGGTACGATCAAGGATCTAGCTGAGTTGAAGATTGAAGGGGGTTTCGAGGAAAAACCAACTGGTTTGTCCTTCAAGAACTAGAGTGTTCTTGCGGGTTTGTTAGTCACGTTTGCAAAACAGATTCAGCCGCAGCGTAGAGTTTGGAAATCGGGTGATTTCGCAAACAGGTCGTGGAACCGGTGAATTGTTTGCAATTTCTTGCAGGAAATTCTTGATCGAGCTCAGATCAAGTGGAGGTTTCATACAAGAAGAAGTTATTGGGATTTAGAATTCTGTTTGTGTATTGTAACCTTGTATCAACGAATTCGGCATTATTGATAATGACAGTTCTCAATTTCATTTGAAATTGAGAGGGAGACGTACCCACACGCGAGGACGACGTGGGGAACTTCCTTACCAAATCTCTACGTATCGTATTCTTTCCTTATCTCTCTTTTCGTTTTCAACAGTTTTTGAAATTCCAGTTAGTGTGTTGCGGCTGTATTTTTCATGATACAATAGTGGCAAGAAAACTTCTTTAACTAAAGTCCACCATTGTTCATCATTGATCACATACACACCAACTGTTTGACAAAACTGTCCGCTGAGTTTCATTCATTGGAATTAGGATTTAGTGATAAGTGCATTTAATTAGCTAAGATTTTGGTGTTAATAATCTCTGTTGTTCTAATTCAAATCCAGCAATAAACTCGCGTGTCCGGTTTTCTAGTAGCGGTTCAGAATAGACGGAAGTCGATTCGGGACTGAAATTTTCCGCTAAGTTTCAATAACTCTGATAAAATTTTAAATTAGTTTATTTTAAAAGAGGTGATCTATTCACCCCCCCTTCTTGATCACTAGCCATACCGTCTAACAAGTGGTATCAGAGCGTCGGTTCGCTGGTGCTCTGTGGCTGCCTGTAACGATATGGTGATCTATTCACCCCCTTCAAGACTTTCTAATGCTTGCTGGTGCTCTGAACCAAAGGGGGCGTATAATAGAGCGCCTATTTTCAATGGTGAAAATTACGGCTACTGGAAAGACTGCATGCGAGTTCATATAAATTTTGTGGATAGGCTAGTATGGGCTGCCATTGAAAATGGTCCTTTTCAAATTACTATGACAAATGCGGCTGGCGCCATAGTTCCTAAACCAGAAGCTGATTGGAATGAGAAAGATGAGAAAAAGTGGTCGTGTGATTGGAAAGCTCGAAATATGCTAATTTCAGCACTTGGTGTTGATGAGTATTATCGAGTATCCCATTGCACGACAGCTAAAGAAATGTGGGATGCTTTAGAAGTTGCCCATGAGGGTACTACTGAAGTAAAACTGTCCCGCATTAACACACTAAATCAAGAGTTTGAGCTCTTTCGCATGAAATAAGGAGAATCTATCTCTGACATGCAAAAGAGATTCACTCATCTCACTAATAGGTTGAACGCACTTGGAAAACCTGTTTCCAATGAAATTGCTACTAATAAAATTCTGAGGTGTCTTAGCAGGGAATGGCAACCTAAAGTAACAACAATTAAGGAAGCCAACGATCTAACGAGACTTATGATTACAACTCTGTTTGGAAAGCTGGAAGAACATCAGCAAGCATTAGAAAGTCTTGAAAAGTTTGAGAACAAAAGTAAGGAAAAGGAGAAGAAAAGAGACAAAGAGGGAGAGAAGAAGCCAATAGCTCTTGTGGCCTCTAGCTCTAAGTCCTCACGAAAAGAGCAAAGTGACAATGATTCAAGTAGTGACAAAGATTCGGATGATGAGGAAATGGGACTGTTTGTAAGGAGATATAGTAGATTCATTCGAAAGAGCAGATTCAAGCATTCCGACAAAAATCTGATGAAGTTTCGAAGACAATCTACAGATTCAAAACAGGAAGAGAATAAGAAGAGTAGAGGAAGAGGATCTTGTTTTAATTGTGGTAAATCTGGACACTATAAAACAGACTGTCCTATGAAGTATAAGGATCAAGGAAAAGCTCCACCAAAAGGGTACAGCAAACAAAGAAGAGCTTACATTGCATGGGAAAGTGACAGTGATTCATCAAGCACACAAAGTTCAAGTGATAGTGATGAAACCGCAAATCTGTGCCTTATGGCTCACACCAGAAATTTGTCCTACCACAAAAAGAAAATCAATGATAAAAAGGTAAAACAAGCCTACTATAATAACTTCTCTTCTATGACTTTTGCTGAACTGAAAATAGCTTTTGAAAAACTGCATAATGAAGCTGTAGATGCTTTTAAAAGATTATCTTCCGATAAACAAATTTTTTCATTTCTGGAAGGTAAAGTATACAAAGCTGAAAATGATTTAGAATCGTTAAAAGCTAGTATTGCAGAAAATTCAAAAGATATTGACATTGATGGATGTAGTAAAGTTAGGTATTGTGACGCTTGTCATATTTGGCAAAAAGAGGTAAACACTCTCAAGGTCAAATTGGAAAAAGCCTTACAACCTAAGATTACTTATGCTGTTGACTCTAGGTTGTTTAAGAAGTCATTAAATCCACCATATGCAAATACTCTTTTATTCCAAAGGATTTAATGAACAAGAATAAACAAACACATCATCATGGTTTATGTCATTATTGTTGTCATGCTGGCCATACCATTAAGAAATGCAAGTTTAGGAGATTTCTTGTTCCTAAAGGTATTTATCAATGGAAGCCAAAAGGCAACCATGTTAGCACTTACCCACTTGGACCCAATGAAAATTGGGTACCAACTTCTCTCTATTGATATTGTAGGATGAGTGCCTTGCTTCAGTAGATAGGAGATGGTTTCTTGACAGCGGTTGCTCAAGGCACATGACCGGTGACATATCGCTTTTCATAGACTTCAAAGCAAAGAAGAAGGGATATGTTACTTATGGAGACAATAACAAAGGAGCTATACTCGGCAAAGGTAGTGTAGGTAATCCCTCTACCACTACTATTTTTGATGTCCATTTAGTAGAAGGGCTTAAACACAACTTGCTAAGCATAAGTCAATTGTGTGACAAGGGTTATAAAGTTTCTTTCACAAAAACTTGCTGCATAATTGAACATGCTGAACAGAACATTGTGTTTAAGGGAGTAAGAGTCAATAATATCTATATGCTTGACCTGTTTGATGTATCTTTAACAAGTACTAAATGTCTAGTTACCTTGAATGATGATTCTTGGCTTTGGCATAGACGTTTAGCGCATGTTAATTTCGATTTGCTAAATAAGGTTGTATCTAAGGATCTAGTAGTCGGCCTTCCAAAAATAAAATTTTCAAAAGACCACCTATGTGACGCGTGCCAAATGGGAAAGCAAACGAGGGTCTCTTTTAAATCTAAAAATATTATTTCAACTTCACGACCCCTTGAGCTTCTCCATATGGATCTCTTTGGACCTTCTAGGACAAAGAGCTTAGGTGGAAATTATTATGGTTTTGTAATTGTTGACGACTATTCTAGATTTACTTGGACTATATTCCTTCATAGCAAAGATGAAACTTTTTCTGCTTTTAAGAATTTTGCAAATCTATCCCAAAACAAAATGAATTCCAAAATAGTTACAATCCGTAGCGATCATGGTGGTGAATTTCAAAACTATCACTTTGATAAGTACTGTGACAAGTATGGTATTGAGCATAACTTTTCAGCTCCTCGAACTCCACAACAAAATGGCGTTGTGGAGCGTAAAAATCGTGTTTTAGAGGAGTTGGCAAGAACAATGCTAAATGAGGGTGGATTACCAAAATACTTTTGGGCTGATGTAGTTAGCACAACTTGTTATGTTTTAAACAGGATCTTAATTCGTCCTATTTTAAATAAAACCCCTTATGAGATTTTAAAAGGAAGAAAGCCAAACTTGTCACATCTTCACGTATTTGGTTGTAAGTGTTTTGTGTTGAATAATGGTAAGGAAAATATTGGGAAGTTTGATGCAAAAGCGGATGAAGGTATCTTTCTTGGATACTCACACTCAAGTAAAGCATATAGAGTGTATAATAAGCGTTTACTTACTGTTGAAGAATCTGTCCATGTTTCTTTTGATGAGTCTTATCCGAAAAGTGTCGGAAAAGGTATTTCTTTTGATGACGCAGGTGTATCTACAGAAGACATACTCAAGGAAGCTGTTAAGGAAACTGATCAATCCAGATCAGCTGCCCATGAGAAGGAGGAAGATACTAGTCATGAAGAAGATAAGGAAGAAAGGACAGCTGAAGTGGATGACCTTCCACCAGCTTGGAAATCTTCAAAAGACCATCCTATCGACAACAACTTGGGAGATATTTCAAAGGGAGTAATGACTCGTTCTAAGATAAGTAATTTTTGTTCTCACTTCGCGTTTGTTTCACAAGTAGAACCTAAAAATGCCAAAGAGGCCTTGATTGATGAATTTTGGCTAATGGCCATGCAAGAAGAGCTTAATCAATTTAAAAGAAATGATGTTTGGGAACTTGTCCCTCGTCCGCGAGATCATCATATCATAGGTACTAAATGGGTTTTTAGAAATAAGCTTGATGAAAACGGAGTGATAACTAGGAACAAGGCACGTTTAGTAGCACAAGGGTATAACCAAGAGGAGGGCATAGACTATGAGGAAACTTATGCTCCAGTTGCTCGCCTTGAAGCTATACGTCTCTTGCTTGCCTATGCGTGTTCTAACAATTTTAAGCTTTACCAAATGGACGTAAAGAGTGCTTTTCTAAATGGTGTCATAAATGAAGAGGTATATGTCTCACAACCTCCTGGTTTTGAGAATGCTGAAAATCCAGATTATGTTTACAAATTAAAACGAGCTTTGTATGGTCTTAAACAAGCCCCTCGGGTTTGGTATGAAAGGCTTAGCAAATTTCTAATTGATCATGGATATTCAAGAGGTAAAGTGGATAATACTCTCTTTATTAAACACAAGGGAAAGCACATCCTTTTAGTTCAAGTTTATGTAGACGATATAATTTCTGGTTCAACTAACATACACTTGGTCGAAGAATTTTCTAAGGTTATGCAGGGTGAATTTGAGATGAGTCTCATGGGGGAGCTGAATTACTTCCTAGGACTGCAGATAAAGCAACTTGATGAGGGTACAACAGTATGTCAAACAAAATACTGCAGAGAACTACTCAAGCGCTTTGGAATGAATGACTCAAAATCAATTGACACCCCTATGCCTACCAACGGAAATCTAGATAAGGATGAGCATGGTAAGTGTGTAGATGTCAAAAAGTTCAGAGGTATGATTGGATCTCTTCTGTATCTTTCTACTTCTAGACCTGACATCATGTTTAGTGTTTGTATGTGTGCACGATATCAATCAAATCCTAAGGAATCACACCTTAAAGCTGTTAAGCGCATATTTAGATATCTTCATGGAACACCTAAATATGGGCTTTGGTATTCCAAAGGAAGTGATTGTAGCTTAGTAGGTTACTCCGATTCTGATTTTGCTGGCTGCAAATCAGATAGGAAAAGCACGAGTGGTACATGTCACCTGTTTTCAAACTCCTTGGTAAGTTGGCATAGCAAAAAGCAGGTATCTGTGGCTTTGTCAACTGCAGAGGCTGAATACGTTGCAGCCGGTAGTTGTTGCGCTCAGATTTTGTGGCTAAAGCAACGACTACAAGACTTTAACATTCAACTCAAACGTATTCCAATAAAATGTGACAACACTAGTGCCATAAACCTTACTAAAAACCCTGTTTTACACTCACGCACTAAACACATAGAGATTAGACATCACTTTCTTTGCGACCATGTTGAAAAAGAAGACGTTGTATTTGAGCATGTTGATTCTAAAAATCAGCTTGCTGATATATTCACTAAACCTTTGGCAATGGAACTGTTCTTCAACATTCGTCGTGAATTAGGGATCTTAGATCTTTCTCAATTGATGTCTTAAGCATGTTTGTTCTTATTTATATTATGCCTCACCTTGGTTGATGAGATTTGTTTTAGATGTCATTTATACCTCACAAGATTACGTCACCAGAGGTAATATCACTCCTTTCTATAATTCTTTTACAACTATGTGATTGTGTATGTTAGAATAAAAGTTCTTACTCTCGTTTATGTAAATTTCTTTGCATATATTGTTTGAACATTAAAAATCTGATTTGTGAATCATACTTGGGCATGGTCTTGGAATGTACAACAAAATGAGTGGCATAAGGAGCATCGTGAGTGGCATGATGAGCATACACGGATGTACCATAACCAACACTCTTAGCACCTAGACTTGGTTAAGTGGCACCAAGTCTTCTACAATGAAATGTCTGGCTTTATAGACGACTGCCGTGCCAATCCTGGTATTATGGACAGATTTAGAAGTGTTGAAGTTCAGGACCGGTTTAGGCACTACTCCTTCATGGGCCAAAATCCAGACACAATGCCTCCTCCTCCTCCTTCGCCAAGCTTCAGAGATCCTGATAGAGATGATGAGGAGTCCTGTGGTGGCTACAATCCACATTAAACCATCATCATTTCATTTCACTGCATTTCATTGCATGTTGCTTAAGTTTTTTTTTTTGGATTTGTTGCACATTATATGTTTTAGCTTATGTAATTCTTAAACACGTTTTACTAGTTAAATTTTTTTCTTCTGCTTACTTCTGGTGTTATTGCCCCTATTTGTCATTCTTTGTGAGTGATTCTTTACTTTGTAAGCTTCATTATGTCTGATTGTTTGCTTATTTATCATTTTTGCTGTGTCCTGCTACATGTTGCCTTGATAAAACTGTTTTTTTTCTTTTTGATGTTGACAAAGGGGGAGAAATGCAGATGTTGACAGACATGCACAAACTCAGGGAGAGTATCACACATCTTGCTAAATATTTGCCATCATCAAAAAGGGGGAGTTTGTGAGCAAATTCTTTACTTTGAATAAGTTTTGAGTGATAGCAAATTGTGTGATCATTGTCTAATTGTTGGTTGTGCATTATTTCGCATGTTTCAATTGTGTTTTTAGCTTATACTATTGTTTAGTGTCCATACATAAAGATCCACATTGATACAATTCTTTAAAAACTGTTTTGTGTTAGCATGTATCAATACATGTTCTTATGTATCGATACATACACCTGTTTTATATCACAAAAAGTTTTTGCTTCAGTATGTATCGATCCATACAAGCCTTGCGTCGATACATAAACTTGTTGTAAACCACAAAACACTTTTACTTCAGTATGTATCGATCCATACGAGTCATGTATCGATACATGGCCAATTAAAATGCCCTATGTATCGATCCATACGAGTCTTGCATCAATACATGATTGGTTAAAATGCTCTATGTATCGATACATACGAGCTTTGCATCGATACATGCTTACACAAATTCTCTAAAATAAATTAAAGTTACAGTATGTATCGATGCATAACCTTTTGTATCAATACGTAATTCTGTTTTGTCAACTAACAGCTTTTGTCTTTCATATATAAGAAGTATTGTGACAGCAGGAAAAGAGTACGAATTCAGAAGTGAAAAACAGTTGAACACAAATCAAAGGAGTGTGTAGCAGCAATTGTTTTGAGCAGTTAGAAACCTGAAAGAGACTTCATCTTCTTCATCTTCTCAATCACTTTTCTTCAAGAACATCAACACATAATCATTCTTGTTCTTTGGATTAAAGGATCAACGAGATAACGTTCAGTGGTACGATCAAGGATCTAGCTGAGGTTTTCAGTGGAACGATCGAGGATCTAGCTGAGCTGAAGATTGAAGGGGGTTTCGAGGAAAAACCAACTGGTTTGTCCTTCAAGAACTGGAGTGTTCTTGCGGGTTTGTTAGTCACGTTTGCAGAACAGATTCAGCCGCAGCATAGGGTTTGGAAATCGGGTGATTTCGCAAACAGGTCGTGGAACCGGTGAATTGTTTGCAATTTCTTGCAGGAAATTCTTGATCGAGCTCAGATCAAGTGGAGGTTTCATACAAGAAGAAGTTCTTGGGATTTAGAATTCTGTCTGTGTATTGTAACCTTGTATCAACGAATTTGGCATTATTGATAATTACAGTTCTCAATTTCATTTGAAATTGAGAGGGAGACGTACCCACACGCGAGGACGACGTGGGGAACTTCCTTACGAAATCTCTGCGTATCGTATTCTTTCCTTATCTCTCTTTTTGTTTTCAACAGTTTTTGAAATTCAAGTTAGCGTGTTGTGGCTGTAGTTTTCATGATACAATAGTGGCAAGAAAACTTCTTTAACTAAAGTCCACCATTGTTCATCATTGATCACATACACACCAACTGTTTGACAAAACTGTCCGCTGAGTTTCATTCATTGGAATTAGGATTTAGTGATAAGTGCATTCAATTAGCTAAGATTCTGGTGTTAATAATCTCTGTTGTTCTAATTCAAATCCAACAATAAACTCGCGTGTCCGGTTTTCTAGTAGCGGTTTAGAATAGACGGAAGTCGATTCGGGACTGAAATTTTCCGCTATGTTTCAATAACTCTGATAAAATTTTAAATCAGTTTATTTTAAAAGAGGTGATCTATTCACCCCCCCTCTCGATCACTAGCCACACCGTCTAACAACACTCATTACACCCTGGGGAATATTCTGTTATAGAGTGATGCCTTTCGGTTTAAAGAATGCTGGTGCAAGGTACCAGAGAGTTATGACCACTCTTTTTCATGATATGATGCACAAAGAGATTGAAGTTTATGTTGATGATATGATTGCCAAATCAAGTGATGAAGGAGAACATGTTGATCTTTTGTTGAACTTATTCCAGCATTTGAGGAAGTACAAACTCCGCTTGAATCCCAATAAGTGTACTTTTGGTGTTCGTTCTGGTAAGTTGATGGGCTTTATCGTCAGTGAGAAGGGTATTGAAGTTGGTCCTGCCAAGGTCAAAGTAATACAAGAAATGCCTGCACCTAAAACTGAGAAGCAAGTCAGAGGTTTTCTCGGCCGCTTGAACTATATCTCGAGATTCATATCGCATATGACTATCACATGTGTGCCTATATTCAAGCTTCTTCTGAAAGACCAGTCTTGTGATTGGACCGAAGATTGCGAGAAAGCTTTTGATAGTATCAAAGAGTATCTGCTTGAACCTACGATTCTGTCTCCACCTGTTGAAGGAAGACTGTTGATCATGTATTTAACTGTGCTTGATGAAAGTATGGGTCGTGTTCTTGGTCAGCAAGATGAATCAGGAAAGAAAGAGTATGCACTACTACCTCAGTTAGAAATTCACCGACTGTGAGACTCGGTATTCTATGCTTGAAAAGACATGTTGCGCATTGGCTTGGGCTGCTAAGCGACTACGCCAGTATATGTTGAATCATACCACTTGGTTGATATCCAAAATGGATTCAATCAAGTACATTTTTGAGAAGCCTGCTTTAACTGGGAGGATTGCCCGTTGGTAGATGTTGTTATCTGAGTATGATATTGAATACAGATCTCAAAAATCTATTAAGGGTATTGTCTTGGCTGACCATTTGGCTCACCAACCGATTGAAGATTACCAGTCAGTGCAGTATGATTTTCCTAACGAAGAGATTTTGTACTTGAAAATGAAATATTGTGATGAACCATTGCTTAAAGAAGGGCCAAAACCTGGTTCTCGTTGGGGCATGGTGTAGCGGGGTATTCGTTACCATTAGAGATATTGACTAAATCCAAGGTAAACCATACAAGTCGAGTCGCCACCGCATTTCTATTTATCCAAAGGAATGGTTAGAAAGTGAACAAAAACCTAAAAGTTTTATCGAATCAAAAACTAGTAAAAATGTCAGAGATCTGGGTAATGGGGTTGGTTATGCAATGGGAAGGTTTTAAGCACCCAAAACATCCTAGGTACTCCTGGGGAGCCCTTTTCATAAGTGTTGTTCTAGTCTAAAGGGTGTAGGTATATCTAAAGTACTATTTACTAAAAGGAAGGTTAAAAGAAAATGACTCGCAAGGATGTCGCATCCACTGCCTACGTATCTCATCTGAGTATGAGAATCAGAGTCTTCGTAGCTCGGCTACCTATGGGTTAAAGAGAAGTGTGCTCGGTAAGACGTCGCGTCTTATGCCTACATATCTCATCTGGAATGAGAATCAGAGCAAAACGTAGTTCGGCTAACTACGGGAACAAGGGTCTCGATTGCAACTAGGGCAAGGGAAAGGGACGGTATCGATCGCAACGAGGGCGAGAGAAAAGAATCGCAGCCAGGGCGAAAGCAAGCAAGGATTAGTTGTTAGTCGTCAGTCAAACTCGGCAAGACATCGCATCTCGTGCATACGTATCTCATCTGAACATGAGAATCAGAGTTGTCGTAGTTCGACTAAACTAGGGGTTAAGGATTGCCATCTGAACATGGACTTACAAAAGGGGACACCAGCTGTGTCAAAGGAAAGTGGGCAATGCGTTCACGTCCTAGCAGTAGGTGTCACAGCTTGCTAAATCGAGTCTTAGGCAGTTACCTCTTTGCAATAGAACGAACTGACATGCCACAAGATCGGAGACGCACGGAAGGTCTAAAAGTGGGGAAGCTCTGCTCTAGAGTTGTCATGCAATATGGACCTATGTGTTAGGATTTACAAAGGGGAACATCTACCTAATGTTAGCATGCAAAGAATAAGGGAATTCTACCTATGTTATCATACAAAGGGTTCTACCTAATGGGTGCTACCTAAACGGAACAAGAGTCGACGGATGGAGCGCGGAGAGGAGTTACGGATAAGGGTAGATGGCGATGCCAGAGGCAATCGAATTACCGGTAGATGGAGGTGCCTGAGGCAATCGACTTACAAGAGGATGGATGAATGCGTGCTAGTTCTGTTAAGTTTTGAAAATGATTACTCGACGTTGGATCGAGCTTTTGATCTTATTTTGAAATGGTTATCGGATGTTCGTTTTAATTCTTGTATTAACAGGTGACTAAATAAATAAAGAAATAAATATTATACACTTTATGGGAGAGGGGTACATTTGTTATGAATGGGGATTGTTCATGGCAAACAAACAATAAGAATATATGCCTCATACATCATACAAGTAGGCAACAATTATCAATCAGATCGGATAAATAAACAATATATAATCAAACCAAAGAATCAAATAATGGAGCATTTAAAAAATGCATGGGAGTATGAACATGTTAAATAATCAAGCAATAGAAAGCATGAATGAGAGAAACAAGTATAAAAGATAACAGATGAATCAAACAAATGAAAATATGCACACGAAGGGTCCACTGAATAATTTAATCAGGAAATGAGGTAAGGACCAAATAAAATCAAGTTAGAAGGCCTCTAATACATGGCATATGAGATGAACGAGGAAGGATCAAAAGATCTCTTCAATTGCCATAAGCAATCCCTAAGTCAAACATCGATCATAAAGAAGTCAACTGAAAATTCAAGTCAACTTAAAAAATAACAAATAAATAGCAAATTAATCAAGCAAATTATGAAAAATTAAACTAAATAAGACGGGGTCAGGACACCATCATCCCCCAAAAATATTTTAAAAATAATGAAAATTGGTACGTGAATTAATTAAAATAAAACAGAAGTCAAATTAAAAGTCAATTAATAAGACTATGTTAGAAATAAATCAAGAATAAATAGTAAATTAATCAAGAAAATTATGAAAAATTAAACTAAATAAGGTGGGGTCAGGATATCATCATCCGCAAGAAAAGATTTTAAAAATAATGAAAATTGGTACGTGAATTAATTAAAATAAAACTGAAGTCAAATTAAAAGTCAACCAACCAAACTAGGTCAAAAATAAATCCAAAATAATTTGAAAATGTGAAATAAAATTCCAAGAAAAGGTCAGGTTGACCATGAGACAGTGGTCGACCTTCATCCCAAAAATCAAATGCTAACAATAATTCTAAGTCATAAAAATAAAATCAATAAAAAAAGTGTGTTAAAATGGACCATTTAGAATAAATAATTAAAATAAAATATTAATATTAAAAAATACGAAAATAAAAATTATATAAAATTAAATAAAACGTTAACAAAAGTGAAAAATATTTTTGGATAATTTTATGGACGAAGAAAATATTTTAAATAAGAAAAAGAAATATGAAAATGGAAGGATTAATGGTGATGAACATGGTAAGCAAGCGTAGATATCTCAAAGCACGGTCATGGAAGAGATGATTACCTAATGGAAAATAGAAGTGGAATGGAATCTGATATGTGATGAAGCTTTGCCTCCTTTCCACGAAATTCCAATGCTCCTTTAGGATTAGGGTTTCAGCTTCTTAAATAGAGTGGATTGGGTGTTCTCATGGGCTTTTTAATAAGTGATTTATCCATAAGAATAAAAGTGTGAAGTGAGGTGTAAAATGTTGTTATTTTGGGCCAAACTTAAGTGAATGGATGTCCAATGCATGGCCAAAAGAGGTAAAAAAACGTGACTAGTTTGTGCAGCATGCTTAGAAAATCTGATTGGGTCAGCCAGGCCCAAAATCCGCCTAGAAAATCAAGTCATGGTGCCCACTTTAAATGAATGTATCTCTCAAACCATGGATCCAAATGAGATGATTCTAATAGGATGTGAAAGAGGACATGGCAAGGTACAATTGTTGTGAAGAAAGTATTTTCAAATAATGCCTTGAAGTGCAAGAAAACTGGCCAAGAAGTCTTGACAAATTTTGAAGATTTTGGACTTAGAAATTTTTCTAAGTGTCCTAAAAAAATGTCTCACTTTGACTAAGCATAACTTTCTCAATTCTAATCCAAATGGAGCAAACATTATATCTCTAGAAAGCTTGGAACAAGAGGAACAACTTTCATGTTGGAGAAATTTTCAAATGGAACTTTTATCTTGATGCAAAATGGGCTTAAAGTGAGTGCAACGATCATGAAAGCTTGCCCTAAATGGAAAGTCAACCATTTCCAAATTAAGTAACTTTTGCAATTCCTGATTAAATGATGAATCCATGATCCAACCTTGATCAAATTTCACATGTAGGATCCCCTGGGCATGGATTTTGAGATTCCACTCTCAAAATGTCAGGAGTTGACTTTTCTGGCCCCACAATTGGCTTCTTCCAAACTGTCTGATACTCGATTCCATTAATCAATTGAAGCATTTCTAGCTCAAATAAAGAGCTGATTTTTTGTATGTAGAACCTTGTGGACATATGGAGGGCCATGGAAAAGAGTTTCACCCAAAGAATCAGAAATAAACTGATTTTATACCAAACCCTAGTTTTAGGGCAAAATGATCAGGAACTGATTGCACTGATTGCCAAGGGATCTTTCTGAGATAATTGTGAATATTCCTAGGCCAAGATGCCTCTCTAATCATGACATGGATTAGCTCCTCTACTTCCAACCAAACATTTCCTGTTACAGGTAGCCATGAAACCCTAATTTCTGATTAAATCCAGATGAACACTCTGATAGCTTTGAATCCTTCACTGATGAACTGAGGACCATATAAGATACTTGGACCCCCCTGAGACCCTTGAGACTTGTATACTTAGAAAATGATGTCCAATTCTCAATCTTGCTTTGTATGGGCTCCTTCTGTTAAGGAGTGATCGATCAAAACCTGATCTCCATGTCACTAATGCAGTATGCAATAAGTATGACCTAATATGATGCTAATGAAGTGTAAAACATAATCCCATGCTTCCAGGAAAAATGAAGGTTAAATTTTGGGGTATTACACATGGTATTTGATGGAGTTGTTAATTTGTATGGTAATGGCATTGGGGAATTGATTATTACTCCTCAAGGCACTCATTTTCTATTTACAGCTAGATTGACTTTCAAATGTACAGATAATATGGATGAGTATGAAGCTTGCATTATGGGGCTTGAAGAGACCATTGATCTGAGAATAAAATACCTTGACATCTATGGAGATTCAACTTTGGTTGTAAATTAGATCAAAGGTGAATGGGAGACGAATCAACCCTGTTTGATACCATATAGAGACTATGCAAGGAGGATTTCAACTTTCTTTACAAAGGTTGAGTTTCATCATATCCCTCGAGATGAAAACCGGATGGAAGATGCTCTTGCAACGTTGACTTCAATGATTATGGTGAAATTTTAGAATGAAGTTCCCAATTTGACTATGATACGTCTTGATAGGCCATCTCATGTTGAAGAAGTCAAAGATGAAAAGCCATGGTATTTTGATATCAAACGTTTCCTCCAATGTCAGATTTACCCAACTGGGGCATCTTTTAAAGATAAGAAGACTTTGAGAAGATTAGCTGGAAACTTCTACCTGAATGGTGATGTGCTTTACAAGAGAAATTTCGATATGGTTTTGCTCAGATGCGTGGATAGACACGAATCAGGCCTATTGATGACTGAATTCTATGAAGGTTCCTTTGGTACTCATTCCAATGGACATGTTATGGCAAAGAAGATATTGAGAGCAAGTTACTATTGGCTGACATTGGAATATGACTGTTGCAAGTTTGTGAAGAAATGCCACAAGTGTCAAATCTATGCAGATAAAATTCATGTTCCTCCGACACTGTTGAACATTATTTCCTCTCCATGGCCCTTCTCTATGTGGGGAATTGATATGATTCGCATAATTGACCTAAATCTTCGAATGGACAGTGTTTTATTCTGGTGGCTATATATTACTTTATAAAGTGGGTTGAAGCGGCATCGTACGCGAATGTAACAAAGTAAGTTATTGTAAGGTTTATCAAGAATCAGATTATATGTCTTTATGGTGTGCCAAGTAAGAACATTACTGATAATGGATCAAACTTGAACAATAACATGCGGGAAGCTCTTTGCAAAGACTTCAATATTGCACATCATAATTCTTCTCCCTACAGACCTAAGATGAATGGGGATGTTGAAGCTACAAACAAGAACATCAAGAAGATCATTCAGAAGATGGTTATGACATACAAGGATTGGCATGAGATGCCCCCATTTGCTTTGCATGGGTATTGTACATCCATCCGCACTTCAACAGGGGAAACCCCTTTCTCTTTTGTTTATGGTATGGAAGTTGTGCTCCCCGTGGAGGTTGAGATCCCATCATTGCGTATTTTGCTGGAAGCCAAGTATACAGAAGCTGAATGGTGCCAGACCATATATGATCAGTTGAATTTGATTGAAGAGTAGAGATTGACTTCCATGTGTCATGGTCAGTTGTATCAATAAAGAATAAAGAAAGCTTTTGATAAGAAGGTCAAGCCTCATGTGTTTAGAGAAGGTGACCTCGTGATCAAGAAAATTGTATCCTTCAAACCTGATGTTAGGGGAAAATGGACTCCTAATTTTGAAGGCCCATATGTTGTTAAGAGATCCTTTTTAGGCGGAGCTTTGATTCTTACAACTATGGATGGTGAAGAGTTCACTCATCCTGTGAATGTCGATGCAGTCAAGAAATACTTCCCCTAAAAAGAAAAGAATAGCTCGCTAAGTTGAAAACCCAAAAGGGCGGCTTATCTAAAATTGAGTGTCTCGGTGGATTGAAAACCCGAAAGGGTGATGTAAGACCCCAATTTTGACCCTAAGATCCCTCATGCAATTTCATCATAAGCATTAGCATTGGGATCATACCTTGGCATGCTCCTTACCCCTCTTTTATTGGGTTTGTTTTGGGAGAGATCACCAAGCATTATGTGATTGTATCATACTTGTATATTATCATTTTACTAACCAAAATACCAAAAATATCTCTTTGCATTTGCCTAACTCTTTTGTAGGTCAGGCATGATCCCATTGATTTATCAAAGTTCATATCTAGGGTTTAGACCCTCATGACAAAAAGCACAACCATGAATTGATACAAGAATGGTTATGAGCATCATATATGAGTTCCATTGTTCCTACATGTTATATTGATCAAGTATTCTTCAAGAGTTTGAGGGTGATTTGCCTTGGAAACCCTAGTTTGACTAGGTATCTTGAGTAACTTCTCCAACAAGGTATCTCACCAATTGATCAAATTTCTCAAGGGACATTTCAAAATTCATCATCTTATGCATATATTATCTACCATGAGCCTAAAAAGTCAAGAGAATTGAAGGTTAGCAAGTTGGTTGATGGTGGTTGGCCAAATGAATTCATCTGATCAAAACTGGGTCTTCCAAGACCCTATCTCCTACAATTTTCACCATATGAAAATTATTCCAAGAGAAACGTTACTCTAAATGACATTCCAAACAACTTTCATGTTGAGAACTAGAGCTATTTTTTCTTTAAAAATCATTTTTTATGTTGAAACATTATAGGTCATTTTGTATAAAACCCTAATTTGAGAGTCAACTTCCCAAGGCCATAACTTGCTCAATTTTTATGAGATGAAAGATTTCCAAGTTTCACAATCAAATTCAAGATGTCTACTTCAACTTTAATGTTTGGACTAGAAGCAAATTCAACTTTTATGAGCATGTCATATAAGGATACATTATAGGTCATTTTTTACCTATACCATTGAACAAGTGATTTTTCCAAACATCAAAAATGCATAACTCTATTGACATGAAATTGGTGACCATTTTTAAGGCATTTGAAAGAGCTACAACTTTGATGAAGACACGTTTCTCATTTGAAGTTCACATAAAGAGTTAAGCAAGGTGGAATATTGAAGTATATAGCTTGACACTTAGTAAAAATTTTCAACATGTTGAAATTTCCAAACTTCCACCTCAAAATCTCCATGTTCCAAGCTCCAAATGAAAGAGTGTTGAACATCAAACTTGTTCCCTTTATCCAAGCTTTCCAAAGAACCCAAATTCATGTATTTTGGATGAGCATTGTTCGGTCTGCACATGGCTTTAATAGGGATGCATCATTGGAAAGAATCAAATGTACAAACTTCAGTTCACATTGCCTTGCCATTCAAGCTTCATTCAGACTTCAACATGAATCATTTTGGACCTTAATGCATTGCATCATGGGCCTGTACATGCCCATGCACTCGTGCCATTCACATTGCCAATTTTGGACAGATTTTGAAGTGTGTAAATATCATTCCCTTTGGCTATAAATAGAAGGCTTATGAGCTAATTTGAATGACACCTTGCGCGCCAGCTTTGCCCCACAATTCAAACCCTCTCATTCTAAAGGAAAACCTGAGAAATTTCAATTTGAAATTTGAGTTTGAATCTTAACTGTTGGAGATTCAAGAACTCCAGGATCCATAGCCTTACAACCTCTCCAATCACTTCGTGCTAACTTCTCAAGTGTAATCAGATCGTGTTTGAAGCAAGCAACATCAAGTTCTGAATAGCATTGAAGGTAATTTTCAGAAAACTTCATCTCTTCGATTCTCACTCAATTCTACTCAATTCTCTTGGATCTTTGGTTGTCTGAAGTCCTACCAATATAGCCAAGAAGATTGAGTTGCTTAGAGGTCAAATCGAAGCAACTCAGTTGACACACCTTAAAATTCAACTCCTCATATCTTTTTATATATTTGGAGTTAGTTGAAATTGAGGTCAGATTCGTGCTTTACGCCATTTTTTCTTTCAGATCATGTCCTCCTTTTTTATTTTGGTGATGGTTGAGGGTGGACCAGTCCGGTGAGGTCCACCGGAGAAGAAGACTGGAGTTACAACTCTGGAGGTGCGTTGACACGTCTCCCAGCCATAAGATCCAGTTGATTTGTTTTAATCCTGAGCACTCATTGTGATTATCATCCCTACAACGCGCTGACTCGTGTGTTTGGTGGAAGGCGCGTTTCAGGCCACTTGATCTGCCACCTCAATTAATGAGGGAGATCAAGTGGCTCACATTTTTTTAATATTTTATGATTTTCTTTTATTCCTTTTATTTTCATTAATTCATATTAATTTTAATATTGATCCAAAAAATATGCGAGTTTCACCAAAAAAAATCAAATAATTTCCTCTTTCATATTTTGAATTAAAATTATTTTTTTGATCATTATTAATATTTTTCATGATTTAATTGATTTTGTGTTTGTTTTTAATTGTTTAAAAATACTTTTAAGTCTTTAAAAATTCTGAAATTTTTTCTCCAAGGTCCTTTGACCTTGTTTGACCTGTGATAAATATCATGGCCATTTCTTTGGTGTTTTGATGAGGTTTTAAGAATTTGACAAACCATATTTAATTTAAATTTATTATTTTAGTCTTTTTAATTTGAATAAATGCCAATTAATTGTGTTGACCAATTGTGATGACTTATTTGAGTTTGACTCTTGTTGTTGGACCTTGGTCAAGGTTGATTTGACTTTGTCAAGTTAATATCATTGGACTTAGGGGATTGATGAAATGTACATTCCATCTCCCAAAATGAATGAATGATATTAATTTGGTAAAAGTCCTCCTTTGATCAATTTGAGTTTTGATCCATTCCCCTCCCTCTTCATCTCATTCCCATTCTTTATGCATTCATCTCATTTGGCCTATGATATCTCAAAGTCCTAAGGCTAGTTGATTGAAAAATCAACATAAGTATGGATGAGATTAGGCCACCTCTTTTGCATATTCTTTTAGTGTGTGGTATGTTTCATGAGCATAGTCCATTATACTATGTCTCTAACATGCATTAACACCAAAATTCTATTGCCCGGTCTCAAATAGTTATGACTTCTACATAAGTCCAATTACGATTGCTTAACATAGCGCTAAATTTATGACACAAAAGGCATAGCATTCTAGTTAGTGAGATTGTAAGTCTCCCCTCTTTCATGGTATTTTGTGGAAACTTGGCCTTTTTTCATTCCTTTGGAAGATGTCTTGGTTAAGGATCCATGCTTGTGATAAGTGGGTTGAGTGTTCTCCAAAGAATGACTTTAAAATGAAAAGAAAAAGCAAAACAATACTAACTTCTAACTCATTAACAACTAACATTTAATTTCAAGCCATTTACTTTAATGCCATTTAATTTTAGTCTTTATTCATTTGCCATTATTCATACCATTCTAATTGTTTATGTTAATGCAATTTTCACTTTGTCCACTTGGAACATATTGTGTGATATATTCCATTTTGTGTATACTTTGTTTGTTTGTGTGGTCTTTGACCATTAATGTACATAATAACAACAAAAATCCTTAAAAAACTTTTGTGTGGACTTTTGACTTGATCTTGGAAAAATGGACTTAGAATTTAGGCAACATTCCTATGCTAAAGGACTTGGCCAATGCCAAATTTCTATGAAACCAAGTGCTTGAAATTTGAAACTTCATATGATACATCTTTGAAGATCCCTTTGAGTTCATCTGCAACATAATCATTGTGAAGCTGTTATTTTGAACCTATGACTTGTGAATTCATCTATTACATGGGCTATCTTGAAAAAGATCATGGAGTGGCTAAAGCTTGGATGTGGATATCTTTATTTGATGCCTTGCTCTTCAAGATTGATATAATTGTGCATTTGTGCGTTGCTTGATTCTAAATGTCCAAGGGAATTTGGGTTTCTATTGACATTCTTGTCTATTGGATTGCTACCCATTGGTCAGATCTTTTCAACCCTTAACTTTTAGTTTTGGTGCATAGGATTAGTCTCTTCATCTCCTCCCCATTTCTTTAATTTCAAAATCTCTCCCTCATTTTTAAAATTTTCTTTGTTTGAACTAGTTTTGTTCTAAACTTTGACCATTTTGCAAAAGATAGAAACTTTGGCCTTATGCCATTGAATTTTTAAACTTCCTTTTCTTAATTAAACTTGTAAATATATATAATTATACTTGACTGAAACTTTCAAAAAGCCAAAAAAGAACTAACTCATTCAAACCATTTTTTGGGCCTTTGTGCCTTTCAAATTTAATTTTTGTTAAAAGCAATGCATCCCCTTTAAATTTGTATCACGAACTACAAGGTTTTGATCCCTCATTTTTATGTTGGTATGTAGGGATAAGTCTGAATGTCTTGTCAAACACAAAAATATAATTAATGAATTCTTTTCTCATCCCCCCATTCTATTTGTTTGTAAACATCATTTTGTACCAAATACATATGCACACAAAAAGGGTTCCCTAGGAGTACCTAGGACACTTTGGGTGCTAATACCTTCCCTCTGTGTAACCAACCCCTTTACTTGTAATCTATGACATTTTATTAGTTTTGATTTGAAAACTTCTTACTTTTGGGTTTTGTTCGTACTTTTTCCCTTTTCCCTTGGAAACAATAAAAGTGCGTTGGTGAATCTTGTTATTTGATGTGTAGCTTATCCATAGCTTGATGATCATGAATTTACCGCTACAGAAATTAAGTGGCAAAGTAGTCCCCAGTGGGTTTAGCCTACTTTTTGTGTGTATATATTTGTATATATGTGATGTTTGTATATATGTATATGTGATATAATATGCTTGTTGTGCTTGGTAATCTCTGAGTGGTGAGATAAGTTCTAACCCGAACTTGAGTGAAATTAAGATAGGAGGATGGTATAGTCATGTTCGACTTGTGTGGAGTAGTTCTTAACAAGTTGGCTTGAGATCCATCTGCTCAGTGGATACCCTTCTGGATTTGGAAATGTCACACAACTATTTGTGGTTAGGCATTACTATCTCTAATTTGGATCCGAGAAGTTGAGGACCGTAGAACATTTACCACTCTTGGCCTATTTAGGACGTAGCGTGGAGACTGTTCAAGTGTAGACTTGATAAAAGTTGTTACGCGATACTACACTCAGACGAGTTTCTCTTGAGAATATTATGGGTCGATGAGTCAGTCATCTTAACCTGTAATATCCGATAGATGGAATTAAGACTCTAGGAACTTTTTAGAACATGATCTATAGGTTTTTATCCTTAGTTCACTCCTTTGGGATGGTTCTTACCCAGACTCCATGCTCGTGACTTACAACAAACCCTTGATTCTTGGTTGATCCAATCAAGTCTTGTTAATATCAATGGAACTTGGGTATCGATAAGGTGTAAACCATAATCCACCAAAATGGATGATTGATCTTGACAATGACTTGATTCATCCCTTTACCTTTATTTGTTTGTCGTGTGTGTGATCCCTTATTTGTGATTGTTGCATTCATTCATTCATGCGCATCATAACATTCATCACACGAAAATTTCAAGGAATTGACGTATTATTTGCAAATATTTTCAGACCAAGGATTGTGGACGAAGGAACACTAAGAAGTATAGTTTTAGATGTCCCGACTTGAAAGAGTTAAGGAAGCTAGCATATTTTGTATTAGTGCAGTTCTATGATCCTCTCTAACGAAGGAACACTAAGAAGTGCAGTGTCAGACCATGGGAAGCTTCTACCCATCTTGTCTGCCGATGTGGTTGAAGGACTTTTGAGTGTATTGGTGCAGTTCTAAGATCCTCTATACCGTTGTTTCACTATCCCATATTTTCAGCTTGTGCCTACCTTGGAGGAGTATTCTCATCTTTTGGGGATACCTGTTTCTATTAGAGTACCTTTTAGTGGATTGGAGGAGATTCCTCGATCTAATTTTATTGTTGAAACTCTTCACTTGAAGAAGTCTGAGATAGAGGCTCATTGGGTGAAGAAAGGAGGGTTATTTGGGTTGCCATCTGATTTCCTCATCAAGGAAGCTACTGCTTTTGCTAAAGCTCGTAGTGTGGATGCTTTTGAAGCTATCTTTGTGTTGCTCATTTATGGATTAGCTTTGTTCCTAACATTGACGGTTTTGTTGATGTTAAAGCCATTAGACTTTTCTTGATTGGGAATCTTGTGCCTACTTTGTTAGGTGATATGTATTTCTCTTTGCATCTAAGGAATTCTAACGGTGGTGGAACTATTGTCTGTTGTAATCCTCTTCTGTACAAGTGGTTTATTTTGCACTTGCCTCAGGCACCTGCTTTTGTGGAGAATAAACAATGTCTACGGTGGTCTCAGAGACTTATGTCTCTCACTAATGATGATATAGTTTGGTATGATCCGTCTTTGAGCAGTTTGGAGATTATTGATAGTTGTTGTGAATTCTCTAATGTTCCTCTCATTGGTATACAAGGAGGAATTAACTATAACCCTGCTTTGGCTCGTCGTCAACTTGGGTTCCCCTTGAGAGACAAACCTAATAAAACTTTGTTAAAAGGTATTTTCTATCAAGAGGGTAAAGATCCCAAACATTTGAAGCAGAAGATTGTGCATGCTTGGCATAATGTGCATAGGAAGGTAAGATCCGAGCTTGGTCCATGCAATTGTGTAGCTTTGGAAGCTTACATTCTTTGGGTGAAAAAGAGAGCTTTGGAATTGAAGATGCCTTATCCTTGTGAAAGACCTATGTCTATGGTTATGGTTGAGCCATTAAATCTCCCTAACCAAGATGTAGAGGAGTTGGAAGACACGCTCACCAAGATGAAGCAAGAGAAAGATATGTGGGAAGAGTGTTTTCGTGCTTTGAGCAAGAAGCATGAAGAGTTGCAGTTGGAGTCTAAGGACAACGATGCACTTATTAAGCTACTTGAAGACTGAGTGACAAAGAGACAGAGAAAGCCAGAGGTTTCATCCTCTAGCATGCCTCAACCTTTCGTTGCTTGGAAGAAGATTGTTGATCATCTTGTCCTCGAGAAGACTCAAATGATGGCTTCTTTTGAGACCGAGATCTGTCGCATTCGAAGGAAGTACGCGCCTTCAGCTAGGTCTTCTGACATTGTTGTTAGGGGCACCTTAGGATGACTAGTCTCCTTTTCTCTTGTATTTTCATTTGGTTTCTGAAATTATACTCAGTGTAATCCTTCCAATTATATAAATGAAAAGAGATTTTTGGTCATATAAAAAATTATTGCAATTGTTGATATATATGTATATTTGCAAGTGATATAGTAAGTTCCTTGAAAATAAAAATAAATAAACAAGCATTGCATTTCATGCATCATTTGCATAAGCAGGTTTCTCTTTCGCCAGATGTCTCATTAGTGTTTCTTATGTGCTTTAGCCAAGCTGACTCATCGTTACAACACCCGCGCTAATCATCTCAAAATTATGGAGCATATAGAGCAAGAGAACAGAGAACTGAAGGATGGGATCACCCGACTGACTGCCATGATGGAGTCAGTGTTGGCTGCTCAGAGCCAAGCTTCTCCAACGCCTGCAACTCCTCCTCCTCAGAGGACAGTTATTTCAGAGGTGGCTACCTCTACCATGCCCGCTTCTGCCGCTCACTTCGCGCCTGCAGGATTCCCGTGGGGAATTCCGCCAAAAGTTATGCCTGAAGGCTTCGCGCCTACCTTTTCTTCCATGCCGGCATCTAGCCCGGTCATGTCTGTGCCACCTCCCGTTGTGCACACCTTACCTCGTGTAGAGGACACCATTTATCACTCTGAGTCGTCTAAGGGTCCGGATGTTTACGAGAAAATGGATGAAACGAAGGATCAATTTCTTGAGTTGTGCAAGGAATTGAAGACGCTAAGGGGTAAGGACTTGTTTGGAAAGAGTGTTGTTGAGTTGTGTTTAGTGCCCAATGTCAAGATCCCGGTGAAGTTAAAAGTGCCTAACTTTGAAAAGCATAAAGGGAACACATGCCCGCTCATTCATCTAGTGATGTATGCTCGCAAGATGTCTACTCAAACTGACAATGATCAACTGTTGATTCACTACTTCCAAGACAGCTTGACTGGTGCTGCGCTCAGATGGTATATGGGGTTGGACAGTGCAAGCATTCGCACCTTCAACGACGTAGGAGAGGCTTTTGTCAAGCAATATAAGTACAATGTGGATATGGCGCCTGATAGAGACCAACTGAGGTCTATGTCTTAGAGAGATAAGGATACATTTAAAGAGTATGCGCAAAGATGGAGGGAATTGGCTGCCCAGGTCACTCCTCCCTTTGAGGAAAAAGAAATGACAAAGATCTTTCTGAAAACTCTGAGTTCATTTTATTATGAACGTATGATTGCTAGTTCCCCCAGTGACTTTACCGAAATGGTAAACATGGGGATGAGGCTTGAGGAAGGAGTCCGAGAGGGACGTTTGTCGAAAGAAGAGGCATCGTCGAATAAGAGATATGGCAACATTTTTGGGAAGAAAAAGGATAATGAAGCGAATGCAATAAGCAGTGGGAGGCAGAGGAGGCCTCGGATCAGAAGAAATCAACCATCCCGTCAACATCACCATCAAGTATCTTCATTCATTCCAGTTTTCTCTAATAATCAATCAACACCAGTTCAACAACAACAACGTCAACAACAACAACCACAACAACGAACAAACACCTACAACAACAGCAATACCAATAACAATTATCATCAACAAAACTTCGAGAGGAAGAAGGTCTCTTTCGACCCGATTCCTATGTCATATGCAGAACTGTACAAATCTTTGGTTCTTAAGACTCTACTTCAACCAAGAAACCCGCCACAAATTCCAGAACCACTTCCATGGTGGTACAAGCCTGAGCTCCATTGTGCTTTTCATCAAGGAGCACCCGGACATGATATAGAGAACTCATATCCGCTCAAGTATGAGGTTCAGAAGCTGATGAAGAGTGGAGTGGTGTCCTTTGAGGACCGCATGCCGAATGTAAAAGCAATCCATTACCCGCCCATGGGAATTCTTCTATGAATATTGTAGCACCTCAAATTTGCACCTCCCAGTTGTACAATCATTTCATTTTTAGGTCATTAGCATTGCATAGCATGTTGCATGATATCAGTCAAAACTGATCAGGAGAATCCATCTGTGCAAGAGAGCAAGGGTTTTTCCATGAGATGAAGGCCCTATGGCTGTTCTAGAGATCTTACACAACCCAAGGTTCATTTTCAGGCAAGTTGGCCAAGTGTTGAAGGCTCAAAGTCCACAGTGCATGTTCAAGTCATCTGAGGCCCATAAAAGTCAACTGTAAGTCAACTGAGGGCTAGGAGATGGAGAAATGGTTTGAGACACTTCATTCATGTCCCACAGAAGGTTATTCAACATGTCAAACATCTACCTTGAAGATTGTGAAGCCAGATCAAAAGTTTCCAAAAATGGAAAGTGACCTGTAATTCCAAGTTTCCAAAAATGGCAAGTTTTTGGACCAACTTCAACTCAACTTTCCAACATCAAAAAAGCTTCACATTAAATTTTGTCCAACATGAAAGTTTAAGATCTTTCTCTCCCATTTCCAAAAAGTCCAAGATCATGAATTTCTCATGAATGGTTAAGGAGTTATAATCAAATCATTGCAAAGTGTGCTTGAAACTTCAAATGGCCATATCTTTTGAACCAAGACTCCAAATTTGGTGGTTCTTTTTGCAAAATGTTTCTCATGTCATGTATTTTCCAAATACCTCATCACATTGCATGAATTGTTATCACATGGTCACTTGTTTATTCATGAAGATTTTGGAGGAAAATTGCAAAAATCAAATTTGGTTGATCACATGCATGAAATTCCAATTCCAATGTGTGCATGGAGTAATTTTGAGTGAATTTGGGCCTTGGTGTGCACTGTTCACTTGTGCATCTCATGCATGAGGTGAAAATACAAATTTGTGCATGCACCTTATTTCTTTCTAATACCAATTAAACATGGCTTAAGCTTAATTTCAGAATGATTAAGAGGACATATAAAAGCTTAATCACAACTGTTTCATTGAGAACACACATTTTCAGATCTAGATCTTGAATTTTGATCAAAATTTTCTCTCACAAAGAACTTCCAAATTCTTCACACAAACACTCATTTCCTTGCAGAATTCATGATCATGGAGTAGTTTTGAGTAGGATTCAACGTGCACTTTGAAGAATTCGTGTCAGATTCAACCATGCTTGAAGCTTGAAGGTGTTAATGGAGTTTTCAAATTAAGCTGGATTCACACGTGTTTGAGCTTCCAATTCTTCATCAATCATCTCCACAAGTATTATAGAGGAGCTTTGGATCATTTAGAGCCTTGGAACGTGCAAAACAAGATTCTACTCTTCAAGTGGTATGATTTTCGACCTTCATAATTCTTCAATCCATGAGCATATTCGTGTAGATCTTTGTTTATTGAGAATTCTGGTAGAAAAATCGTGTGAAATGGAGCATTATTGACTGAGTTATGTGCATTTGAATTTTTGCATCCAAAAATGTTCATGCTCGATTTGAACTTGTTATGATGTTTTAGGATGAATTGTTAGTTGATCTATGATGTACATGGAATAAGGATTTGAATGACATAAAATTCTTTGAGTTCTGCATATTTCTGGAATTTTCTGGAAATCTGGGCATGAGCATTCATCATCTTCATCGTCTTCATCATGAAGAAGATGAAGTTCATGTGGTAACGACGGTTTTCTGGACAATTGCGTCGGTTCCTGGCAAATAGCGGCGATTTTTCTGGATTTCACATGCAACTTAGGGTTTTAAAGGAAAACGGCGTCGTTTCGTGCTTTGGCGCGCATGTCATTTGAATTTGACCAGGGTTCGAATCCTGGCGAGTGCAATATTCAAAATGTTCAGCATATTTTCATGTTTTCCCTCCATATTCCATGTACATGTTCATATTTGAATTTTATTTTTTCTATCAACTTGTAAAATCCATATCAAATTGAAAAATGCTCCAATTCACTCCCAATTTTTTGCAAAATGATCCTTGTTTTGTCTAGTTTTTTATGATCATGATTTCAAAAGTTGTGCATGGCTGGAATTTTATTGGCTATAGGTTGATTGATCATGTGTGCATGTATGACATTGCCTTACTCTTTCTATGAAATGCTTGTTTTTAATCCAATGAACTTGAAATTTTACATGCTGATTCTAGACACATTGATGGACCTTTGAGGCTTGGTTTGGTATTTTTCTCATGTACCAATTCTGTTTTATGCTTGTGTTTGTATGGTGTGACAATTTGTGTCACACATTTGATTGTCTTGATTGTGCAATTTGATTTCCATGCCAAATAACCTCTAATGCTTCTGATTTTTTGTATGATGGATGTTTTGGATGTGTTGAATGCTCATGAATTTTTCCAGAATTATTTGAATCATTTCTGTTTTGATTGGGAATTTTCATTCATGATGATCAAATGTGTGCCTTGAATTGGTCATTGACTTCTCTTGCCTACCAAATGAACTTGCCTATTGCTTTTGGTTTGGTACTTTTTAGGACTTGTTCTTGATTGGTTAAATATGATTCATGTTGAGTTTGAAGTTCTGTTTTGGATTTTTGATCTCCTTTTGACCCCAGGCTTTGACCTAGTGGTTTGTTACTTACATTTGAGTTGTGAATTTCAGGTTCAAGTGTGCATCTCCATGATTGATGTTGCTTCTTCATTTGAGCTTGATCATTTGTTGTTTTGGATAACATTTGCTTGTTTTGTAGGCTTTGAGAACAACTCACTTGTGTTTATGGCTCATGTGTTGCATATTGGATTGTATGTCTGATATTGACTGTTGTTGACTATTGTCTGGATTTTGTACTGATTAGTTTAGCTGTTTCCACAGGTACCTAAGTTGCTTTAAGTTCATTTGAACTTTGCTTTGCTTGCTTTTGGTTGGCATACCATTGAGGTATAATTCCTTGATCTTCATGTAGTCTGGAAGACCTGTCATGTTATGTTGGCAGGCACCTGTCTGAAGCCCTCCTTAAGAGGCAATGTTTGTGGATGTTTAACTTTGTGCCAAGCAGGGAAAGACCTCTTAAGAGGCAATTGGCAGATAAAAGGGATATGCAATCCATCCCCTGCTATTCAGTTGAGTCATTCACTTTGCTCACACACCATGTGTTGATGCATTGTGAATAAGAACCCAAGATCTTGTTGTGTCAGTCATGTGGAGAAGAGTTCCCTCATTCTGAACTCCCACACTTTCTATTTGATTCAAGCTCTCCCAGGCCAGGGATAAGAGCTATGAGGCATAACCCTCATCTCCATTTCATCTGCTTCACCCTAACTCTCAATGTTAGGGTTAAGAGCTAAAAACACCCCATTCCAGTTGGCTTGTTTCTACAGCCTAGCCTTGTGTGAGCCAATTGTTTGCATATAGTGTGTGTGCTTGCTCTCTTGTGCTTGTATTTGCTTGACTGTGCTGTTAGGCTAGCTTGCTTCCTGTGCAAGTTAGGATAGAGACCTCAACATAGGGATCGTATGCATGACAACTTCTAGGCTCGAGTCGTAGTCTCCCTAGTAGCTTGTTATCTCCCTAGTCTCTGGTTAGGATAAAAGTTCTTTCCCTGTTTAGCGGAACTACGTCACCCTGATCCTCATACCAGATGAGGTACGTAGGCAGGAGATGAGCTGATCTCTCTGGGCGCCCTTTTTCTTTTTCAACCCCCTTGGTGTGTGTTTGGAGTCTGACGTAAGTCCAGCGATTGGCAGTTGGTTTCCTGTGTCTTGTTTGCTTGTTGGAGTCTGACGTAAGTCTAGCGATTGGCAGTTGGTTTCCTATGTGTGTTTGTTGATTCGGAGTCTGATGTAAGTCCAACGATTGGCATTCGGTTTCCATGTTTGCTTGTTTGTGTGGAGTCTGACGTATGTCTAGCGATTGGTAGTCGGTTTCCTGTGTGGGTTTTGTTTGGCGTGCGTTAGCCGAGCTACGAGTGCTCTGATTCTTCTCAGGTCAGAGAAGATACGTATGCATAGGATGCGACATCTTAGCGAGCACGTTTCCCCTGTCCCGAACTACGTCGACTCTGATGTCTGTGCCTGACAGACTATGTAGGCCCAGGATGCGATATCCTGCCGAGTCCCGTTTCTTCCGTCTTTCTGTGTTTCCTTCCAGCCTTGTGCAGTTTGTGAGCAGTCTTTTAGCAACCTTTCCTCTATTCTTTATGAGCGTGGATCCCGTCGAGTACGACGGATGCGTAGGGGTGCTAATACCTTCCCTTCGCATAACCGACTCCCGATCCTATCAATCCCTGGTCGCGAGACCATTCCTTTCTACGTTTACTTCGAGCGTTTCCTTTCCCTCCTTTGGGATAAATAACGCATGGTGGCGGCTCTGTTGTTTCGTTTTCCCGCCGGTTTTTCGCGTAATGCGACAGCTGGCGACTCTGCTGGGGACATAGAGAAGTCGACCTCTTGCTGGTCCATCTTCCCTAAGCGAGTCAATCCTAGCGCTCTTTAGGATAGGTTTGGTTGCTTTTGCTGCTTTATTTATTGCATTTATGATTATGCTGTGATTGTATATATGTGCATATCTGTTTGCATGCATCATACTGTCATCATGTTGGATTCTGTACATGTTGGTTCCTCTGATTTGGGGTGGGTGTTCTGAGTGAGGCCCAATACCCAGGCCTGAGTATACACCTAGGATTAGCATGGTCTCATGTTTCTTCACATGTTGTACGACATGATGAGGAGACGTGTCACCACAGCCGGACGAGGTTCATTTGAGAGAGTCCTTCCGGGTGGAGTTATTCCACTTAGGTTGGGTTATCTCATCTGAGCTGTTGACTTCGGTGACCGTTCTTTCCCGGATCTTTGGTTTAGACGATCTTAAGAGAGCTACAATGGCACACCCGAAAGGGCAAACCCGTTGAGTATCTTTGCCCGATTGTCGAGACCATTATCCGCCTTAGGATGACCTTGTTAGAATTCACCTGTGAGGGGAGGGTTTGATCCTTGTAAGTACAATTTTTGCCAGTAATGTTGTGTTGGTGACCTTAAGCCAGATTTATGGATCTTTATTTCTGGACGCCGGAGGTTTGACCTTGGTATTTATCAGAGGGTTCCGTTTATTTCGGATCCCTGGGCTGAATTTGAGGGTACTTGCTCAGATGGTGACTTGGTTCCAAAGTATGGGTTCCAGATGACCTTGGGTCCCAGATGACTTTGATCTGTGGTTTCCGGTGTCGAGTTCATGCCGAAGCTCTGATCCTGGGCCTTGTGATGCACAGCCAACCTGCCATGGCTTCACCATTTGCATCATAGCATGTTTATTTTCAAAAAAAGTAATGCATGAAAAAAATATAATGCATAAAAAAGGGAAAGTTAACCCGCATACGCATATCCTTTTCAGGATCATTCATGATAGACAGCATACGCATCATGCGCATCATACACATATCTTGCATTACAGGTGTTCTTGACAAGACTTCTCACTCGGGTTCCTGACTTAGGCAGGATTGCTGATCGTCGTCCGCACCGCTACGCTACCAGACTAAATCAACAGAGAAGTATGGATCAAGTTCAAGCTGAGTTAGCTGAGATGAGGGCTAACATGGCCCAGTTTATGAGCATGATGCAGGGTGTTGTGCAAGGGCAAGAGGAGCTGCGAGCCTTAGCCCAGAGACAGGAAGTTGTGATTCCACCGGTCAACCGTGCTTCACCAGAGGGAGTCCCTGTTAATGACAACAACGTTGCTGCTGCTACTATTCCTGTCAATAACTATGTTGTGGGTGATGAGTTGAGGGGTATCAGGATCAATGGAAAACCTCTTGCTGCAGAGACTGTTAATGTCAGAGCAACCCGTGCTTCGGTTCACCATCCTGCTCCGCTGGTTGACAGGCAGGAAGATATGTTCACGCTCCTCAGTGATGATGATGAGGTGGGTAGAACTGAAGAGAGGGATAGAAAAGTTGATGCCCTTGCTGAGAAAATCCGTGCCATGGAGTGTCAGAACTCTTTGGGATTTGATGTTACCGATATGGGTTTGGTCGATGGGCTAAGGATTCCTTACAAATTCAAAGCGCCATCCTTTGACAAATATAATGGCACTTCTTGTCCTCGTACCCATGTGCAGGCTTACTACAGAAAAATCTCAGCATATACAGATGATGAGAAGATGTGGATATACTTCTTCCAGGACAACTTGTCTGGAGCGTCCTTGGACTGGTACATGGACCTGAAGAGGGAGTCTGTTAGAAGCTGGAGAGATTTGGTGAAGCCTTCTTGAGGCAATATAAGCACAATATGGATATGGCTCCGAGCAGAACCCAACTGCAGAGTCTGTTCCAAAAATCTGGTGAAAGCTTCAAAGAGTACGCCCAGAGGTGGCGTGAGTTAGCTGCAAGGGTGCAACCTCCGATGTTGGAGAGAGAGTTGACCGATATGTTCATTGGAACCCTGCAAGGTATGTTTATGGACCGGATGGGGTGTTGCCCGTTCAGTAGTTTCTCTGATGTGGTCATCTGCGGAGAGAGGACTGAGAGTCTCATTAAAGCAGGAAAGATACAAGATCCTGGCTCTTCAAGTTCTTCGAGTTCTAAAAAGCCATCCTCTAGGGCACCCAGAAGGGGAGAGGGTGAAACAAATGTTGTGCACCGTCGGAGGAATGTGAACAGAGGACAGTATCGTCAGGCTGCTGCTGTGACTATTCCAGCAACTCAACAACAGCAAAGAAGACCAACTCAGCAATATCAACATCGACAACATCGTCCTCAACAGCAGGCTTACCAGCCTCACAATGGTAATCAAGCTAGTACGAGTAATGAGAGGAAGAAGATCACTTTTGATCCGATCCCTATGTCATACGCATAACTGTATCCCTCTTTGATAGAGCGGAACTTGATTACTCCCAGAGACCCGCCGGCTATACCTGTCAACCCTCGGTGGTGGTATAAGCCTGATCAGCATTGTGTGTATCATTCAGGTGCTCCTGGTCATGATGTGGATAATTGCTTTCAGTTGAAGATTAAGGTTCAGGACCTTGTGAGATCAGGTATTCTGAGCTTCGAGGACTTAGGTCCCCACGTTAATCGCGCTTGAAAACAGCAAGTCCTGGGCTGACGATGGTTGTTCTTCTGAGGTATTCAACGAAAGAGGGTTGTTCAAGAGTGGAGGTTTTATCCACGTCAATCAGAGTGGGGAAGCTGTTGATGCAGAGGATACTGACATTTGTCATCCCTGGTGGGATCTGTCACAATTGGGTCGCTGTGGGTGTTCCTACAGCCATTCCCAAGTCAGAGTAATAATCACTTTGTTTAAAAACCCTTCTCCCATGCCAAAAGGAGAAGTGATGACATTGTTGGCAAAATAAATACAATGATATTTTCATTCAAATAAAAGCATGTTAAACATTTGTTTTTCCATTTGTTTTCCCTTTTCGCTTTTTACATGAAATTGGTGATCACAAAAAACCCTAAAAACAAGAATAAAAGCAATCTTTTCATCTGCATAACGATTGTCTTGTTTGTTTCCCGAAAAGCTTTTATATTCAAAATCATTATGCAGGTTGATTCTTAAACCCATTGAACATAATGATCCAACGCCATTTCCCAATTTTGAATTCCCTGTATTCGAAGCAGAGGAAGATGATGTTGAAGGGATTCCTGACGAGATATCCCGACTTCTTGAGCAAGAAAATAAGATCACTCAGCTGCATCTCGAGAATCAGTAAAGTAGTCCAACTGGGGCATTACAAATGTAATAAAAAAAAAGAGAGGGTGAAAATCAAAATCAAAATCAAAAGAAAGGAAAAAAGAAAGAAAGAAACAAAAGAAAAATAGCACCCTCGAAGTCCCAAGTTGACTGATGCTGAATGGATTCAGAGTCGTTACGACCAAGTGAATCTGATCGAAAAGAAGAGATTAACTGCCATGTGCCATGGTCAGTTATATCAGTATAGAATGAAGAAAGCATTCGATAAGAAGGTCAAGCCTCGTGTGTTCCGAGAAGGTGACCTTGTGCTCAAGAAAGTCTTGTCTTTCGCGCCCGATTCCAGGGGCAAGTGGACTCCAAACTACGAAGGTCCATATGTTGTCAAGAGAGCCTTTTCAGGCGGTGCTTTGACACTTACAACAATGGATGGGGGAGGATTTCACTCGTCCTGTGAATTCAGATGCAGTCAAGAAATACTTCGCCCAAAACAAAAAAACAAAACAGCTCGCTAAGTTGAACACCCCAAAGGGCGACTTAGGCAAAAAAGAGCGTCTCGGTGGATTGAAAACTCGAAAGGGCGATCCAGGCAAAAGTTAGAGACATTGAAAAAAAGAATTTGCATCCCGCTAGATTGAGCACCTCACACTGGGGCAATCTAGGCAAAAATTAGGGATTTGGCAAGTAACTGCATCCTAACAAGACCGTGTTCTACATCTGTCATCCGCCAGGAATTCTCGATTCGTCGTCGACTGAAGCTTCGAATACATCGAAATTCGGAATTGGTAGAGAAAAGGTCATTATGTTCAATGTAGCCCTCTCCAATATATATCACCGATTTCAAACTTGTATAGATCTATGGAGTCTTGCCATTTATAGACTACCATTCCATCAAATCAATTTGAGCTTTTATCCAATTATTTGCACTCTTATTTGTTTCAACTCAACAAATGTTTTGCATGTTTTAATTGATAAAGTATCATTGTTTTCAAAATAAACAAATATTTCATAAAATTATTCTTAAACAAAGTGAACATTCACAATGATGGAAGGATACTTAGGAGATCCGCAGTGCTCTCCCAAGGGTGGTATGATTACCAGCAGGTAAGACATTTGTTCGTATCTCGAGCATAACTGTATCTTTTTCCTGTAGAACCTCTTATGGTTTCTCCTCAGCGAGGTTGCTCAGTGCAACGTTGGTTGAAGTTGTTCATCTTCATGTCCCCGGCAGTGCAACATTCTTCCTCCAAGTCCCTGTTAGCCCGTATTGTGGTGCATCCCCAGTAGAGTGTTGTTTGAGCCCTATTGTGGGGCATCCCCAGCAAGTTTGCTGTTGGAACACTTTTGGGGGCTAGTTCCCAAGCAAAGTGTTTATTGAAGACTTCAACTTTCGTCTCTCCAGCAGAGCAGTCTTCTCCTCTCCCCGACATGGGTGCTTGTCTTTGGAAGATTCGGTATTTGATGGATAGACATCTCAGTACTCCATCATTTCCTCGGATAGATCCCCAGTAGAGTTGTAGGCATGATGACCTTTACCAATGCCTATCTATCCCCACCAGAGATTTGGTTGCTTCTTGGTATCTTGGACCCCTAGCATGAGTTGCTATTGTGGCAGTGTCTGCCTGTGCTATGAACTCTTTTCTCCAATTGTGACTGACGATCCCTCCGGAAGCCTCTTGTGGCCTTTTTCCCCTGCAGGATGGTGTAGTCCCTTGATATCCCAGTCTCCGGCAGATTTCTTTTGCTCTCGGGTGATCTTTTAGCTTTCCCTCTGGAAGGGTAGTACCGGGTGGTTGATTTCGGGACCTATGTGTGTTAGACATGTCTGTTTGTCAGCATTCATCATGCATAATGCGTATACGCATAATCATAGCATTCAGATATTCATGTTGCATCTTTTGCCATATATCTGCGGATTGTTGTCTCCTGCTAATTGGTGATACAAATCTCTCTAGTAGATCCCCCCAAGCAGATGTTGGTGTGTCTGATCTCTCCATATAGAGTCAGCCCCTTAAGCAGAATGTGTCTACCATTTCCTTCTGCACTCCCCACTGAGTTATATCCTCGTGGATGACAGTTGTTTCCGTTCCCTCCCTACACACATAACGGGATGGGTTTTCCCTATTGAGTTCTTTCCTCATTAGGATGAGTCTTGATTTAGTCTGCCTTTTTGGATCGATCCTAAATTGGCTTCCTATGGGCTGTCTCTTGTGCTTCCCTGTGGTATAAATGAATAGTTGCTCACTAACCGGCACTCATTCATCTTATCCTCAGTGGAATTTGTGGGCTTCTACCTACTAACCGGTAGTTGTAAGTCCTATCTTTACGGTTTTCTGCCTACAAACCGGTGGTTATAAATCCTACTTTCATCCCCTAGCAGAGGTAACCTTTGGGGTTCATTCTGGTTGTTGGCGGATTTTTATGGTCTTCTACCTACTACCCGGTAGTTGTAAATCCTATTTTCTCCCATTCTGTTCCTCAACAGGTTGTTGTGGTCTTCTACCTACAAACCGGTAGATGTGAACCCTCTTTTCTCCCCTTTGTGGAGTCAACCCATGTGCTCATCCTAGTCGATGACGGTCACCTTTCCGTGGTTTTCTACCTACGAACCGGTAGATGTAATCCCCTCTTTGCGGTTATCATTATCCAGTTTTCGGTATTGATAGTCCTTTTCCCTTTTGGATATTTGCTTTGATTAAGCAATCTTATCCCCAGCGGGTCTTCCCCTTCCTTTTGGATAATTGCTCCGAGTAAGCAATTTTATCCTCAGTGGGTCCTCTTTCATTCACCGTTTGCTGGTAATGTTTGTGGTTTCCCCTTTTGATTGGTCATCTTTACATACTTAGTCCGGTATCCCGATGCCTTTCTTTTCGGTCGATTTATCCTTTGACAACCTATAACCCGGTTATGGATAATCTTCCATGCGAGTATATTATCTACGTTTTGACGGCTATAGATAATATATCTCATGCGCTCCTCAGTCGAAGTCTTGTCCTTCCCAGTGGAGTAAGATTCGTATTCCTTGTGGAATCGAATGTCCATCCTTTAACAAGTTTGCTTTCGCTCTCTTCAGGATGATGAGTGCTTTGGAACACACACCAATTCACGATTTCGGTCGATTTATCCTTTGTCAACCTACAACCCGGTTATGGATAATCTTCCATGCGAGTGTATTATCTACGTTTTGACGGCTATAGATAATATATCTCATGCACTCTTTGGTCGAAGTTTTGTCCTTCCCAGTGGAGTAAGATTCGTATTCCTTGTGGAATCGAATGTCCATCCTTTAACAAGTTTGCTTTCTCTCTCTTCAGGATGATGAGTGTTTTGGAACACACACCAATTCACGATTTCGGTCGATTTATCCTTTGTCAACCTACAACCCGGTTATGGATGATCTTCCATGCGAGTATATTATCTACGTTTTGACGACTATAGATAATATATCTCATGCACTCTTTGGTTGAACCCTTTGTTTGTTTCCCCAACTGAGTAAGATTCGTATTCCTTGTGGAATCGAATGTCCATCCTTTAACAAGATTGCTTTTGCTCTCTTCAGGATGATGAGTGTTTTGGAACACAAACCAATTCACGCTGTGGTCGGTCACCTGTTTCATGCCTACAACCCGGTATCCTTGGTGTTCCTTCCTTCCTGTTCCCTTTTGCGATCTTGGTCGCCTGTGGAGTCAGATTTTCCTGAGTCAAAATATGCCTCTTCAGGTTTTCCTCAGATGTTTTTGGTTGATTGATATATCTCACCCGTACACCAGTCTTTGATATTCATTCTTCCCGAGCTTGTTACCTACTAACCGGTAACACCTCACCCCTTTCTTTCTCCCATTCGTCCGTTGACGTATGGTTGAGTCTTCCCAGTTCATCCGTTGATGTCTGGTCACCTCTCCGTTGGTGTCGATAAACGTCGAGCTTCTCCCGTTCGTCCGTTGACGTCTGGTCGAGTCCTTTCCATTCATTCGTTGATGTCTGGTCACCTCTCCGTTGGTGTCGATAAAAGTTGAGTTTTTCCCATTCGTCCATTGACGTCCAGTTGGTGTCGGTAAACGTCGAGTTTCTCCCATTCATCCGTTGATGTATGGTTTGAGTCTTTCCAGTCATCCGTTGATGTCTGGTCACCTCTCCGTTGGTATCGGTAAACGTCGAGTTTTTCCTAGTCGTCCGTTGACGTCTAGTTGTGATTTCTCTTCCCATTCCTCCTCTTTCGATGTCTGGTTGTGGTTCCTTTTGCTGATAAAAAATCAAAATCCCCAGTGGAGTCGTTGGTAAACGTCTTGTTTGGTCCCGTGATAAAAATCAAGTCCTAGTGGAAGTTGCCATTGGTGAACTTTCTTTTCTTGGTTCCCCGCGGAGTGCAAATTTCTACGGTTCTTTGGTATTCAATCCCTGTTTACCTTGAAGGTCTGACAGCCGTTGCTCTCATCTGTTCAGGTTCCCAGTTGATTGAATAGGGGCAGCTGTAGCACCTCAAATTTGCACCTCCCAGTTGTACATTCATTTCATATTTAGGTCATTAGCATTGCATAGCATGTTGCATGGTATCAGTCAAAACTGATCAGGAGAATCCATCTGTGCAAGAGAGCAAGGGTTTTTCCATGAGATGAAGGCCCTATGGCTATTCTAGAGAGCTTACACAACCCAAGGTTCATTTTGATGCAAGTTGGCCAAGTGTTGAAGGCTCAAAGTCCACAGTGCATGTTCAAGTCATCTGAGGCCCATAAAAGTCAACTGTAAGTCAAATGAGGGCTAGGAGATGGAGAAATGGTTTGAGACACTTAATTCATGTCCCACAGAAGGTTATTCAACATGTCAAACATCTACCTTGAAGATTGTGAAGCCAGATCAAAAGTTTCCAAAAATGGAAAGTGACCTGTAATTCCAAGTTTCCAAAAATGGTAAGTTTTTGGACCAACTTCAACTCAACTTTCCAAAATCAAACAAGCTTCAAATGAAATTTTGTCCAACATGAAAGTTGAAGATCTTTCTCTCCCATTTCCAAAACGTCCAAGATCATGAATTTCTCATGAATGGTTAAGGAGTTATGATGAAATCATTGCAAAGTGTGCTTGAAACTTCAAATGACCATATCTTTTGAACCAAGACTCCAAATTTGGTGGTTCTTTTTGCAAAATGTTTCTCATGTCATGTATTTTCCAAATACCTCATCACATTGCATGAATTGTTATCACATGGTCACTTGTTTATTCATGAAGATTTTGGAGGAAAATTGCAAAAATCAAATTTGGTTGATCACATGCATAAAATTCCAATTCCAATGTGTGCATGGAGTAATTTTGAGTGAATTTGGGCCTTGGTGGGCACTGTTCACGTGTGCATCTCATGCATGAGGTGAAGATACAAATTTGTGCATGCACCTTATTTCTTTCTAATCCCAATTAAACATGGCTTAAGCTTAATTTCAGAATGATTAAGAGGACATATAAAAGCTTAATCACAACTGTTTCATTAAGAACACACATTTTCAGATCTAGATCTTGAATTTTGATCAAAATTTTCTCTCACAAAGAACTTCCAAATTCTTCACACAAAGACTCATTTCCTTGCATAATTCATGATCATGGAGTGGTTTTGAGTAGGATTCAACGTGCACTTTGAAGAATTCGTGTCAGATTCAACCATGCTTGAAGCTTGAAGGTGTTAATGGAGTTTTCAAATTAAGTTGGATTCACACGTGTTTGAGCTTCCAATTCTTCATCAATCATCTCCCCAAGTATTATAGAGGAGCTTTGGATCATTTAGAGCCTTGGAACGTGCAAAACAAGATTCTGCTCTTCAAGAGGTATGATTTTCGACCTTCATAATTCTTCAATCCATGAGCATATTCGTGTAGATCTTTGTTTATTGAGAATTCTGGTAGAAAAATCGTGTGAAATGGAGCATTATTGACTGAGTTATATGCATTTGAATTTTTGCTTCCAAAAATGTTCATGCTCGATTTGAACTTGTTATGATGTTTTAGGATGAATTGTTAGTTGATCTATGATGTACATGGAATAAGGATTTGAATGACATAAAATTCTTTGAGTTCTGCATATTTCTGGAATTTTTTGGAAATCTGGGCATGAGCATTCATCATCTTCATCGTCTTCATCATGAAGAAGATGAAGTTCATGTGGTAACGACGGTTTTCTGGACAATTGCGTCGGTTCCTGGCAAATAGCGGCGGTTTTTCTGGATTTCACATGCAGCTTAGGGTTTTAAAGGAAAACAGCGTCGTTTCGTGCTTTGGCACGCATGTCATTTGAATTTGACCAGGGTTCAAATCCTGGCGAGTGTAATATTCAAAATGTTCATCATATTTTCATGTTTTCCCTCCATATTCCATGTACATGTTCATATTTGAATTTTATTTTTTCTATCAACTTGTAAAATCCATATCAAATTGAAAAATGCTCCAATTCACTCCCAATTTTTTGCAAAATGATCCTTGTTTTGTCTAGTTTTTTATGATCATGATTTCAAAAGTTGTGCATGGCTGGAATTTTATTGGCTATAGGTTGATTGATCATGTGTGCATGTATGACATTGCCTTACTCTTTCTATCATGAAATGCTTGTTTTTAATCCAATGAACTTGAAATTTTACATGCTGATTCTAGACACATTGATGGACCTTTGAGGCTTGGTTTGGTATTTTTCTCATGTACCAATTCTGTTTTATGCTTGTGTTTTCATGGTGTGAAAATTTGTGTCACACATTTGATTGTCTTGATTGTGCAATTTGATTTCCATGCCAAATAACCTCTAATGCTTCTGATTTTTTGTATGATGGATGTTTTGGATATGTTGAATGCTCATGAATGTTTCCAGAATTATTTGAATCATTTCTGTTTTGATTGGGAATTTTCATTCATGATGATCAAATGTGTGCCTTGAATTGGTCATTGACTTCTCTTGCCTACCAAATGAACTTGCCTATTGCTTTTGGTTTGGTCCTTTTTAGGACTTGTTCTTGATTGGTTAAATATGATTCATGTTGAGTTTGAAGTTCTGTTTTGGATTTTCGATCTCCTTTTGACCCCAAGCTTTGACCTAGTGGTTTGTTACTTACATTTGAGTTGTGAATTTTAGGTTCAAGTGTGCATCTCCATGATTGATGTTGCTTCTTCATTTGAGCTTGATCATTTGTTGTTGTTGGCTAATATTTTGCTTGTTTTGTAGGCTTTGAGAACAACTCACTTGTGTTTATGGCTCATGTGTTGCATATTGGATTGTATGTCTGATATTGACTGTTGTTGACTATTGTCTGGATTCTGTACTGATTGGTTTAGCTGTTTCCACAGGTACCTAAGTTGCTTTAAGTTCATTTGAACTTTGCTTTGCTTGCTTGTGGTTGGCATACCACTGAGGTATAATTCCTTGATCTTCATGTAGTCTGGAAGACATGTCATGTTATGTTGGCAGGCACCTGTCTGAAGCCCTCCTTAAGAGGCAATGTTTGTGGATGTTTAATTTTGTGCCAAGCAGGGAAATACCTCTTAAGAGGCAATTGGCAGATAAAAGGGATGTGCAATCCAACCCCTGCTATTCAGTTGAGTCATTCACTTTGCTCACACACCATGTGTTGATGCATTGTGAATAAGAACCCAAGATCTTGTTGTATCAGTCATGTGGAGAAGAGTTCCCTCATTCGGAACTCCCACACTTTCTATTTGATTCAAGCTCTCCCAGGCCAGTGATAAGAGCTATGAGGCATAACCCTCATCTCCATTTCATCTGCTTCACCCTAACTCTCAATGTTAGGGTTAAGAGCTAAAAACACCCCATTCCAATTGGCTTGTTTCTACAGCCTAGCCTTGTGTGAGCCAATTATTTGCATATAGTGTGTGTGCTTGCTCTCTTGTGCTTGTATTTGCTTGATTGTGCTGTTAGGCTAGCTTGCTTCCTGTGCAAGTTAGGATAGAGACCTCAAAATAGGGACCGTATGCATGACAACTTCTAGGCTTGAGTCGTAGTCTCCCTAGTCTCTGGTTAGGATAGAAGTTCTTTCCCTGTTTAGGGGAACTATGTCGCCCTGATCCTCATACCAGATGAGGTATGTAGGCAGGAGATGAGCTGATCTCTCTGGGTGCCCTTTTTCTTTTTCAACCCCCTTGGTGTGTGTTTGGAGTCTGACGTAAGTCCAGCGATTGGCAGTCGGTTTCCTGTGTGGGTTTTGTTTGGCGTGCGTTAGCCGAGCTACGAGTGCTCTGATTCTTCTCTGGTCAGAGAAGATACGTATGCATAGGATGCGACATCCTAGCGAGCACGTTTCCCCTGTCCCGAACTACATCGACTCTGATGTCTGTGCCTGACAGACTACTTAGGCCCATGATGCGATATCTTGTCGAGTCCCGTTTCTTCCGTCTTTCTGTGTTTCCTTCCAGCCTTGTGCAGTTTGTGAGCAGTCTTTTAGCAACCTTTCCTCTATTCTTTCTGAGCGTGGATCCCGTCGAGTACAACGGATGCGTAGGGGTGCTAATACCTTCCCTTCGCATAACCGACTCCAGATCCTATCAATCTCTGGTCGCGAGACCATTCCTTTCCAGGTTTACTTTGAGCGTTTCCTTTCCCTCCTTTGGGATAGATAACGCACGGTGGCGGCTCTGTTGTTTCGTTTTCCCGCCGGTTTTTCGCGTAATGCGACAAATATGGTGAATGGTTGTTCTGGCGAGTTTAAGGTTTTTGATGTGTGTTTTATATGGAGATCCTTGGTGCAGATGGATAAGGACATTTGCATGGTGAGTGATTGTGAGCATGACCATGATGGTTGTGTTGTTTGCAGTATTAATTCAAGGGGCTGCGAAGTTGTGAAAAGGGACATCCAATGACTGATGGATGAAGGCATGATTCAAATTGTTCAACCTCGTCATGTAGATGACGATGTGAATGTCATAGTGCCCATTTTTAAGTAGCCAGAGAGATTGGTAATTCAATACGATAGCAGCAACAATAACAATGTCAGCAATAGATCAGTATCGTCGTTGGTTATACGGTTAGCGGGCCCAGTCCCGTATTCATCTGATAAAGTTGTGTCGTATCAGCATAGTGCTACAATGATAGAAGGTGGTCAAGAGGTCCCGTTGCCTACGACTAGCTCTGTAGTGAGCATTACTGATGTTACCAAGGTGACCCGTAGTGGTCGAGTGTTTGGGCCGGTGTTACCAAAGGATAAAGAAGAATTGGTTGTTGGAAAGAAGGTGGAAGTGCCTGTTGTAGATCTAGTTGGTACTTCAAAGGGTAAGTCTGGTGAGTCCAGTGATTTGAAGGCTAACGATGATGATGAGGTACTTCATTTGATCAAGAGAAGTGAGTTCAATATGGTGGAGAAACTCCTCCAAACCCCCTCAAAAGTCTCAGTGTTGTCTCTGCTCATGAATTCTAAAGCTCACAGAGAAGCATTGCAGAGAGTTTTGGAACAAGCGTTTGTAGAACATGATGTTACAGTGGATCAATTCGATCATATCGTGGCTAACATCACTTCTTGCAATAATCTTAGCTTCTGCGATGAAGAACTCCCTGAGGGGGGTAGAAATCATAATCTGGCTTTGCATATTTCTATGAATTGCAAAGAAGATGCTTTGTCAAATGTGCTTGTTGACACCGGGTTGTCACTGAATGTGTTGCCGAAGTCAACTCTGTCCAAGCTATCATACCAAGGAGCGCCTATGAGGTACAGCGGTGTAATTGTCAAAGCTTTTGACGGTTCGTGCAAAATGGTTATTGGTGAAATGGACCTTCCGGTTAAGATAGGTCCGAGTGATTTTCAAATTACTTTTCAAGTAATGGATATCCACCCGGCCTACAGTTGCTTGTTTGGAAGGCCATGGATCCATGAGGCAGGAGCTGTTACCTCCACTTTGCATCAAAAACTCAAATTTGTGAAGAATGGGAAGCTTGTGATCGTTGGCGGGGAGAAGGCGTTGTTGGTTAGCCACCTGTCATCTTTCTCTTATGTTGAAGTTGAGGATGTGGTTGGAACTCTATTCCAAGCCTTATCTATTGTCGTTGAAAAGAAAGTTGGGGCACCTATCTCCTCATTGAAAGATGCAAGGAAGATTGTATAAGAAGGCAATGTTAATTAATGGGGGCGCGTGGTAGAGGTCTCCGACAACAAAGGCAGAAGCGGTTTGGGGTTCTAGTGAGGTTCATCAACCGCAAGGTCTGAAGATATGCAACTTAGCTTCCGTAGCGGAGGGTTCATTCATGGCAATGAACAACACTTAGCTGCTGCGCTAGAGGATGACGAAGAGGAAGACTGCACCAATTTTGTGACGCATGGAAAGGCTTGCAACAATTAGACTGTTGTTCATATTCCCGTTATTTTGCATCGATCTAAGTAATTGCTTTTATATGTTTTAAAAATCCTTCTCCTATGCCTAAGGTAGAAGCGAACATTGTTGGGCATTTTCAAATTGATCATTAATAAAATTAATTCTATTCATCCGCATCTATGATGTTTTGTTTTTACTTTTTGCTTTATTCTGAAAATGGTAATAACAAAAAACACAAATAAACAATATAATTGTCCATCTGCATAATATTTGGTCACAAATCCACTTCTCTAAAATCAAAATATCAAATCATTATGCAGGTTGGTTTCTAACCCCATTGAATACAATGACCCTTCTCCTTCTCCAAATTTTGAATTCCCTGTGTTTGAGGCCAAGGAGGAAAGTGATGAGGAAGTGAGTGATGAATTATCTCATCTTCTTGAGCAAGATGAAAAGATCATTCAGCCGTTTAAAGAGCAGATTGAGCTAGTCAACTTGGGTTCCGAGGATGATGTGAAGGAAGTCAAGATTGGGTCTCGACTGTGTCCAGATGTCAAGAAGGGGTTTATTGATCTTCTTCGAGAGTATTTAGATGTGTTTTCTTGGTCCTATCAAGACATGCCTGGTTTGGATTCTGAGATTGTGGAGCATAGATTATCGTTGAAGCCAGAATGCCCGCCAGTCAAGCAGAAGTGGAGAAGAATGCATCTTGATATGGTTGTGAAGATCAAAGAGGAAGTGCAAAAGCAGATTGATGTCGGTTTCCTTGTGACCATTGAGTACCCGCAATGGGTGGCCAATATGTTCCTGTGCCGAAGAAAGATGGAAAAGTCCGCATGTGTGTCGACTATAGAGATTTGAATAAAGCCAGTCCGAAAGATGATTTCCCTTTGCCACACATTGATATGTTGGTAGACAATACTGCTAAATTCAAAGTCTTTTCATTTATGGATGGATTTTCCGGATATAATCAGATCAAGATGGCACCCGAAGACATGGAGAATACCATATTCATTACACCTTAGGGAACATTATGTTATAGAGTGATGCCTTTCGGTCTAAAGAATGCTGGTGCAACTTACCAAAGAGCAATGACTACCCTTTTTCATGATATGATGCATAAAGAGATTGAAGTATATGTCGATGACATGATTGCTAAATCAATTGATGAAGAGGAACATGTTGAGCACTTGTTGAAGCTATTCCAGCGTTTGAGGAAATATAAACTCCGCTTAAATCCCAATAAGTGTACTTTTGGTGTTTGTTCTGGTAAGTTGTTGGGCTTTATTGTCATCGAGAAGGGTATTGAAGTTGATCCTACCAAGGTCAAAGCAATAAAGAGACGCCTGCGTCCAAAACCGAGAAGCAAGTCAGAGGTTTTCTCAGCCGCTTGAATTATATCTCCAGATTCATTTCCCACATGACTGCCACATGTGCGCCTATATTCAAGCTCCTTCGGAAAGATTAGTCTTGTGATTGGACCGAAGACTGCCAGAAAGCTTTTGACAGTATCAAATAATATTTGCTTGAACCTCCAATTTTGTCTCCACCTGTTGAAGGAAGACCGTTGATCATGTAGTTGATTGTGCTTGATGAAAGTAGGGGTTATGTTCTTGGTCAGCAAGATGAGACTAGAAAGAGAGAATTTGCAATTTACTACCTCAGTAAGAAGTTCACCGACTGTGAGACTCGGTATTCTATACTTGAGAAAACTTGTTGCGCCTTGGCTTGGGCTGCTAAGTATCTGCGCCAGTATATGTTGAATCATACCACTTGGTTGATATCCAAAATGGATCCGGTCAAGTGTATATTTGAGAAGCCTGCTTTAACTGGGAGAATTTCCCGTTGGCAGATGTTGTTATCAGAGTACGATATCGAATACCGATCTCAGAAAGCGATCAAAGGTAGTATCTTGGCTGACCATTTGGCACACCAACCGATTGAAGATTACCAGTCAGTGCAATATGATTTTCCTGATGACGAGATTTTGTACTTAAAAATGAAAGATTGTGATGAACCATTGCTTGAAGAAGGGCCAGAACCTGGTTCCCATTGGGGCATGGTATTTGATGGAGCTGTTAATCAGTATGGTAATGGCATTGGGGCTGTGATTATTACTCCTCAAGGCACGCATCAACCATTTACAGCTAGATTGACTTTCAAGTGTACTAACAACATGGAAGAATATGAGGCTTGCATTATGGGGCTTGAAGAGGCCATGAATCTCAGAATCAAGTATCTAGATGTCTTCGGAGATTCCGCTTTGGTTGTGAATCAGATCAAAGGTGATTGGGAGAGAAATCAACCTGGTTTGGTACTGTATAGAGATTATGCGAGGAGGATTTCGACTTTCTTTATAAAGGTTGAGTTTTATCATATTCCTCGAGATGAGAACCGCATGGCAGATGCTCTTGCAACATTTGCGTCAATGATTGTAGTGAAGTATTGGAATGAGGTTCTCAATTTGTCGGTGATACGTCTTGATAGACCGGCTCATGTGTTCTTTGTTGAAGAAGTCAGAGACGAGAAGCCGTGGTATTATGACATCAAATGTTTCCTCCAAAGTCAAATTTACCCGTCTGGGGCATCTTTGAAAGATAATAAGACTTTGAGAAGATTATCCAGTAATTTCTACTTGAATGGTGATGTACTGTACAAGAGAAACTTCGACATGGTTTTGCTCAGATGCGTGGATAGACACGAAGCAGATTTGTTGATGACTGAAGTGCATGAAGGTTCCTTTGGTACTCATTCCAATGGACATGCAATGGCAAAGAAGACGTTGTGAGCGGGTTACTATTGGCTGACAATGGAATCTGACTGTTGCAAGTTTGTGAAGAAATGCCACAAGTGTCAAATATATGCTGATAAGATTCATGTTCCTCCAACACTATTGAATGTTATTTCTTCCCCATGGGCCTTCTCCATGTGGGGAATTGATATGATTGGGATGATTGAGCCCAAAGCTTCGAATGGACATCGTTTCATTTTAGTGGCAATTGACTACTTCACAAAGTGGGTCGAAGCGGCATCGTATGCAAATGTAACCAACCAAGTTGTTGTAAGGTTTATCAAGAATCAGATCATATGTCATTATGGTGTGCCAAGCAAGATCTTTACTGATAATGGATCGAACTTGAATAATAATATGGTGGAAGCTCTTTGCAAAGACTACAAGATTGCACACCATAATTCTTCTCCCTACAGACCCAAGAGGAATGGGGTTGTTGAAGCTGCGAATAAGAACACCAAGAAGATTATTCAGAAGATGGTTGTCACATATAAGGATTTGCATGAGATGCTCCCATTTGCTTTGCATGGGTATCGTACATCCGTCCGTACTTCAACAGGGGCAACCTCTTTTTCTCTTGTATATGGTATGGAAGCAGTGCTCCCCGTAGAGGTTGAGATTCCTTCATTAAGTGTGCTCATGGAAGCCAAGTTGACCGAGGCTGAATGGTGTCAGACCAGGTATGATCAACTGAATTTGATTGAAGAGAAGAGATTGACTACCATGTGTCATGGTCAGTTATATCAGCAGAGAATGAAGAAAGCTTTTGATAAGAAGGTCAGACCTCGTGTATTTAAAGAAGGTGACCTTGTGCTCAAGAAGATCCTGTCATTCAAACTAGATTCTAGGGGAAAATGGACTCCTAATTATGAAGGCCCATATGTTGTTAAGAGAGCCTTTTCGGGCGGTGCTTTGATTCTTACAACTATGGAGGGTGAAGAGTTCAATCGTCATATGAACGCAAATGCAGTCAAGAAATACTTCGCCTAAAAAAGAAAAGAACAACATGCTAAGTTGAAAACCTGAAAGGGCGGCTTAGGCAAAAAAGAGTGTCTCGGTGGATTGAAAACCCGAAAGGGTGATCCAGGAAAAAATTAGAGACATAAAAACAGAAAAAAATTCCCGATAAGTTGAGTACCCCTCCTTAGGGCAACTTATGCAAAAATTAGGGATCATGGCAAGTAACTGCAGTCTGCTGATCGACCAGTATCGGAAAGACCTTAGTTGAGCACAAAGGTTGACGTCGATTCATCATCCCAGTAGCGGTCAAAAACACAGTGGATATCAAGAGTTGGTAGAAGGATTAAGGATCATTTGCATTCAATGTAACCCTTTTCCATGTAAATTACCATTTTCAACTTTGTAAAAATCTATGGAGTTTTGTCATTTACAGACTACCCTCCCATTAAATAAAGTTGAGCTTTTGTCCAATTGTTTCTACTGTTATTTACTTCAGCCAAGAGTTTAAATTTTATTATGATTATTTTGGAAATTTAAATTTTTTTATCAAAATCATTTTTCTTAAAACATATAAAAACAAGAAATTTTCAAAGTAATTAATAGGAAGTATCAACAACACTTCAAAGAGCAACAAGTCCTTAAGTGCTAAACATCAGAGGTTCCCCAAGCTGTTAACCCTTTGGGTATCCCTAGTTGTTTATGTTGATCCGGTTCCCCTACAGAGTGTTTGTTCCTTAGCGAAGTTCTGATTCTTTTCCCCAGCTGAGTTAGTTAATTCAATACCTTGCTGCGTGTTATTCCCCGACAGAGTTTTGGTGTTCCCCAACGGAGTTCGTGCTTCTTCAGCAGGGTTGATTTTTAGTAGAGTAAGATGTTATTCCCTAGTAGATTGCGTTGGTTTCCCCAGCAGTCGCCACCCGACTCGCTCCCAGTCAGAGTTTCCTCCTAGTTTCTGAGCAGCTATTGTGTGTTTATCCTCTACATGGTTGTCTCCCATTTGATATGGTGATTGACCTAAAATCCCCTGCAGACTTGATAATGTTTCCTCTCCTCAGCAGATCTCCTCCCTCGGTTAGATTTGAGCCTTTGGGATGTTTGTTTCTCTATTCTCCAGCAGTTGTCTCCCTCTTTTTATGGATTGACCGAGGATTGTACCGATGATTCAAATTCTTTGCGAAACCTTTGTATCCTTTGTGATTGTTTTGTTAGCATAATCATCATATATATACATATACATATACATTCATATAATTTCATAATTTACATATTGGCACCATCATATTTGATTGATTTGTTGGTTTGAGATTCTCATTCTCTGTTATGGCGGTACTTTATCCCCATACGAACCTCGGTGTCTGTCCTCCCTCAATTGTAGAGTGCCAGCCCCTTAGGCAGAAAGACTTTAACCTTTCTCCTCTTCCCCACTGAGTTGTTTACTCGTGGATGGTTATTACTTCAGTTTCCTCTCCAGTTGTTTATCTGGATGGAACCATTCCCCTTGAGTTATATCCTCATTGGGTTGAGTCTTGATTGACCTTTTCTTTCTAGATCTTACCTAGATAGATGCCCTAAGTCCTCTAAGAGTCTATTACCTAGTAACTGGTAATATTCTTCTTAGTTGGCAGTTTGTTACTTCTTGCCCAATACCCAACAAAAGTATCCCAGTTTTCCCAGTAGTGGAATCCCCAGTGGATTCATTTTTTCTGATTCCCCAGGAAGTATATCCTTGATATGTTCATCCTAACCGGTGACGGATATCTTTCTTTCCCCTTCCTGAGTCTATCCTTGATATGTTCATCCTAACCGATGACAGATATTCTCATCCTTGGTATTCTACCCAGTAAAACGGTAGTTGTAATCCCTATTGTGTTCCCTAGAGAGTTAATCTTTGATATGTTCATCCTAACAGATGACGGGTTTCCTCCTCTTTTTGGTATTCTACCCAGTAACTGGTAGTTGTAAACCCTACTTTCTCCCGCAAAGTTTATCCTTGATATGTTCATCCTAACCAGTGACGGATTTTCTCTTCGATGGTATTCTATCTAGTAACTGATATATGTAATTCCTATTTTCTCCCCTCACAGAGTCTATCCTTGATATGTTCATCTTAACCGGTGACAAATTTTCTCTTTGATGGTATTCTATCCAGTATTCGATAGATGTAATTCTTATTTGTTGTTCAGTTGGTATATCCTTGATATGTTCATCCTAACCGATGATGGGTATCCTCCTTGACAGTCCCAGGCAAGTCTATCCTTGATATGTTCATCATAACCGATGACAGATATTCTCACAATTGGTCTTCTGCCCAGTAACTGGTAGATGTAAATCCTATTTCCTGCAGTTTTCCCCAGCTAGGCTATTCTTACCCAGTAGCCGGTAATGAATACCCTCTCCTGGAAATTCTCAGCGAGTCATCATTGATATGTTCATCCTAACCCATGACGGATGTCCTCTCTGTCAGATATTTATTATCTCCTCACCCAGTAACAGGTAGTAGATAATAGATTTCTGCTCCTCCTGTATTGAAGTTTATTTCTTCCCCAGTCGAGTTGAGTGTGCGTTTCCTTAGTGAAATCGCTTTTCCTGCATGATTCAAGTACTTCAATTTTATCTTGACTTACTCGTATCCCCTGCAGATGTTGTTGTTCCCCGACTGAGTCTTTTCCATTTTTGTATGGAATTCCTCGAGTCCCCCAACAGTTTTAAGTTGTAGCCTGGCCTACGCATAACTCCTTTATCCCCCAGAGTCTCTATATCCTTAGTGAGTTTTCCTTACGGAATACATTATATTCCTGTTGACTTTCGGTCTCTCTGATTTCTTTTCCTTTGTGGCAATATTTCCCCACAGGGCATTAACTTTTGCATTCATATCATATGCATCATGAGGTCTCTTAGGGACCAAAATTTACTTATATGTGTTATTATTTAAGCCCATTCTACTGAGTCGAGCCGAAGATTGTAACCTTCACCTCCTCAGTTAGAATTTCCTTAGATAGGGGCAGCTGTAAGACCCCAATTTTGACCCTAAGATCCCTCATGCAATTTCATCATAAGCATTAGCATTGGGATCATACCTTGGCATGCTCCTTACCCCTCTTTCATTTGGTTTGTTTTGGGAGAGATCACCAAGAATTATGTGATTGTATCATACTTGTATATTATCATTTTACTAACCAAAATACCAAAAATATGTCTTTGCATTTGCCTAACTCTTTTGTAGGTAAGGCATGATCCCATTGATTTATCAAAGTTCATATCTAGGGTTTGAGAGCCTCATGACAAAAATCACAACCATGAATTGATCCAAGAATGGTTATGAGAATCATATATGAGTTCCATTGATTCCTACATGTTATATTGATCAATTATTCTTCAAGAGTTTGAGGGTGATTTGCCTTAGAAACCCTAGCTTGACTAGGTATCTTGAGTAACTTATCCAACAAGCTATCTCACCAATTGATCAAATTTCTCAAGGGACACTTCAAAATTCATAATCTTATGCATATATCATCTACCATGATCCTATAAAGACAAGAGAATTGAAGGTTAGAAAGTTGGTTGATGGTGGTTGGCCAGATGAATTCATCTGATCAAATCTGGGTCTTCCTAGATCCTATCTCCTACAAGTTTCACCATATGAAAATGATTTCAAGATAAATGTTACTCTAAATGAAATTCCAAACAACTTTTATGTTGAGACCTAGAGCTAGTTTTGCTTGGAAAATCATTTTCTATGTTGAAACATTATAGGTCATTTTGTCTAAAACCCTAATTTGAAAGTCAACTTCCCAAGGCCATAACTTGCTCAATTTTTATGATATGAAAGATTTCCAAGTTTCACAATCCAATTCAAGACTTCTACTTCAACTTTGATGTTTGGAGTGGAAGCAAATTCAACGTTTATGAGCATGTGATATGAGGATACATTATAGATCATTTTTTACCTATACCATTGAACAAGTGATTTTTCCAAACCTCAAAAATGCATAACTCTATCATTATAAATCCAAATGACATGAAATGGGTGCCCATTTTTAAGACACGTTTCTCATTTGAAGTTCACATAAAAAGTTAAGCAAGGTGGAATATTGAAGTATATAGCTTGCCACTTAGTAAATTTTTCAACATGTTGAAATTTCCAAACATCCACATCAAAATTCTCCATGTTACAAGATCCAAATGAAAAAGTGTTGAACATCAAACTTGTTCCCCTTGATCCAAGCTTTCCAACGATCCCAAGTTCATGCAATTTGGATGAGCATTGTTAGGTCTGCGCATGGCTTTAATAGGGCTGCATCATTGGAAAGAATCAAATGTACAAACTTCAGTTCACATTGCCTTGCCATTCAAGCTTCATTCAGACTTCAACATGAATCATTTTGGACCTTAATGCATTGCATCATGGGCCTGTACATGCCCATGCACTCGTGCCATTCACATTGCCAATTTTGGACAGATTTTGAAGTGTGCAAATATCATTCCCTTTGGCTATAAATAGAAGGCTTATGAGCTAATTTGAATGACACCTTGCACGCCAGCTTTGCCCTCCAATTCAAACCCTATCATTCTAAAGGAAAACCTGAGAAATTTCAATTTGAAATTTGAGTTTGAATCTCAACTATTGGAGATTCAAGAACTCCAGGATCCAGAGCCTTGCAACCTCTCCAATCACTTCCTGCTAACTTCTCAAGTGTGATCAGATCGTGTTTGAAGCAAGCAACATCAAGTTCTGCCTAGCATTGAAGGTAATTTTCAGAAAACTTCATCTCTTCGATTCTCACTCAATTCCACTCAATTCTCTTGGATCTTTGGTTGTCTGAAGTCCTACCAATGTAGGCAAGAAGATTGAGTTGCTTAGAGGTCAAATCGAAGCAACTCATTTAACACCCCTCCAAATTCAACTCCTCATATATTTTTATATATTTGGAGTTAGTTGAAATTAAGGTCAGATTCGTGCTCTACGCCATTTTTTCTTTCAGATCATGTCCTCCTTTTTTATTTTGGTGATGGTTAAGGGTGGACCAGTCTGGTGAGGTCCACCGGAGAAGAAGACTAGGGTTACAGCTCTAGCGGTGCGTTGGCACGTCTCCCAGCAATAGGATCCAGTTGATTTGTTTTAATCTTGAGCGCTCATTGTGATTACCATCCCTGCAGCGTGCTGACTCGTGTGTTTGGTGGAACGCGCGTTTCAGGCCACTTGATCTGCCACCTCAATTAATGAGGGAGATCAAGTGGCTCACGTTTTTTTTAATATTTTCTGATTTTCTTTTATTCCTTTTATTTTCATTAATTTATATTAATTTTAATATTGATCCAAAAAATATGAGAGTTTCACCAAAAAATTTCAAATAATTTCCTTTTTCATATTTTGAATTAAAAATTTTTTTGGATCATTATTGATATTTTTCATGATTTAATTGATTTTGTGTTTATTTTTAATTGTTTAAAAATACTTTTAGGTCTTTAAAAATTCTGATTTTTTTTCTCCAAGGTCCTTTGACCTTGTTTGACCTATGATAAATCTCATGGCCAGTCTTTGGTGTTTCGATGAGGTTTTAGGAATTTGAAAAACCATATTTAATTTAAATGTATTATTTTAGTCTTTTTAATTTGAATAAATGTCAATTAAATGTGTTGACCAATTGTGATGACTTATTTGAGTTTGACTCTTATTGTTGGGCCTTTGGTCAAGGTTGATTTGACTTTGTCAAGTTAATATCATTGGATTTAGGGGATTGATGGAATGTACATTCCATCTCCCAAAATGAATGAATGATATTAATTTGGTAAAATTCCTCCTTTGACCAATTTGAGTTTTGATCCATTCCCCTCCCTCTTCATCTCATTCCCAATCTTTATGCATTCATCTCATTTGGCCTATGATATATCAAAGTCCTAAGGCTAGTTGATTGAAAAATCAACATAAGTATGGATGAGATTAGGCCACCTCTTTTGCATATTCATTAAGTGTGTGGTATGTTTCAAGAGCATAGTCCATTATACTATGTCTCTAACATGCATTAACACCAAAATTCTATTGCCCGACCTCAAATAGTTGTGACTTCTACATAAGTCCAATTACGATTGCTTAACATAACGCTAAATTTTTGACATAAAAGGCATAACATTCTAGTCAGTGAGATTTTAAGTCTCCCCTCTTTCATGGTATTGTGTGGAAACTTGGTCTTTTTTCCTTCCTTTGGAAGATGTCTTGGTTCAAGGATCCATGCTTGTGACAAGTGGGTTGAGTGCTCTCCAAAGAATGACTTAAAAATGAAAAGCAAAAGCAAAACAATACTAAATTCTAACTCATTAACAACTAACATTTAATTTCAAGCTATTTAATTTTAGTCTTTATTCATTTGCCATTATTCATACCATTCTAATTGTTTATGTTAATGCAATTTTCACTTTGTCCACTTGGACCATATTGTGTGATATATTCCATTTTGTGTATACTTTGTTTGTTTGTGTGGTCTTTCACCATTAATGTACATAATAACAACAAAAATCCTAAAAAAACTTTTGCGTGTACTGTTGACTTGATCTTGGACAAATGGACTTAGAATTTAGGCAACTTTCATATGCTAAAGGACTTGGCCAATGCCAACTTTCTAGGAAACCAAGTGCTTGCAATTTGAAACTCCATCTGATACATCTTTGAAGATCCCTTCGAGTTCATCTGCAACATAATCATTGTGAAGTTGTTATTTTGAACCTGTGACTTGTGAATTCATCTCTTACACGGGTTATCTTGAAGAAGATCATGGAGTGGCTAAAGCTTGGATATGGTTATCTTTATTTGATGCCTTTCTCTTCAAGATTGATATAATTGTGCATTTGTGTGTTGCTTGATTCTAAATGTCCAAGGGAATTTGGGTTTCTATTGACATTCTTGTCTATTGGATTGCTACCCATTGGTCAGATCTTTTCAACCCTTAACTTTAATTTTGGTGCTTAGGATTAGTCTCTTCATCTCCTCCCTATTTCTTTAATTTCAAAATCTCTCCCTCATTTTTAAAATTTTCTTTGTTTGAACTAGTTTTGTTCTAAACTTTGACCACTTTGTAAAAGATAGAAACTTTGGCCTTATGCCATTGAATTTTCAAACTTCCTTTTCTTAATCAAACTTGTAAATGGATATAATTATACTTGACTTAAACTTTCAAAAAGCCAAAAAAGAACTAACTCATTCAAACCATTTTTTGGGCCTTTGTGCCTTTCAAACTTATTTTTTGTTAAAAGCAATGCATCCACTTTGAAACTTGTATCACGAACTACGAGGTTTTGATCCCTCATTTTTATGTTGGTACGTAGGCACAAGTCCGAAGGTCTTGTCAAACACAAAAATATAATTAATGAATTCTTTTCTCATCCCCCCATTCTATTTGTTTGTAAACATCATTTTGTACCAAATACATATGCCCACAAAAAAGGCTCCCTAGGAGTACCTAGGACACTTTGGGTGCTAATACCTTCCATCTGTGTAACCAAAGTAATCTCTGACATTTTTATTAGTTTTAATTTGAAAACTTATTACTTTTGGGTTTTGTTTGTACTTTTTCCCTTTTCCCTTGGAAACAATAAAAGCGCGGTGGCGACTCTTGTTATTTGATGTCTAGATTATCCATAGCTTGATGATCATGAATTTACTGCTACAGGTGATCCAGGAAAAAATTAGAGACATAAAATAGAAAATTTATCCCAATAGATTGATTTCCCCAACTTGGGGAAATCTAGGCAAAAATTAGGGATTATGGCAAGTAACTGCATTCGTCTGATCCCGATCTTTGAAGCAGTTTTGAGCAAGTCATTTGGTTCTGATTCATCATTCTCAACTGAAGACAAACACAATGGATGTTGAAGTTGGTAGGGAGAGTAGTGATCATTGTATCCAATGTAGCCTTTTTCCATGTAAATTATCGTTTTCAACCTTGTAAAGATCTATGGAGTCTCGTCATTTATGGACTACCATTCTATTAAATAAAGTTGAGCTTTTATCCAATTATTTCTATTCTTATTTACTTTTGCTAAATAAAATTGAATTTTTTTATGATGATAATTTTGAAATAAATTTATGAATAATAATTATTTTCTTCTTAAAATAATAAAAACATTCACTCTAAGAATAATCGATTTTAGTAAGGAATGTCAACAACAATTTGAGAATAGGTAAGTCTTGAAGTGTGAAGCATTGTTGGTCTTCCCTAAGTAGTTGGTTTGCTAACTCTTTTTGCCTCCCCAACAGTTCGTCATTTATCCCCGGCTTGGTTGATGAGTTTCTCCCTGAATATTTCATCATCCTCGGTAAAGCCAATAGGTCTCATATCCAGTTGAGCTGCTGATTAATCCCTTTTGTGAATTCATATTCCCCAGCTGAGGTGTTCAGGTTTGGTATTGTAGCGGTGTATTCGTCGCTATATGATTTATTGATTAAACCATAAGCAAAGCATACAATGAATTTTGAGTCGCCACCGCACTTTTATTTATCCAAAGGACTGGCTAAAAAGCGAACAAAAGCCTAAGAAGTTTTACACGTAGAAAACTAATAAAAAGATCAGAGAGTCTGGGTAAGGGGTAAATTACGCAATGGGAAGGTGTTAGGCACCCACTACGTCCTAGGTACTCCTAGGGAGCCCTTTTCACACTTGTTGTATAAAATTGTTATTTGTTATGACATAAGTATTGTGCAAACATGATTGGGATGATGAGAAAAGAATATACAAGTTTTATTATTTTTGTGTTCGAACGGATGAACCCGTTGCCTACGTACCTTCCATCAAAGGTAAGGATCAAAACGCCGTAGTTCGGCTAAAAGATTTCCAAAAGTGGGTAGATTCAATTTTAAACAAAAGCCCTAAGGTCTTACGTTATCCACGGGAGAAAACTCAACCTTATACAAACAACAAGTCCACCATGTGAGAACAACTTCAACTTGCTAGTGAGGGGTTAACCCTATAATAAGCAAGGAAGACTTACAATTCAATCAACTAAGGACAAATAGGTGAGATTGACATCAACCAACTAGGATAAATCAAACCTATAGCTCATGTATGAAAGGATTAACAATGGACAAAGCCAAAACAATTGAATGGGTGAAGTTAATTGATTATGATTATGAAAGTAGAGTCAAAATATGATTAAGATTAATTCAAAGAAGTATTATGAAATGAGGTTTGAAAAAAGAGTCAAGGACTTGGGGTCCAGGTTTTTAGTTTAAAAGCATGAAGATGTTTGCACAATATCTATGTCAAGTTTGAAATCAAAGTGTGAAAAGGTTTAGGACATATTGGGGATGAATGGATGAAGATGGATTGTAAAACTTCTTAGAAGGTTCACCTCTTGAAATCATATAGAAGATGATTCAAGTGTGTCCTTTGGAATGGGCAATGAATATTAACAAACAAACAAAGAAGAAAGTCAACAAAAGCGGATACCGGATGCCAATCACTGGGCTTATACCAATCTCCTAAAACAGAGCTGGATATCAGAGGCCACTCTATGGACTTATACTAATCTCCTCAACAAAGAAATAAAAGTGGATACCGGATGCCAATCACTGGGCTTATACCAATCTCCAACAACAAAAACAACATTTGGATGTCAGATGCCAATTTATCTGGGCTTATACCAACCTCCAACATATGATCATAGGAAAACAAATGCCAAATTACACGGACTTACAATTGTATCCTCACATACAAACAAGCAAAGCAACATATGATCATAGGAAAGCAAATGCCAACTTACAGGGACTTATAATTGCATCCTCACATACAATCAAACAAAGCAACATGTGATCATAGGAAAGAAAATGCCAACTTACAGGGACTTATAATTGCATCCTCACGTACAATCAAACAAAGCAACATGTGATCATAGGAAAGCAAATGCCAACTTACAGGGACTTATAATTGCATCCTCACATACAAACAAGCAAAGCAACATGTGATCATAGGAAAGCAAATGCCAACTTACAGGGACTTATAATTGCATCCTCACATACAAACAAGCAAAGCAACATGTGATCATAGGAAAGCAAATGCCAACTTACAGGGACTTATAATTGCATCCTCACATACAAACAAGCAAAGCAACATGTGATCATAGGAAAGCAAATGCCAACTTACAGGGACTTATAATTGCATCCTCACATACAATCAAACAAATGCATCAAGCAAAGATAAAATGAGTGGCCAATGAAATGGTCTTATACTCACTTCCATATCATAGGAACAATGGCCAATGAATGGTCTTACAATTGTCCTCAATGGGCAAACAACAATGATAATGTCACAAAGACAAATGAGATGATCATGCATTAATGAGCAATTAATGATGATAAATGCATAAAGCATACAAGCAAACATGTGCATATGAAGCAAACAATCAATCAATGAAAGCATTCAGCACACACTATAACCAAACAAGGAGGCTCATACAAAAGGGTTAGGCATTGAAGCCAACTGGAATAAGGTCAATGGTGCTCTTAACCTTGCCATTGAGGGGCTAAGGTGAAGCAGATGAAAGGATATGAGGGGTGTGCCTCATTGCTCTTATCCCTGGTCAGGGAGAGCATTTGAATATCAGAAGGTGTGGGAGTTCAGAAAGTAGGAACTCTCTCCACAGATTATTGACTCAATAGATCTTGGGTTTGGATCTCAATGCTACAACCATGTAATGGGAGCAAGGAGAAGACTCACAGAATAGTAGGAGATAGGTTGCTTATCCCTTTGATCTACCAATTGCCTTATTTAAAGGACTTTTCCTGCTTGGGACAAATGTAAACACACACAAGCATTGCCTCTTAAGGAGGACTTCAGACAGTTGCCTGGCCAAGTAACAGGCCAGGTCTTCCAGACTACATGAAGAAAAGGGATTATACCTCAATGCAAATTGCTATAAAGCAAAGCAAAGCAAGTTCTTAAAGAACTAAGCAACTAAAAGGTACCTGAAATAGTCAAACAGAATCAGTACACAGCTCAAAGTTTAAATCAAAAGGAGATAAGATCAACAGTCAAAACAATTGATTAAAAGGTGCAATGCACAAAGCTCAAAGCTTGTGAACCAAGCAACCTACAAAAACAACAAGTTATTCATGATAAACAATCAAGCTCAATCAACTTGTATTGATCTTTATTGGGTAATTACTTCTCAACCTGAAAACATGAACTCAAACATGAGCAATAAGACCACTAGGACAAGCCTAGGGTCAAAAAGGGATGAGAAAGTCAAAACAGCAAGTGATATTCAACCAAAATCAAGTTTAAACAATCAAGAAGCAAACTCAATTGGTCCCACATTCATATCATTCATCATCATGATTTCATGAGCAAAAGAAGTCAAAGCATGGCAAATGGAAGCTCATAGAAGTCAACAGCAAGACTCAATTCAAAACCAATCATAAACAATTCAAAAAATTATCAAACAATTCATGATCAATCATAATCCATAACATGACATGGATATAAAATTTCAGCTCATTTGGATCATGGGAAGATGGTCAATGAAAATCAGAAATGCAGGGCAAGTTTAAGCATGCTCAAAGAAGTCAACCAAACATGTATCAACTTCAAAAAAATCATAAATCAGTGATAACATATGAGAAATGAATGGGATCAACACCATGACAAAGCTTAAGATGTCTACTAATCACATGTCAAATTTCAAGTTCATTCAATTAAGTATGAGAATTTCACAAATGAAATGGGAACATGTACCACAAAAAGTCAACATAAGACCAAACAGGGGACAAAAATCTCAAACAAATGGGAAATGCCACAAACAATTCCAAGAAAAATCACATGTGAACTAGACATACAAGAGTACATTCATGCAAAAATTCAAAGCAATTGGAGGTCAAGAAGCATGGTAAAGAAAATCATGAAGTTGCACATCAATGGTGTGACACAAATTGTCACACCCTACTTCAAAAAATCATAACTCAATGACCAGAGATGATAAATTCATAAACTTTATACCAAAATCACCATGAATGTGTCTAGTTTATGCACAAAAACTTTTGGAAGCCATTGGATAATGCATCATCATTTCACAAATGTTTTGGCAAAAGGTACAAAATATGAGCACATGAACAAAACCCTAATACCAATTAAAATCCACTTATCCAAAAAATCAGGAAAAATCATGACAAATAACTAGAGATCTAGATGAACATGATGCAAAAAATTTCATGAATTTTGGATTTAAAATGAAGGAGCTATGATTTTTGTAAGTTGATGCATCCAAATGAAATAAGTATTGAAAACAAACATGATGTAATAGGACAAATGGCACGGCCGATGGCAATTTTGTAATAAACTAGCAAACTTAACAAAACGCAGCGCTTAAGCAATGGAAATGAAATGTTCTGATTGGCCAGGCGATGAAACAGTAACATACAGTCATGCACACGTGAAAATTCTGGGCAGCATGAACATTAGGGTTTGGTGTCTACAGTACTTCATCCTCTTCAAGAATCGAAAAAATTTTATGCCCAGAAAATGAAATCCAGCACATCAAACGAAACATCTAAGAACACTCATCAACATTATAACATCAAAATTCATGAACTCGAGCTAACACATGAGAAAATAGCAAAAACAAGTTTGAACATAAAACTTAAGAGCCAGATTTCTCTTAAAATACTCAATCATTTTCAATGGTTCAAAGTTCATTGTGACCAGGGCAAAGAGACCTATCTAATGCATAGCACGATTTAACAAATGGTGATAGTCGAAAACTCACTTGATTTGTGGAACAGTTGAGATGCAATGATGATTTGGTTCCAAATGCTTGAAACAGATGCTCAAGAAGCTTCCTAAAGTTGAATGGTGAAGGAAACTTGGCTCATGAATGTTTAAAATGGCTCAGAACAAAATCTGCCATGTGTGTGTTCTTCAATGGAACAGTCGTGTTCTATGATTACAGTTGGTTTTTGAGGTTTCCAATGAGCTTCACAAAAATGGTATATGATGTAGCAGCCAAGGCAAGTCGTGCTCTTTGAGATTTCTTCCAGAAAATTTCCAAAATGCAAAATGAAGATTTGAGAGGAAAATGGCTTTTCTGTTTTGGAATGTTGGCTGCTAGGGTTTCTGTTTGACAGAGAATGAACAATATATATGCTGTTTATGTTGCTAAGCATGATTAGTCCAAGTGGTAATTCAAATTTTGTTAAAATCACATGTTTTGCTAATTTGGTCCATTTCACTTACGTGGTGAGGTGCATGGTGGCTGCAGCTCGAATTGGGCCTTCCAACATGTCAAAAATACAATTTGTGATCAATTCCAATTGGTAAAAGTGGTTAAAAAGGCTTACTTCAAAAACTCAATTTTTCACTACACTTGAAATTAATTCATGCAAGTTCAAAAATGCAATTTTGATTGGTGAAGTTTTGATGAATGATGATGACATTTTTGGAAAGAGGGGATCAAATGTGACTTGTTGCAAAAAACCCCACCCAAATTGGCCAAATGGTTTGAGAGATATGGCCTTTTGAAGTTCAAAAATTTTGGAGAATGAATTGATCATAACTTGCCAACCATACATGGGAATTGAGTGTTCTTGGAGTTTTTGGAAATGGGAGAACAAGATCTTCAACTTTCATGTTGGGCAAAAATTCATTTGAAGCTTGTATCATGATGTAAGTTTAGGATCAAGAAGTTTCCATTTTTGGCAAATTCCAATTACAGGTCAACTTTCTATTTCTGGAAATTTCTTGTCTGACTTTATTTTTTTCGCTGTGGATGCTTGACATGATATATGAAGCTTGTATGGACATGAATGAGACCTCTCAGACCAAATCCCACCATCAAATCACTGATTAAATCCACAGTTGACCAACAGTTGACTTTCTAGGGTTTTGGATGACTGGGCCATGTTCTGATGAATTCCAAACCCTAATTCCTTGAGATCTTGATTCCAAATGATGTCACAACATATAATAACTCTTGATGATTGATCATGGTGCCCAAATTCTGCAAGAATGGCCACCATCCACTGCAATGACTGACTTTGACTGATTTTGACCTAATTGGCTTCATCTGCAAGTAACATGGTTAGATGACAATATTTTTGTACTTTTTGGTTAGTAAACATATGAAAAGCAATGAGATACAAATGCAAGACATGCTTGGTGATCAAGAACCACACTCACAAGATGACCCACCCACTAGGAGGGAAGCTAGGGCATGTAATGATCCTTGAGGCCATGGTATGATATGCTATGGGCCATGAGGGATCTTAGGGCCAAAATTGGGGTCTTACAGATGCCCCTATTTAAGGTCATTCTAGCCGGAGAAGTGAAGTTTAGAAATCTTCATCTCGACGCGGTAGAATGGGCTTAAATAACAGTAATGAGACAAATTTTGGTCCCTAAGAGACCTCATGATGCAAATGTATGCATGCAAAAGACACAAATTCTGTGGGGAATATGATTCACACAAAAGAAAAGACGATCCATCGGAGTATACACTCACCAGGAACAGAGACTCTAACAAGATTTTAGTTGGGGATAGTAAAAACTGACACAACGTGAACAAGACACGACTCTGATTAGGGAATAACAGAAATCAGACCGGAGACCTCACTGGGGAGTGAAGGACTCACACTGGGGAAAAGAAATCCAAAGGAAAATAAATCCATTGGAGAGACACAAGCTGACTCCTGGGGAGAAGCAACAGGAAAACTTCACTGAGGAAGCACCAAAGAAATGAGAAGTCACCGGTATAAGGGTAACAAACTCAGGAAGAATGAATATCTAAGACCGGTATAAGGGTGAGAGATATCAATCAACCAAACATCTGAGAAAGACCTGAAAAAGGTACATAAACTCAGGAAAATCTGACTCCACAAGGGACCAAGGTCATAATAGGGAGCAGAAAGGGAGGAGCACCAGAGATACCGAGGTATATAATAGGTGACCGACCGAAACGTGAATTGGTATATATGCCAAGACACTCATCATCCTGAAGAGAGCAGAAGCAAACTTGTTTATAGGATGGATATTCAATTCCACAAGGAATATGAATCTTACTCTGCGGAGAAAACAATCAAAAGATTAATCCAAGAGTGCATGAGACATATTATTCATTACCGGCAGACCGTGAATAATATACTCGAAAGGAAAAGACACCAGAGATACCGAAGTATATAATAGGTGACTATCCAAAGACGTGAATTGGTATATATGCCAAAACACTCATCATCCGAAAGGAGGGCTTGAAAAAGCAAATCGACTTACAGGATGGACATTCGAATCCACAACGGGAAAACGAATCTTACTCCACTGGGGACACAAACCCAAAGAGTGCATGAGATACAATATCCATTACCGGTAGACCGTGGATAAGAATACTCGCATGAGATATATTATCTATTACCGTCAGAACGTAGATAATAAACTCGCATGGTAAGAAACACCAGAGATACCGGTTACTGGGTATATAATAGGTGATCTACCGAAACGTGAGTTGGTATATATGCCAAAACACACATCATCCAAAACACAAACTGGTTAAAGGATGGATATTCGATTCTACAAAGAATACGAATCTTGCTCAGCTGGGGAAAATCAACAAAGGATTCCAACTAAAGAGCGCATGAGATATATTATTCATTACCGGCAGACCGTGAATAATATCCTCGCAAGGAAAAGACACCAGAGATACCGAAGTATATAATAGGTGACTAACCAAAACAAAGAGACAATCGATACCAAGCATCCGGGTAAACGAAAGACAACTCAAAGGGATAAATTGCAAGCATCCGGCAATTATCCGACAACAAAGAAATATTCGATTCCACAAAGGGAAATAACGAATCTTACTCAACAAAGAAAACACAAAAGGCTTCGACTGAAGAGTGCATGAGATATATTATTCATTATCGGCAGACCGTGAATAATATACTCGCATAGAAGATTATCCACAACCGGTTACTGGGTTAATAAAGGATAAATCAACCGAAAGGAAAGGCATCGGGATACCAAACTAGGTATATAATGATAACCAATCAAAGGGAGCAACAGACATTACCAACAAAGGGGGTAAATGAAAGGAAGACTCGCTGGGATGCATTGATGACAATCAATGATCCGGGGAACACAATCACTGACAAGAGGTGAAAGGACCCGCTGGGGGATAAAATTGCTAGCATACGGCAATTATCCACAAAAGATTTGCTAGGGATATAAGTGCTTATCTGAGCAACTTATCCAAGCGAAGGAAAAAAAAATCAACATCAAACATTAGATGAAGATAACCACAAAGAGGGGATTACATCTACCAAAAGAAATTGGATAGAAAACCACAAAAGAGTAACTGTCATCGGTTGGAATGAACAACAAAGTTAACTCTGCCAGTGGAGAAAACAGGGTTTATAACTACCGATTTGTAGGTAGAAAAACCGCAAAGATAGGACTTACGACTGCTGGTTTGTAGGCAGAGGGCCAAAAGGGGTGGAGGCGACCACAAAATTAGGGTTTACATTTACCGAATACGGGGTAGAAGACCAACAACTCTGCGTGGGGATAGAATAAATCACAGATCCGCACGGGAAACCAAGATAGGGTTTATAACAAACCACAAACTGCTGGAGAGCAGGAAATTAGGATTTACAACTACCGGCTGTTAGGTAGAAAATCAACAACTCTGGCTGGAGAATAAAAGGTGTATAACCACAAATTCTGTCAAGAAAGCCAGGAAAAATAGGACTTATAACTACCGGTATGAGGGTAGAGGCCCGAAACATACTCCGCTGGGGAACAACCCACTGGGAAGCACAAGACATTTGACAAATAGCCAATTCGGGAATAATCCGAAAAGACAGACTGAATCAAGACACGTCCTAATGAGGATACAACTCAAATAGGAAAATCCATCCCAATATATGCGTTGGGAGGAAACGGAAGAAACCGTCATCCACGAGGATATATCTCAGTGGGGAACTGCAGAAGGAAAGGCAACATTTTCTGCTTATGGGGCTGACTCTATATGGAGAGATTTTAAACACCCGACATCTGCTTGGGGAGATTTGTAAAGAGATCTACATCACCCAAAAGCAGGGAACAACAAACAAAGGACATATGGCAAGAAATGCGACATGAATATCTGAATGTTTATGAATATGCATGAATATGCGTGATTTATGTTTGATGAATGCTGACAAAACAGACAATTCTAACACAACAGGTCCAGGAACAGACGCCCGGTATTATACTTCCAGGGGAAAAACTAGCTGGAGAGCCAATCTGCGGAGATCTATATGCTGTAAAGCAAAGATCTGCGGGTACTGCTGAAGAAGCAGAGGATCGGAGATATCAGGAAACGACCCAATCCAGGTACAGAAAGTCACAACGGGCAAAACAGCCACCAAGATGAATCTGTTGGGGAACAAGAGAAAACCCAAGATATCTGCAGGGGATCCCAGTGTTAACTGAGAAACAAAAAGTGCGTTGCACAAGCACGAACTGCTGTAGAAGCAACTCCACATAACTCCGTTGGGGAACAACCCACTGAGGGAGAATGACATCATCCAAATAGAATCTGACTGCATAAGCAACTCTACTGGGGAAAACTGTCGGCTACTCTCTTGTGAACAAGCCACTGAGGGAGGACAGATCAAACAAGTAGATTCTGCAACAAACCACTCTACTTGGGGAGAATACACAAAGCAAATTGATCACAACAGGTAGATTCTGCAATATAAGCCACTCTACTGAGGATCACAAACAGTCAGGAAATTAATCCGTTCTCGGGATGCTAGAGCCATCATCCGACCATACTAGGGATTGAAGGAGCAATCAACGGGCGACACTGCCACAACAAACTCTCTGCAGACTACGCTGAGGAAAAGATGGTTGAAATACTGGGATATCAACCCAATCAACCACTGAATAGGAAAAATAAATCCTGTTCTGTTGAAGAGAGAAACTCTGATGGAGAGATAGCAACAATTCCGCAGACGACTTCGCCGGGGAAAAGGGTAAAGTACTGGGTATCAAACCACTGACTCACCAAACCTTTAAAAAGGAAGCGATCGTGCTGAGGAAATAGACAATTCCGCTGGCAACTGCACTGGGAAGAGTGACAAAAACTCTGCTCGCAAACTCCAATGGGGATATCAATAACAGCTCTACTCATGACTGTGCTAAGGAGACAAATAAAGTCTGGGGCAGGCGACCCACTGGAGAAAACGACGGGGCACCAGGATGACAAACCAATCAACCGCCGAAACTCACAAGGAAACACCCATGCTAGGGAAAAAAATTGCTGCTGGAGAAAACGAAGCCTTCAACAACACTCTGCTTGCGACTATACTGGGGGACAACCCCAACAACAACTTTGTTTGAGGAACAACCCCAACAAAGATCCGAAGAAAAAAGATACAACCAAACCAGGAATATGAACAAATGTCTTACCTGTTGGAAATCATGCCACCCTCGGGAGAGCACTGAGATATTCTTGAGTATCCTTTCGATATTGTGAATGTTCACTTTGTTTAAAATAACAATTTTGAAAAATTTGATTTGTTTAAAAAACAATGATATTTTATCAATTAAAACATGCAAAACATTTGTTGAATTGAAACAAATAAGAGTGCAAATAATTGGATAAAAAGCTCAAATTGATTTGATGGAATGGTAGCCTGCAAATGGCAAGACTCCATAGATCTGTACAAATTTGAAATCAGTGATATATATTGGAAGAGGGCTACATTGAACATAATGATCCTTTCTCCACCAATTTGAATCTCGATATATCCGAAGCTTCAGTTAACGACGAATCGAGAATCTTCTGACGAAATGACGACTGGTGAACCAGAAAGTCTTGTCAGGATGCAGTTACTTGCCAAATCCCTAATTTTTGCCTAGATTGCCCAGGGTGAGGTGCTCAATCTAGCGGGATGCAAATATATATCTTTTTTTTCAAGTCTCTAATTTTTGCCTGGATTACCCTTGCGGGTTCTCCACCGAGACGCTCATTTTTGCCTAAGCCGCCCTTTCGGGTTTTCAACTTAGCGAGCTATTCTGTTTTTTTTCATTTGCATATACTTTTTTTTTAGGCAAAGTATCTCTTGACTGCATCTGAATTCACAGGACGAGTGAAATCCTCCCCATCCATTGTTGTAAGCATCAAAGCTCCGCCTGAAAAGGCTCTCTTAACAACATATGGACCCTCGTAGTTTGGAGTCCACTTGCCCCTGGAATCGGGCGCGAAAGACAAAAGTTTCTTGAGCACGAGGTCACCTTCTCGGAACACACGAGGCTTGACCTTCTTATCGAATGCTTTCTTCATTCTCTGCTGATATAGCTGACCATGGCACATGGCAGTTAATCGCTTTTCTTCAATCAAATTCAGTTGGTCGTAACGACTCTGGATCCATTCAGCATCAGTCAACTAGGGACTCGGGGGTATAATTTTTCTTTTTCCTTTTGAAAAATTTTGAAATTTTTTTCCTGATTTTTGATTCTTTTTTTTTTCATTCTTTCTCACCCTCCTCTTTTTTCTCTTTTTTTTTTTTTTTTTTTTTTTTTGATTTTTTTCTTTTTTGATTGCATTTCATTTGTAATGCCCCAGTTTGACTATTTTGCTGATTTTCATGATACAGCTGAATGAGCCTCTTTTCGTGCTCAAGAAGGCGGGTAATCTCGTCAGGAATCCCCTTCAACATCATCTTCCTCTGCTTCAAATACAAGGAATTCAAAATTGGGAGATGGCGTTGGATCATTATGTTCAATGGGTTTAGAAATCCCTGCATAATGATTCTGGATAATGAAAAGCTTTTGAATTTTAAACAAGCAAATCATTTATGCAGATGAAAAATGTTGTTTTTTTGTTTTTCATGGTTTTTTTTTGTGATCACTGATTTCATGCAAAAAGCAAAAAGTGAAAACAAAGGAAAAACAAATGTTTAACAATGCAATTGATTGAATGAAAACATCATTGTATATATGCTTTGCCAACAATGTCATCACTTCTCCTTTTGGCATGGGAGAAGGGTTTTAAACAAAGTGAACAATTACTCTGATCTATGGATGACTGTAGGAACATCTACAGCGACCCAATTGTGGCAGACACCACCAGGAATAACAAAATTGTTCATATCTTCTGCGTCCTCTTCCAAGATAGCAGCAGCTTCCTCTTCTTCAGGTTGATCAGCATGGATGAATCCTCCACTTGTGAACAAACCTTGCTCATTATGTGCCCCAGAACAGTAGCCAATGCCAGCCCGGGATCTATTGTCTTCAAGTTCAAACACTTTTCCTAATCCAGCAACTGCACCACACTCAATGGCCAGCTTAGCATCACGGTAGGAAGTGAATGAAGGAGACTTCTTCTCGATTGGTTCATCAATAGATAAATCTTGGAACTGAGTCCCAACTTCATCCTCTGCGTCAATGTACGAGAAAGAAGACAGATGGCTAACCAGGAGAGCCTTTTCTCCCCCTACTATAACCAATTTCTTGTTCTTGACAAACTTCAGCTTCTGGTGTAGGGTGGATGTCACGGCGCCAGCCTCGTGAATCCATGGTCTGTCTAAGAGACAGCTATAAGATGGGTGGATATCCATTACTTGGAAAGTAACTTGGAAATCACTTGGTCCTATCTTGATTGGGAGATCGACTTCCCCAATCACGGTCTTGCGCGACCCATCAAATGCTTTCACAACAACCCCACTCTGCCTCATAGGAGGACCTTAATATGACAATCGAGAGAGTGTGGATTTTGGCAATACATTAAGAGATGATCCAGTGTCCACCAACACATTGGACATTGCATCAGATTTGCAATTCATGGAGATATGTAAAGCCATGTTGTGGTCTCTTCCCTCCTCAGGGAGATCAGCGTCACAAAAGCTCAAAGTGTTGCAAGCGGTAATGTTTGCAACAATGCTATCGAACTGCTCAAGGGTGACGTCGTGATCAACATACGCCAGATCCAAGACTTTCTGCAGAGACTCCCTATGGGGTTCTGAATTCAACAGCAGAGAAAGAATAGAGATCTTGGAGGGCGTGTGTAGAAGCTGGTCTACAATATTGTACTCACTCTTTCTGATGAGCCTCAGCATCTCATCAGATTCTTCATCTACAATGCCACTCGGGCCAACTGAAGAAACAGGAGTCTTTTGTACAGATGAGGAGGGTTTGGCAACATCACGTGCCGAATTCTGAACATTCACAGCGGTCCCCACAGGACGCTCAACAGTATCAGAAGCAACAGCCTTAGCAGGCGCAGAAAATACACGACCACTTCGGGTCAACCCACTGACATCAGCTATAGTGGTCACGGATGTGGAAGGCAAAGGTACTTCGACCCCATCCTGGACAGCAACAGGATTGTATCTGAATGGTACAGCTCGGTCTGATGAATAAGGCACAGGGCCTACTGGCTTAATGATCAAAGAAGGGGAAGCCTTCGGCTTGTTGCTATTGTAACGAATAACAACCGGCTCGGGCAGCTTGAACACTGGTGAAATGAAATTCACTTCAGGCTCACCTACATCAACATTGCGATTCTGGAGAATCTCAATGGTACCCTCATTCAACAACTTTTGAAGTTCTCGGCGGACCTGATCGCAACCCAAACGGTTAACCGAGCAAACGCGACACTTGTCGTGGTTATGCTCCAAATAGCTGTACTGGCACAGCAAACGGTGTAATTCAACCAACGACTGCCTGATATGGCTGACATATCTGACCTTGTACTTCCCAAGGCATTCCTGAATCATGTTCACGGACTTCCCATGCGCAGGCAATGGGTTCTTGGCGACGTTCGGGCTTGAGTCCTCAAAACTCAGAATTCCACTTCTCATAAGGTCTTGCACCTTAGTCTTCAGTGGGAAGCAATTTTCCACATTGTGGCCCGGAGCATCGGAATGGTAGACACAATGCTGGTCTGGTTTGTACCACCATTGTGGGTTTGCAGGAATGGCAGGAGGATCCCTGGGAGAAACCAATTTCCTTTCCAACAAGGAAGGATAAAGCTCTGCATATGTCATAGGAATTGGATCGAAGCTGATCTTCTTCCTATCATAATTCACGTTAGCTTGATTGGTTGTACTTCCACGAGGCTGGTAAGCCTGTTGCTGTGGACGTTGCTGTTGTTGTTGGTATTGCGGTTGTTGATATTGCTGCTGATGCTGATACTGTTGATGTTGATATTGCTGAGCATTATCTTTGAATATAGGTGCTATATGAGCCACCTGGTGCTGATGACCGGCACGACGTGCAGGCTTCCTCTGAACAGAGGGTCTTCTATGTTTAGGCTGAGATTGCACAACATGCGCTTCACCTTCTTTCCTCTTAAACGCCCCATATCGTTTAGAAGAAGAACCATCATCCTTCACCAACCGTCCTTCACGGACACCTTCTTCAAGACGCATCCCCATGTTCACCATCTCGGTGAAATCAGAGGGAGCGCTTGCTACCATCCGCTCATAATAAAATGAGCCAAGAGTCTTCAGAAAGATCTTGGTCATTTCCTTCTCTTCCAGCGGTGGAGTGATTTGAGCTGCCAGCTCTCGCCATCTCTGGGCGTACTCCTTGAACGATTCCTTGTCCTTCTGTGACATGGACCTGAGTTGATCTCGGTCAGGCGCCATATCGACGTTGTACTTATATTGCTTGACGAAAGCTTCGCCAAGGTCATTGAAAGATCGGATGTTGGCGCTGTCCAAGCTCATGTACCATCTGAGCGCTGCACCGGACAAGCTGTCTTGAAAATAATGAATCAGGAGTTGATCATTATCAATCTGAGTCGACATCTTCCTGGCGTACATGACCAGGTGAGCAAGTGGACAGGTGTTCCCCTTGTATTTTTCAAAGTCCGGGACCTTGAATTTGATCGGTATTTTGACACCGGGAACTAAGCAAAGTTCGGCTGCAGACTTGCCGAATAGGTTTTTGCCTCGAAGAGTCCTCAATTTCTTTCTCAGCTCAAGGAATTGATCGTTCATGGCATCCATCTTTTCATGAACATCTGAGCCCTCAGATGGCTCAGAGTGATAGATGGTGTCGTCTACCCTGGGCATGGTATGCACGACAGGAGGAGCGGGAACAGGGACCGGGCTAGATGCCGGCATATGAGCAAATGTTGGAGCTGGCAGATTAGGCATAAAGCCTGGAGGCATCCCCCAAGGAAAACCGGGAGGTATAGCATTGGGCACATGGGCGCTGACTGGCACCGTTGAAGTAGCTACTTCGGAAATGACTGTCCTCTGAACATGCGTTGCTGGCTGTTGAGCAGGCTGATTCTGAGCAGCAAGGAGTTGCTCCATCAAAGCGCCAAGTCTGGCGACCTCTTCCTTTAATTCTCTGTTCTCTTGTTCCAATTGCTCCATGACCCTTGCAGAGTTGACTCGCGTATAATACCGGTGAGTCAGCTTGTCTTCAAAATAAATGAAGAACAGAGGTTAGGACAAGAAGACCAGAAAAGGAGTACCTGTTTATGCAAAGATGATGCATGAAATGCTTGTGCAGATGCTTTGTTTTCAAGGAACCCTTAGGGTATTATTTGCAATATTTTGAATATTTAAACATTTTAATTGCTCATGGAAAATATTTCATTCAATATATTGAGACAAAGAAGTACAGCATTTTTGATTATTACAAAGAGAAAAGGGAAATGACATCCTATGGATCCCTAGAAGCTCGGGATGCCGGAAGACGAGAAGTGCACAACTTCTTGATCTCTCTCTCATAGGCCGCTTCCATGTCAGCTTTCTCCTTTGCAAGTCGATCATACCTCCTCTTCCAGAATTTGGATGACTAAGGAAGCAGAGAAGTCCAAGTGTCGTTCGGATCGTCGATCACTCGGTGCTCGAGAAATTCAATCATAGCATCCTTCTCCTTGAGCTGCTGCAGCAATTCTTCTCTTTCACGGATCCAAGCACGTGAAAGGTCTTCTTCTCTCAACTCCTCTACACGTTGGGTAGGGAGGGTTGAAGGCCCAGCCACATCCAACGGTGTAGGTCTTGGATGATCATACGACATCAGGTAGGTGGCAGCTCTCTGTCTGACCCAAGAGGTGTATGGCTCCAAAGCAATGCAGTTCTTTGGACCCAACTCATTCCTACTCTTCTTGTGAATACTGCGCCAAGCACGGACAAATCTGGCTTTCAGGCCTTGGGGATCTTTACCCTCCTGAAAGAACACACCTTCTAACAAAATGCTATTAGTTTTATCCTTCAGGGGGAACCCAAGTTGACGTCGTTCGAGAATAGGATTGTAGGTAATCCCACCACATGTGCCAAGAAGAGGCACATTAGGGAATTCACCACAATAGTCGATGATCTGGACGGTATCATACACGCGATCATACCAGGTGATATCATCATTGGTGAGAGACATGAGTCTCTGAGACCACCGTAGACATCCCTTGTTCTCCTTGAAAGCAACTGTCTGCGGCAAGTGCGAAATAAACCACTTGTACAGCAGGGGTAAACAGCAGACAATGACTCCTCCACCCTTCATATTCCTCAGGTGCAAAGAGACATAGGCATCGCCCAACAAAGTCGGAACTGGATTAAGAACTGAGAAGATCCTAATGGCGTTCATGTCCACGAACTTGTCGAAGATGGGAAATAGCACCAATCCATAGATGAGCAGCACAAATAGAGCCTCAAAGGCATCGTCACTCATGGCCTTCCCATAAAAGGTAGCTTGGGCAATGAGGAACTCGGAAGGAAAACCCTGAATTCCGCCTTTGGTAGTCAGATTAGCCCTAATCAGATCTTCATCTATATGCAACAAGCTAGCAATCTCTCGAGCAGATGGAATACTCTCTAGGCCACTGAACGGCACTTGATCCAGAATCGGAATCCCAATAAGATGAGAGTACTCCTCCAAAGTCGGCAATAGCTGGAAGTCCGGAAATAAGAAGCAATGATGCAAGGGGTCATAAAACTGAGCCAAGGTACTCATCAACCCTTCGTCAACCTGAGTGGTGAGCAGAGGCAGAAGCTTCCCATAGCGAGCTTTAAAACCCAAGGGATCTAATACATACGATGTCAGATTCCTTAACTCTTTTACATCGGGCTGTTTGAAGTTGTACTTCTTTGTATGCCTTTTTGGTCTTTCCATGTCTGAAAATTTTGCAAATAAACCCTTTAAGTTCCTTGAAAATTTTCTTTTCTAATGACATGAATGCGGATGAATGCGTGAATGCATGAATGCAACAAACATACTCAAGGATCAAGCAAGGCACACCAAACAAAGGTCGTGGGAAAGCTCATTGTATCCCTAATATCAATCATCCATTTTGGTGGATTTAGGTTTTCACCTTATCGACACCCAAGTTCCATTGATATTAACGGTACATGAACCGGCTCTAACATCCTTAATATCAACCAGCCGCTTTGGTGGATTTTAGGTTTTACACCTGATCCGGGATCCATTGATATTAACAATGTTTGAACGACTCAACCACGAATCACGGGTTTGTTGAGAGTCACGAGCATGGAGTCTCGGTTAAGAACCACCCAAAGGGAGTGTACTAGGGTTTAAACCTGCCAGACATGTTCTATCAGAGGTTCCCATAATCATCGTTCCATCTTTCGAATATTATCGGAGGAACGAATACTCGTATTCCAAGAATATTCTCAAGAGAAACTCTTATGAGCGTAGTATCGCGTAACAATCGCATCAGAACTTACATCTGAACGACCTCCGCACTACGTTCCTAAAAATAGGCCAAGATGGGTTTGGTAAACTAAGGTCCTTGGCTTCTGTGGCACATGATTGAAAGAATAATGCCTAACCACAAATAACTTGTGTGACATTATTAATCCAACATGACCTCCACCAAGTGAATGGACTCGCAAGTCAACTGGCTAAGGAATACTCCACACCAGTCAACGAGACTATGTCATTCTCCTATCCTAGAGTGCACTCGAGTTCGGGTATAGAACTCATCTCACAGATCACCAAAGCAAACAGCAATTGTATATCAAGCAATTCAATCATTACAATCAATACAGTGATCCCAAATCGTACAAAAATATGTCATATAACAAATAATAATATATCACAACAAGGGTGAAAAGTAGGCAATACCACCAAGGATCGATTACTTCCCCAGCAGAGTCGCCACTTTTCTGTAGCGGTGTATTCGTCGCTATATGATTTATTGATTAAACCATAAGCAAAGCATACAATGAATTTCGAGTCGCCACCGCACTTTTATTTATCCAAAGGACTGGCTAAAAAGCGAACAAAAGCCTAAGAAGTTTTACACGTAGAAAACTAATAAAAAGATCAGAGAGTCTGGGTAAGGGGTAAATTACGCAATGGGAAGGTGTTAGGCACCCACTACGTCCTAGGTACTCCTAGGGAGCCCTTTTCACACTTGTTGTATAAAATTGTTATTTGTTATGACATAAGTATTGTGCAAACATGATTGGGATGATGAGAAAAGAATATACAAGTTTTATTATTTTTGTGTTCGAACGGATGAACCCGTTGCCTACGTACCTTCCATCAAAGGTAAGGATCAAAACGCCGTAGTTCGGCTAAAAGATTTCCAAAAGTGGGTAGATTCAATTTTAAACAAAAGCCCTAAGGTCTTACGTTATCCACGGGAGAAAACTCAACCTTATACAAACAACAAGTCCACCATGTGAGAACAACTTCAACTTGCTAGTGAGGGGTTAACCCTATAATAAGCAAGGAAGACTTACAATTCAATCAACTAAGGACAAATAGGTGAGATTGACATCAACCAACTAGGATAAATCAAACCTATAGCTCATGTATGAAAGGATTAACAATGGACAAAGCCAAAACAATTGAATGGGTGAAGTTAATTGATTATGATTATGAAAGTAGAGTCAAAATATGATTAAGATTAATTCAAAGAAGTATTATGAAATGAGGTTTGAAAAAAGAGTCAAGGACTTGGGGTCCAGGTTTTTAGTTTAAAAGCATGAAGATGTTTGCACAATATCTATGTCAAGTTTGAAATCAAAGTGTGAAAAGGTTTAGGACATAATGGGGATGAATGGATGAAGATGGATTGTAAAACTTCTTAGAAGGTTCACCTCTTGAAATCATATAGAAGATGATTCAAGTGTGTCCTTTGGAATGGGCAATGAATATTAACAAACAAACAAAGAAGAAAGTCAACAAAAGCGGATACCAGATGCCAATCACTGGGCTTATACCAATCTCCTAAAACAGAGTTGGATATCAGAGGCCACTCTATGGACTTATACTAATCTCCTCAACAAAGAAATAAAAGTGGATACCGGATGCCAATCACTGGGCTTATACCAATCTCCAACAACAAAAACAACATTTGGATGTCAGATGCCAATTTATCTGGGCTTATACCAACCTCCAACATATGATCATAGGAAAACAAATGCCAAATTACACGGACTTACAATTGTATCCTCACATACAAACAAGCAAAGCAACATATGATCATAGGAAAGCAAATGCCAACTTACAGGGACTTATAATTGCATCCTCACATACAATCAAACAAAGCAACATGTGATCATAGGAAAGCAAATGCCAACTTACAGGGACTTATAATTGCATCCTCACATACAATCAAACAAAGCAACATGTGATCATAGGAAAGCAAATGCCAACTTACAGGGACTTATAATTGCATCCTCACATACAAACAAGCAAAGCAACATGTGATCATAGGAAAGCAAATGCCAACTTACAGGGACTTATAATTGCATCCTCACATACAATCAAACAAATGCATCAAGCAAAGATAAAATGAGTGGCCAATGAAATGGTCTTATACTCACTTCCATATCATAGGAACAATGGCCAATGAATGGTCTTACAATTGTCCTCAATGGGCAAACAACAATGATAATGTCACAAAGACAAATGAGATGATCATGCATTAATGAGCAATTAATGATGATAAATGCATAAAGCATACAAGCAAACATGTGCATATGAAGCAAACAATCAATCAATGAAAGCATTCAGCACACACTATAACCAAACAAGGAGGCTCATACAAAAGGGTTAGGCATTGAAGCCAACTGGAATAAGGTCAATGGTGCTCTTAACCTTGCCATTGAGGGGCTAAGGTGAAGCAGATGAAAGGATATGAGGGGTGTGCCTCATTGCTCTTATCCCTGGTCAGGGAGAGCATTTGAATATCAGAAGGTGTGGGAGTTCAGAAAGTAGGAACTCTCTCCACAGATTATTGACTCAATAGATCTTGGGTTTGGATCTCAATGCTACAACCATGTAATGGGAGCAAGGAGAAGACTCACAGAATAGTAGGAGATAGGTTGCTTATCCCTTTGATCTACCAATTGCCTTATTTAAAGGACTTTTCCTGCTTGGGACAAATGTAAACACACACAAGCATTGCCTCTTAAGGAGGACTTCAGACAGTTGCCTGGCCAAGTAACAGGCCAGGTCTTCCAGACTACATGAAGAAAAGGGATTATACCTCAATGCAAATTGCTATAAAGCAAAGCAAAGCAAGTTCTTAAAGAACTAAGCAACTAAAAGGTACCTGAAATAGTCAAACAGAATCAGTACACAGCTCAAAGTTTAAATCAAAAGGAGATAAGATCAACAGTCAAAACAATTGATTAAAAGGTGCAATGCACAAAGCTCAAAGCTTGTGAACCAAGCAACCTACAAAAACAACAATTTAGTCATGATAAACAATCAAGCTCAATCAACTTGTATTGATCTTTTTTGGGTAATTACTTCTCAACCTGAAAACATGAACTCAAACATGAGCAATAAGACCACTAGGACAAGCCTAGGGTCAAAAAGGGATGAGAAAGTCAAAACAGCAAGTGATATTCAACCAAAATCAAGTTTAAACAATCAAGAAGCAAACTCAATTGGTCCCACATTCATATCATTCATCATCATGATTTCATGAGCAAAAGAAGTCAAAGCATGGCAAATGGAAGCTCATAGAAGTCAACAGCAAGACTCAATTCAAAACCAATCATAAACAATTCAAAAAATTATCAAATAATTCATGATCAATCATAATCCATAGCATGACATGGATATAAAATTTCAGCTCATTTGGATCATGGGAAGATGGTCAATGAAAATCAGAAAGGCAGGGCAAGTTTAAGCATGCTCAAAGAAGTCAACCAAACATGTATCAACTTCAAAAAAATCATAAATCAGTGATAACATATGAGAAATGAATGGGATCAACACCATGACAAAGCTTAAGATGTCTACTAATCACATGTCAAATTTCAAGTTCATTCAATTAAGTATGAGAATTTCACAAATGAAATGGGAACATGTACCACAAAAAGTCAACATAAGACCAAACAGGGGACAAAAATCTCAAACAAATGGGAAATGCCACAAACAATTCCAAGAAAAATCACATGTGAACTAGACATACAAGAGTACATTCATGCAAAAATTCAAAGCAATTGGAGGTCAAGAAGCATGGTAAAGAAAATCATGAAGTTGCACATCAATGGTGTGACACAAATTGTCACACCCTACTTCAAAAAATCATAACTCAATGACCAGAGATGATAAATTCATAAACTCTATACCAAAATCACCATGAATGTGTCTAGTTTATGCACAAAAACTTTTGGAAGCCATTGGATAATGCATCATCATTTCACAAATGTTTTGGCAAAAGGTACAAAATATGAGCACATGAACAAAACCCTAATACCAATTAAAATCCACTTATCCAAAAAATCAGGAAAAATCATGACAAATAACTAGAGATCCAGATGAACATGATGCAAAAAATTTCATGAATTTTGGATTTAAAATGAAGGAGCTATGATTTTTTTAAGTTGATGCATCCAAATGAAATAAGTATTGAAAACAAACATGATGTAATAGGACAAATGGCACGGCCGATGGCAATTTTGTAATAAACTAGCAAACTTAACAAAACGCAGCGCTTAAGCAATGGAAATGAAATGTTCTGATTGGCCAGGCGATGAAACAGTAACATACAGTCATGCACACGTGAAAATTCTGGGCAGCATGAACATTAGGGTTTGGTGTCTACAGTACTTCATCCTCTTCAAGAATCGAAAAAATTTTATGCCCAGAAAATGAAATCCAGCACATCAAACGAAACATCTAAGAACACTCATCAACATTATAACATCAAAATTCATGAACTCGAGCTAACACATGAGAAAATAGCAAAAACAAGTTTGAACATAAAACTTAAGAGCCAGATTTCTCTTAAAATACTCAATCATTTTCAATGGTTCAAAGTTCATTGTGACCAGGGCAAAGAGACCTATCTAATGCATAGCACGATTTAACAAATGGTGATAGTCGAAAACTCACTTGATTTGTGGAACAGTTGAGATGCAATGATGATTTGGTTCCAAATGCTTGAAACAGATGCTCAAGAAGCTTCCTAAAGTTGAATGGTGAAGGAAACTTGGCTCATGAATGTTTAAAATGGCTCAGAACAAAATCTGCCATGTGTGTTCTTCAATGGAACAGTCGTGTTCTATGATTACAGTTGGTTTTTGAGGTTTCCAATGAGCTTCACAAAAATGGTATATGATGTAGCAGCCAAGGCAAGTCGTGCTCTTTGAGATTTCTTCCAGAAAATTTCCAAAATGCAAAATGAAGATTTGAGAGGAAAATGGCTTTTCTGTTTTGGAATGTTGGCTGCTAGGGTTTCTGTTTGACAGAGAATGAACAATATATATGCTGTTTATGTTGCTAAGCATGATTAGTCCAAGTGGTAATTCAAATTTTGTTAAAATCACATGTTTTGCTAATTTGGTCCATTTCACTTAAGTGGTGAGGTGCATGGTGGCTGCAGCTCGAATTGGGCCTTCCAACATGTCAAAAATACAATTTGTGATCAATTCCAATTGGTAAAAGTGGTTAAAAAGGCTTCAAAAACTCAATTTTTCACTACACTTGAAATTAATTCATGCAAGTTCAAAAATGCCATTTTGATTGGTGAAGTTTTGATGAATGATGATGACATTTTTGGAAAGAGGGGATCAAATGTGACTTGCTGCAAAAAACCCCACCCAAATTGGCCAAATGGTTTGAGAGATATGGCCTTTTGAAGTTCAAAAATTTTGGAGAATGAATTGATCATAACTTGCCAACCATACATGGGAATTGAGTGTTCTTGGAGTTTTTGGAAATGGGAGAACAAGATCTTCAACTTTCATGTTGGGCAAAAATTCATTTGAAGCTTGTATCATGATGTAAGTTTAGGATCAAGAAGTTTCCATTTTTGGCAAATTCCAATTACAGGTCAACTTTCTATTTCTGGAAATTTCTTGTCTGACTTTATTTTTTTCACTGTGGATGCTTGACATGATATATGAAGCTTGTATGGACATGAATGAGACCTCTCAGACCAAATCCCACCATCAAATCACTGATTAAATCCACAGTTGACCAACAGTTGACTTTCTAGGGTTTTGGATGACTGGGCCATGTTCTGATGAATTCCAAACCCTAATTCCTTGAGATCTTGATTCCAAATGATGTCACAACATATAAGAACTCTTGATGATTGATCATGGTGCCCAAATTCTGCAAGAATGGCCACCATCCACTGCAATGACTGACTTTGACTGATTTTGACCTAATTGGCTTCATCTGCAAGTAACATGGTTAGATGACAATATTTTTGTACTTTTTGGTTAGTAAACATATGAAAAGCAATGAGATACAAATGCAAGACATGCTTGGTGATCAAGAACCACACTCACAAGATGACCCACCCACTAGGAGGGAAGCTAGGGCATGTAATGATCCTTGAGGCCATGGTATGATATGCTATGGGCCATGAGGGATCTTAGGGCCAAAATTGGGGTCTTACAGGTATCCCCCGGTCTTGTGATTAGACCCTAGGAATCCGAAACCTTTATTTGGTTGTAATCCCTATTTTATTCCCCAGAGAGTCTATCCTTGATATGTTCACTTTAATCTGGTGATAGATTTTCTCTACCTTTTCGGTATTCTATCCAGTAACCGATAGTTATAATTCCTATTTTATCTTTCCCCTCTAAGTCTATCATTGATATGTTCATCCTAACCGGTGACGGATATTCTCTCTTTGGTATTCTATCCACTAACTAATAGATATGATTCCTACTTCTCCCCGGGCAGTTTATCCTTGATATGTTTACCCTAACCGGTAACGGATATTCTTCCCCATTCCCCAGACGGTCTATCCTTGATATGTTCCTCCTAACCGATGACAGATATTCTTCCTTTGAGTTTATCCTTGATATGTTCACTTTAATTAGGTGACAGATACTCTCTCTTTGGTCTTTTGTCCAGTAGTCGGCAGTTATAAATCCTATTTGATTTCTCTCCCCGGTAGGTCATTCTTACCCAATAACAGGTAACGAATACACCTCTTTCTCCTCAGTGATTCATCCTTGATATGTTTACCTTAACCGATAATGTATGTCCCTCTGTTAGAGTGTATTACCTTTCTACCCAGTAATCGATAGTAGATAGTATATCTCGGGTACTCTTGTGTTGAAATTCATTCTTCCCCATTTGAGTTTGAGTGCGTATTTCCTCAGTGGAATCGCCCTTTTCCTGCTAGATTCGATTATTTCAGCTTTGTTCTAATTTGTTGGTTCTATGTGTTGGCAGCAATTTTGGTAAAACCTAAAGTTTTCACAAGTTGTCACAAGTGTTGTCTTGACATAAGATAACAGGTTCCTGCAGGGTGTTTCAAATGTGAATGTGCAGGATTTTAATGAGATGTCAGACCCGATGTCATGACATATGTATACAGAACATTCAGTCTGAATGTTATGTATTGTGTGATTGCGCTTTTTATCCTAATCTCTGTGTGATTGATGAGGTGATTGAACGCGCCATTCAATCAGTAATTACAACCAGATTGACTTATTTTCCAACAAGATATAATCAGCTGTCATGAGAAGATATGAATGGAAAATAGCTTTAGGGTTTTATGATGTCCAAGCCCAGCCAAGCACTTCTATATAAAGGGCATGGAAAACCTGGTTTTAACATACAATAAATAACGAATGAAATATTGAGAGAGAGTAACGGTTCCAGTCTTGTGTCGTGTGTATTGTGAGCCATTCATTCATCCATAGATGATTGAATTGGACTGACTTTTGAGTTGTAATTTGTCCACTCTAAGCTTTGAAGCATGAGTGTGTGTTTACTTGGTTGAAGCTTTTAAGCAAGATCAAGTTTATGTTTTTGAAGAGTGTCTTCTTTTCATTGTAATACTTGTTTTACATCACTGTTATGATTGAGGGGGAGTGAGTAGGATCTCATATCTAAGAGTTCTTAGGTAGAAGTCACACGGGTAGAGATTAGGTGAAAATACTGTAACTTGAAGTTGTTTACTGAGAGTCTTTGAACTAATTCTGTTTAGTGGATTTCCTTCCTGGCTTGGTAGCCCCCAAACGTAGGTGAGTTTGCACCGAACTGGGTTAACAATTGCTTGTGTCACTTGCATTACTGTTCTTTATCTTTTATATTGTGTATATTGTTCAGGTATTAGTGTCGTGACATTACCTTCGACATGTCATATCTGATACCCGAATTTCAATTGGTATCAGAGCAGGCATCCTGTTCTGGTTCTGGGTGAGATCTAGGGATGTTACTTTCTGGTACTATGGATAGAGACGGAGGATCTGTTCACAGACCACCAATTCTGGATGGATCTAACTATGACTACTGGAAACCTCGAATGGTAGCCTTCCTGAAATATTTGGATAATAAGGCTTGGAAGGATGTTCTAACAGACTGGGAACTTCCCGTTATTACTAAGGAAGGAGAAATTACAACTGAGAAGAAGGCTGAGGAACAATGGACCAAGGAGGAGGATGAACTAGCCCTTGGAAACTCTAAAGCATTGAATGCTATATTCAATGGGGTTGATAAGAACATCTTCAGACTGGTGAACAACTCTGAGGTGGCTACAGATGCTTGGAATATTCTCAAAACCACTCATGAAGGCACCTCTAGAGTGAAGATATCTAGATTGCAGCTACTCACTACCAAGTTTGAAAATCTGAGGATGAAAGAAGATGAAAATATCCATGACTTTCATATGAATATCCTTGAAATTGCTAATGCCTCAGGAGCCCTGGGTGAGAAGATGTCAGATGAAAAACTAGTGAGGAAAATACTCAGGTCACTTCCCAAGAGATTTGCCATGAAAGTGACAGCTATAGAAGAATCTCAAGACATTTGCAACATGAGAGTAGATGAGCTAATTGGATCCCTCCATACATTTGAGTTGGGAATGTGTGATGGATCTGAAAAGAAAGTCAAAAGCATAGCCTTCATGTCAAATACTGAAGAGAAAGAGGAAGAAACCGGTCAAGAGACTGATGAAGATCTGGCAAATGATGTAGCATTACTGGGGAGACAATTCAATAAACTTCTGAAAAAGATGGATGTAAGGTCTAAGTCTAATGTCAAGAACATCTCATTTGACATCAGTAGGTCCAATGATGCTGAAAGAAGAACAAGATCTGATGAAAAGTCCAAACAAGGAAAAGGAGTTCAGTGCCATGAATGTGATGGGTATGGACACATTAGAGCTGAATGTGGAACCTACCTCAAGAAACAGAAGAAGAGTCTTGCTGCTACTTGGTTTGATGAAAGTGAAACAGAGGGAGAGTCTGCAAACCTTGTGACTGCCTTGACTAGAAGATGGGGTTCTGATGAAGACTCATGTGATGATGAAGTAACCTGTGATGAGTTAGCCTCTACTTACAAAAAGTTGTGTCACAGAAGTGAAGAAGTGTGTCAACAAGTGGAAAGTCAGAAGAAAGTGATAACACAACTGGATAATGAGAAGACAGAACAATTGAAAACCATCTCTAAATTGAAGACTGAAGCAGTGTTCTTGAACTCCAAACTGGATGAGATGACAAAGTATGTCAGAATGCTAAACAATGAATCTGACACCTTAGACAAAATTCTCCAGACTGGAAAAATGGCAGGAGACAAGTTTGGCCTTGGGTTCAATGAATCCAAACCTGAGTGTAGTCACACTGGTAGCAAACCAAAGATGTCACAGCATGTGTCACAACATCATAAGGGAAAACACCAAAGATGGAAGTCTGGCCTTGGGTTCAATAAATCCAAACCTAAGTGTAGTCACACTGGTAGCAAACCAAAGATGTCACATCATGTGTCACAACATCATAAGGAAAGACAACATAAAGGAAAACACCAAAGATGGAGATGTCATTACTATGGAAAATTTGGCCACATAAAACCATTATGCTTTAAGTTGTATGGCTATCCTAGTCCTTATCTTCATCAACCTAGACCCAAACACCACACTCCTATCAACAGAAAACAATGGGTTCCTAAGACTGGTGCTACTAACCTGATAGCTCACACTTCCTTCAGAGTCTCAGCCAAAGAAGACTGGTATTTTGACAGTGGATGCTCCAGACACATGACTGGAAGCAAAAATCTGCTAATTGACCTTCATCCTCATGCCACCAGCTATGTAACCTTTGGTGATGGATCAAAGGGTGAAATCAAGGGAAATGGAAAGCTAAACTGCCCTGGAGTCCCTAACCTTGACAATGTGCTACTTGTTAAAGGACTGACTGCAAACCTAATCAGCATCAGTCAACTATGTGATCAAGGTCTAAATTTAAACTTCACAAAAACTGAATGTCGGATTACTAATAAAGAAAATGAAGTGATCATGAAAGGAGTCAGGTCTAAGGACAACTGCTATATGTGAAGTTCTCAAGAAACTAGTTATTCATCAATGTGTACTCTAGCCAAAGAAGAAGAAGTGAAGCTATGGCATCAAAAATTAGGCCATCTGCATATTAAAGGAATGAAGAGGATTATATTTGTTGAAGCTGTCAGAGGAATCCCAAACTTAAAAATTGATGAAGGAAGAGTGTGTGGGGAGTGTCAAATTGGAAAACAGACAAAGATGTCACATCAGAAGCTCATACATAACACCACTTCCAGAGTGCTGGAACTTCTCCACATGGACTTGATGGGACCTATGCAGGTGGAAAGTCTTGGTGGGAAAAAGTATGCTTATGTGGTGGTGGATGACTTCTCCAGATACACCTGGGTCAATTTTATAAGGGAAAAATCTGATGTATTTGAGGTATTCAAAGATCTTTGCCTAAGACTTCAAAGAGAAAAAGGAAGTCAGGTTATCAAAATCAGAAGTGATCATGGGAAAGAATTTGAGAACAGCAAATTTGCTGGATTCTGTGCATCTAAAGGAATTAGTCATGAGTTCTCATCTCCCATTACCCCTCAGCAAAATGGTATGGTAGAAAGGAAAATTAGAACTCTCCAAGAATCTTCCAGAGCTATGATTCATGCTAAGAAATTGCCCTACCACTTCTGGGCTGAAGCTATGAACACAGCCTGCTATGTTCACAACAGAGTAACCTTGAAGAAAGGGACTCCTACTACTTTATATGAAGTCTGGAAAGGAAGAAGACCTATTGTCAAATACTTCCATGTGTTTGGTAGTAAATGTTATATCTTGACTTATCGTGAATAAAGAAGGAAGATGGATCCCAAGAGTGATGAAGGAATATTTCTGGGCTACTCAACAAACAGCAGAGCATTTAGAGTCTTTAATTCTAGAACAAAAGTAATGATGGAATCTATCAATGTTGTGGTTGATGATCAACAGACTGATGTCACAGACAATGTTGAGACATCTCTAAATGATGCCCCAGCTGATTTCCCAGACAAAAGTAATGAGAGTGAACTCACTCAAGCCGAACCTGAAGCTGACAAAATTAATAAAGGACCCTTTATCAGAATTCAGAAGGATCATCCTAAATATCTCATTATAGGAGACCCAAATAAAGGGGTCACAACTAGATCAAGGGAAGTGATCTCACATGGTTGTTTTGTGTCCAAGATTGAGCCTAGGAATGTCAAGGAAGCCTTGACTGATGAATTCTGGATCAATGTCATGCAGGAAGAGTTAGGTCAATTCAAGAGAAATGAAGTATGGGAACTGGTTCCAAGACCTGAAGGAATAAATGTTATTGGAACAAAGTGGGTTTACAAGAATAAATCTGATGAACAAGGGGTGGTTACTAAAAATAAAGCAAGATTAGTAGCACAAGGATACACCCAAGTTGAAGGAGTTAACTTTGATGAAACATTTTCCCCTGTAGCTCGCCTTGAGTCCATTAGGCTATTGCTTGGAGTGGCATGTATTCTGAAGTTTAAACTATTCCAAATGGATGTAAAATGTGCCTTCTTGAATGGTTACTTATATGAGGAAGTGTATGTTGAACAACCTAAAGGGTTTACAGATCCAAATCTTCCAAAGCATGTGTATAAGTTGAGGAAAACCCTCTATGGTTTGAAACAAGCTCCTAGGGCTTGGTATGATAGACTCACAGTGTTTCTCATCAACAATGGATACAGGAAGGGAGGCATTGACAATACCTTATTTGTTAAGAATGAAGGAGGAAAGCTCATGGTGGCTCAAATATATGTGGATGATATTGTGTTTGGTGGGATGTCAGATCAGATGGTCGAACATTTTGTTAAACAAATGCAGTCTGAGTTTGAAATGAGCCTTGTTGGAGAGCTGACCTATTTTCTTGGGCTACAAGTCAAGCAGATGGAAGATTCTATCTTTCTATCTCAAAGCAAATATGCCAAAAACATTGTTAAGAAGTTTGGCATGGAAAATGCAAGTCATAAAAGGACACCTGCTCCTACTCATCTGAAAGTCTCCAAAGATGAAAATGGTGTTAGTGTAGATCAAAGTCTCTACAGAAGCATGATAGAGAGTCTGCTATATCTCACAGCAAGCAGACCTGACATTGCTTTTGCTGTAGGTGTTTGTGCTAGATATCAAGCTGAACTAAAAGTCAGTCACATAAACCAAGTGAAAAGGATACTGAAATATGTCAATGGCACCAGTGACTATGGGATGTTGTACACTCATGGATCTGGATCTATGTTGACTGGTTACTGTGATGCTGATTGGGCTGGAAGGGCTGATGATAGGAAAAGCACATCAGGAGGATGCTTCTTCTTAGGGAACAACCTAATATCATGGTTTAGTAAGCAACAAAATTGTGTGTCTCTGTCCACTGCTGAAGCTAAATACATAGCAGTTGGAAGTAGTTGTTCTCAATTGGTTTGGATGAAACAGATGCTGACTGAATACAATGTCATGCAAGATGTCATGACATTGTAATGTGACAACGTGAGTGCTATAAATATTTATAAGAATCCTATTCAGCACAGCAGGACAAAACATATTGATATTCATCATCATTTTATTAGAGAACTAGTGGAAGATAAAATCATAGCCCTGGAGCATGTTGCTACTAAAATGCAGTTAGCTGATATATTTACAAAGGCTTTGGATGCTAATCAATTTGAATGTCTAAGAGGGAAATTAGGGATTTGTATCTATGAGAATTTGTAGCAATTAATTTGGAGTGGAAAAGGTAATAAAAATATTGTCTGCCTACTTAAAATAAAGTACCCCATTTATGGTAAATCATCACCTAGTATTGGAACTTCCATCTATATCCTTTTCACACGCAACCTCTACTCAAACATTTCCACCTTCCTTCAACTTCATCAACCTTCTCTATTAGGGAAACAGAAACCTTTCCACAAGAACAACAAGATGTCACAACATCCTTCACCATCTGGTTCTAAAACTACCAAACATACGCACAAAGATAGAACACCCTCTATGGACTTTCTTAATGAAGATATTTCGAACGTGATTCCCCTGTCTGTCATTCCAGGCGACGCTCCTGGTTCATCCTCCACAGCATGCCATACTCAAGGTAACAATTCTAATACCCCTAGCTCTAAGGACGACATGCATCACACTGATCGTGTCATTAGAAATCTTGTCATGAGGATCCTCAATGAAGGACACTCTGTAAAGGGTGTTTTTACTCCTCTATCAAGAAGGGACCCCTCTCCTGAGGTTGGACCTCATAATGAGAAGGATGATGATTCATCTAGGTCTGAAAAAGATATAGCTGTTGAAGGATTGTGCTCTTTAGGGAAAACTTTGTCTAGTAAGAAATCTGTGGCATCACCTACTGCCAATGCTTCTCAGTCTAAGAAGCATGACTCTACTAAGAAGGTGATTTCCCTAGAAGTTGAGAGTTCAGATGATGAAGATGATATCTTGCTTCATCACTTAAATCCTAGTGTGGCTAAGAGGATGAAGACCAGAAAGGGTAGGTCTGTGGCTGAGGCGATGATAGCCAAAACTGCTAAGAAGGCTACTGCTGTAGGCCCCTCAAAGTCTTGGAGCAAAGTGGAGGTGAAGAAGAGAAAAGTAAGAGAAAGTTCTGACTCAGATGAAGATGTTGAAGACGATGTCCTTGGATAATATTTCCTTCCATCTTGAAGATGGAGCAGCAAAATGGAAGTTTGTAATCCAAAGAAGAGTAGCGGTGGAAAGAGAATTGGGCAAAAGATGTTGTGGAGGTCAAAGAGGTCATGGACCTTATTAAATAAGCTAGATTAATGAAAACTGTTACTGGGTTATCTTAGTGTTTTGAAGGTCTGGTTAAAGAATTTGTGGTGAACACCCCTGAGGACATTGCTGATAAAAACAGCAAAGAGTTTTGTAAAGTGTTTGTAAGAGGGAAGTGTGTCAATTTTTCTTCAACTGTGATCAACAAGTTTTTAGGAAGAGGAACAGAAGGTGCATGTGAACTAGAAGCCACGGGCAATGAGGTTTGAAGGGAAATAACTGCAAAACAGGTCAAGGAGTGGCCTAGCAAGACGTATCTCCCTGCTGGAAAGCTAACTGTGAAATATGCTATTTTGCACAAGATAGGGTCAGCAAACTGGGTACCAACCAATCACATCTCTACAATCTCAAATGCTCTTGGAAGGTTCATCTTTGCTGTTGGAATCAAGCTGAAGTTTGATTATGGTAGATTCATGTTTGAACAAATTGTCAAACATGCTTCTACAAATGCAGTGAAGCTGCCCATAGCTTTTCCCTCAATAATTTATGGGATTATCCTGAGCCAGCAACCTGGAATTCTTAGCACAAATGATCTTCCTAGTAGAAGAAAACCTCCCCTATCAGTTCATTACAAATTGTTTGAAGGTAGTCATGTCAATGACATTGTCATGACATCTGCTGTGAAGAAGACAACCTCAAAAGGTGGTGTGATTGCTGAATTGAAAGAAACTTGTAAGGAATTGGAGACTGGGATAAGGGTAGCTAAAGCCAGGAAAGAAGCTTTGGAGGTTCTGATTGATAGCTTGGAGCAAGATAATAGAGATAATGTTGAACATGCCAAGGAAACAGAAGCCTAAACCTCTAGGGAAAGGTCTGAATCTCAAGATGAATCAAGTGGCGGTTCTGGTTCTGAAGATGATGCAGATGCAAGCTCCTCTGACTGAGTTTTATTGAAGATTGTTCCCCACTTTTCTGATGATGTGTTGTTCTGGATGTTCTGATGGTGTTTTTTGGCAGTCATGTTTTGATGCCTTGATGTTTTTTTTTGGGTTCTTTTTGGTTTTTCTGGATTTTTATCTCAGCTTGTAAAGTTGTGTCTGTTTATGGATCTGTAACACCTAACAATATGCTTTAACATTCTGTATGACATTCTGTTTGACTAATAGACATTTATTTTGTCTCATTGGTCTCCTTGGTCTCTTTTGGCTTAAAAAGGGGAGAAGTAGCTAAAGGAGTTGCAACTAAAGTAGCTATGCTATAAACAAATGACAGATAAACAGATGACAGATGATATTGAAGATGATGTAAGATGGAGATAATATGTTTAGTACATGTGTTGTTGAAGGAGATGTTAGATGAGGAGGTGTATGTTACAGGTGATGTTGAAGGTGATGTCTGTGTTGAGCAGACTGAGGGGGAGAAGGAGCACAAGCGCATGTGTGTTTAATATGTATTTACTAGTTGCTATCTTAGCAAGTAATGTGTGCTTTATAACTTCTGCTGCTAAATCTGATACTGTGTTTTTTACTCTTGTGAAACAAATGGACTGATGCATGTTTTAGCCAAAATTTGCCAAAGGGGGAGTTTGTTGGTTCTATGTGTTGGCAACAATTTTGGTAATACCTAGAGTGTTCACAAGTTGTCACACGTGTTTCCTTGACATAAGATAACAGGTTCCCGTAGGGTGTTTAAAATGTGAATGTGCAGGATTTTACTGAGATGTCAGACCCGATGTCATGACATCTGTATACAGAACATTCAGTCTGAATGTTATGTATTGTGTGATTGTGCTTTTTATGCTAATCTCTATGTGATTGATGAGGTGATTGAACGCGTCATTCAATCACTAATTACAACCAGATTGACTTATTTTCCAACGAGATATAATCAACTGTCAAGAGAAGATATGAATGGAAAATAGTTTTAGGGTTTTATGATGTCCAAGCCCAACCAAGCACTTCTATATAAAGGGCATGTAAAACCTGGTTTTAACACACAAGAAATAACGAACAAAATATTGAGAGAGAGTAAGGGTTTCAGTATTGTGTCGTGTGTATTATGAGCCATTCATTCATCCATAGATGATTGAATTGGACTGACTTTTGAGTTGTAATTTGTCCACTCTAAGCTTTGAAGCGTGAGTGTGTGTTTACTTGGTTGAAGCTTTTAAGCAAGATCAAGTATGTGTTTTTGAAGAGTGTCTTATTTTCATTGTAATACTTGTTTTACATCACTGTTGTGATTGAGGGGGAGTGAGTAGGATCTCATATCTAAGAGTTCTTAGGTAGAAGTCACACTGGTAGAGATTAGGTGAAAAGACTGTAACTTGAAGTTGTTTATTGAGAGTCTTTGAACTAATTCTGTTTAGTGGATTTCCTTCCTGTTTTGGTAGCCCCCAGACGTAGGTGAGTTTGCACCGAACTGGGTTAACAATTGCTTGTGTCACTTGCATTACTATTCTTTATCTTTTATACTGTGTATATTGTTCAGACATTAGTGTCATGACATTACCTTCGACATCTCATATCTGATACCAGAATTTCATGATCTACCCATTTCCCCTGCAGACTTTCCTGGTTCCCCGGGTCGAGTCCTTCCATTGATTTATTTTCATGGAAAACCCCTAGTGTCTCCAGTAGTTTTCAAGTCGTAGCATGGCCTACACATAGTTTGTTATCCCCCTAGAATCTATGTCTCCTTAATGAGTTTTCCTTATGGAATGCATTATTCTCCTGTGGACCTTCAGTCTCTTCCGGATTCTTTTCCTTTGTGACAATATATTCCCCACAAAGATTATTTTAACATTCATATCATATGCATAATGAGGTGTCTTAGGGACCAATATTTGTTCTATATGTTATTATTTTAAGTTCATTCTACTGAGTTGATATGAAGATTTTAACCTTCACATCCTCAGTTAGAATGTCCTTAAATAAGGGAAGCTGTAAGACCCCAGTTTTGACCCTAAGATCCCTCATGCTATCTCATGATTTGCATTGGCTTTGGGATCACACCTTGGAATCTTCCTTACCCCTCATTCATTGGGTTCGCATTGGGAGAGATCACCAAGAACATTTGATTGTATTATACTTTATTTTTCTTTGTTTACTAACCAAAATGCCAAAAATATGTCTATGTATAGTTTCACTTCTTTTGTAGGAAGTATGTGCATCCACGAAGGCCTCATCAAGCTCATATCTAGGGTTTAAGACCCTCAATACAAGGAGACTAATCAAGAGATTGTTCACATTGTTTCTAGGCATCATTTATGGATCCCATAATCTTCATTTATCATTTTTATCAAGAAATCATCAAGAGTTTGAAGCTTGGGAGCCCTAATTTATCTGGGTATCTTGTGTGACTTCCTCAGCAAGTTTCTTCAACGATTGATCAAGTATATCAAGGTATACTTCATTATACATCATCTTATTAATATATGATCCTCCATGAGTCCAAAAGGTCAAGATAACTTCAAGATTGCAAGTTGGTTCATGGTGGTTGACCAGAGAAAGTCAACTAGTCAAAACTGGGGTTTACTACACCCTATCTCGTATAATTTTTATCATATGAAAATGATTCCAAGATAAAACTTACTCATTATAACATTCCAAACAACTTTCATGTGGAGGTAAAGAGCTAGTTTTTCTTTGAAAGTCATTTTTTATGGTGAAAGATTATAGGTCATTTTGTCTGTGCCCTAGTTAGGAGGTCAACTTCCAAGGACCATAATATGCTCATTTTTTATGATATGAAGCCATACAAGTTTCATTATCAATTTCAAGATGTACTCTCCAACTTTTGTTCTTTGAGAAAATTCAAATTCAACTTGCGAGGGCATGTACCAAGAGGAAACATTATAGGTCATTTTGGGACATTACCATTGAACAAGCAATTTTCCTCAACTTCTAAAATGCATAACTCCTTCATGAAAAATCCAAATTAGGTAAAATTATTACCAAATTTAAGCTTTTTGAAAGAGCTACAACTTTGATGAAGGAACCTTTTCCATTTAAAGCCCATAACAAAAGTTATTCAAGGTGGAAGAAGTGAACATTTGACTTGGTACTTAGAAAATTTTCAAATATGTTTGATTTTCCAAACTTTCACCTCAAAATTCATCATGATACAAGCTTTAAATGGAAAACTGTTCAACATGAAAGTTGCTCCCCTTGATCTCACACTTCCAAAAAGTCTAATATCACCTCATTTGGCCCAGGATTGAATGACTTGCACATGGCTTTTCTTCAAGGTTCCATTTGGATGAATCTCATGATCACTTTTCAATCCCAATTGCATGATTCCACGACACACTTTCAGCATTCCTCATGATCAATTTTGGACCTTTTGGCATCATTTGATGGGCCTATCACACACCCATACATCCATGAAAGTGAGGATTACTAATTTTGGCATTTTGATGGAAGTGTGTGGAAATCAATTACATTGCCTATAAATACAACCCCTTCTGCTTAGAATTGGGGACACCTTGCCCAAACTTTGATCCTGTAAGCATACCCCTCACCATTAGAGGATAAACTTGAATGTTTTCAATTGAAAATCGAGTTTCAATTTCACTTCTATTTTGAAGTTGAAACTCCAAGAATCCAAGCCCTTCCTTGATCCAATTCATTTCCTGCAAGCATCTGAAGTCAAGCCAATGCCAATTGGAAGCAATATCAAGCAAGATTCAAGCTCCCTTGAAGATGATTTTTCAGAAACTTTATCTTTTTGATTCTCTCTCAATTCTTCACCATTCTCTTTTATTTTTGGTTGGCTGAAGTCCTACCAATGTAGGCAACAAGATTGAGTTGCTTTGAGGTTAAATCGAAGCAACTCAGTTCATGATCCTTAAAATTCAAATCCCTGTATCTTTTGATATACTTGGAATTGGAGAAAATTGAGGCCAGATTCGAACTCCTGACCATTTTTTCTTTGAAATAGTGTCCTTGTTTTTAATTTTTCATTGAGATGAAGGTGGACCAGTCCAGTGAGGTTCACCGGAGAAGATGACTGAAACCCTAGCTTCGTTGGTGTATTGGCACGCCTCCGGACCATCTGATCATGTTTGAATGTTTTAATCTAAGTCATTCCTTTGAATTACCACATGTACATTGCTTTAACTTGAGTCCACTATGGATAGCGCACGCGTGGCCATCAGATCTGCCACCTCAATTAATGAGGGAGATCTGATGGCCCTTGTTTATTCTAATTTCTTTTTAATTTCTGATTTTTCATTTAATCAATTTATATTGTTTAATTCATAGAAATTTCATTTTTAATCCAAAAAATATGGGACTTTCACCAAAAATATTTAAATATTTTTCTCTTCCATATTCTGAATTAAAATTATTTTTTGGATTAATTTTGATATTTTTCATGAATAAATGTTTTTGTGCATATTTTTAATTGTTTAAAAATACTTCTAACTTTTTAAAAATCATGAAATTTTTTGTCTAAGGTCCTTTGACCTCGTTTGACCTATATAAATCCCTTGGCCATTTATTTGGTGTTTTGAAGGGATTTAAGGTTTTGATCAAATAAAAATATATTTTAATTCATTTTTAAATTGATTTTTAATTGATTAAATGTTCAAAATATTGTTAAGCCATTGTTATGGTCTTGTGATGTTTGACTTTCTATTTAGGCCTTGATCAAGGTTGATTTGACTTTTGTTGGATCAAAACCATTGGATTTAGGGGATTGATGAAATGTACATTTCATCTCCCAAAATGAATGGATGGTTTTGATTTGATGAAATTCCTCCCATGCTTTGATCCTGTAAGCATAACCCTCACCATTAGAGGATAAACTTGAACGTTTTCAATTGAAGAGAATACCATTCAGCCTCATAAAGATCCGTTGGAAGTAATCAATTTGGGTTCTGAAGATATCAAGAAAGAAGTCAAGACTGGGGCACTGCTTTGTCCAAGTGTTAAGAAGAGGATGGTAGAGCTTCTTAGAGAATATGTGGTTGTGTTTTCCCGGTGTTATAAAGAAATGCCAGGTCTTGATACTGATATCGGGGAGTATAGATTTTCGTTAAAGCCAGAATGTCTGTCGGTTAATCAAAAGTTGAGAAGAACTCACCCTGATACATGTCAAGATTAAAGAAGAAGTTCAAAAGCATATTGATGATGGTTTCCTTATTACCGTTGAGTACCCTCTATGGGTGGCTAGCATTGTGCATGTTCCCAAGAAAGATGGTAAAGTTCGAATGTGTGTTGATTATAGAGACTTGAACAAAGCTAGTCCAAAAGATGATTTTCCTCTGCCACACATTGATATGTTGGTAGATAATACGACTAAGTTCAACGTCTTCTCCTTTATGGATGGATTCTCCGGTTATAATCAAATTAAGATGGCACCCAAAGATATGGAAAAGACAACATTTATTACACCTTGGGGAACATTTTGCTATAGAGTGATGCCTTTCGGTTTAAAGAACGCTGGTGCAACGTACCAAAGAGCCATGGCTACTCTTTTCCATGGCATGATTCACAAAGAGATAGAAGTCTATGTTGGTGATATGATTGCTAAGTCAAAGATTGAAAAAGATCATGTTGAGTAATTGTTAAACTGTTTCAGCGGTTGACAAAGTTTAAACTCCAGTTGAATCCTAATCAATGTACTTTCGGTGTCCGTTAAGGAAAGCTATTGGGTTTCATTGTCAACTAGAAATGCATTGAAGTAGATCCTGATAAAGTCTGAGTGAAGCTAGCGAAAATATACTCGAACGTATCGCACGCTCGAACATACAACAAAGTCGCCATCAAACTTTATTTATTCCCGAAGGAAAGGAAAAACATCGATAAAACCCGGGGGAAAGAGATATGTTGGGTAAAGAGGTCGGTTATGCAAGGGGAAGGTATTAACACCCCAAACATCCATGGTACTCCATGGGAACCATTTTGATTATTCTCGCTCGAATAGGTGTTGTCTAAAGATTACCCGCAAAACAATGACGAAAAAGGAAAGGAAATAGATAAATTTCTCGGTGAGGATTGGGGCCCTCATGCCTACGTATCCTCATAGTGCAATGAAGAATTCAGAGCTCTGTAGTTCAAAGAACTAGTGGTGGGAGATGAAAAGAGAAGTGATCAAGTTATGGTCTGAACCAAAGGATAGTATTGTTTGAACTCCAACAAGGGGTGAAAATATGAGCCCAAGAGTAAAACTGGTATAAACCAACAAGTGAGGGGCCTAAGGCATGGTGTCACTGTATTGGAATAACCGAAAAAGAAAGGATCACCTGTATATGGCTGCAAAGTATGTAAGGAGATGTTCGTCTAAGCAATGAGAGAACTAACAAGACAAATAAATTTGCTCTTGGTTCACAAAGAGATGCAATATGGAGCACCTAGGTATATTGTATTTGGCTCACAGGATTGATATATCACGTGGAGTGAAGGAAGGTAGTATACTAATGTAGGTCATGATTAATGTCCTATGGAGATGAATGAAAGGAATGCCCTAAGGCAGGAATGATAAATAAGTATGCTCGCGGAGAAACTGGGTTCTCCTGCCTACGTATCCTTATGGTGAAATAAGGAAATAAGAGCATTCGTAGTTCTGCCTACTATGGCTGAAAGTAAAGAGAGGTAGTTGATAGGATTGCCCAGACGCAAGGAAGATTTATTAAAAAGCAAGAGTGGCATTAACCAACGATGGTAATTAGCCACAAGAACAAATGAGATATAGGAAAAGTCTGAACTCTATAAGGCAAGATGAATGCCATAGTATGAACCTAACGCAAGGCAAGGAATGGAATTCCAGAGTCTGAACTCAAAGAGGGCAAAGGAGATATAATGCCAAAGTCTGAACTTGGAGTTAATATCAAAGGTCTCCAGAGTCCGGACTCCATGGGCTAAAAGGTTTGCCAAGGTCTGTACCTTGAGGGCAAGAAACAAAGCCAGAGTCTGAACTCTATGGGCTAAAAGAAGTCGCCAAGGTCTGCACCTTGAGCCAAAGGATAAAGCCAGAGTCTGAACTCCATGGACTAAAGGAGGTTGCCAAGGTCTGCACCTTGACGACAAGCAACAAAGTAAGCCATAGTCTAAACTGATAGGCAAAGCATGAAGCTATTGATTGAGAAGTAGGTATGTGATAAATAAGGTAGCTCACGAAGAATCCGGATTCTCCTGCCTACATATCCTTATTGTGCAATAAGGAAATCAGAGCTTTCGTAGTTCATCCTACTAGGGATGAAAGCAAGAATGATTAAGGAGGCAAGGGGAGTTATTGATTGAAATGATTAGAACATGAAGAGACTTGACAGTTGATTGATAAGAATCACATTAAAGTCTATGAATAAAGGCGGATGCTTTGAATAGTTAGGGCCTACGCCCCGTATGCAAAGTCACTCTAGACAAGGATAGGAGAAACTTGGTCTCATCATTCCTTATTACTTAAGGCTCATGGCGTATGATACTTCTCTTAACTGACAAGCTTGTTGGAGGAGGATCTTCATTGTTGCTCCTTGTGTTGGTGTTATCTTATGTGAAGAAGACTCGGTAGTTTATTCGATTTGTATCGCACTAAAGTCTATGAATAAGGGTGAATGCTTTGAATAGCCGGGGCCTACGCCTCATACGTAGAGTCAATCTAGATAAGGATAGGAGAAACTCCGTCTCATCATTCCTCATTACTTAAGGCTCATTTCGTACAATTTGAATTATATTTATCGAGTGTTGACACATTTGATGTGCTTGAGAAACAATCCACTTTGCTAGCTATGCTTGATTGATGTTGACTTGAAGTCTTGATCCTGCATTTGAACCTTAAGGTCTTGGTCTTCAGGGATTCAGCATATCCACGATAGCTTGAGCACGATGAACTTGCCATATCAAGTGATCAAGGGTCTTTTGATTGCTTAAAAAAGGCTTGGGGCTTACAACACGATAACAAAGGACTTGGTTGACCAAAGTGTCATTTGGTCAGCGCTAATTGGTGGGATAGTAGTTGAATTATATACAATAACATCCTATGGAAATAATCAACTAAGTAAGAATTAAACCAATCTGAACAAGGCCCTAATACTAAGGGAACGTGTACCAAAAATTGAGATTTTAAGCCCCAAAGGCAAAATAGTCATTATGCTGAAAATATGAATAATTAGGAAACTAGTTTACTAAAATAATTTATAATCAAAGCTAAATTAGACCTAATTATCTAATCATTTATCTAATCATGTATAACCTCAAGTTTCCTAATTATTCTAACATATCCTGCTTAACTAAATTCTAAAATCTAATTAATATTTATTTCAAAAACTAATTAAATTTATTAATACTCTAATTAGCCTAAAAACTTAATTAATCTTATCCTCTAATTTTTCCTAATTACCCAAAATCCTTAAACTCTAATTAGCCTAAACCCCCTAATTATCTTCTAATTAATATGGGATCAACCTATGAGGTGAAAGAGGACCAGGGGTGTTAGAGTGGAATCTAGGGTACAAATGCCAAAAGCCCATGGGCCTGGGGTTTTAAGACCCAACGCACCAAGTCCAGGAAAACAAGCCAAATCGGATTGGGGTGCGAGGCATGGAAACGGGGTGCAATGGTCGAGGGTAGATGGGCCTGAAGCTTTTAGGCCCAGGTGTTGATTCACTTTGTGATGGCAGGTGTGTGAATAGAAGGTGGGGTATGGAAGGAAAACAGATATTGGCCGGAAGCCCAACGACCTCATCCAAGCGAAATAAAGGGGCTCTACTGAAACAATTTTGAGTGTTCTACCATCTTCGCCCACCTTCGCCGCTGTAACACCCCAAAATTTGCCCTCCTCATTCATGCATTCATGCATTCATTTAGAATTTCATATTGCATTTCTTCATGTCAATCAGAATTAGATCCAAAAAAAAAATTTAATTAATTAATTAATTAATTAATTTAATAAATAAAATATAATAAAAAAAAATTTGGACTTGGGTCTCTCTCATTTGAGCCCACAAAACCATGAAATTCAGTCTATAAATACCAAGGCTTCACTTGAGAGAACAGAGAACAAAGGGGGATTTTGAAGAGAAGCAAAATTCTCTGAGGTTTCCTTGGAACAAAACCCTGAGGAAAAAGATAGTGAGAGAAGACCTAACGGAGTTCAGAGCAGCCTCCAAACCCCGAAGGGAACTCAACTACACAGAATCACCTCTGCCTCACATAAACCCTGAAGATTGTTTTGTAAACCTCACGGGTGCAACTCAATTTCAATCAAGCTCTCCAATCAGGTTTGCCATTATTCCCATTACCTTTGCCCATGGGTTTAATATGTATATGAATGTATAAACAATGCCTTGAATGTTTAACCGTTTAATTTTTGAGTGTATGCCACAGGGTTTGAGGTTTCTGAAACCATACTGTTATTCATGAAAAAAATGCTTATGATGTTTCACTAACCCTTTTGTTGAATTTTTGTGAGGGCTCACATGACTTTTGCAGGGATAACTTGCGTGGTTTCCCACTTTATTTGTGGGATAACCCCTGGAGGTTCATTCCGATTACCTGTACTGACTCACTTTTCTTTGATGGTACCAGCTTGAGAGATCTCTGGGTTTCTTGTCCCCTTGGTTGCTGTTACTTCGGATCTTTATCCGTGTGGTACTTTTTACCTTTTCCCGCATTTTACTGCTTTCCTAGCTGGAAGACCTCGATAGGAGGCAATGTTTTGTGTTTACCTCAAGATACATGTTTTGTGTTTTGTGTTCGTATCCCTACAGGTAGCGCGGTTCCTTCATCAAGGACTGCCCTTTTTGCCCTTGAGCATCCCAAACCCTAAAACCCAAAGCAACACGTTAACTCCTTCTACTACAGGCGAGTAAGTCTCCAAAGGTCGAGCATCCGGTAGATTGCGTAGTAACGTTGTTCGCCCAAAACCCAATCCATAACCCCGTAGTTAGCCGAACTACGGCTTGCTCTGATTCTCATTCCAGATGAGATACGTAGGCATAAGATGCGATGTCTTAGCGAGCACACATCCCCCCAACCCATAGGTCAGCCGAGCTACGAAGACTCTGATTCTCATATTCAGATGAGATACGTATGCAGTGGATGCGACATCCGCGCGAGTCATTTTCATTTAACCTTTTTTTTTGTAAACAACACAAGATAAACCCACACCCTTTAGACAAGAACTACAAAAGTGGATCCCGTAGAGTACTACGGATGCGTAGGGGTGCTAATACCTTCCCTTCGCATAACCGACTCCCGAACCCAATATTTGGTTGCAAGACCCCGTCTTGTCCTTTCCTTTTTCAGGTTTACTTCGAGCGTTTCCTTTCCCTCCTTTGGGATGAATAACGCACGGTGGCGACTCTTCTGTCATTTTCTTTAGCCGATTGTTTTTTGGCGCACTGTATTTTTTAGGTTGCGACAGCTGGCGACTCTGCTGGGGATACGGTTTCCCTAAGCGAGTCCCTCCTAGCTTTTGTAGTTTGTTTATTGGGTGTTCATGCTTTTGTACGGTTATTTATTTACCTGCTTTACCTTATTGCATTGTGTACATATCCTTGCTTTATCTGTTGGCTGGCTATGGCTGCTTGGTGATCTTTGTGAGATGAGTTCTATACCCGAACTCGAGTGCACTTAGGATAGGAGAATGGCATAGTCCTGTCGACTTGTGTGGAGTTATTCCTTAGCGAGTTGACTTGCAAGCCCATCACTTGGTGGAGGTCATGTTGAGATCAATAATGTCACATAAGTAAGTTGTGGTTAGACATTACTTGTTCCAATATAGACCTTAGAAGTCGAGGACCTTAGTTTACCAAACCCATCTTGGCCTATTCGTAGGACGTAGTGCGAAAGTCGTTCAAGTGTAAGATTTGATACGATTGTTACGCGATACTACACTCATAAGAGTCTCTCTTGAGAATATTGTTGGAATACGAGTAGTCGTTCCTCTGATAATATCCGAAAGATGGGATTATGACTATGGGAACCTTTTGTAGAACATGTTTGGCAGGTTTAAACCTTAGTACACTCGTTTTGGGTGGTTCTTAACCTAAACTCCATGCTCGTGACTTGCAACAAACCCTTGATTCATGGTTAATCCGATCAGGTATCCTTAATATCAATGGAACTCGGGTGTTGATAAGATGTAAACCATAATCCACCAAAATGGGTGGTTGATATTAAGGATAACATGATCCATCCCATGACCTTTGTTTGGTGTGCTCTTAATTTCTCTCCAGACAGTGCAACCTGACAGATGTTCAAGCAGATACATCAATTCTGATTGACATGCCTTTGCATTGCATAACATCATCTGCATATTTGCATCCAACATCTCATGCTTATTCATTTGCAGGGTATTCCCTTTCAAAATGGGGGTGCCTTAAAACTGAACAAGCAGTGTATCGCATACCATGCATATTAACCCTTGTCTGTTTTGTAGGTGTCACCGCAGTGTCTAATGTTTGTTCCCTGTATCAGGCAGTTATTGGTCCCAAGCGAGTCCACAGGTACCCGACAAAGGAAAATCATCCACAACTAGCGATGGACCAAGTACAGAAAGAGCTGGCTGATATGCATGAAAGGATGGATCAGTTCATGACATTGATGACTGGTATGGCAGCAGGCCAAGAAAAGCTGAGGGAATTGGTTGAGCAACCGAGGCCCAATCCAGATTTGGAGATACCAAATGCTGAGGGAAACCCTGGTAACCCTGGGAACGCTGATAACCCTGTGAACACTGGTAACGCGGGTAACGCAAATGCTGATGGAAACCCGGGTAATGTTGGCAACACAGGGAATGTTAGAAATGGTATTGGCGGAAGGTACAATGTGAATCAAGGAATTCGGATTAACGGGCACCCCGTTACTGAAGATTATCAGTGTGATCAATTTTCTTTACACGACGAGGCCCTCGAGACCACTCGCCGTATGGATGAGCTTGCTGAGAAGCTCAAATCTTTGGAGTCTCAAAATTCCTTAGGCTTTGATGTCACAAATCTTGGTCTGGTTCAGGGAGTAAGGATTCCTCACAAGTTCAAACCCCCTACTTTTGAGAAATACAACGGGGCTTCTTGCCCATGCACTCATCTCCAATCTTATCTGGGAAGGTTGGGAGCTCACACGGAAGATGAAAAGCTGTGGATGTACTATGTCGAAGACAGTCTAACTGGAGCTTCTCGTGAATGGTATTCTCATTTGTCTCGTACTACCATCAAGAGCTGGAAAGACTTGGCAGAGGCTTTTATCAAGCAATATCAATACAACTTGGACATGGCTCCAAATCGGACCTTGTTGCAAGGTATGTCTCAGACTGCCAAGGTAACCTTTAGAGAGTATGCTCAGCGTTGGAGACAGATTGTTGCGTCCGTCCAACCCCCTATGTCTGAAAGGGAGATGGCGGGCATGTTCATGAACACTCTTCAAGGCAATTATATTGAGAGATTGGCTGCTTGCCCGTCAATCAGCTTTGCAGAGATAGTAATTGCTGGAGAAAGAATCGAGAGTCTGTTGAAGATGGGCCGAATTCAAGACAATAGTGCTTCCAACTCATCAGGTCCCAAGAGACCATTTGCTGGTAACGGTCAGCGAAGAAAAGAAGGCGAGACAAGCGCTGTGTATACCGGCAGAGGCAGGGGTAGAGGACGCCCTAATTATTATCAAGATCAAGTGGCCGCAGTCACTATTCCAACACCTGTTCCTCAACCGCAATGTCATCCGCAACAACAACCCAGGTACAACAATCAACAACAAGGAGGTAATCCGGGTCAGCAGAGACACTATCAACAACGTCCAAGGCAAACGGACCGGGTCATCGAGCCAATCCCAATGCCTTATTCAGTATTACTTCCCAAGCTGATTGACATGAATCTGGTTACGTTGAGAACTCTGGCCCCACCAATCGATCCCAATAATTTGCCCAGAGGTTATGATGTCAACGCCAGATGTGCTTTTCACTCCAACGCACCTGGCCATACTACAGATAATTGCAAGGCTCTCCAGTTAAAGGTACAAGATTTGAGAGATGCCCAGGCTATCAATTTTGCTCCCGTGCCTAATGTTATCCAGAACCCGATGCCGGCTCACGGCGGGCAGGGGATTAATGATGTTGAAGTGGTTAAGGCTGATAATGCCCAAGGCTGGGGCAAATTTGTGGAGTCAGTCATCAAAGAAGACAAGTTTGGATTGGGGTATGCTCCGGGATCTCAGAAGAATGAAATCGGTACTCTCTCCAGCGGGGGTTTGGTTTCTCCCCACATCGTCAATACTGCAGATGAAGACGAGGCTGACAGCGACTGTGACTTAGATAGCTGGATTCGCCCGTGTGTCCCAGGAGAAAAGCTCGACAATTGGTCGTCTGAAAAAACCGTTCGGGTTACTCTACTGAGAGAGTGATTTTTATTGTTTTCCTTTATTACATGCATAATAAAGTCTTACACTTTGCCCAAGGTGTAACGGCTCATTTGTAGGGCCATCCATTTAGTTACGTTTCGTAATTATTTTTATCATCAATAAAGGACGGCTTTTGCAAACAATTTTGTGGTTCTCTTTCTTTCAGTTTTTTTTACTTTTTACAAAAAAAATGGCAATGTTTCTTTTTTCGTTTTTCCTTTCTTTCAAAAAAAAATCTCTCATTCTAAGGTAAAGCATGATCCTCCATCATGCAGAGCCGACCACCCGGATCTCACTGCTAACGACACTGCTATGGCCAAGTATGACTTTGACAATCCTATCTATCAAGCCGAAGAAGGGGCTGAGGAAGATTGTGAATTGCCTGAAGGGTTAGCCAGATTGTTGAAACAGGAGGACCGAGCTATTACACCTTATCAGGAGGTGGTTGAGACCATCAACGTTGGTACCAAAGACGACAAGAAAGAGATCAAGATCGGGGCCAGTCTACAGGCCGAGAGGAAAGACCGTTGATCATGTACTTGACTGTGTTAGAAAGGTCAATGGGTTGTGTGCTCGGTCAGCATGACGAGTCAGGTCGAAAAGAGCATGCAATATACTACCTTAGCAAAAGTTTACCGACTGTGAACAAAGATACTCATTGCTCGAGAAAACTTGTCGCGCTTTGGCATGGGCTGCTCGCCGACTAAGACAGTATATGTTGACTCACACGACTCTATTGATATCAAAAATGGATTCAGTCAAGTATATTTTTGAAAAGCCAGCACTTACCGGAAAAGTTACTAGGTGACAAATGATACTGACAGAGTATGACATTCAATACACTTCACAAAAAGCCATCAAGGGAAGTGTCTTGTCAGACTATCTTGCAGAGCAACCGATTGATGATCACCAACCTATGAGGTTTGACTTTCCTGATGAGGACATCATGTTTCTCAAATCGAAAGATTGAGAGGAACCACTCCCGGAGGAGGGGCCTGACCCTGCATCCAAATGGGTTATGATGTTTGATGGGGCGGTCCACGTCAATGGTCGCGGAGTTGGTATAGTGTTGATCACACCGGAAGGGGGTTCATATGCCATTTGGTGCCAGAATAACTTTTCCCTGCACCAACAATGAAGCCGAATACGAAGCTTGTATCCTAAGACTTGAGGAAGCCGTCAAAATACAGATTAAATCCCTGGATGTATACGGGGACTCAGCTTTGGTCATCAATCAAACCAACAGGGAAATGGTGCTATGCTGGAACTACGTACCCAAAATTGACGTATCTCGGTCAGAGACGGATGAAGAAAGCATTTGGTCAGAAAGTGCGCTCTCGGGAGTATCGAGTCGGTGAATTGGTACTCAAAATATTTCTTCCTCCCAACACAGATCACAGGGGCAAATGGACACCGAACTATGAGGGTCCGTACGTGGTTAAAAGGATTTTCTATGGCGGAGCTTTGACGCTAACAACCATGGAGGGCGAAGGATTCCCGACCCCTATTAACTCAGACGCGGTTAAAAAATACTTCGCATAAAATAGACCCGCTGGACAGTAAAAAGAATAGTCCAGGCAAAAAAGGGGCATCCCGACGAACCAAAAAAAAAAGAATAAAGAGGTTCGGGCAAAAATTAGGGATATAAAAAAAGAGTACATCCGGTGAGTCGAAAACCCAAAAGGGCGGCTCAGGCAAAAATGGGTATCCTGGTGGATTGAAAACCCGAAAAGGGGGCGATCCAGGCAAAAGTTAGGGAATAAGCGAATGACTGTGTTCTGAGTTCATCAGTGTTATATCACCGTTTCATTCAATCCGGCAATCTTTGAAGGCTAAAGATCGACTAATCATCCACTTCAGAAAGCAAGATGAGCAGAGCGTCTTGAGGACATACGAGCCATAGCAGAGTCGAAACTCGGTGGGACCTCGTATCCCCATTGCCATTAGGATAGTTCTCTTTTTATAGCGATCACCTCTTTTCAGGGATCAGCTTCCTGATACCCTCGCCTATTCCTGGCACAAATTTTCTCCCTAGTAAGAGTCGAATAATTCAGTTAAAGAGCCTCTTTATTTTTCATTTATCAGTTTGTTTGCAAAAATGTCCGAATTTTTGATAAAACATATTGCATATGAACATAATGGTGGCTTTTGCAGATGATTTGCACAGGAAAACATTTAAAATTGCTTTGAATGTGCTTAACCCCGGACGGTGAATTCAAACCGAGTAATTCCCCCGAGGCATACGTGTATTTTTGGTTGCAGGTCACAGGAACCGGATGCCAAGTCATGAATCCTCATCCCCCAGCGGTTGACAAAGTCTCTCCTCAGCAGAGCATGTTCCCCAACAGAGTTGACAGTATCCAGACTGTCTATCCCCAGTAGAGTTGACAGTATCCAGACTGTCTATCCCCAGCGGAGTTGACGGTGTCAGACTGTATCTTCCTAGCAACAGCGGAGTGGTTGCATGCCCAACGGACAAGAGGGTGGTGTTCCCAGTGTTCATCTCATCCCCAACAGATTATTTCTAACAGATTTGTTCTAATCCCCAACTTGAGGACGATTAGCAAGTTCATATCCCCAGCAAAGGTCGTTTCCTACGACATTTCCCCAGGAAGTGTTTTCCCCACAGACTCTCCTCACAGAGCCTCGCCGAACCAAGTTTCCATAGTTGATACTCCCCCCGCAAGGTCGACTTTTCAAGCAGCCAATTTATTTTTGGTGGCTCATTGGTCCCGGCAGACGGATCATTCCCCACAGAGCATTCAAGGATTGATACAGCGATCTATTCCCTACCGGAGTTTGCTTCCCCTAGCAGATTTCTTTTTTTCTTTTACACCATGCATAGCATTTGCATTCGCATGCATATCATATCAAGCATACACATAAGCTGATAAACAGGTTCTTCCAAGCAGACTGAAGAATTACTTTACAACCCAGGTCATGAGATCCAGCCAGAGGATCAAGCGTGAGTGATCCAGCCTGAGGGTCATTTTGAAGATTCATCCTGAGAATCGTTTTCCCGTGATCCAGCATGAGGGTCACTTTTTGAAGATTCAGCTTGAGAATCGTTTTCCCGTGATCCAGCATGAGGGTCATTTTTGAAGATTCAGCCTGAGAATCGTTTTCCCAAGAGTCAGCCTGAGGCTCAATTTGAAGATTCCCCAGTGAAGTCGCCTACAAGCTTTATTTCCCCAGCAAGTCTAATTGAGGAGTCGTTACAACATGTTCTAGCCCGAAGAATATGTATGAAGCCCAAAAGTGGAATATGCTCGAAGCTGCATATCTAATATGAAGGTTGGGTGTAGATTTCAGAAGAGGGTCAACCAGCGCATGCCTCAGATGCGGGATCCTAATGATGGGAATTTATCATCAAAACAATCCAGATCTAGCCAGAAGATCGAAATAGATTCAGCCAGAGAATCGAAACAAAGGAGATCTAGCTAGAAGATCGAAGAAGATCTAGCCAGAAGATCGAAGTCAGGTCTAGCCCGAAGACCGGAAATAGATTCAGCCAGAGAATCGAAACAATTCAGATCTAGCCAGAAGATCAAAGTAGATTCAGCCAAAGAATCAAATTAAGTTCAGATTCAGCCAGAGGATCGACACTCCAGATCTAGCCAGAAGATCAAAGTCAGGTCTAGCCCGAAGACCGAAAATGGATTCAGCCAGAGAATCAAAGGAAATAGATTCAGCCAGAGAATCGAAACGAAGAAGATCTAGCCAGAAGATCAAAATCGTATCCAGCCCGAGGATCAAAATTAATATCCAGCCAGAGGATCAAAACTCCAGATTAAGCCAGAGGATCGGAAGAAAAATAAACAGCACGATGTATTTCCGCATTTTTGTGGTATTCTCGGAGCATAAATTTTCGGTTTGTCTTTGGTATTCAATCACAGCTCACCCCGTTTGTCTGATAAGCTGTTCGCTTTCATCTTACTCGGGTTAGCTTATGATTGAATAGGGGCAGCTGTAACACCCCAAAATTTGCCCTCCTCATTCATGCATTCATTTAGAATTTCATATTGCATTTCATCATGTCAATCAGAATTAGATCAAAAAAAAAAATTAATTAATTAAATAATTAAATAAATAAAATATAATAAAAAAAAAATTTGGACTTGGGTCTCTCTCATTTGAGCCCACAAAACCATGAAATTCAGTCTATAAATACCAAGGCTTCACTTGAGAGAACAGAGAACAAAGGGGGATTTTGAAGAGAAGCAAAATACTCTGAGGTTTCCTTGGAACAAAACCCTGAGGAAAAAGATAGTGAGAGAAGACCTAACGGAGTTCAGAGCAGCCTCCAAACCCCGAAGGGAACTCAACTACACAGAATCACCTCTGCCTCACATAAACCCTGAAGATTGTTTTGTAAACCTCACGGGTGCAACTCAATTTCAATCAAGCTCTCCAATCAGGTTTGCCATTATTCCCATTACCTTTGCCCATGGGTTTAATATGTATATGAATGTATAAACAATGCCTTGAATGTTTAACCGTTTAATTTTTGAGTGTATGCCACAGGGTTTGAGGTTTCTGAAACCATACTGTTATTCATGAAAAAAATGCTTATGATGTTTCACTAACCCTTTTGTTGAATTTTTATGAGGGCTCACATGACTTTTGCAGGGATAACTTGCATGGTTTCCCACTTTATTTGTGGGATAACCCCTGGAGGTTCATTCCGATTACCTGTACTGACTCACTTTTCTTTGATGGTACCAGCTTGAGAGATCTTTGGGTTTCTTGTCCCCTTGGTTGCTGTTACTTCGGATCTTTATCCGTGTGGTACTTTTTACCTTTTCCCGCATTTTACTGCTTTCCTAGCTGGAAGACCTCGATAGGAGGCAATGTTTTGTGTTTACCTCAAGATACATGTTTTGTGTTTTGTGTTCGTATCCCTGCAGGTAGCGCGGTTCCTTCATCAAGGACTGCCCTTTTTGCCCTTGAGCATCCCAAACCCTAAAACCCAAAGCAACACGTTAACTCCTTCTACTACAGGCGAGTAAGTCTCCAAAGGTCGAGCATCCGGTAGATTGCGTAGTAACGTTGTTCGCCCAAAACCCAATCCATAACCCCGTAGTTATCCGAACTACGGCTTGCTCTGATTCTCATTCCAGATGAGATACGTAGGCATAAGACGCGATGTCTTAGCGAGCACACATCCCCCCAACCCATAGGTCAGCCGAGCTACGAAGACTCTGATTCTCATATTCAGGTGAGATACGTATGCAGTGAATGCGACATCCGCGCGAGTCATTTTCATTTAACCTTTTTTTTTTGTAAACAGCACAAGATAAACCCACACCCTTTAGACAAGAACTACAAAAGTGGATCCCGTAGAGTACTACGGATGCGTAGGGGTGCTAATACCTTCCCTTCGCATAACCGACTCCCGAACCCAATATTTGGTTGCAAGACCCCGTCTTGTCCTTTCCTTTTTCAGGTTTACTTCGAGCGTTTCCTTTCCCTCCTTTGGGATGAATAACGCACGGTGGCGACTCTTCTGTCATTTTCTTTCGCCGGTTGTTTTTTAGCGCACTGTATTTTTCAGGTTGCGACAGCCGCGTCTTACCGAATCGATGTTCTCACCGTGGCTCCTGAACCGCTTCATCCGCACCTCCGTGAATCCCTTTGCTTTGTCCTCTAATTCTTTCATCAAATTCGTTTCTCCGATCGAAGCAGACATCCACACTCATTGACGCGGGATCCTTCGCATATGTGAAGCCGAGACGAAATAGTATGAAACGATATTTCAAGCAAGAAAGTACACGAAAGCTTACCAGATCCAAATCGTTGAACCGTTACGCCCGCGGAGATAGAGCTCTGATGTGGCGACTTTCCGGTAATCCAACGATATCTTCCTCTTCTACCTACTGATGAATTCCTTTTTGTGTGCTTCTATTTTCAGCTTCTGATGTACTTCAATCTTCACTTTGACATTCCTTGTCCCATTCTCGAAGGAGCTTCAAGCGGAAGCCCATAAACAAATTTGAATTTCATGCCGAGATCGAGTTCGTTCGTCAACTTCGTTCACTCCGATTTGAATCTTGACTTCATAGCAAAAACAGGTATTGAATTCTCTTTTGCAATTCTACTTAACCTTCTTCTTTCTCTATCTTCATCTGCTTTGTGATGGTTTTGTGGCGTAGGTAATTGTTGCAGGGAGAAGTCGAGTATGATGTGGAGTCGATGCAGTTCGGTTGCATCAGTGATGATGAAGATGGGAATAGAAGGTGGAGAATGAATCGTGAAGAGGAAGAATGAAAATGTTATGTTTTGTAGAGAGCATGAAATGGAGAGGGAGATTTAGAATGAAGAGAAAGATGGAAGAAGTGAAGAAGAAAATGCAGATTTTTTCTCAAACAGAATGTGAAAAAGGTATTTATGTCTTTCCCAGTTTGTTAGAAATTTGTTAGAAATCTAAATGAAATTTTGATCAAATGACGGTGAAATTCATTAGTTTGTTAGAACTGAAAATCTGTTAGTTAGAAATTTAAGTGAAATTGAAAATCAAATGCCAAAATGAAATCTGTTTCCTGGTTAGTTCCAAATGGAAAGTTAGTTTAGTTGGAACTTAGTGAAGGTTAAGTTAGAAAAAGTGGCTGGGATGACCGCTAACGTAGAATAAAGATTATAAATAAAATATAAATAGTATTTTAAATAAAACATTAAAGTTAAAATAAATACAAAGTTAATTACTAAAAATTTAAATTACATGACTTAAAACTACCTTAAAGTAATGCTTGACGCATTCCGAGTGACTTGAAATCGTCAATAATTGACTCCGAACTAATGCTTGCACTAATCTCCCTTTCAATATATACTGTCATGCTATCTCCAAGAAACCCATCATCCATCTTGTTTCTCAACTTAGTCTTAATAATTTTCATTGTTGAAAAAGACCTCTCAGTTGTGGCCGTAGAAACGGTAAGAGTCATGATAAGACGAAGTAGTCTATCAATCAAAAAGTAAGTTTCAGCCTGTCCAGATGCAACCAAACATGAACATAGTTCTTGAATAGTTGATAAATTATTCAAGTTTGATGCTTGACGAGCAACAAATAGAAAATGTTGGAGTTGAAATTGCAAATTATTCTTCTCTTGATCACTAAAATCCATAGGATAATATTTTTTAACTAAATAGTATAATGATAAAAGCTTTATATCCATCCTTAGGAGATAAAGAACAAGAAAGAGTTAACAAATCCATTTCCTGCTCACTGAATCTGCTATTCAGCTCTTGTAACTGTTTGTCAATGGTAGTGAAAAAGATTTCAACTTTAAAGTAATGTTGAATTGTGACTTGATTCTCTTCAAGACGGGAGCGTCCAAATCTTGTTGTTGAATGGACATCATTAAGATCAAGAATATCAATACCATGCTTTTCACAAAAAGATACCACTTTAGTAAACAATATATCCCAACCATTTTCTCTCAAACCTTGAATAAGATGTTTTGTTGAACGAACCAAGTTCATAGCATTAACTACATCTTGATTTTTTTTGTAAGGCTTGACAAAGCATATATGTTATTCCCATGATTTATTTCATCAAGTGCAAAATAAATATAAAATCAAATGCCTTCAAGTAATTGTAACAACTATCTGCATCCCCACGTGTAGCATAACTCCCTCTATCTTTTGCATTTTTTTAAAAACTAAACAAGTTGCTTCATACATGTTTATCAAGCTAGAAATTGAATTGTAATGTGATCCCCAACGAGTATCTCCAGCTCGTTTCAATGTACCAACTTGATTTGCACCTTTACCAGTTACAATCTCATCAATCTCTAACAAATAAGCAATTTCTTCTAATTGGGCAGCTTGTAACTCATCATGACGCTTTATAGAAGAACAAACAACATTCACAACAAAGATCAGCTTCTCAAAAAATTTATGAACAGGTTTGACTTCTCTTGATGATGTAACTAATGCAAGTTGCAATCGATGAGCAAAACAATGAACATAGTACGCATAAGGACAATCCTTCATAAAGAGGGCTTGTAAACCATTCCATTCTCCTCTCGTATTGCTAGCACCATCATACCCTTGGTCACGAATGTTAGAACGTCAAGGTTATGTCGAGAAAGTATATCACATATTGCTTCCTTAAGAGTTAAAGATGTGGTGTCTTTAACATGTGCCACATCAAAAAATCTCTCTTGTATTAAACCAACTTTATTAACAAATCTTAATACAAGAGCCATTTGTTCCTTTTTTGACTCATCACGAGCTTCATCAACAACGATACAAAATTTGGAATCACCAATTTCCTCACGAATACTCTTTTTCACCCTACTAGAAAGAATTCGCAAGAGCTCTTTTTGAATTTGATGTGAAGTATAATTGCAATTTTGTGGAGCATTTTCCAACACAAGTTTTGCAACTTCATCATTGTAGGATGCTAAAAGTTTCAACAACTCAAGAAAGTTACCTTGATTTCTTGATTTGCTACTTTTGTCATGACCCCCAAAAAGCACAAGCTTGTAGTGTTAACCAACGAACAGTGTCAATTGAAGTCTTGAGTCGTAACCGATTATTCATTCTTTGACTTGAACTTTGCACTTGAATAACATTTCTAATATGACCATCTTGATTCAACAAGTCTTGACAAGCTTTCATTGCATTGTTGTGTGGTGAGCAAGGATCCTTCCCTATGTGTTTAAGAAAGGAACAATGTTTTCCATTCCTAACTTTCTTCCAATTTCTAAAACCCATAGAAATAAAGACAAGTGATCAGGGACGTCCACTTGGTTTTTTGCTAAAAAGGTAACATGGTAAGCAATATGCGGCATCTTCAGATGGTGAATATTCTAACCATGATGGAAATATGCTAAACCAAGTATGTTGAAACCTTCTCGTATGATCCTCGTTACCGGACAAAGGATAATTTTCTAAATGAATTTGATATGGACCCCATTTTAGATAAGCTATTCGTATTGCATCCACTTGATTTGGTGGATATTGCCAAATCGGAGGACGCTTTCCAGGATCGCGTTCCAAAGAATTTTCATAACCATGATGCTCTTCAATTGTTGGATTCTCAAGAACTGTTTCAGATTCGGATATTGGGATTATAATTTCTTCATCTCTCTCTTCTCTTTCAATTTTACATGCTTTCCTTTTGAAAAAAGAAACAATTTTCCTATTATTCATCTTTACTCTTCCTATAATATCATATCAGATCCAAAAATCAATTTAGAGAACATAAAAATTAAAAGAGAAAAAATTAATAAACTTAATTAATCAAGTTTAATCCGTTTTTAAATACCGGTAACTTCACTATTAGAAATTAGCAACAATAATGATTAAATAAACCTTATTACAGTGTATAACTATATTTGTAAATTACAGTGTTATGAATTGGCTTAATAAACCTCATGTAGATTATTTTAACACATCAAGAAAGAAGAACTATAAAAATCTCAAAAACACAAATCAAGCAATCACTTTAATTTGTTACTTTTTATAAAAGAAGAATGAATAAAGTTTTTTACCTGTTAGATGCCGATCACTTTAATCTGTTCCGATTCTGGTGCCGGTAGCAAACCCATATGAGAAAGAAAGGAAAGGTAAGAGTTTTTTACCTTATATGTACTTTAACCTAACTTTGAATGAAAAATAAAAAATAAAAAATAATTTTAATTTAAAGTAAGGATGTTTTAGTAATTTAATATATATGAATTAAAAATAAAATAAAAAGTTGAGGGGTGGCCGTGGCCTTCCCACGTCCCCCCTCAGTTCCGCCAATGGAGGAAAAGATAGCGCTTGGATTAGCTATAGGACTTGGGCGTTGTTTGGGAATAATGCAGGGAGTTATTTGTAGTGAAATCATGAAGATGCACCAAACTTGTTTAATTATTGTAGTTGGTTTTGTTTAAACCTTAGCCAAAAGGGTTCGTGTTTTGTGAATTGTGAATAAGGTGGAGAACTTTGTATTGGCCACATAAATTGCATTGAATGGAATTAATATTAATGAAGTTTGAATTTTATGTATTAATTTTGGGTTAAAAGGACTTGGATTAATTTGTAATTTAAATGGAAAAGAATCAAAGATTGGTTGGAAATGGATTAGGAAAAGAATGATTAGTAATAATTAAATCGAATTAATGAAAGGCTTTGAAATAAGAGTTGATCGATAATGGAAATGACAGGTTTAAATGTTTAAAAAGCACAAGTTTGAAATGTATTTGAAGATTATTTGAATGGAATGTTATATATTGGGTACTTGGATAAAATGTGGAATTCATTTTTAATTAGCTTTAAATGCTAATTGGTTAATGTTTAAATTCAAATGGTCTTAAGTGTGTAATAGACCCAAATGTTAGAAAGGGAGCTTGGAATGGCTTGGTTAAAGAATGCTCACATGTGTTGCCAAGTAGAATCAAATCAATATGTTCTTTTAAATAATATGTGCTTATATACTTATAGACGAGGTCAATCAAAACAAACGGTTTCATAATTAAATCTAACTTTTACCGCGTCAAATTTGGAAAAATTATGAATACATTGTCTTGGTATGTTAATCACGTATTTCCTTGATTTAGATGTTAAAGTATATTCGGTTCAAAAAATAACTTCTAAGTGTGTATGGAAATGCTAATGTCAGTTCACCTGTTCTGATTAACTTAATAGGAAACATTCTATAACATATACAGAAATGAATCAGAGGTGGAAATTATGCGTTGTTGTCTATAAAAACCTAATTAGTAATTATGGTATTGAACAAGCTGGATTAAGTCGGGAAGATTCTAATTGGAATGGTTGACTTCGGTCAACTGGTTGACCAAAAAGTTAATAGTTGACCAAAAGTTAACCTAAGTAAGAATGATGCAACCCACACTATCATGCCTGTGATGAAACCTAAAATGAAATGCAATAGATGAATGGATCAAATACGACAACCAACATTTGTAAGCTAAACAACCAAATGGAAAGAATCTAAACCAAACATGTATATGAAGCACAAGATGTGACCATGAATAATAGATGGCCATAACTTAGTCAAGCATACAAAGCAATGAACGAAACAAGGCCTTGAGGCAAGAAGCTAAGGCATGATGTAATCCCCCAACAATCAAACAAAACCAAATTATGTTATTCACAGGCTTTAATTCTATGATGTTTGTGCATATGATTACGGATGAATCTCAAGTCACGGGTTGAATGAAAAGATGAAAGGGGAGGGTAAATTTTGGGGTACGATAGCTGCCCCTATTTAATCAGCTTATACCTGGATGGTCTAATTGCGAGAGCTTTTCGGGTTTCAAGGTATGAGTGGATTAAATACCCAAGTATCCAAAAAAATTCCCGTTGAGGACGATCATATGGGATATAGGGATGACAACTTGATTTTCACTGGTTCATCTACTGGATTTTATTGATGTATTGTGGGGATATTGATGGCAAATGCAAGTCATGATATGCATGTTGAAATGTATGTTTTATCGTTTTATGAAACGTGTGGCCATGTATGCTAATCAGAGAGCCCATGAAAGTTTCAAAATATCCTTACAAACAAGGGGTTTCGAGAATGAATCATCAGTTCAAAAACTGGAGATAAAGTCAAACATGGAGGTTTAAAAAAGAAAGGTCATCAAACTTATAGGTTGGAAAAAGGTCTGTCAATCACATAGATTGAAAAAGGTTCATCAACCACGAAGATTGGAAAAAGGATTTAATAATCATGGAGGTTGAAAACAAAGGTCATCAACCCTAAAGTTCGGAAAGAGATTCAACAACCATGAAGGTTGGAAACAAAATTTGCCAAACCTAAAGATTGGAAAAAGGTTATCAATCCTGAAGATTGAAAAAAAAAGTTCCTCAACCCTGAAGGTTCGAAAAGTTTATCATCAACCCTAATGGTTGGAAAAGATACCAAGCAAACCGGGCTTTCAAAGATGCCAAACAAGTTGGATTTTGGAAGAATCGTCAAACTAGCTGATTTTAAAAGGTACCGGGCAAGTTTGGAATTTGCATATGCCAAATACTGGGCTTTGATTTCTCTGATTTGCACACACTTCTTCATGCTATGCTAAATGAATGATATACATGAGTGAAGCGACGTGATTAATATATGGTGATGATCCATGCAATGGTTAAGCCAGATGCTCATATAGAGGGCGATGGAAATGTTGGGCTAGGATAAGGTCATCCAAACATGAATCCCCGACACCTACTTCAAGCTAAACAACTGTTGTAGCACCTCCGGATTATGTCTGAACCATGGAGAGAGCTTGTACCTGTGTAGCCTGCCTCTGCCCCAATATACTGGATATTTGCAACAACTAGCCCAATTAAAAATTATACAGTAGTCTCATCATCTGAAGGTCTTAAACCAACTTGCCCCAACGTCTCGAAACTATATCTTCTTGATTAACCATCTTAGAGAGTGATTGACTTCTCATGCTCTTGGGATGACCTACCCCAATATGAGCCTTGAAGTAATTTTCGCCCTTATCCGGCGGATTCAGAGAGATTTGTAGAATCTCGACGTGGTTGCCCTAAATTGATTGACTCTTGAAGAGACCTGAGCTATGGGATATCAAGAATTTGATCAACTTCCCCATTGTAAGCTTCCTTGATGTCAAATGACTATTCAAATGTAGGACGCTCATTTTAAAAATGATAATTGTAATGTCATGCTCATGCAAATTTTGAAACTTAAGTGTGTTCACTAAGATTATGACATACAGTGAACAAATCACAGTTTAGACTGCCACATCAGTATCAATACAGATGACAAGCCAATCTTTAGGAGTCAGCTTGACGCGATCTTACCATAATATGCTTTTGAAATAAACCCTGCTTCAATTAGGTCTTTTGAGGGTTGTAACGTGGTCTGGTTCACGGTTTCAGAAAGAAAGGATATAAGGCTCAAAACTAATCTAACCCACCTGTTCTTCGTGATGTTCTTCAGCCTTATGTTCAGTTAGCTTACAACAAACGTACATCATTCAGAAAAGGATTTTGGGTTTTGCCAAAAATGGTTAAGGAACCCGATGGGAGTTTGGAGCGACAGTCACTCGCCTTTTGCTTTCGTTTGTAGTCACAGAGATTTGCTCTTGTTGAGGATTTTGATATTGATCCTCTGATTCTTTTGATTTGTTTACCCTTATTTTTTCCTGGGCTGATCCTTTGGGTCTGCAGTCCACCGGGATGCCCTAACTTTTGCCTAAGTCAATCTTGTTTTCAAGTTCTTGACTTAGCGGGCTTTTGATTTTTCATTTTATTTTCATTTTATTTCATCTTTCTTTTGGAGCAAATCCGGTGACACTGCTTTTTTGATGTATTTCACTGTTTATGACTATCTCACTTCTTTTGTTGGTAAGGGATAACCATTTGACTTTGTGATTCCATCCTCTTGAGAGGGATACGATATGATTGATCACTTGATGAGATATTCTCCTTCTGAAATTTGAATGCAAGGTGACACTAACTAAAGACTACCCTGCCCCTGGTTAAACATGGAGGTTTTATATGTTAAAGAAATAAACTCCTACTTCAAGGCCCAAAGGGGTTGACTAGGGATTAACTTCCTTATATCTCCGGTGTTTAGGGATTGAACAATGCCTTACATCATCAGCACGATCTTACTCAAAAGCATACAGATAACGATCTTGCGTATTTTAATTTGCATCATTCTCTTTTTATTTTATTTGACAAACAGTTTGATACTGATAAAATAAAATATGAGTGAACACTAATGGATTTAAGCAAAACATGCACGTTTATTTCATTATTGTTATCATCTGAAAACCAAACAAGTTTTACAAATGAGTAACATATAGCAAACAAGAAAACATTACAAATGAGTCATGATTGAATCAATATGATATTTCTAGCCTTGATACTCCTCTGAAGAGGCAACTAAATCGAGCAATCTTCACCACTAACTGCGTTCACAATTTGTCCACAGTGGTCTGGCAACGGGTTGGTTATGACATTGGGTCCTGCCTCAGAGAATGACAAAACCTTTTGATCAATAGGCTCTTGTACTCTTGATTGGAGAGATTGGTTAGCTCACCACAGGTTAAATCATAGTATCCATAACAGCATCACCAGAAGTGGTGACAACAATGGCATCAGTAACTACAACAATAGCAGGATTGGCAGCAGAGGTAGAGGTAGTAGCCTTCTGAGCTTGAAGGTTCTCCAATATAGTGTTCATGTTACCTTGGAAGGTGTCCATTCTATCTTGGAGTTGAGCCAAGGTTTCCCTATAGGTAGCGTTCTCTTGTTCCAAATCTTCCATGATTCTTGACTTCTTAGCTCTAGTGAAGTACTGGTGTCGAAAAGTCGTCATCTTTCAGGATGAAGGAAGGGCAATGTAAGCTTTTTCTGGTTGATAGTCATGCAATACAAATGCATGAATGCACATGTTGGGGATGTAACGCAAATAATTATGCAACACCCATAGAATCAAAGCATTGATGGTGTAATAACTCAGGTTCAAAACTCTGACATATATAAAGCAATGCAAAAATGATATGCAATAATATATGTTAACAACGTGAAACAATCTGGATAATCTGTGTGTACTGCCCGATGCAGGATCAAAGGTCCAACGTCCATAAAATAAGGTATGTAGAGGCTATGTTTACCTAGAGAAAAAACCCATATCCCTCTCACAGGTAGGTTCTAGTCTTCAAAGGCAACCTAGAAGGTTCCAAGAGTCAATGACCTATTCCGAGATACCATTTCCTTAGACGTATGAATCGTCGGGCAATGATACTCCCAAAAGGATCTAACCTAGGTGTGAAGTCTTGTGTCAACCATAATCGCGGAATAACTCCACGGAGGTCAAACACGACTCTAGTCACATTGTTATCATGTGTATGTACTCAAGCTCGGGTATAGAGCTTTCCTCTCATGTAATATATCCCAACTCAACAGTGAGTATAACAGATAATATTCATAATATAGTATGTAAAGCAATAAATAATGCAATAAATAAAGCGAGTAAAACGTAAAGTAAACACCTATAACAAGTGAAAACTACCTAAAATAGGATCGACTCCTTTTAGCGACTAGGAAATGCCCCAAGAAGCAAGTCCCTAGCAGAGTCGCCAGCTGAAGCTGGGGATGCTCAAGACGAGACCCCCAACTACAAGCAAACTCCCCAACAGAGTCGCCAGCTGAAGCTAGAGGAAATATACTCGATCGTATCGTACGCTTGAACATACAACATAGTCGCCATCAAACTTTATTTATTCCCGAAGAAAAGGAAAAACATCGATAAAACCCGAGGGAAAGAGATATGTTGGGTAAGGAAGTCGGTTATGCAAGGGGAAGATATTAGCACCCCAAACATCCATGGTACTCCATAGGAACCATTTTGATTATTCTCGCTCGAATAGGTGTTATCTAAAGATTACCCGCAAAAGAATGACGAAAAAGGAAAGGAAATAGATAAAGTGCTCGGTGAGGATTTGGGCCCTCATGCCTACGTATCCTCATAGTGTAATGAGGAATTCAGAGCTCTGTAGTTCAAAGAACTAGTGGTGGGAGATGAAAAGAGAAGTGATCAAGTTATGGTCTGAACCAAATGATAGTATTGTTTGAACTCCAACAAGGGGTGACAATATGAACCCAAGAGTAAAACTGGTATAAACCAACAAGTGAGGGGTCTAAGCCATGGTGTCACTGTATTGGAATAACCGAAAAATAAAGGATCGCCTGTATACGACTGCAAAGTATGTAAGGAGATGTTTGTCTAAGCAACGACAGGACTAATAAGATAAACAAATCTGCTATTGCTTCACAAAGAGAAGGTAGTATATGAATGCAGGTCGTGATTAATGTTCCATGGAGATGAATGGAAGGAATGTCCTTGTAGCGGGAAATTCATGATCGTCAAGCTATTGACAAGCTAAAGATCAATTAACAAGAGTCGCCATCGCGATTTTATTGTTTCCAAGGGAAAAGGGAAAAAATATGAACAAAACCCAAATAGTAAGAAGTTTTCAAATAAAAACTAATAAAAGTCAGAGATCACAGGTAAGGGGGTTGGTTACACAAAGGGAAGGTGTTAGCACCCAAAGTGTCCTAGGTACTCCTAGGGAGCCCTTTTTGTGTGCATATGTATTTTTTTACAAAGTGATGTTTACGAACAAATAGAATGGGGGGATGAGAAAAGAATTCATTAATTATATTGTTTTTGTGTTTGGCAAGACCTTCGGTCTTGTGCCTACGTACCAACATATAAATGAGGGATCAAAACCTCATAGTTCGTGCTATAAATTTCAAAATGAGTTGGTTGGTTTTAACAAAAATTAAGCTTGAAAGGCACAAAGGCCTAAAATGGTTTGAATGAGTTAGTTATTTTTGGCTTTTTGAAAGATTAAGTCAAGTATAGTTAAATTCATTTACAAGTTTGATTTAAGAAAAGAAGTTTGAAAATGCAATGGTGTAAGGCCAAAGTTTCTACTTTTTTGTAAAAGTGGTCAAAGTTTACAATAAAATAGTTCACACAAAGAAGAATTTTTTAAAAAAATGGAGGGAGAGATTTTGAAATTAAAGAAATGGGGAGGAGATGAAGAGACTACCCTAGATACAAGGAATTTAAATGTTTAAAGTTGAAAAGATCTGACCAAATGAGAGCAATCCAATAGACAAGTATGTCAATAGAAACCTAGAATTCCCTTGGACTTTTTTAGAATCAGGCAACACACAAATGCACAATCATCAATCTTGAAGAGAAAAGGCATCAAATAAAGATGGCCTCATCCAAGCTTATCCACTTCAATGATCTTCTCAAAATAGCCCATGTTGCAGATGAAATCCACAAGTCACAGGTTCGACATAACAACTTAACAAGGATCAATGTTGCAGATGAATCTGGAGAGGTCTTGAATGATGTATCAGATGAATTCAAACTTGCAAGTTCTTGGTATCTCAACAAATTGGCATTGGCCAAGTACATTAGCAAATGAATGTTGCCTAAGTTCTAAGTCCAATTGGAGAGATCAAAACAACAGTCCACTCAAATGTCTTTTAGGGTTTTTGTTATTATTATGTGCATTAATGGTCAAAGACCAATCAAACAAACAAAGCAACATAGTATATCACACAATATAGTCCAAGTGGACAAAATGAAAATTGCATAAACATAAAACAATTAGATTGATATGTACAATGACAAATGATAATAAAAATAAATTGCATTAAAAGTAAAAACTTGAAAGTAAAAGTTAATGGTTAGTAAGTTAGTAGTTAGTTTTGTTTTGCTTTTCTTTTTGTGTTAAGACATTCTTTGGAGAACACTCAACCCACTTGCCACAAGCATGGATCCTTGAACCAAAACATCTTCCAAAGGAAGGAAAGAAGTCCAAGTTTCCACACAATACCATGGAAGGGGGAAAACTTACAATCTCACTAACTAGTGCCTAGACTCCATGGGGTAAAAGGGTTTGCCAAGGTCTGCACCTTGAGGGCAAGAAACAAAGCCAAAGTCTGAACTCTATGGGCTAAAAGAAGTCGCCAAGGTCTTCACCTTGAGGAAAAGGATAAAGCCAGAGTCTGAACTCCATGGGCTAAAGGAGGTTGCCAAGGTCTGCACCTTGAGGGCAAGCCACAAAGTAAGCCATAATCTGAATTGATATGCAAAGCATGACGCTATTGATTGAGAAATGGGTATGTGATAAATAAGGTAGCTCACGAAAAATTTGGATTCTCCTGCTTACGTATCCTTATAGTGCAATAAGAAAATAAGAGCTTTCGTAGTTCAGCCTACTAGGGTTGAAAGCAAGAATGATTAAGGAGGCAAGAATAGTGATTGCTTGGAATGATTAGAACATGAAGAAACTTGACAGTTGATTGATAAGAATCACACTAAAGTCTACTAATAAGGGAGAATGCTTTGAATATCTATGGTCTATGCCCGGTATGCAAAGTCACTCTTGACAAGGATAGGAGAAACTTCGTCTCATCATCCTTATTACTTAAGACTCATGGAGCATGATACTTCTCTTAACTGACAAACTTGTTGGAGGAGGATCTTCATTGTTTCTCCTTGTGTTGGTGTTATCTTGTGTGAAGAAACTTGGTGGTTTATTCGATTCGTATCGCACTAAAGTCTATAAATAAGGGTGAATGCTCTGAATAACTAGGGCCTACACCCCATACGCAGAGTCACTCTAGACAAGGATAAGAGAAACTACGTCTCATCATTCCTTATTACTTAAGGCTCGTTTCGTACATTTTGAATTGTATTTACCTAGTGTTGACACCTTTGTTGTGCTTGAGAAGCAGTCCACTTTGCTAGCTATGCTTGATTGATGTTGACTTGAAGTATTGATCCTGCATTTGAACCTTGAGGTCTTGGTTTTCAGGGATTCATCATATCCACTTTAGCTTGAGTGGGATGATCTTGCCATATCAAGTGATCAAGGGTCTTTTGATCACTTAAAAAAGGCTTGGGGCTTACAACACGATTACAAAGGATTTGGTTGACCAAAGTGTCCTTTGGTCAGCACTAATTGGTGGGATAGTAGTTGAATTGTATACAATAACACCCTATGGAATTAATCAACTAAGTAAGAATTAGACCAATCTGATCAAGGCCCTAAAACTAAGGGAACATGTATAAAAAATTGAGATTTTAAGCCCCAAGGGCAAAATAGTCATTATGCTAAAAATGTCAATAATTAGAAAAATAGTTTACTAAAACAATTTATAATCAAATCTAAATTAGGCCTAATTATCTAATTGTTTATCTAATCATGTAAAACCTCAAGTTTCCTAATTATTCTAACATATCCTACTTAACTAAATTCTAAAATCTAATTAATATTTATTTGTAAAAACTAATTAAATTAATTAAGACTCTAATTAGCCTAAAAACTTAATTAATCTTATCCTCTAATTTTCCTAATCACCCAAAATCCTTAAACTCTAATTAGCCTAAACCCCATAATTATCTTCTAATTAATATGGGATCAACCTATAAGGTGAAAGACGACCAGGTCTGTTACAGTGGAATCTAGGGTACAAATGCTAAAAGCCCACGGGCCTGCAGTTTTAAGGCCCAACGTACCAAGTCCAGGAAAACAAGCCAAGTCGTATTGGGGTGCGAGGCATGGAAACGGGGAAAATTTTACTTCGTACCCCTATGTTTAGCCTCATACCCCTATAAGTTTTTTTAAAATACCAATTTTACCCTTAACTGGTTTTAACCAATTTACCATTTCATTTTTACCATTCAGTTGAAACTTCCAAAAATTACACATTCCACCCTCGCACCGGAACTCCTGGAAAAAGACTTCCGGTATGTATTTTTTCCAAACCGGAAGACTTCACAATAGACATCCGGAACACACCAAGTAGTGAACCGGAAGACTTCAAGAAAGAGTTCCGGTTCTTTAATAAAAAAGACACGTTCCGGAACACTTACTGAAAGAGTTTCGGTCAACAAAGTGACACATACCGGAACTCTTTGAAGAAGTCTTCCGGTTTGTGTTTTATGTATTCCGGAACTCTTTTTTGAAGACTTCCGGTTTGCATTTTATTTTTAAATTTTATTTTTATTTTTTATTATGCAGGAATGGAAAATCTTCCCCCAAATATGTGTAGATAATTCTGATGCGTTTATAATGACTGAAAGATTTTGTACATGAGAAGAGGTGATCAGATGGATTAAAGAGGTTGGAATCGATAATAAAGTAACTATTATTATCAGTCGTTCAGATACTGAAACTGGGAAGAGAGGGAGAATTAACAAATTAATATTTGATTGTGATAAAGGTGGGAAACACAAGAGTACTGATAGTGGAACCCAAAGTGCGTCCAAGAAATATGGATGCCCATTTAAAATCAGGTCGACTCCGGCGAAAGATGGGTCTGGTTGAAAGATTGATGTAAAATATGGGTTACGTAATCATGGTTTACCTGATAGATTAGAGGGTCATTCCTTTATTGGTAGGTTGACCACAGATGAGAAGCAACATGTCACTGATTTGACAAAGAGACATGTATCACCTAGACACATTGCTTTCCTTACAAGACCGAGGTCCTGAGAATGTCACTCGGATTACGCAAGTATACAAGCATAAGAATGTGATACAAAAAGAGATAAGAGGTCCTAGAAGTGAGATACAACATTTGTTTAGGCTTATTGAGGATGCAGGCTATGTGTATTGGAGTAGAAAAAAGGATGACTCGGAAGTTGTGAGAGATATATTTTGGGCCCATCCTGATTCAGTTAAGTTGTTGAATATTTTTCCGATTGTGTTAGTTATGGATAACACCTACAAGACAAACAAATATAGGCAACCTTTGTTTGAAATTGTTGGCATGACATCAACCGAGTTGACTTTTGCTGTTGCATTTGCATATATGGAGTCTGAGCAGACAGAGAATTTTTCCTGGGTATTGGAGAAACTATTTGCTTTCTATTCTTATTGTGTTTCAGTTTACGAAATTTCATTTATTTCTGATGATCATTTTTGAAATAAAAGTATATATTTAAACAATCATATATTTTGAAAATTTACAAAAAAAAGACATGTATTTTCCTCGACTTATGAATACAAAAACGGAATGTTAATGGAAACCCCAAGGATGGTAAGATTCTGAAGAATGGAACTCAGTGACTTTCCTAGGCCAAATTTGCATGTATAACAGTCTCCCCAACATCAGTTTGCAAGAGTGATTTGATCCCTAACAAATCTCTACCAGCATCTTCGTCTTGTTGAGATTAGTCGAGTATTTTGTTGTATTGTGCTATTGGTTTCACACCCTTTGCGCTTATTTTGTCACCATAATCATACACATGTGCATATCATCATGATGCTTATTTGTGCATTTTTTATTTCTCGATGCTTCCCCACCACTCTCTGGAACTTTTCTCCCCACACAGTGTGTGCATCCTCTCTCCAATAGAGTGTCGACCTTAAGCAAAAAAAGTTTATCCTTTCTAATTCCCCACTGAGTCTGATCCTCGTGGAAGATTTTATTTCAGTTTTCCCCTCTAGTTCATTATCTGGACGAAATCAATCTCCAATTGAGTTCATGCCCTCCTTGGATTGAGTCTTCTTGGACCGCTTCTCTACAGTTCATTCCTGGTCTGATTTTTGGTCCCCCTTTTCTAATTGGTTACCTTTGTTAAGTTACCACTTGGTTGGTAGTTGGTAATCATTCCCTTTGGCTGATTACCTTTGTTAAGCTATCACTCGGCTGATAGTAGGTAATATTCATTTTCCCTCTGATTGGTTACCTTTGTTAAGTTACCACTTGGCTGGTAGTTGGTAATCATTCCCTTTGGCTTATTACCTTTGTTAAGCTATCACTCGGTTGATAATAGGTAATATTAATTTTCCCTTTGATTGGTTACCTTTGTTAAGTTACCACTTTGTTGGTAGTTGGTAATCATTCCCTTTCGCTTATTACCTTTGTTAAGCTATCACTCGGCTGGTAATAGGTAATATTCCTTTTACCTTTGATTGGTTACCTTTGTTAATCTATCACTTGGTTGGTAGTTGGTAATCATTATGTTTGAGCTTGTTACCTTTGTTAAGCTATCACTCGGCTGATTAATATTCTTCTCCTATTGGAGTCAGGTTTTTCCCCTTTTGATGTTTGTTTTTCCTCGGCAAAGTCTTGCCTTGATAAGTCTTCCCCGTTGGATCTTTAGTTCGTTTTCTAACCATGTATCGGTTATTTTAGACCTCTTCCTTTTTTTTTTCATGTGGAACTTTATCTGTCCCCAACTGGGTACCCCTTTTAGAGTCTGTCTTTCCCCTGTGAAATTTCGGTCTACTCTCGTCTCTAGCGGTTCTTTGTCTCTCGTGGCGCTTTATTCTCCATAGAGATTCTTGTTTTCATTCATATCATGTCATAAACATCTTGCGGTATCTTAGGGCCAAAAATTGGGTCTTTAATACTTAAGTCTCTCCAATCTTGTCGAGACGAAGATTTCAATCTTCATATCTCCAAATTGAAGAAACTTAAATAGGGGCATCTGTCATACCCTAATTTTTAACCCTAAGATCCCACATCTCATTTTCATCTTTGCATACAAGCAAGGTCACACCTTGGCCCTTCCCTTTATCCATCTTCGGATTTTCTTCTTGCAGGGATCACCAAGCACCTCTTTGTTTACCTTTTGTGTTGATTCATTGTTAATCTAACCACTAATCAAAATACCAAAAATATATCTTGTTTCCCTTAAAGATTATTTTTCAAGGTAGGGCTCCTCAAGTCAAAAGCATCAGAAAGTTTGATGGCTTACTTCTCAAGAAAAGTCAAAGGTTCATGTGTTTATTTCCATGCCTTCTTCAACAAGTGACTTCAATATTTGAGCAATCTAATCAAGATAGAATCAAGGACACCTTATTTTGAGTTCATATGATAACCCATGTACTTATAAGTGCAACAAAAGTCCAAATGCACAAGCTTGTTCCATGAGGTTTTACCTAAAAGTAAACATTTTGAAATCAAGGTTCCAAGGATGACAACTCCTTCATCTCTCAATATTTTTGAATGTCCCTTTTTGAATATGACTTTTCTCAACATCCTCTACAACTTATCTTTACATGACAAGATCCAATTATGCTTAGAAGATCATCAAACGTTTGGAGACATTATAGGTCATTTGTGGACTTAGTGAAATTTGACCTATTTTAAGTGACTTTTTGCCAACTTTCAAATATCATAACTTCTGCAATTTTCAACATATGAAGCTGATTATTTTTACATAATGCCATTGGTAATACACTCTACAAGTTTTCTTCAAGGACCAAGGTAAAATTATTCTTTAAAGGCCATGGAATTCATTCGGACATTATATGTCATTTTCTGCCATGAAGCACTCAAATTTTTCTAAGTTATGTGATCAGTATCTTATGCCAACTTCAACACACTATAACTTTGTGCTCAAAAATCCAAATGCAACCTTTCTTGGCTCATTGTAATCTTGACCATGTTGTTAACACATTGCAAAAAGAATGGGATAAAAAAGTCTCTTGAGTAGGATGCCCCATTGAGTTGCACATGGTGACTGGAAATTGAAGAAATCACCATTGCCCGAAATTTGATCATGACTAAACTCAATTCCAAGCAAAATTAGCAAGTGTTTTGGTCCTAAACATGATTAGTCAAGTCTCCGGAAGTCAATTGATACTTAAAACGCATCATTTGGATGAGTTTTGAGGAGTTTCAAGTCACACTTTTCACACATTTGGATCAAATTCGTTTTGCATGAATCCTGCATCATTCCACACGTATTTTGATCCAAACACATTCCCTATAAATAGAGGAACCTATTTCCTTCATTTGCAAGCTTCGGAGAGCCAAGAAACCCCTGTTGCGACTTGAAATTTTTCCAGAAAATTCAACTATAGTGTTTTAAGTTTCAGCTTGTTTCAATCTATTTTCTTGATTCTATTAGCTCCATCGACATCCTCTAAAACTTTTGCACAATTCCCAAGCTCCGATATCTTCTGAATTGCTCAAACCAGATCGAGTTTCATCAACTTCTGATCACCATCTGGACTCAAACAAGGTAGTTCTTACCCTCATTTGAACTCAAACAAGTTACCATAATATAGTCATTCACTCTCTGATGCCTTCCCCTAACTTATTTGGTGTTGATTGATCATGTCCATCATTTAATTTTATTTTTCATGGCTTGTTTGTTTCTGAAACTTCTTTGAAATTCCCTCTGCTCAGTTCACATAAATGAATTTGAGGTATAAGGTCGAATTCGGGATGAGAAGAGGATCACAATAGTGGTGGTCTCGTGTCTTAAAGTTACCAAACGATGAAACTCTGGTGCGAGCTCACTAGAGAAGATGATCGAAGTATTTCTCAGGTGGTCTGAGTTTGGGTCAGACACGTTGCCATTTTGAAATGTTTTGATTGGTTAAATTTAAATTAGATCATATGTTCTGATTGTAACACATTCCATCGTATTTCTCATCATTTGGAGTGTTGGATCTGCCACGTCAATTAATGAGGCATGATCCAATGCTCCTGGTTTTTTCTGATTTTAATTTTTTTTCTTTTATTATTTTAAATTTCTTTTTCTTTAAAAATTCGTAGTAATTTCATTTTGTATCCAAAAAAAACCCAAAATAATTTCTAAAATTCTCTTTTATTTTTCTTCATTTGATTTCTATTTTTCCAAATTTTATTTCATTCATTTTCTATTTTTGGTGAATTTTCTCTTTTCTCCTTTGTTTTAATTGGTTTAAAAATACTTTTCTTCCTTTTTAAATTCTGAAAATTTTATTATATGTTTCTTAATTTATTTCCAACCTTCCATAATTTTCTTGGCCATTTGTTTGGTGTTTTGAAGGGCTTTGTGGATTTTTCATTTTATTTCCATTTTAAAAATCATTTAAAAATACATTTAATGCATTTTTATTTCATTTAACTGCATTTTAAATTTTTTTTGACCTTGTGGACATCTGTTGGCTTTGGATCATGATGATTTTGACTTCAAGTTTCTTTAAACTCAATGGATCTTGGGTGTTAATGGGGCTTAAGACCTTGGAATTCATACTTATTGATTTTTGTATATATCTTTGGTCTTTATTCTTCTTTTTTTATCATCTCTGATGTGTTTTACTCTTTTTTTTCGACATAAAACATGCAATGACAGAGTATCATCACAATACCAAACTTGAACTATTACTTGTCTTCAAGTAACTTGCCTGCACTACAAATTCCAAATAGAAACACAAGTTGCAACAATAACAAGTAAACATCACCATATACAATTTGTTTTACTTGACCACCATTCTAGATTCCAACTGCAATCTAGAAAATTTAGAAAACATCCTCAATCTTTGACAAGTACTCAATTTTTTTCTTATCTTACCATGACTCACTCAAATGATAGGATAATCTCTCAATCAACATGCAAAACAGTTTATACTTAGTTTGATCATGTTCTAATAGAATTCGACAAAGAAATCAAAGCACACACACTTGAAGGGGTTTTCGGTTGTAACATGGCTTATATTTGGGTAGGACATTTTTGAGAAAGTAGGTTTAAACATTTGGAATTAGGTACCTAGTTCTCCTATTGTTGTCATACCAACTAATTTCCTGATTAATTGTACTAGAGATATCGTTATTGTGGTCCCTTATATTCATTTTGCATTATTTTTCTCTTTTTTTGAACAAGTTATTCTTACTTCTTATTTTCTAAAAAATTTAAATTTTTGATCATTTTTTCTCTAGTACCCCAACCCCAAACTTAAACCTTACTCACTTCCAATAGCAACCCCAAACTTATTCTTTTTCATACAAATTCAGAACTAAATATTTTTACCTAACTCCAAAGAGGGGGCGGAAAGATGTAATCTTTTAAGTCATATGGCTAATAAATAAGGTTAAGTCACCGAAAAAAGGTCTAAGCTCAAAGTGGTTAGTAAATGACTTTTCCTATTACTACAAGGTGGTTTTAAAAAGGCTCAGAGTTCATATCCAACAACTGCCTTTGTGTGTATAAATCAAACCATACAAATTGAATCAAAAATAGTTCAAACCTGATAAAGCAATAATGCATGGATACACTAAACGAAAGGAATAGTGAATAATGGAAATGATTTGGCTAAAACCTTACTAGTTGAGGTATTTGAAGGTTGAGTACAAGTCTACTGATTCCTTTTTCATCATTTGCTTTCAATTTGTAAGTCTCTTTCCTGATGATCAAGTTTCATTTAATGGTGCTTTTGGTTCATCTATTCAATGCTAAAGTTGTAACTTTTGTAAATTTGAAAGAAACAACAGTAGCAAACTCATTCATTAAAGACAACATAAATAATATTTGATAAATATGCGAGAGTGTCTAATTCCTCTTATTGAATCTAACTACCGACATAAATTAAATTACACAAAAACAAAAAACTTGTTAGAAAAGATGGGTTCCCTCCCATGAAGCGCTCTTTTTGTGTCATTAGCTTGACTGTTGGATTCAAGGTTTCGAAAGTATTAGGGAAACTTTTTCATTTGGAAATTCCACTCCATAATAATGATTTAACCTTTATCCATTTACTTTAAATCTCCTCATATCACCTGGATCTTAAATTTTAATATCACCGCTTTGGAAACCTTATGTGACTACAAACGACCCTGACCATTTTGATTTCAGTTTTCTTGGAAAAAGTCACTCTTGAATTAAGCAGTAAGACTTGTTATCCTACTTGAAAATTTTGTCTCACCAACTTATGATCATGATATCTTTTCGTTATTTTCTTGTAAATTAACGCATTCTCATAAGCAGATAATTGCATCTCCTCCAATTCATCTAATTTCAGTAATCTCTTCCTCCCAACCAACTTTTCGTCAACGTTTAGGAATTTTACCGCTCAATAAGCTTTATTCTCCAGTTCTATAGAGAGATGACACGCCTTAACATAAACTAGTTGATACGGAGAGAAACCTAAATGTGTCTTGAAGGCTTCTCTATTAGCCCAAAGAGCGTCATCCAATTTTTTCGACCAATCTTTTTGCGATGCTGCAACTGTTTTCCCCATAATTTGTTTTAGTTGTCGATTCGATACTTCGACTTGACCACAGGTGTGAGGGTCGTATAGAGTTGACACTTTATGTAACATTATATTTTTCTATCAATCTTTCCAAGTATTTGCTTCAAATATATGTCAATTCATCACTGATTAACACTCATGGTACACCGAACCAGGCACAATTATTATTATTTAAAAAGTCAGTTTTAGTGCGGGCGTCATTAGCACTGCAAGCAATTGTGTCAACCCACTTAGTAACATAATCCACACATAAAATAATTTAAAGATGCAAATTTGATTGGGGAAATGGACCCATGAAATCAATTCCCCAACAATCAAACGATTCAACCTTAAGCATAATATTCAAAGTCATCTCATCTTCTTTTGAGATGTTACTAGTTTTGTTGTACTCGAGGCATGTAGATACATATAACTTACAATCGTCAAATTGATTTGGCCACCAAAACTCATTCTGTATTATTTTGGCTGCAATTCTTTTTCCACTATAGTGTCCTCCATATGCCGAGATATGGCAATGCCAAATAATGATGCCTGCTTCTTTACCTGCAACACACCTGCGATGTAAACCATTGGGACTTCTTTTAAATAAGTATAAATCGTCCCACAAATAAAAGTTTACTTCTTTATAGAATTGTTTCCTTTGCTGCCAAGTGTATTCTTCTGATACAACCTTTGTAGCCTTATAATATGTCGTATCTGCAAACCACGATCCTTCACTGATTGCCATTAGCTGCTCGTCAGGAAATGTTTCTATAATTTTTTATTTTTTATTTCTGGTCACTTCAACATTATCTAACCTGGAGAGGTGATCTGCAACAACATTTTCTACCCCTTTCTTATCTTTAATTTCCAAATCAATTTTTTGCAGCAAGAGCACCCATCTTAGCAATCTTGGATTTGAGTCACTTTATTGAATAGATACTTCAAAGCTGCATGATCTCTATAAATAATAACCTTTGAACCTATTAAATATGGGTGAAATGTTTCTAAAGCAAATACTACTTCTAACAATTCTTTTTTAGTAGTAGTAGTGTAGTTAACCTGATTTTCATTTAAAACTTTACTCGCATAGTAAATTACATGGAAATATTTTGCATGTCGTTGACCAAGCACAACGCCAACAACATAATCACTTGCATCACACATAATTTCAAATGGTAATTTCCAATTGGGTGACACAATTACTAGGGAGGTTATCAATTTATTTTTTATGATAGAAAAAGAGTGTAGACAATCTTTATCGAGTTTAAATTCAATTTCTTAGATCAACAGGTTACATGGAGGTTTTGCAATTTTTGAAAAATCTTTACTGAATCGCCTATAAAAACCTGCATGACCTAGAAAACTTTTGACTCCTTTAACATTTACGGGAGGGGAAAGTTTTTCTATCACCTCAATTTTGGCTTAATCAACTTCTATTCCTTTAGCAGAGATTTTGTGGCAGAGAACAATGCCTTCAGTCACCATAAAATGATATTTTCCCAATTCAAAACTAGGGTTGTCTCGGTGCATCTTTTTAGAACATTATTTAATTGAACAATACAATATTCAAATGAAGTGCCGAATACAGAAAAGTCATCCATAAATACCTCTATTGAATTTTCAATCATATAGGAGAAAATAGAAAGCATGCACCTTTGGAACATTGCTAGAGCCTTACATAATATGAAAGGCATCCTTCGATAAGAAAATACTCTAAATGGGAATGTGAATGTTGTATTCTCCTGATCAGCTGGATCTACGACAATTTGATTGTACCCAGAGTATTGATCTAGAAAACAGTAATAAGCTTGTCCTGCTAGTATTTCAAGAATTTGATCCCCGAATGGCAAGGGAAAATGATCCTTACGTGTAGCGAGGTTTAACTTGTGATTATCAATACACATTCTCTATTCTGTAACAGTACGGGTTGGGATTAGTTATTTTTTTTTGCATTATGTATAACGGTGGTAGCTCCTTCTTTTGGAACCACATGGATTGTGCTTACCAAAGCACTATCAGAAGTTTAGCTACACATAATTATACAAATAAATACCAATAAATAATATGAATATTTCATATGAAAATCCTTAAAGAACTGGCCTCTAATAGCTTCAAACGCTCTCAAAGTCGTCCTCTTGATGCTCTTTACCGTCACTTTTAGTCAAAATTGCAGAACCCTTGAAAAGATGCCAAAAACCCCTTTAAGGAGTAAGAACGGGTCAGAAAAAGGCCCAAAAAGGTACCATCGCGCGCGTTATAAGATGCATCATGTGTGTGATGCAACTTTTACACTCATATCACACATGATGGCGTGCTATGTTGCGCGTGATTATCCTGGTAACTGTGTCATTTTTGCTCCTTTTTCCATCAGATTTTCGTTAAGTATTTATTTCTTCATACTTATTGATTTTTGCATATTTATTTGGCCTTTATTCTTCTTCTTTTCTTATCTTTGACCTGTTTTTCTTAGTTTCTTCGACATTAAACATGCAATGATAGAGTGTCATCATCACCTCACAATGCAAATATGCATACAATATGATCAACACCTTAACTTTAATGCATGCGGTACCAATCCTGGACATCAAAGTTATGTTACTTGTTACGTCCATTCAACAATTGTTTCCTTTCGATCCATATTCCCCTTCGAAACTCGACTTCTCACTAGTCCTCTCTTTTGAATAAGAGACTTGTCACTAGACCGAGGTCGGTACATCTATCACCGACACACATGACACATTATATGCAACAACAACATATAAGTGCAATAATCACCATAGGTTTCTATACAAACCATAAATCATTTCCCAATAAGTCCACCACAATAGTTTTTATCTAATTAACTACACTTCTCAACATATACATATAATTATATCTCGATAATATATATGTAATCACAACTTAACATATATATGCAACACTCACCAACAGGGAAAATATTAATGTATGTGCTCAACAACACTCATCAACAAAGTAAACATATTTTACTTATGTAAGCTCATCAATAGCGTAAGAATAATATCCTATAACCCTTACACTAAAAAAGGTCAACTCATAACCCTTCAAATAACTCTTTACAACACATCATTATCTATATTTGACTATAGTACTATCTTATGCCTTTAGCAAGGGTTACCTTAACCATCATTTCAGACTCCAAAGTCACAACATTTATGCTATTTGGCAATGTTCTCTCTATAACTCTAAGTAATAAACATATCCAACTCTAAACTTGTCAAGAGGACTCCAAACTCATTCCTAAACATTTCAGGCTCAACTCTAAAAGTATCAAACTCAACTCTCTTAATCTAAATCAACTCTAAAACATAATGTCTGACTTCAAAATAACAAAAAACATTATAGACTTATCATTAAATTATAAAATTCTCGAGTTCAAAAGATCAATAACCCTCTTTCTAATGCAAGTAATCGCACCTCAAACGAACTTATGAAACTTAAGTAACGCATGAAGCAAGATAACCAACACATAACTGAAATTTGACTATGCCTCTGGTATAAAAACCATAGACCTGCTACTGTTGTAGTGCTCCTAGACCCAATTTCCCCATTTCAAAAGAAACTTATTACATTAACTTTGTAACGCAACTGAAGACACCTCAAACGGACTTACGAAACTCAAGTTACACATGAAACAAGACGGTCAATCCCCTTTTATGTCTACCAGTGATTTTTTGTGTTTTTCTCTCTATTGAAAAGATTCAAAACTTGCCTATTTCACCTATTTGACTTCCCACCTCTCCAAAAACATATCGATAAACATATCCATTGAAAATTAAATATTCTAACTCTCACCCTACTAAACAGATCTATAACTCGCAAGCAACCACCATAACAAACAGGATATAACTATTCCAATTTTATATTTTTGCCTTAAGTCACCACAGTTCACCAATCAACACCAATGTATCAATATGGTAAATCAATTTATAAATTATACAATTTCATATGTTCTCTCCTTATTATGTAACTATTGTTCATTCAATCAATCCTGGGTTATCAAAATCAGAGTACATATCAACTAAAAATTCACATCATATTTGAGAGTAAAAACATTATCGATCGATCTCCTCAAACATTTTGCCTAAACCTTTTTGGCCATAAATATCAAGTACAGAGGAAGAACAGACAGAAGGCCGGAGGGTAAGGAACCCTCATTATCCCTCTGTTTAGCCATCCACATATGACTAATTCTCCATTACCTCGAATTTGCAGATCGATGAAGCTTTTAGCTTTTGGGATTCTGTCTATATTCCTTCCAAATGATCGCTCTAGGTTCTCCGTCTCTTGCCTTTTTTCTAAAATTTTCACGATCTCTCTAAAGTTCCCCCTTAATTTACCTATTTATTTACCCTAACTTAACTCAAATATCCCCTCACCCCTCAACCCCCATTACACCCATACTCTCTCTATTTTTTCTTTCTAAAACTCTATTTTCTATCATTTTATTTTAATTCAAATATTACTCTACTTTAATTAAAATAAAACAAATCTCTCATTTTTCTAATAAACTCAACCATCCCAACAAAATATTTAAATAAAATTAATTAATTAAAACACTCAAATAATTATTTAAAATACCCCAACTCCCAAATAAAATAATTAAAAATAATAGTAGAATAATATTAACACTATTTAAAATTAAATCGGGGTGTTATAGGGTGTCTAGGACTTTTTTATAGAAAGGTAATTCAAACTCTGGTATGCATCTCGCTGTCTGGAATAAAATCACTAAGCCTAAAAAAATGGGTGATCTTAGGATCCGGAAAGTAAGAGAGTAAGTTGGTTAGAGGTCTCCACCAGGATTGTAATTCCCTATGGGTTCAAATTTTGAAGCATAAGTACATTAGTGAAGAAACGTTCCTTAAGATGAAAAAGAAACCTGGATTAGTTACTTGGAATGCAATTATGAAAGTTATCTATGCTCTTAAAGATGACTTTGAATTTAGATTAGGGGGTGTAAACTCCTCTATTTGGTTTTCCATTTGGTTTGGGTAGGGAAATTAGCGAAGCAGATTCTCTATGTGGATATCCATAATTTGGAAATGCGAGTGAAAGATGTTTACTTGAATGAGAATTGGAACTTCAATTCATTATATACTAATATTCCTCAGGGTGTTTGTGACCGACTGAAAGCACATCCCATTTTGTTTGAATCTATGATGCTTGATTGTTTAACTTGGAAAGGAAATTTAGATGGTATCTACTACTTATGATGGTTATAATTGGCTAAACATACTTGAATTTGTTTTGAATATAATGGAAAATAACTCTTGGAAGTGAGTGTTGCATATTCCTCCTCTTGAGAAGGTGAAACTCTTCCTTTGGATAACTTTATATAAGTCCCTCCTTGTGAGATCAAACTTGTGTCATCATAATATACTCTTGACGAATCTTTATCCAAGATATAACTAGGACGTTGAGACAACTTTACACTATATGAGAGACTATGAATTTGCTACTCGCTTATGGAAATCTATTGGCTTCTTGGACCCAATATTCTTCCAAAGTGATGAGGACATGGAGGACCAGGACTTAAATGAAGTCATCTAAAGCTTTTGAGGTTCTATGACAAGGGCACATGCTAGGAGATTCAATGGTGCTCTAATACAATTTATGGACAAACCAATGGGAGCAAGGGACCAATTAAAAGGAAATGGGCTAAGACTTGTCATTTTGGTCCATGCTAATGAAAAGGGCATGTCATGTGGGCTTGTTGACGAATTTTGATGTTTTTAATCAATTATGTTGTAATAAAATGTGTTAGGGCCCAACTTGTCAAATTTTGGCAAAAAATACGTGTTTTTTTATGTTTTTAACTTTTTAAGAAATTTTGTGACATTTATGTTTTTAAGTAAATAATGGGCTGAAGAAATGAACAGGTAAAATTTTGAAGGAGGAAGACAAAGAAAGATGGGATGCATTAATCAAAGTGGCTATAAATTTCTATTTTTCATCTAGGCATTGAATATCCACTTTCTCCACCACCTCTAATGTGTGACTTTTCATTCCCAAGCCATTATTATTAAGTTAGTGGACTGAAGTTGTAGAATTTCTTGAGTTATTACTGTAAGTTACCCTTTACCTATAAATAGGGATCTAACCATCAATGACAAATCAAGTAGAATTTTGTTAAACAAATACTTTGTGTGATTTTGAGAGCTTTTCTCTTTTGGTTCTGGATTGGACCAAAAACTTAATCTTATCAAGAAACCAATTTTCTCGTGGTGATCTTAACTTAGGCTTATCATCCTTTCTAAATCATAGAAAGAGTGTGACGTCTTATTTCTATCTTTTTCCATCTATTTCTTTCTCAAGTTACGTTGTTTCAATTATGTCCCAACTCTAATACTAAATATAATTTTGTGATCTCACCCATTTTATCACATTAAAATCACAAGCTTCTTAAATTAATTCAATTATGAGAAAAGTGGCTGAAAAAAATTTGGTTTGCCATCAAGTGGTATCAAGAGCACAATTTGTTTAAGACCATTTCTTTTTCGAAATTTCAATTTCCATTCGTATTATCTTCTATTGAATTATATATATATATATATATATATATATATATATATATATATATATATATATATATATATATATATATATATATATATATATATATATATATATATATATATATATATATATATATATATATATATATATATATATATATACAAAACATAAAGTAAAATAAAAATTATGGTTGTGTTTAAGCTTGTGATTATCCATATTCCTTTGTCTTGATTTTTCTTCTTTATTTTCCTTGTTTTATTTCCAGTTTCCTTTCATTTATAGATTTTTGAGTATTTACCTTTTGAATTTTTTTTCTTGTGCGATTGAATTTGATTTCTTTAAAGAACTAAAAAGAGCAATTGAGTGGAAAAATGAAAGATTGTTCATTTACAAAAAATCAAATTTGAGTGTAAACACATAAGGATTATTATTGATATTATTTTGTGTTTAACCATGTCAAATTCAGGTAGTGATGGTAGCCCTCGTCGAATAGAATATAATAAACTATTGTTTGAAGCTCTCATAACTAAAATGAAAGAGATTATGATAGAACAAATAAAGGCAATTCATGCGAGGATTGATCAATTATAAAACATACAAAATAACACTCATGCCGAGAAAAGATTAAGGAGAAAGAGAGTGGGAAGTGTAACACCCCGATAAAAATAAGATAATTATTTAATTTAAGTTAATATTATATTTATTAATTTAATTAAATAATCGGAATTATTGGATTATTATTATTATTATTGGAATAATAATTATTGGAAAATATATAAGTTGGAAATAAGAAAAAGAGTTCCATTTGGTAAAGAAAGGGTTTTTACGTGAAAAACAGAGAAGCGGCTGAAAGGGAGAAAGGGCAAAGAGGCAGAGCAAGAGGAAGAAGGTTGGAGAAGAGAAGAGCTTGAGGCTTGAAGATTTCCGGATTAACTCAGGTAAGGGGGGTTTATCGTCGTTTAATGGGTATTATGGGTTAACATGTAATGGGTAGTGATAAGCCATTGATTTGACCCTAATTGGGATGTTGAATGCTGAAAAACTGTGATGGATAAGTTGTGTTAAAACTGAAATTGAATCTGTAATTAGATGGGTAGTGATTTTCCGAACGTATAACTTCTTACGGAATTGGAATCAGAGGTCCGGAAGTCCTCCAACGGCGGAAAATGCGGAGAATTCTGCATTCTGCTTCGTGTTAGCGCAGGAACAGCTTTCTGTCTTGCGTTAACCGGTTAACCCAGGGTGTTAACCGGTTAACACTGTTGTGATTTATGAAAATTGCTGTTTTGTCTGCGTTAACCGGTTAACACTGTTGTGAATTGCCAGGGAGCGTGTTCTGTGTTGCGTTAACCGGTTAACCCAGGGCGTTAACCGGTTAACACTGTTGAAAAGTGGAAAAATTAATATTTAAAATGTTGTGTACATGTTTAATGGTTGGCCTATATCCGTGTATGATATAGTAGGGATCATTTCCCGTTGTTTTGAGAAGGATAGGTATTAGTAGAGTGTGCTAATACTGTGATTGAATTATTTGGCATGACATGATATGATTATGCGATAAATATGCTGATGATGTGTGGAAATATGCATAATGTTGTGAATGTATATATTATGTATGTAATTGTGAATGGACTGTTTATGGCTTAGAGTGTGAGCATATGTCCATTGTGGATTATTGTTGATGATTTTGCATTGCTAGGTGATTTAGCATGCATATTGTGGCCTTTATGGTGGTAGCTAATTCCCATGGTGAGGAATTAGTGAGTTAGTCATTTTGGACTGTTGTTGATGTTTGCATGCTAGGTGATTAGCGTGCATAGCATAGCCCTTGGGGTGGTAGCTAATTCCCATGGTGAGGAATTAGTGAGTGAGTCACTAGGTCTCAAATGAGTGGGACTAGTGGGCTTGGTAGCCGTATCTGGATTTGATCGGTGAGGTTGAACTATATGTTCACGAATAGTCGGTACCGCATGCATGGAGTCTCATTGCATAATATGTGTATGGCGTATAATATGAATGGATGTATTCCAATATTATATGTGTGTTTGTGTTGACATTGAGTATGAGTATGAGTTGTATTGGTATTGAGTATGATATTTGAATTGATGTGCCGTTACTGAATGTGTGATGTGATTAGGGTGATTAATGTGTTAAATTACTTAACATGACATGATATTTTATAATGCTTATTATATCGATTGAGGAACTCACCCTTACAACTATTTTTCAGGTAACGAGCAGTGATTGAGTAGGAGCTAGTGCTTGGAGTCTAGTGTAGTTCCTTAGTGGGTCATGCTCTGATAGATGTAACATCGGGACGGGATGTTTTACCTTGTTGGATAATTTTACATGGAATGTGTTACATGTTTTGAATGATCGATTTGATCTCTATCCGCTGCGTATTGTGCAATACTTTATGTTTTGAGTTAAATAATGAGCATGACTAAATATTATGGTGAATGGTGTGAAGTGATTGTGTGACACCCTTAATTGCATATTTACTCTGATTGATATATATATATATATATATTGTTATTTTAATTAAATATTTGGGGTTTTTTAGAAGGGTGTTACATTAGTGGTATCAGAGCATAGTCGGTCGAGTCGAGTCGTAATTATTCTGTTTCCCCTGTACGGGATAGGTGTTGTGTAACCCTATCAGTACTTATTGTTTTAGCTTGTTGGGTTTTCAGAATAGAGATGGCTGGAAGAGGTAGAGATGATGTTGCGATTGCTGAGGCTCTGGGTATGCTAGCTGGAGTACTTGGAGGAAATCCGAATGTTGTGGGAATGGGAACTGCTCGTCAACTAAGTGAGTTCCAGAAGAACAATCCTCCAATGTTCAAGGGAGCATACGATCCAGATGGTGCTCAGAAGTGGTTGAAGGAGATTGAGAGGATCTTCCGAGTGACTGAGTGTGCCGATAACCAGAAGGTCAGGTTCGGTACGCATATGCTGTCAGAGGAAGCAGATGATTGGTGGGTTGCTACCCGCACTGAGTTGGAAGCTGATGGGAATGCTGAGATCACTTGGGCGGTGTTCAGAGAGAGATTCCTAAGGAAGTACTTTCCAGAGGATGTCAGAGGAAAGAAAGAGATAGAGTTCTTGGAATTGAAGCAGGGCAACCAGTCTGTTACTGAGTATGCTGCTAAGTTCACAGAGCTGTCGAAGTATTACACTCCTTATGATGAGGCTACTGGGGAATTTTCAAAATGTGTGAAGTTTGAGAACGGGTTACGTCCCGAGATCAAGCAGGCTATTGGGTATCAGCGGATTAGAGTGTTTTCTGATTTGGTTGACTGTTGCAGAATTTTTGAACAAGATACCACGGCCAGAGCGGAGAGCTATCAGCAGAGGGTTGATAGGAAAGGCAAGAATCAGAATGATCGTGGGAAACCGTATGCAGCTGGCAAAGGTTTCCAGAGGCAGAGTGGAATGAAGAGGCCTAGTGGGGGAGACTCCAGTGCTCCTGCTAAGTGTTACAGGTGTGGTCAGGCTGGACATCGTATCCATGAGTGTACCAGTGCTGAGAAGAAGTGTTTCAAGTGTGGCAAAGGTGGTCACTTGGCTGCAGAGTGCCGGTTGAAGACTATGACTTGTTTCAACTGTGGAGAGGTGGGTCATATCAGTCCACAGTGTCCTAAGCTGAAGAAAGAGAATCAGTCGGGAGGCAAGGTTTTTGCTTTATCGGGTTCTGAGACTTTTGCAGATGATCGTTTGATCCGAGGTACGTGTTATATTAATGGCTTTCCTCTTGTAGCTATTATTGACACAGGTGCGACTCATTCCTTTATATCTTTGGATTGTGCTGTGAAACTTAAGTTAGAGATATCTGAGATGCATGGAAGTATGGTGATTGATACTCCTGCGAAGGGTTCAGTGACTACTACTTCAGTTTGTTTGAATTGTCCTTTGAGTATTTTTGGTAGAGACTTTGGGATGGACCTTGTGTGTCTTCCACTAGTGCAGATTGATGTTATCCTGGGTATGAACTGGTTGGTGTTTAACCGAGTTTATATCAACTGTTTTGATAAGACTGTGATCTTTCCTGAGAGTGAGGAAGGAAAAAGTTTGTTTCTATCAGCAAAGCAAGTGAATGAGGCAGTAGCAGATGGGGCAGAGTTGTTTATGCTGTTAGCGACCTTGGAGGCTAAAGATAAACTGGTGATTGGCGATCTAGCCGTGGTGTGTGATTTTCCTGATGTGTTTCCGGAAGAAGTGAATGAATTGCCGCCAGAGCGTGAGGTTGAGTTCTCGATTGATTTGGTACCTGGTACTAGGCCGATATCAATGGCTCCGTACCGTATGTCTGCTGTTGAGTTAACTGAATTGAAGAGTCAGCTGGAAGATCTGTTGGATAAGAAGTTTATTCATCCGAGTGTGTCACCGTGGGGTGCACCAGTGTTATTGGTTAAGAAGAAAGAAGGTACTATGAGGTTGTGTGTGGACTACAGGCAACTGAATAAAGTGACGATCAAGAATCGGTATCCTTTGCCGAGGATTGATGATTTGATGGATCAGTTGGTTGGTGCGAGTGTGTTCAGCAAAATAGATTTGAGATCTGGGTATCATCAGATACGTGTGAAAACTGAGGATATTCAGAAGACTGCTTTCAGAACAAGGTATGGACATTACGAGTATTCCGTAATGCCTTTTGGTGTGACTAATGCGCCTGGAGTATTCATGGAGTATATGAATAGGATTTTCCATCCGTACCTAGACAAGTTTGTTGTGGTGTTTATTGACGATATTTTGGTGTATTCGAAATCTGAAGAAGAGCATGCTGAGCATTTGAGAGTGGTTTTAGGAGTTCTACGAGAAAAGAAGTTATTTGCTAAACTCTCTAAGTGTGAATTTTGGTTAGAAGAAGTTAGTTTTCTTGGTCATGTGATTTCAAGAGGTGGTGTTGCTGTTGATCCTTCTAAGATAGAAGCGGTATTTAAGTGGGAAGCTCCGAAGTCTGTAGCTGAGATTCGAAGTTTCCTTGGTTTGGCTGGTTATTATAGGAAGTTCATTGAGGGATTTTCTAAGTTGGCGTTACCATTGACGATGTTGACTAGAAAGGGGCAAGCATTTGTTTGGGACTCAAAGTGTGAAGAAGGTTTCCAAGAGTTAAAGAGAAGGTTGACTACTGCTCCTATTCTGATATTACCGAGTCCATCGGAACCATTTGAGGTTTACTGTGATGCTTCATTGTTGGGTTTGGGTGGTGTTTTGATGCATAATAAGCAAGTTGTAGCTTATGCTTCGAGACAACTGAAGGTTCATGGAGGAACTATCCGACGCACGATTTAGAGTTGGCAGCTGTGGTGTTTGTTCAGAAGTTATGGAGGCATTACTTGTACGGGTCAAGATTTGAGGTTTTCAGTGACCATAAAAGTTTAAAGTATTTGTTTGATCAGAAAGAGCTGAATATGAGACAGAGGAGATGGTTAGAGTTTCTGAAGGATTATGACTTTGGTTTGAATTACCATCCGGGTAAAGCAAACGTAGTGGCTGATGCATTGAGTCGGAAATCATTGCATATGTCTATGTTAATGGTTAAGGAATTGGATTTAATTGAGCAGTTTAGAGACTTGAGTTTGGTGTGTGAGAGTACTCACAATAGTGTTAAATTGGGAATGTTGAAGTTAACAAGTGGTATTCTGGATGAGATTAGAGAGGGTCAGAAATCCGATGTGCTTTTGGTTGAAAAGTTGACTCTAGTGAATCAAGGTCAAGGTGGGGAATTCAGAGTTGATGAGAATGGTGTTTTGAGATTTGGTAATCGGGTGTGTATTCCGGATGTTACCGAACTTAAGAAGAGTATTCTTGAGGAAGGACATCGTAGTGGCTTGAGTATTCATCCTGGAGCTACAAAGATGTATCATGATTTGAAAAAGTTATTTTGGTGGCCGGGAATGAAAAGAGAAATTGCGAGTTTTGTTTATTCTTGTTTGACTTGTCAGAAGTCAAAGATTGAGCATCAGAAGCCGTCTGGGCTAATGCAACCGTTGGCTATTCCAGAGTGGAAGTGGGATAGTATCAGTATGGATTTTGTTTTTGGGTTACCGAGGACAAGTAAGAATTTTGAAGCTATTTGGGTGATTGTTGATAGATTGACGAAATCGGCTCATTTCATTCCGATCAGAATGGATTATCCGCTAGAGAGACTAGCCGAGTTGTATATTGAGAAGATTGTAAGTTTGCATGGTAATCCATCGAGTATTGTTTCGGACAGAGATCCTAGATTTACATCGAAGTTCTGGGAAGGTTTGCAGAGGGCTTTGGGAACTAAGCTGAGATTGAGTTCTGCATATCATCCGCAGACTGATGGTCAGACTGAGAGGACGATTCAGTCACTAGAGGATCTTTTGAGGGCTTGTGTTTTGGAAAAGGGAGGTGCTTGGGATTGTTATTTACCTTTGATTGAGTTTACCTACAATAATAGTTTTCATTCGAGCATTGGTATGGCACCGTTTGAAGCTTTGTATGGTAGGAGATGTCGGACACCTTTATGTTGGTATGAGTCCGGTGAGAGCGCCGTGGTTGGACCGGAGATTTGTTCAACAAACTACGGAAAAGATTAAGATGATTCAGGAGAAGATGAGGATTGCTCAGAGTCGTCAGAAGAGTTATCACGACAAGAGGAGGAAGTCACTTGAGTTTCAAGAGGGAGATCATGTGTTTCTTCGTGTTACTCCGATAACTGGGGTTGGTCGAGCTTTGAAGTCGAAGAAGTTGACACCTCGATTTATTGGTCCTTATCAGATTTTGGAGAGGATAGGGGAAGTAGCCTATCGTATCGCTTTACCGCCGTCACTTGCGAATTTGCATGAGGTTTTTCATGTGTCTCAGTTGAGGAGGTACATTCCTGATCCGTCGCATGTGGTCCAAGTAGATGATGCCCAGGTGAGAGATAACCTGACTGTTGAAACATCACCTATGAGGATAGAGGATCGAGAGTTGAAGCAGTTGCGGGGTAAAGAGATTGCCTTGGTGAAGGTAGCTTGGGGAGGACCAGCAGGTGGCAATGTGACTTGGGAACTTGAGAGTCAGATGAAGGAGTCCTATCCTGAGTTATTCGTTTGAGGTATGTTTTCGAGGACGAAAACTCTTTTAGTGGGGGAGAGTTGTAACACCCCGATAAAAATAAGATAATTATTTAATTTAAGTTAATATTATATTTATTAATTTAATTAAATAATTGGAATTATTGGATTATTATTATTATTATTGGAATAATAATTATTGGAAAATATATAAGTTGGAAATAAGAAAAAGAGTTCCATTTGGTAAAGAAAGGGTTTTTACGTGAAAAGCAGAGAAGCGGCTGAAAGGGAGAAAGGGCAAAGAGGCAGAGCAAGAGGAAGAAGGTTGGAGAAGAGAAGAGCTTGAGGCTTGAAGATTGTCGGATTAACTCAGGTAAGGGGGGTTTATCGTCGTTTAATGGGTATTATGGGTTAACATGTAATGGGTAGTGATAAGCCATTGATTTGACCCTAATTGGGATGTTGAATGCTGAAAAATTGTGATGGATAAGTTGTGTTAAAACTGAAATTGAATCTGTAATTAGATGGGTAGTGATTTTCCGAACGTATAGGTTCTTACGGAATTGGAATCAGAGGTCCGGAAGTCCTCCAACGGCGGAAAATGCGGAGAATTCTGCATTCTGCTTCGTGTTAGCGCAGGAACAGCTTTCTGTCTTGCGTTAACCGGTTAACCCAGGGTGTTAACCGGTTAACACTGTTGTGATTTATGAAAATTGTTGTTTTGTCTGCGTTAACCGGTTAACCCAGGGCGTTAACCGGTTAACACTGTTGTGAATTGCCAGGGAGCGTGTTCTGTGTTGCGTTAACCGGTTAACCCAGGGCGTTAACCGGTTAACACTGTTGAAAAGTGGAAAAATTAATATTTAAAATGTTGTGTACATGTTTGATGGTTGGCCTATATCGGTGTATGATATAGTAGGGATCATTTCCTGTTGTTTTGAGAAGGATAGGTATTAGTAGAGTGTGCTAATACTGTGATTGAATTATTTGGCATGACATGATATGATTATGCGATAAATATGCTGATGATGTGTGGAAATATGCATAATGTTATGAATGTATATATTATGTATGTAATTGTGAATGGACTGTTTATGGCTTAGAGTGTGAGCATATGTCCATTGTGGATTATTGTTGATGATTTTGCATTGCTAGGTGATTTAGCATGCATATTGTGGCCTTTATGGTGGTAGCTAATTCCCATGGTGAGGAATTAGTGAGTTAGTCATTTTGGACTGTTGTTGATGTTTGCATGCTAGGTAATTAGCGTGCATAGCATAGCCCTTGGGGTGGTAGATAATTCCCATGGTGAGGAATTAGTGAGTGAGTCACTAGGTCTCAAATGAGTGGGACTAGTGGGCTTGGTAGCCGTATCTGGATTTGATCGGTGAGGTTGAACTATATGTTCACGAATAGTCGGTACCGCATGCATGGAGTCTCATTGCATAATATGTGTATGGCGTATAATATGAATGGATGTATTCCAATATTATACGTGTGTTTGTGTTGACATTGAGTATGAGTATGAGTTGTATTGGTATTGAGTATGATATTTGAATTGATGTGCCGTTACTGAATGTGTGATGTGATTAGGGTGATTAATGTGTTAAATTACTTAACATGACATGATATTTTATAATGCTTATTATATCGATTGAGGAACTCACCCTTACAACTATTTTTCAGGTAACGAGCAGTGATTGAGTAGGAGCTAGTGCTTGGAGTCTAGTGTAGTTCCTTAGTGGGTCATGCTCTGATAGATGTAACATCGGGACGGGATGTTTTACCTTGTTGGATAATTTTACATGGAATGTGTTACATGTTTTGAATGATCGATTTGATCTCTATCCGCTGCGTATTGTGCAATACTTTATGTTTTGAGTTAAATAATGAGCATGACTAAATATTATGGTGAATGGTGTGAAGTGATTGTGTGACACCCTTAATTGCATATTTACTCTGATTGATATATATATATATATATATATATATATATATATATATATATATATATATATATATATATTGTTATTTTAATTAAATATTTGGTGTTTTTTAGAAGGGTGTTACAGGAAGGCCTAGAGAGGAAAGATTGAGTGGTAAAGGTACAATCTTTCAAGATGCTTATTTAGAATGGGAAACAAAAATTAAACAAATTTTTGCTTGTAACAATTATACCAATATTCAAAAAGTACAGGTTGATGCCCTTGAATTTACAGAATATGCCTTGGTGTGGTGGGATCAAACTGTCAAAGAAAGGAGAAGATATGAAGAACAAGCCATGAACACTTGGGAGAATATGAAAAGAATTATGATAAATAATAGTGGCTCACTCAAGGTTCTAAAAGTGTTGATGAATATTACGAAAAGATGAAGGTTGCAAAGATAAGAGCAAAAGTGGAGGAAGATAATGAAGCAACAATGGCTAGATTTCTTCATGGCCTAAATTGTGACATAAGTGACATAATAGAGCTGCATCACTATGTGGAAGTAGACGATTTGGTGCATCTAGCTATCAAGGTAGAAGAATAACTCAAGATAAAAGGTATAGGAAGGAGAGGTACTACCACTTTCAATTCTCAAAGTTGGAAGGACAAAATAAATAAGGAAGGTGTTTCATTATCTAAGGAAGCAAAAGTTGAAAATAAAGGTAAAATTATTACCCCTTCTTCAAGTGTTTCAACTAACAAAAGTGTTAAGTGATTCAAGTGTCAAGGCCAAGGACCCATTGCATCTCAATGTCCAACAAAGAAAATTATGCTTGTGGAGGAAAATGAAGAAATTGTTGAAGAGGAGCGTGATGATTATGACGAGGAGTTTGAAGAAGATGAAGAAGAAATACCTATTGAGATTTACTCATGGTGAGAAGAATGTTAAGATACCAACACAAGGAGGAGGATACAAGTTAAAGAAAAAAACTTTATCACACAAGATGCCTTGTGCAAGGAAAGGTTTGTTCTTTAATTATTGATGGACGAAGTTGTACAAATGTTGCTAGCACATGTTTGGAATCTAAAGTCAATTAGGAAAGAAAAACTCACCCCAAGTCATACAAACTTCAACGGCTTAATGAAAGTGTATAAATGCTTATTAATAAACAAGTTTAGATCTCTTTTAAAATTGGAAAATATTGGGATGTGGTGTTGTGTGATGTAGTACCAATCGAAGCTAGTCATTTGTTATTTGGGAGGCCTTAAAAATTTGAAAGAAAAGATAATCATGATGTGTATTATAATAAGTATTCTTTTATGTATGATCAAGAGATTAATCTTGTACCATTAAATCCTAGTGAGGTGAGAGAAGATCAAAATAAAATGAGAGAAAAAAGTGATCAAGAAAGAAAATAAAAATAAAAGAATGAAAAACAAAAGAATGAAAAGGAAAAATAAAAAGAAAAGAAAAAGAATGAAAAAAATAAGAAGAAAAGAAACAAACTTTAATTGCAAAAAAAAGGAGATGTGAAAAAAGCAATTGTGTCACACCAACCCATATACTTTCTCTTTTGCAAGGAGGTGACTTTACCTTATAGGAATTTAAAGAATTATTTCTGAAAGAGGTGCCAAATGGATTGTCACCTATAAATGGAATTGAGCATCATATTGATCTCAATCTATGAGCGTTTTTGTCTAATAGGCCAGCATATAGAAGCAATCCACAACGAACTCAAGAGATACAAGAGCAAGTTGATGAATTGATAAGCAAAGGATGGGTAAGAGAAAGTTTAAGTCCTTGTGTTGTCCCTGTTATTTTAGTCCCTAAAAAGGATGGTAGCTGGAGGATGTACACTGATTGTAGGGTCATTAATAATATTACCATTAAATATAGGCATCCCATTTCTAGACTATATTATTTACTTGATGAATTATTTAGTGCATGCTTATTTTCTTAGGTTTTATTGTGAGCTATAAAGGAGTACATGTTGATGAGGAAAAGGTGAAATCCATTCGAGAGTGTCCTCCTTCCAAAAATGTAAGTGAGGTAAGAAGCTTTCATGGTTTGGCTAGTTTTTATATGAGGGTTGTGAATGATTTAGTACCTTGGCAGCACCACTCAATAGAATTGTTAAAAGAGATGTTGGTTTTAAATGGGGTGAGAAACAAGAGCAAGTCTTTACTGCCTTTAAAGAAAAAGCTGACCCAAGCGCCCATTCTTGCCTTGCCTAATTTTTCTAAATATTTTGAAATTGAATTCGATGCATCTATGGGAATTGAAGTTGTTTTGTTGTAGAAAGATCATCCAATTGCTTATTTTAGTGAAGAGCTAAAAAGGGTCGCCCTTAATTATTCTACCTTTGATAAAGAGTTTTCCTTGGTGAGGACTCTACAAACTTGCCAACATTACTTATTGCCCAAAGAGTTTGTCATTAATAATGATCATGAATCTTTGAAACATTTGAAGGGACAGATGCACTCTCAAGAAGGCATTTCTTTCTTTCTACTCTTGAAACTAAAGTGTTTGGTCTTGAGCATATTAAGGATTTGTATGCGAGTGATTATGAATTCTCTCCTAAATTTTTATCTTATGAGCATGTTGCCCAAAATGGATACTTTAGGCACAATGGCTATTTATTTAACAAAAAAATACTATGTGTTCCCAAAGGATCCATTAGAGAATTACTTGTGAGAGAAGCACATGAGGGTGGGTTAATTGGGCATTTTGTAGTTTTTAAAACTTTAGATTTGTTGCAAGAACAATTTTATTGGCCTCACATGAAAATTGATGTGCAAAAGTTTTGTGAAAAATGTATTATTTGTAAAAAGGCCAAATCTAAGGTGATGTATCATGGACTTTATACTCCTTTGCCTACCGAATCTAGCGAAAATATCCCCAAACGCATCACACACTCGAAGATACAACGGAGTCGCCATCAAACTTTATTTATCCCTGAAGGAAAGGGAAAACATTGATAAAACCCGTGTCATACCCTAATTTTTAACCCTAAGATCCCACATCTCATTTTCATCTTTGCATACAAGCAAGGTCACACCTTGACCCTTCCCTTTATCCATCTTTGGGTTAGCTTCTTGCCGGGATCACCAGACACCTCTTTGTTTACCTTTTATGTTTATGTGATTCATTGCTTATCTAACCACTAATCAAAATACCAAAAATATGTCTTGTTTCCCTTAAATTTTATTGTGCAAGGTAGGGATCCTCAAGTCAAAAGCATCCCAAAGTTTGATGGCTTACTTCTCAAGAAAAGTCAAAGGTTAATGTGTTCATTTCCATGTCTTCTTCAACAAGTGACTTTAAGATTTGAGTAATCTAATCAAGATGCAATCAAGGAAACCTTATTTTGAGTTCATATGATCACCCATATACTTATAAGTGCAAGAAAAGTTCAAGTGCACAAGCTTGTTCCAAGAGGTTTGGCCTAAAAGTCAACATTTTGAAGTCAAGGTTCCAAGGATCACAACTCCTTTATTTCTCAACATTTTTGAATGCTCCTTTTTGCATATGACTCTTCTAAACATCCTATACAACTTCTCTTTACATGACAAAATTCAGTTATGCTTGGAAGATCATCAAAAGTTGGAAACATTATAGGTCATTTGTGGACTTAGTGAAATTTGACCTATTTTCAAGTGACTTTTTTCCAACTTTTAAAGATCATAACTTCTTCAATTTTCAACATATGAAGCTTATTCTTTTTTCACAATGCCATTTGTGATACACTCTACACGTTTGCTTCAAGGACCAAGGTCAAAATATGCTTGGAAGACCATGGAGATCATTGGAACGTTATAGGTCATTTTCAGCCATGAAGCACTCAAATTTTTCTGTGTTATGTGACTAGTATTTTATGCCAACTTCAACACACCATAAATTTGTACACAAATATCCAAATGCAACCTTTCTTGTCTCATTGTAATCTTGGCCATGATGTTAACACATTGCAAAAAAATGGGATAAAAAGTCTCTTGAGTAGGATGCCCCATTGAGTTGAACATGGTGACTGGAAACTGAAGAAATCATCATTGCCTGAAATTTGATCATAACTAAACTCAATTACAAGATAAATTAGCAAGTGTTTTGGTCCTAAACATGATTAATCAAGTCTCTAGAAGTAAATTTACATTTAAAACACATCATTTGGCTGAGTTTTGAGGAGTTTCAAGTCACACTTTTCACACACTTGGATCAAATTCATTTTGCATGAATTTTGCATCATTCCACACGTATTTGGATCCAAACACATTCCCTATAAATAGAGGAACCTACTGCCTTCATTTGCAAGCTTTGGAGAGCCAAGAAACCCCTGCTGCAACTTGAAATTTTTCCAGATAATTCAGCTATCGTGTTTTGAGTTTCAACCTGTTTCAATCCATTTTCTTGATTCTATTAGACCCATTGGCATCCTCTGAAATTTTTGCAACAATTCCCAAGCTCTGAGACCTTCTGAATTTCTCCAACCAGATCGAGCTTCATCAACTTCTGATCACCATTTGGACAAGGTAGTTCTGAGCATCATTTGAACTCAAACAAGTTACCATAATGTAGTCCTTCACTCTCAGATGTTTTCCCCTAAATTATCTGGTGTTGATTGATCGTGTTCATAATTTAATTTAATTTTTCATGGCTTGCCAATTTTTGAAACTTCTTTGAAATTCCCTCTGCTCAGTTCACATAAATGAATTTGAGGCATAAGGTCGAATTCAGGATGAGAAGGGGATCACAATGGTGGTGGTCTCGTGTCTTGAAGTTACTAAACGATGAAGCTCCGGTGAGAGCTCATCGGAAAAGATGACCGAAGTATTTCTCACGTGCTCTAAGTTTAGGCCAGACACGTTGGCATTTTGAAATGTTTTGATTGGTTAAATTCAAATTAGATCTTGTGTTCTAATTGTAACGCGTTCAATCGTGTTTCTCATCATTTAGAGTGTTGGATCTGTCGCATCAATTAATGAGGCGTTATCCAACGCTCCTGGTTTTTATTCTGAATTTAATGTTTTTCTTTTATTATTTTAAATTTCTTTTTCTTTAAAAATTCGTAGTAATTTCATTTTTTATCCAAAAAATCCCAAAATAATTTCTAAAATTCTCTTTCATTTTTATTCATTTGATTTATATTTTTCCATATTTTATTTCATTGATTTTCTATATTTTCTGAATTTTCTATTTTATCCCTTGTTTTAATTGGTTTAAAAATACTTTTCTACCTTTTTAAATTCTGAAAAATTTATTATATGTTTCTCAATTTATTTCAAATCTTCCATAATTTTCTTGGTCATTTATTTATTGTTTTGAAGGAATTTGTGGATTTTTCATTTTATTTCCATTTTAAAAATATCGTTAATGCATTTTAATTTTATTTAATTGCATTTTAAATTTGTTTGACCTTATGGACTTCTGTTGGCCTTGGACCATGATGATTTTGACTTCAAGTTTCATCAAACTCAATGGATCTTGGGTGTTTATGGGGTGAAAACCCTAATCCACCAAAATAGATGATTGATTTTGATGATGACTTGATCAAATTTGTGATTCAATTCGGGGGTGACCTCTCTTGTCCCTTTTATTCTTCATCCCCTTCTTTTCCTTTTGATCATTTGGATGGATATATGTCCATCTTGTTCATGATGTGTGGATTGATGCTTGATGAATTTCATCATTTCAAATCTCCCTTCTAAATGATCATGAATCATTTAAGGTACTCTGGATTGATGCATAAGTTTTTCCTAAGTATCATGAAATATGGATTGAAGTAATGGATCATCCTCTTAGCCTTTGTGCTTTATCATCCCCTTTCTTTTTTCTTTTTCTTGTGTGGCATAACTTTAGGAGAATGATTTACATATCATTTCTCTAGCATGTATTAACACAAATATTATTATTGACCGACCTTAGATAGTTGTGACTTCTACATAAGTCCAATTACGATTGCTTAATATAGCGTTACATTTGTTCCAAAGGCAGTGGCATTTTTATAAGTGAGATTGTAAGTCTCCTATTCCTCATGGTATTGTGTGAGAATGTTGCACCTTTTCCATTTGTGAGAGCTAGTGGCATACTTGTTGATTTTATCCAAGTTGGAGCCCTTCTCACAAAGGATGTATAGGCTCATATTTTCATGCTTGTGAGTGGATAATTGAGTGTTCTCCAAATAATGACCAAATATATCTTTTCATCTTCACTAACATCTTTTGCAAACACTTTACTTGTATTAACTTTTACTTTAAAGTCATTTACCTTTATGCCTTTTTTATGTCATGTTATTTATTTTTATGCTTTATGTTTGGCATTTGATATCATATTATTTGTGTTTATGTCATTTTGTTCTTTGTTCATTTGGACCTTTCTTTATATCAATGTTAAGAAGGCATTAATAAAAAGGAAATTATTTCTCCTAACTCATGGACTTGTGGATTAAGACCTTGGAATTAATTTGGTGTCTATGACTTTGGAATTCTATGTGAAGACTTGGCTTGGTCACTTTGGTTTCATTTGATACATGGATTACTATTTTCTTATTTTGTTTGCTTGAGGCTTAATCCAAATAAGGGAATTCTTGCTTGACTTATGTCATAAAGCTTGCTATCCCTTGGTTAGATCTTTCTTCTTTAGCTTTTACGTTATACTTTAGTATAATTTCTTCTTTTCCTCCCCTTCTTTAATTTTTGAAGTCTTCCCTCTTTTTCAAATCCTTCTTGTTTTAAACTTGAACCATTTTTCTCAATAAACTTTGACTTTTGTCAAGTGATTTTCAAAAACTTTTTCTTAATAAATGCTAAGTCATCTTAATCATGTTTAGACCAATTTCAAAAGACTAAAAAATGCATAACTCATTCAAATCATTTTTGTGCCTTTGTGCAATTTTCCCTTTATAACTTTTCTCAAGGCATTATACATGAGTCATTTCCATAGTTAAGTTATAATTCTCCTATCTACATAGTATTGATGATAATTATTTTCCATTTTTGAGAGCTAGTGACATACTTCCTTATCCAAGTTGGAGCCCTTCTCATGGTGATGAAAAGTTCGCATACTTGTGGGTGACTAGTTGAGTATTCTCCTTAAAATGACGAAATGTATTTTCCATAAAAATGAACTAATACAAATTCCCTTTGTTATTTTTTACCACGAACTACGAGGTTTTGATGCTTCATTGCACTTTAATGGTACCTAGGCATGAGACTTTAAAAGTTTTGTCAAATACCAAATCATAATAAAATGCTCATTTTCCCATCCCTCCAATCTTTTAATAAACAACACCTTTTTTCAAGATAAAATATGCATAATTTCAAGGAGGTTCCCATGGAGTACCATGGATGTTTAGGGTGTTAATACCTTCCCTTTGTATAACTAACCCCGGTCCCTTGTTCTCTTTTTGATAGTTTTGTTTTAAAACTTCTTTGGGTTTTGTTCGTACTTTTTCCCTTTTCCTTTGGAAACAATAAATACGTGGTGGCGACTCTTGCTTTATGAGTTAAGTTAATTGATAGCTTAATCTCCAATTTTTTACCACTACAGAAAAATGGCGACTTTGTTGGCGAGTAGTCCCTAGTGGGTTAAGCCAATCCTTGTGTTTGTGCATATATTATGTTAGCTATTGTTTGTTATTGCTTGTTCTGTCTGGTGCTTGGTGATATCTGTGAGATAAGTCCTATACCCGGACTTTAGAGATCTTATGATAGGAGGTTTGTATAGTCATGTTTGGCTTATGTGGAGTTAATCCTTAGTAAGTTGACTTGAGATCCCCTGCTCAGTGGAGGCCCTTTGGGATTACTGATGTCACACGAGTAGTCATAGTTGGCATTACTTTTTCTGACCTGGGAGCCCGAGAAGCTGAGGACCTTAGAACCCTTAACCCATCTTGGCCTTTTTAGGATGTAGAGGGATGAATACGAAAGGCTTACTGCTATGATGGAAGCTTTGGTGACTGCTCATAATCATCCTTCACCTCCTCCTCCGACTCCGCTTCCGAGGACCGTGATTTCCTAGATTGTCTTTACACCCATCTCTGTGGCTCCCATCAGTGCTCCACATCATCGCATGTCTTCTAGTTTCCCTTGGGGCATGCCTCTCAACTTTGTGCCTAAGAGGTACAAACTTGAAGTTCCAATGGCTCAACCTGTGATGTTTGTACCACCTCTTGTGGTTCACGTTATTCCTTATGTTGAAGAACCTATTTTTCACGCTGACCAAAGCGAGATTGTTGGTGTCTATAAGAGAATGAACGAGTTCATCTGGTTCCTAAGAATGAACTAAAAACAAATTCCCTTTGTTATTTTTTACCACAAACTACGAGGTTTTGATCCTCCAATGCACTTTGTTGGTACATAGGCATGAGACTTTAAAAGTCTTGGCAAACACCAAATCATAATAAAATGCTTCTTTTCTCACCAATCTTTTAACAAATAACACCCCTTTTCAAGCTAAAATGTGCATAATTTCAAGGAGGTTTCCATGGAGTACAATGAATATTTAAGGTGTTAATACCTTCTTTTTGCATAACTAACCTACAAACCCTTATTCTCTTTTTGATAGTTTTGTTTTAAAACTTCTTCGGGTTTTGTTCATACTTTTTCCCTTTTCCTTTGGAAACAATAAAAGCGTGGTGTCGACTCTTGCTTAATGAGTTAAGTTAATCGATAACTTAATCTCCAATTTTTTACCGCTACAACCCGAAGAAAGAGAAAAAGGGTAAGGTAGTTGGTTATGTAAGGGGAAGGTATTAGCATCCCTCACATCTGTTATACTCAACAAGAACCATTTTGATTGTTTTTTGCTTAGATGTGTGTTACTATCTAAAGATTACTCGCAAAAGAATAAAGGGAAAATGATGGAATAAATAAAGTGCTAGGTGAGGACTAGGGCCCTCATGCCTACATATCCTTATAATGCAATAAGGAATTCAAAGTTCTATAGTTCATGGAACTAATGGTGGGAGATGAAATAATAGTGATAAAGGTATGGTTTGAACTAAAGAATAATGTGGTTTGAACCTATGAAGGGATGAAGTTTGAACCAGAGAGTAAAGGTGATATGAACAAATATGTGGGGGCCAAGACATGAACCACTATACGATGAGGCCAAAAAGAAAGGGAATTAAATGTTTTGCAATAAGCCAAACAACTCTCAGTTTAAATGCAGACACTGGATAGAGCTAAAAGAAATAGTGTATTTGAATCAAAGAGAGAGTATATCACATGGGTGAATGATTGGTAGAAGATTTTGAATAAATGTAGTGAAAAGTGAATAATGAAAATGAATAAAGTGATGGAGAGAAAATACTTTAAGTGAAAAGAATTGAAAAGGTTTGGTAAAAGTGATTAAAGGTATAATTTGGAACCAAAAGACATTATTGGAATCCATAAAGGAAATGGTATTTGAAACCAAAAGTAAAGGTGACAAGAACTAATATGTGGGGGACCAAGGAATGAACTACTATATGGTGGGACCGAAAACAGAGAGAATTAAGTGTTTACCGACGAGACAAATAACTCTTGGTAAAAAGATGGTCAATTATCCTAAAAGGGTATGTATGGGGATCCCAAAGAAATATGGTATTTGGTTTCAAAGAGAAACAACATGTCAATGAGATGAATGATCATGATTGAAGATAAATGATAATGCTTCATAAAATATATGAATGGAGCCCTAAGGAAGGAGGAGGAATAAATAAGAATGTGCTTACCAAGGATACACATCCTCATGCCTACGTATTTTGACCGTGCAATGAGAAAGTTAGAGCTTTGTAGTTCATGGAACTAATGCGAAACAAAGAAAAGAAAGATTGTAAGTAAAAGGCTTTATCAAGATAAACAAGAAAAGTGATAAAGCATGAATGCAGTGATGAGAAGTATGATTGGCACCAAAAGACAATAGTATTGCAGGAATCCATGAGGGAAAATAAACTTTGAACCAAAGAGTAAAAGTGGAATGAACCAATGCATGATGGGGCCAAGGCATGAACCAATATATGTTGGGGTCAAAAACAAAGAGAATTAAATGTTTGTCAACAAGACAAATAACTCTTTGTTTGAAAGATGGACACTGGTTATTTTCCCAAGAAAGTATTCATGGAATCCAAAGGTATAAGGTGTTTAGTTCCAAAGAGAAGGTAGTACAATACTGCTGAGGGGTGGTAATGCAAGATGTGGAAGACTTGGCATTCATTGGATATAAACCACACTAAATTCTATGAGTAAAGATGAATACGATCGACAACTGGGTCACTCGTCCCGTACCCAAAGCCATTCATAATGAGGATAGGAATTCTCCACTCTTACCCATTATTTACTACTTAAGGCTCATGGAATGTGATCCTCATCATAACTTTCAAGTTGCTGAGGAAGATTCTGGAGGTAGAGAAAAACAAGAAAGGGGGGTTTGAATTGCTTTCACAAGAATTAAATTATTTTTGCAATAGCAGACGCAAAGAAGAAATAATAACAACACAAACGATTTATCTTATTTCGCTTGAAAATCAAAGTTACTCCAGTTCACCCGGCCAAGGTGATTTCGCCTTCACAAGGACTTAATCCATTAATCTCAACAAATTACAAAGTTCGTCTAAGGGTTCGACAACCTCTTAGCCATCTCAAGTCTACAGACCTAAACAAGTCACTTGAGGAATCACAAACAATTACAAGAATTATAAAGTGTTTCGCTAGATGCTTCTAGATAAGCAGTAGAGACACAATTTAGGAACAATGAAAGATAACCACACAATATTGAGAAGCAACTCTTGTATTGAAAGTTTTTCTTACAATAATAATGGTGAAGAAATAATAAGAGTATGCAACGTGAGTTGTTCTTTGTAAGAGTGGTGAAAATTTTGTATGATAATGTTGTTGTATCAAAGTTGTTGTCTTGGCAAGTTTTGAAGAGGCCCTTATATATCACTTGAGATAATACCGTTGGGGGAAATCAATAAAGATTTTGTGTCAGCTATGGGAGACAAATGTAGTAAATTCCTTGTCCTTTCTATAGCATATTAGGAGCATAATCAAATGTTTACTTAAAAGGATTATACTACAATTTGAATGCTTTCAGCTTAAGTTTCTGACCAGGTGACATCTGATGGCGTGTTTCTGAGCGTGTGTCAGAGTAAGGTAAGCATGATCAGAGTCTTCAGAGTTATAGTCTTCATATATCTATTTCTAGAGTCTTAATATAGAGTTCTCAGAATCAGATCATCAGAGCTTGAACTTCAGTGTCATATTCTTCAGGTGATTGCTCCTTAAATGCATTCTGTTCAGAGTCAAATGTGATTTCTCTTTGTGCTGGGTCAACTCTTCTGGACTACTTCAGGTGCCAAATATTAGTTTCTTAAGAATAATAAGGTGACTTATCAGAGTCATTTCAACTTAGAATCTTGCACACTTAAGAAAACTGTTAGGGTACCAAATTGTTTCATTCTTTGTTATCATCCAAACTTAGAGATACATTGCAAAATCAAAATCTTGTTCTAACAATGCCCCCCTTTTTGATGATAAAAAAACTTAGGATTTTGATGAAACAATAAGTACTTTAAGAGATACTAAACTGAAAAATGATCAGAGTCAGATAGAAAAGTGACTCCCCCTGAGATTAACAATCTCCCCCTAAGTATGATACTGAAAATGATTTTTAAAGATATTTAGTATCATATATGGGTTTTTGGGGTAGAGGATTTCTTGCCAGATCTTCTTAGGCTGCTTGAATTAATTTAGTAGTTTCTTAGATAAGAATTCAAGCTTCCCTTGGTTCAGATAGGTCCATAAAAATGACTTGGAACTATGCAATAGTTTTATGTCAGAATGTTAACAGTGCATTTCTGAGATCTAGATAAAATAATTCATCAAAAGACTTCTATCTAATTCTCCCCCTCTTTGTCATACTCAAAAAGTAAATAAATCATAATTTTATTGATTAGAAAACTTCAGCAAATACAGCGGGAAAAGGTCAGAAATTAAGCCTTAGAACTAAAAACACTTAGAAAAATGTTAAAGAAAAATCCTAAAGTGTCTAAGGTTGAGGTGGAGGAGGCATCCTCTGAAGTAGCTCGGCTAGAAGGTTATGAATGCTGGTGTTCACATGAACTTGTTTGTCGAGTCTAGTTCTGACCAGTTGTTGTTGCTTCTGCAACTCTTCTAGAGTTTTGCGACCATAGGGGCAAGATCAGCTGTTGATGACTCTCCTTGAGTCAGAGAAACCTCATCAGTTTTCTCAGATTCAGCCTTCTGAGCAGCTTCTACGACCCTTGCAGCTTCTGTTTTTTCTCAGCTTTCTCTTTTACAGCAGCTTTTGCAGCTGCTTTCTCATTAGCCTCCTTGGCAACTTTCTCAACTGCTTCCCGTTCAGCCTTTTCTTTCGCTTCCTTTGCCAATCTAGCTTCTAACATTTTCTCAGCATTTCGGATGAAGTCATTTCTGACTTGTTCAGAGAGGCTCTTCATCTTGAAAACATCAGATGTCATCCATTTGATGAATCTGTTCCAGTTAGTCCTTACTTCAGAAGGTTCCTCACTGGTGTTGGATTATTCATAGAGCTTCTTGAACATAAAAGCTGAACTTTATGAGTACTTGGCTAATGCCTCATCAAAGATTAGTAGGGTGTGTTCAGGTTCAAAAGGTTCAAGAATCGGGTGGTGTGCTGGTATAGAAATATTTTTTTCTGAGTCAGTTGTGGCTTGAGTATCTTCAAGGTTTGGGGAGGTTGGGTTGGGATAATCTGAACCAGAATGTTCATAGCCTGTGGTGAGGTCATAGTAAGGAAGGGTGATGTTGGTGGTGGAGAAGGTTGGTGAGAGAGGTTCGTTGAACAAAATTGCTTCAGAATGTGGGATGGAGGTTGTTTGGAGATTGAAGAGAGGTAATAGAGGAGAGGTGGTGGTTATGATGGTGCTTAGATGGATGGGTTCAGAGTTTGTGGGTTCTGATGGAAAGGATTGAGAAGGAGTATGTTCGGAGTGTTGAGATTTGGATTTTTCAGTGGGAACGTTTATATTTATGGTAGGTGGAGTGGAGGAAGTTGTAACTGTGGTTGAGATTATGGGAGGCGGTAGAGGAATTGATGAGGCAAGTTGCCTAGAACCAGAGGCGGAAAAGTTCAGAGCTTTTGAGATTGAGATCTTACTAGAAGGTGCTGAAGAAGAGGTCATAGGCGCTGGCTTCTTCTTGGTTGCTGAAGACTCTCCCAGATTGAGAATCTTCTTTTTCTGAGCAACTGTCTTTTGAGAGGGTTCCCTCTTTATTTTCAAGAAGCTTGGGGGATGATCTGGAAGTCAATCAATGCTAAAGCTGGAAATGTCGTAGCCTTGAGCTTCCAGATCTTTTAGATAATATTCTATGACTTCTGGAGGATCAATCTTGGTAAAGAGGTACATCTCTTCCATTTTCTCTCTTTCATCCTTCAGTTCCTCCCAGAAGGTGTTTCTGGTAGGTTTGAGAAGGACCTTGTCAATCAGTCTCATACTCTTCATATTCCTCTCATTGAGGGGCTTCCCAACATCCACTGTGATGTCTTCCATCAGATTTAGATGAATGAGATGATCTACCATACCATTCTCAATCAGAACATCTGAAATCAACCTACCCAAAGGGATGTAGTACCTTGGCTTCATGTTGTTTATGGTATCTCTAACAGAATCTCTTAAGTATTTGAAGAGATGAGATGGTAAATTAAGCTTCAAACCATTGTGCAAGCAATAGAGGATGCACTTCTGATCTGTGTTGACATAGTCATAAGAGTTGGATGATGGACGGTGGTGGATGCATCCCAAAATTATCTTGAGCCACACCCTCAGATTCTTGTGGAGCACTTGATTTTTAGATGATGATCATCCTTCAGGGTTTAGGGAAAATATGGTGGGGATGATTTCCTGGGTCATGTACTTAGCCCTAGGATTGGTGTTGTAAATCCTTCTGCCCCAACCTTCCCCATGTTTAGAAGCGTAGCAATAAACTTTTCTGTTATCACTACCTTGACACCCAGAACATGAGAAACTATGTAATGGTCATCGTAGTCAGCAAATCTCTAGAATTCTTTTACCAGATTTGTGTAGATGGGACCATAGAGACGGTTGAAGTACATGAGCCAACCTTGATTCTTCAATTCTGGTGTAAGATCTATGCCATTGTCTTTAAGGTTTTCAAAATCCACCTGCAATTCACAAAGAACTGCCAGTTGTTCAAATGGTGTTGACAATTTGATGTGGGTTGGATGATCAAGAACATGAGGTTCTTGATAAGAGGTTGTTGTTTGAAGAGCGGTAGTGGAGGTGACTTGTTGTGGGGATTCACCTTGTTGTTCTTGGGCATTCATCTCTTGAGAGAACGCAAAAACATGTTGTTCTTGAGCATTCATGATGAAGTTTAAGAGAAACAAAGATGAAGAGAGGTTGCAGAGAAAAGTTGAAGGTTTGGGTTTGTGTAAGTAGTGAAGAGTGAAAGTGTGAATAATGGGAGTCGTGGGAGTATATATAAACAAAACGGTAACTTGAGAAGGAAAACAATTTTTTTTGTTGCTAAAACCTAGTTTTGACAATCATGGAGAAAATTAAATGCAGCTAATGATGAGATTCTAATCTCAAGATTTGCATACTACTCTAGGGGATCTCAACAGTTTGGTTATTGAGTTCTGAGCTAGACAAGTGTCTAGAAGAACCATAGTCACACGTTTGAGAGGCCACATGTTGATGTACTCAGAGTCAAGAATACCAAAAGGTTTTTAACAAAAATATCTTCTAACTTGTAGAAGTATCAGAATAAGAATTAGATAAACATCATATGCTTGAGTCAGAGTATAATTTTACATTAGAAATGAGAAGCACAAGATCAGAGTCATTATGGGTAATCTGCCATATTTAACATTTTCAGAATGAAGAGAAATCTATCTTCAACTAAGGGTTTTGTAACGATATCAACCCATTGATGGTCTATATCTATAAATTTTAAAGCAATTGTCCCTTTCTGAACATAATCTCTAATAAAGTGGTGTTTAATTTCTATGTGCTTCCCTCTAGAATGTAAGATTGGATTCTTACTTAAGAAAATAGCAACAATATTATCACAAAAGATAGGAATTTTACTCTCATAGATCTGAAAGTCCTCAAGTTGATTCTTCATCCACAACATCTGAGTGCTGCAAAGTGAAGTTGAGATGTATTCTTCTTCTGCAGTTGACAGTGCAATGGTTGATTGTCTTTTGCTTGCCCATGAGATGAGGTTTCCTCCTAGAAGCTAATAGTTCTCAGATGTGTTTTTACGTGCTAACATATCTCCAGCATAATCTGCATCACAATACCCATAAAGCTTGTACTATGATGTTTTCTTATACATCAAGCCAATATTTGGTGTTCCTTTCAGATACCTTATGATTCTTTTAACAACAGTTAAGTGAGATTCCCTTAGATCTGACTGAAATCTAGCACAAAGACATATGATGAATAATATATCAGGACGAGAAGCATTCAGATAAAAGAGAGAACCCATCATACCACGATAGAGTTTTTGACAAACCTTTTGACTTACCTCTTCCTTCTCCGGAATGCAAGTAGGATGCATGGGAGTCCCATCTGGCTTGCTTTCTGACATGTCAAATTTCTTCAAAAGATCTTTTATGTATTTGCTTTGATATACATACGTGACTTCTGATGTTTGACTGATTTGAATACCCAGAAATAACTTTAGTTCTTGCATTAAGCTCATTTCGTATTCTGCCTGCGTTAACTCGGAAAATTCTTGGCAAACAGAGGGGTTAGTAGAACCAAATATTATATCATCAACATAAATCTGACAAATCATAAGATCGTTTATGATGTTTTTTCAAAAGAGAGTGGAGTCCACTTTGTGTCCGATAAAATCATTTTCAAGAAGAAATGAACTAAGTTTTTCATACCAAGCTATTGGAGCTTGTTTCAGACCGTAAATAGATTTCTTAAGTTTGAAAACATGTTCTAGAAGTTTTAAATTTTAAAATCCAGGAGGTTGATGGATACACTTCTTCAGAAATGTAACCATTCAGAAATGCACTTTTGACGTCCATTTGATATAATTTAATAGAATTATTTACAGCAAAAGATACAAGGAGACGGATAGATTCTAAGCTTGCGACCAGAGAAAAGGTTTCATTGTAGTCAATTCCTTCTTGTTGACTATAACCTTGTGCCACCAGCCGTGCTTTATTCCTGACAACTTCACCTTTTTCATTTAGCTTGTTTCTATAAACCCATTTTGTTCCAAACACATGGGTTCCCTTGGGTCTTGGTACAAGATCCCAAACGTCATTTCTAGAAAACTGATCAAGTTCTTCTTTCATTTCCAGAATCCATTATTTATCTTGAAGAGCTTCTTCACAGGATGTTGGCTCTACCAGAGATACTAGTCCCATAAGTGTTTCTTCAAAATCTTTGAATGTTGATCTTGTTCTAACAGGTTCATCCTTGTTTCACATAATCAGTTCTTCAGAAACATTCTGCCTATTTCTTTGTCTTTTTTGATTGATTATGTGTTCAAGTGCTTCTGAAGTTCCTCTTTCTGATTCTTCAGAACCTTTGGTCTTCTCGCCAGAGCCTGCAAGTGTGATCTCTAGATCTACAATTTTCTCAACTAGCTTTGACTTTTCAGAGTCAAGTTTGTCATCAAATCTGACATGAATTTATTCCTCCACAATTTATGTTTCTGTATTGTATACTCGATATCCTTTAGAGCATTCTGAGTATCCCAACATAATACACTTTTGTGTCTTAGAGTCAAACTTGTTCAGATTGTCTTTAGTGTTCAAAATAAACTAAGAGCATCCAAAGGGATGAAAATAAGCAATGTTGGGTTTTCTTCCCTTGCACAGTTCATAAGGATTCTTCTCCAGAATATGTCTGATAGAGATTCTATATTTGAATGTAACATGTTGTATTCATAGCTTCTACCCAAAAGTGTTTAGCCACATTAGTCTCATTGATCGTGGTTCTGGCCATTTCTTGGAGAGTCCTATTCTTCTTTTCTACAACTCCATTTTATTATAGAGTTCTAGGACAGGAGAAGTCATGGGATATTCCATTAGAGTCAAAAAGTTCTTCAAAAAGTTTATTTTCAAATTCACCACCATGATCACTTCTGACTCTGATAATCTTAGAGTCATATTCATTTTGCACTTCTAAACAAAAACTGGTGAACACAGAATGTGACTCATTCTTGTGCTTAAGAATTTCACCCATGTTCAACGACTGTAATCATCAATAATGACAAGTCCATACTTCTCACCATTGACTGACGATGTCTTAACAGGTCCAAAGAGATCAATGTGTAGAAGTTCGAGAGGTCTGGAGGTGGAAACAACTTTTTTGGTTTTGAAAGTAGTTTTAGAAAATTTTCCTTTCTGACATGCTTCACAAAGAGCATCTAAAGAAAACTTCAGCTTAGGAAGGCCTCTGACTAATTCATGTTTATTTAGTTGAGAAATACTCTTCAAGCTAATGTGACCCAAGTGTCTATGTCACACCCATTGCTCTTCATTAACAAACATCAAGCACTTCACGTTTTGGTTTTTCAAATCAGAAAGTTTTTCTTTATAAATGTTGTTCTTCCTCTTTCCAGTGAAAAGGACTGTGCCATTTTTCTTATTGACAGCCTTGCACATTTTTTGATTAAAAATAATATCATAACCGTTATCACTTAATCGACTTATGGATAATAAATTATGCATTAATCCCTCAACATAAAGAACATCAGAGATAGAGGGAATAAATTCGTTACCAACTTTTCTAGATCATCTGATTCTTCCTTTCTGATTTCCTCCAAAGCCTACGAAACCAACATCTTTAAGTTCCAGGTCTTGGAACATATGCTTTCTTCCCGTCATGTGTCGCGAACATCCAGAGTCCAGGTACCATGACTGGTGTTCTAACTCTGTTGTATAAGATATTTGCAACGTACACTATTTTATCTTTTGGTACCCAGAATCTTTGGGGTCCTTTAGGATTAGTTTTCCTAGAGTTTCTACAAACTTTGGGTTTTCTAGCGTTATTGAACTTTTGTGTCTGCGCCGGTGTATAATGGTAAGAAAAAGGAGATTTTGGTTTGTTTTCTATATAAGGTTTTTGATCATCGTCATCAGAGTCATAACCAATTCCTCTTTTTCTATTATGACTTACACCATATATCATAGAAGCCATTATGCTTCTATCTAGGTTGTTGTTCCGAAATTTTTGAAAGGCTTTATCATATTTGTATATGATAGTGTCAGAAGTAGGCGGAGCTTTAGAAAGAGTTTCCTCAAGTTTTGAACATTTTTTAGTTGAAAAATACTTTTCTCTTTCAAGAATAAAAATATTTTCTTTGAGTTTAGAAACCTCTTTCTTAAGCTTGTCACACTCTTCAACAGTCTCTTCATGAACCTTTTTCAGGTTCTCGAATTTCTGTTGAAGCTTCTGATATAAGCTCAGAGATTATGACAAACAAGATTCAAGATCATAACGAGAAAAGTCAGAGAATACCTCTTTAGAGTCAGACTCTGTTTTAGATGAACTTCCAGAGGTAGTGGCCATGAATGATACGTTTGCTTGCTCCTCTTCAGAATCTGATTCTGGAGCTTCAGATGCAAAGTCGTCCCATGTTTCCATGAGTCCTTTCTTCTTTTATTTGAATGAGTTCTTCTTGAAGCTTTCTTTTCTGGAGCTATCCTTCTTTATCTTTTGTTAGTCATTTCTGTAGTGTCCAGGCTCTTTGCATTCATAACACATTACTTCTTTGTTGGGTAAGCCTCTAGAGGTTGAATCTGGGCGGTCTCCCTTCCGTCTGGGCCTTATGAAGTTGTTCTATCTCTTTCTCCAGAGTTGTTTGATTCTTCTGGAAAGAGGAGACAATTCTTCTTCATAATCAGAACTTGTTGCGCCTATATTCAAGTCTGAGGGTTTTCTTGGCCGCTTGAATTACATTTCGAGATTTATATCCCACATGACTGCCACATGTGCGCCTATATTCAAGCTCCTCCAGAAAGATCAGTGTCATGATTGGACCGAAGATTTCCAAATGCCTTTGACAGTATTAAAGAGTATTTGTCTGAACCTCCGATTATGTCTCCGCCTGTTGAAGGGAGACCATTGATTATGTACTTGATTGTGCTTGATGATTCCATGGGATGTGTACTGAGTCAACAATATGAATCAGGAAAGAAAGAATATGCGATACACTACTTGAGTAAAAAGTTTACTGATTGTGAGTCTCGGTACTCAATGCTTGAGAAGACTTGTTGCGTATTGGCTTGGGCTGCTAAGCGTCTGCGTTAGTACATGTTGAATCATACGACTTGGTTGATATCCAAAATGGACCCAATCAAGTACATCTTTGAGAAGCCTGCCTTAACTGGGAGAGTTTCCCGTTGGCAAATGTTGTTATCTGAGTATGATATTGAGTATCGAGCTCAAAAATCTATTAAAGGTAGTATCTTGGCTGACCATCTGGCACATCAACGAATTGAACATTATCAGTCTGTGCAGTACGACTTCCCTGCTGAGGAGATTCTGTATTTGAAGATGAAAGATTGTGATGAGCCTACGCTTGGTGAAGGGTCAGAGCCTGGCTCCCGATGGGGTATGGTGTTCGATGGTGTTGTTAATCAGTATGGAAATGGTATTGGGGCACTAATTATTACTCCTCAAGGCACACATTTTTCTTTTACAGCAAGGCTAACTTTCAAATGCACAAATAATATGGCGGAGTATGAGGCTTGTATTATGGGTTTGGAAGAATGTATTGATCTTAGGATCAAACATCTGGATGTTTATGGTGATTCAGCCCTTGTTGTTAATCAGATTAAGGGTGAATGGGAGACGAATCAACCTGGTCTCATCCCGTACAGAGATTATGCGAGGAGGATTTCAACTTTCTTTACTAAGGTTGACTTCCATCATATTCCTTGAGATGAGAATCGGATGGCAGATGCTCTTGCTACGCTTGCTTCAATGATTATCGTGAAATATTGGAATGAAGTCCCCAATATTACTGTGATGCGCTTAGACAGACCAGCTCATGTGTTTGCAGTTGAAGAAGTAAAAGATGATAAGTCATGGTATTATGATATCAAGTGTTTTCTTCAGAGTCAGACTTACCCGTCTGGGGCATCTGTTAAAGACAAGAAGACTTTGAGGAGATTATCTGGCAGTTTCTACCTTAATGGGGATGTGCTTTATAAGAGGAATTTTGACATGGTTCTGCTCAGATGCGTGGATAGACACGAAGCAGACCTATTGATGACTGAAGTCCATGAGGGTTCATTTGGTACTCATTCCAATGGGCATGCCATGGCAAAGAAGATGTTAAGAGCAGGATACTATTGGCTGACAATGGAGTCTGACTGCTGCAAATATGTGAACAAATGCCACAAATGTCAGATTTATGCGGATAAGATTCATATTCCCCCAACACTTCTGAATGTTATTTCCTCACCATGGCCTTTCTCCATGTGGGGAATTGACATGATTTGCATGATTGAGCCAAAGGCGTCTAACGGTCACCATTTTATTCTCGTAGTTATTGATTACTTCACCAAGTGGGTTGAAGCGGCATCGTATGCAAATGTGACCAGGCAGATGGTTGTGAAGTTTATCAAGAACCAACTCATATCCGATATGGTATGCTAGACAAGATCATTACTGATAATGGATCTAACTTGAACAACAAGATGATGAAAGAGCTGTGTAGCGATTTCAAGATTGCACATCATAATTCTTCTCCCTATAGACCCAAGATGAATGGGGCTGTTGAAGCTGCTAACAAGAACATCAAGAAGATTATTCAGAAGATGGTTGTTACGTACAAAGATTGGCACGAGATGTTGCCATTTGCTTTGCATGGCTATCGTACATCTGTCCGCACTTCAACAGGGGCAACCCCTTTCTCTCTTGTATATGGCATGGAGGTTGTGCTCCCCGTGGAGGTTGAGATCCCATCAATGAGAGTCTTTATGGAAGCCAAGTTGACTGAGGCTGAATGGGTTCAGAGTCGTTATGACCAATTGAATTTGATTGAAGAGAAGAGATTAACTGCCATGTGTCATGGTCAGTTATATCAACAAAGGATGAAGAAAGCCTTTGATAAAAAGGTCAAACCTCGTGTGTTCCGAGAAGGTGATCTTGTGCTCAAGAAAGTCTTGCCTTTCGCGCCCGATTCCAGTGGCAAGTGTACTCCAAACTATGAAGGCCCATATGTTGTTAAGAGAGCCTTTTTAGGCGGTGCCTTGTTGCTTACAACTATGGATGGGAGGATTTCACTCGTCCTGTGAATTTAGATGCAGTCCAGAAATACTTCGCCTAAAATATAAAAACAGAATAGCTCGCTAAGTTGAAAACCCGAAAGGGTGACTTAGGCAAAAATGAGTGTCTCGGTGGATTGAAAACCCGAAAGGGCAGTCCAGGCAAAAGTTAGAGACATAAAAAAAAGTGAATATATATCCCGCTAGATTGAGTACCTCACCCTGGGGCAATCTAGGCAAAAATTAGGGATTTGGCAAGTAACTGCATCCTGACAAGACTTTGTTCTACGACGGTTGCTTGTCAAAGATTCTCACTCAGTCATCGTCAACGGAAGCTTCAAGTACATTGGATTCAGAGTTGGTGGAGAAACGGTCATTATGTTCAATGTAGCCCTTTTCCATGTATATCACCAATTTCAAATTTATAAAGATCCATGGAGTCTCTCCATTTGTGGACTACCATTCTATTAAAATAAATTTGAGCCTTTATCCAATTCTTGGCACTCTTACTTGTTTCCGTTAACATATGTTTGCATGTTTTAATTGATAAATATCATTGTTTTAAACAAATAAAGTTTTATAAACTGTTTTAAACAAAATGAACATTCACAATGACTAAAAGGATAGTCGAAACGTCTTCAGTGCTCTCCCAAGGATAGTACGATTTCCAAAAAGGTAAGACATTTGTTCATTTTCTGGCATGTTATATCCTCTTCATCAGCTTTCAGTGGTTTCCTCAACAAGAAGTTGTCTAGAGCAGTTGGTGAAGGGCTTATTTCCCTTTTCACCCCTAGCATGTCATGTGTTGACACAGGATTCATTTTCGATTCCCTCAGTAAGGAAGTTTCCTTCAAGGGTTGCCTAAAGTTCATCCCCTGCAGGTTTGATTGACCCAAGTTTGATAATTTATATCCCCTTTGTGTTTGAAGATTTCTTCTGAGTATTGAGAAATGGTGAGGAAGATGTGTTGTTTCCTTCGCCAGTGGAGCAAATTGTTCTTTCTCCCCTTTAGGAGAGTTGATCTCTCCAGCAGTTAGAAAGATGTGTTTTGATAGCTGGGTATCTGTTTGACGTTAGATCCTCAATAGCGTTTCTTCTACGACAGGTCTTATTGATATTCAACCACCTGTTCCCGAGAATTGATGAGAAGTCCCTGGCGGTTGGCAGCTGTGACTCTGCCTGTCCCCATCTGTGATTGGTGTCTTCCAGTATTTAGTTCATCCCCACCAGAGCTGAGTTCTCCTGTGGGCCTTGCCCTCCTTTTTGAGATGTTGTGCCAGATGTCCGTTCGTGGCTTTTGAGCCTAGTTGTGTTAGATATGTCTGTCTGTTAGCATTAATCAAATCATGCGTATACATGCATAATCATAGCATTCAGATATTCATGATTGCATTCTTTGCCATATACCTTTGCTTTTTATCTCCTGCTATTGGTGAAACGTTCTTCCCTAAGCAGATGCTCGTGTCTGATCTCTCCATATAGAGTCACCCCCTTAGGCCGAAAGTGTCTACCTTTCTTCTTTCTTCCCCACTGAGTTATGTCCTCGTGGATGATTATTGTTTCAGTTTCCACCCCAATTATGTATTGAGATGGACTTACTCCCCTGAGTTATGTCCTCATCGGGTTGAGTTTTGTTTGATTATGTCTTTCTAGTTTGTTCCTGGATTGACTTTCTTTTCTTGTTATACCCTGCAGCTCCCTGAGGTTCAGTTGTTCAATTGCTCAGTAACCAGTAATTGTTCATCTTCTCCCCACTAGATTTCTGTTGTTTTCTACCCAGTAACCGGTAGATGTAATCCTCTATTTGTTGGTTATCTTTACCCGGTAGTCGGTATTAATATTCCTTCGTTTTTGAGTATACCACCTAGTAACTGGGTGATATATCTCTTGGTTAATTGCTTTTGTTAGGCAATTTATCCCTTGCGAGTCATCTTTCGTTTACCCTTGTTTGGTAATGATTGTTTCTCCTTCTGATTGGTCATCATTTTATACCCAGTAGCCGGTATCCCGATGTCCTTTCTTTTCGGTCGATTTATCCTTCATTAACCCAGTAACCGGTTGTGGATAATCTTCCATGCGAGTATGTTATCTATGTTATGACGGTAACAGATAATATATCTCATGTGCTCTTCAGTCGAAGTCTTCTTCTTCCCCAGTTGAGTAAGATTTGTATTTCCTTGTGGAATCGAATGCCCATCCTGTAAGTCGAGTTTGCTTTTTCAGCCCTCCTTTCGGATGATGAGTGTCTTGGATATGTTCCCAATTCACGCCTAGTTGGTCACCTATTATATGCCCAGTAACCGGTATCCCTGGTGTTTCTTCCCTCTGCTCCCTATTATGACTTTTTGTCCCCTGTGGAGTCAGACTTTCCTGAGTTGAGATGTGCCTTTTGGGTCTTCCTCAGATATTTCAGACGATTGATATCTTTCACACTTATACCAGTCTTAGATATTCTTTCTCCCTGAGCGTGTTGTTCTCTCACACAGTAACCGGTGCTTTGATAACATGTCTCTCTTTGAGTCTATTATCCAGTAACCGGTAATATCTCGTTGTTTCTTCCTCAACTGAGTCCTTTGTGGACGTCCCCGTCTGAGTTCGTATTTTATCCGATGTATCCTTTATGGATAGTTGTGCTGTATTGGCATATTCCCCAATACATGCATCTTTGCGTCAGCTCGAGTCTTTCCATCGATTTATTTTTGTGGAATCACTTCGTGTCTCCCAGCAAGTTTTCAAGTCGTGATCTGCTCACATATTTTTACCTTATTTCCCCCAGAGTCTCTGTCTCCCTAGGGAGTGTGTTACTCCTTTGGATTTTCAGTTTCTCCCTATTTCTTTTCCTTCGTGGCAATTTGTCACAACCTAAAAAAAAGAATGCGAAAAAAATAACCGGCGAAAAAAGCAATGACAGAAGAGTCGCCACCGTGTGTTATTTATCCCAAAGGAGGGAAAGGAAACGCTCGAAGTAAACCTGGAAAAAGGAAAGGAAAAGACAAGGTCTCGCAACCAAACCTTAGGTTCGGGAGTCGATTATGCGAAGGGAATGTATTAGCACCCCTACGCATCCGTAGTACTCTACGGGATCCTCTCTTGTTGTTCTTGTCTAAAGAGTGTGGGTTTATCTAATGTACTATTTACTAAAAGAGGGGTCAAAAGAAAATGACTCGCACGGATGTCGCATCCACTGCATACGTAGCTCGGCTACCTATTTGTTTGTGTTGTGTTTTTTAGATGAACGATGTTACTACGCAATCTACCGGATGCTCGACCTTTGGAGACTTACTCGCCTGTAGTAGAAGGAGTTAACATGTTCTTAGGAGAAGAAAAATCAATGAGTTTGTTTGTGTTTTAGGAATGCTCATGCAAAAAGGAAGTCCTAGACGAAGGAATCGTGCTACCTTAATTGACATGCAAACGAGAGACTATACGAAGCCTAGCAATCCTATGGGGAGACTATCACACCATACAAAACATATAGCATAGAGTAAACACAACAACAAGGGGGCTCAAACATACATGGGTAGGGCTCAAGATGGGTCATATCAACCTCGACAAACAAGCCATGGAAGGGTAATCAAATGGGCTCTTAACCACTGACATTGAATGTCAGGGTGAGCAGATCAAAAGGGTAATGAGGATAAGACCACATAGCTCTTAACCCTGGACAGGGTTAGCACATGACAAAAAGTGGGGATTCAGAAAGGTGGAACCCTCTCCACTGACTGACCGGACTAAAGATCGTGGGCTTTTGTTCTGAAGCATCGACACGTAGTGCGAGCATAAAGAACGACACATTGAATAACGGGGGATTGACTACTAATCCCTTTTATCCGTCAATTGCCTCTTCATGGAGGTCTTTAGCATTGGTGCCTCTTCTCGGAGGTCTTTGGGCACAAAAGTAAACAAACAAAAGAAAACATTGCCTCCTATTGAGGTCTTCCAGCTAAGAAAGCGGTAAAATGCGGGAAAGATGTAAAAGGGATCAAAAGATCTACCCCACGGATAAAGATCCGAAGTAACAGCAACTAAAGGAACGAGAAACCCGGAGATCTCTCAAGCTAGCACCATCAAAGAAAGCAAGTCAGCAAAGTAATCAGAATAAATCTCCAAATGGTATCCCACAAATAAAGTGGAATACCAAGCAAGTTATCTCTTCAGGAGCCATGTGAGCCCTCACAAAAACTCAAAAAACAAGTTAGAATAACAAGATGGGGTGTAATCAAGAGTTGCACCAAACAGAAGAACCATAACAACCCCATGAATCATGCTATTAAAGTTCACAAAAAGCTCACAAAAAGCGACCAAGGATAGGAGGCCTAAACCTCTTGTCCAACAAATGCATCAAAAGGGTATCAAAACTCAAAGTCAGGGGGCAAGAATCCGCACATCAAGACATGACATACATACTAAAACATGTACCTGGATGCAATAGAAAACATGTCATAACAAACACAGAACAGATTAGAGAGAAAACAAAAAACCAACTACTGTCACGATCGCTACTGTCTCGCTTAGCGAAGGCTTAGCGAAGCTTCGCTGCAGGCTCGCCTAGCGATGGGCTAGCGAATGCCTACGAGTTCTGGATTCTCCATTGATAACAGTACGATTTCGGAGACCCCAAACCCTATGGTATCCATCTCAACAACGAAGTGATTAAACATTCAAGGCATTATTCTACACATTCATGCACATCTAAAACCACATGTGAAAACTAACGATGCCCACTCTTCCAAATTCACTCATGATGCCTCATACATTCAGAAATTTCAAATTGAAAGCATAAAGTAATGGAAATAGGGCAAACCTGATTGGAGAGATCGAGTGAAATTGAATTGCCCGGTTGGGTTTGCAAAGCAATCTTAGGGTTTATATGAGATGGAATTGGTTCTTTGCAGATGAGTTCCCTTCAGTCTCTGAAGGCTGCTCTGAATTAGTTAGTTCACTCTCTAGGGTTTTGTTTCAATGAAATTTAGAATTTATAACCTAATTTTCGTGGCTTTGTGGGCTCAAATGAGAGAGGTCCAAGTCCAAGATTTTTATGTCATATTTTTTATTTTTAAAACGCGTGCGCTTCGCCAAGCGAAGAATCTGCTCGCCTAGCGAGCATGACAGTTCAGACTCTGGTGGCTCGCTAGGCGAACCATTCTGCTCGCCTAGCGAGCATGACAGTTCAAGTCATCTTTTCCAAATTTGTAACCTGTGCGCTGGACCTTTGTTCCTTCAAGAGTAATATGTCGAATGATGAATAGGCCTCATTTGAACATGTTGGAAGTAACTCAAGTTATTCCCTAGCCGTTTGACCTTCAGTAGACCAAAGTCGACCAGATGTAATTCAGATGAACTTTGCTGAAATGAAATATGAAATGTTAAATGACCTAAAAATGAATGCATGAATGAGGGGGAAAAATTTGAGGTGCTACAATTGCCCCTATTCAATCAACTGTGAACCTGAACGGATGAAAGCAGCGACTATCAGACTTTCAAGGTAAATAGGGATTGAATACCAGAAGAACCAGAGAATTTGCACTCTGTGGGTGATGTATCAAAGAAAGCGAGGCCATTTACCGATGGCGGCTTCAAAACAAAATTTGATATTTACCGATATCGAGGAAAGCGGGGCCATTTACCGGTGGCGGCTTCAAAACAGATTTGATATTTACCGATATCAAAGAAAGCGAGGCCATTTACCGATGGCGGCTTCAAAACAAAATTTGATATTTACCGATATCGAGGAAAGCGGGACCATTTACCGATGGTGGCTTCACTGGGGGAGGAAAAAAGATGTTTACAAGTGAAACAAGACCAGACATTTACCGATGACTGGGAAGGAACCCGATGTTTACCGACATCGAACAATGATGTTTAAAAGTGAAACAAGACCAGACATTTACCGATGACTGGGAAGGAACTCGATGTTTACCGACATCGAACAATGATGTTTACAGACACCAAGGAAGGAATACACTTACCAAACGAAACCATTTACCGATGGCGAAAATGAAATACTCGATATTTACGAATAGCGAATCTGCTGGGGAATCTTGAATGACAAAACCATTTACCGATGGTTAACAAGTAGCTGATGTTTACCGACATCGAATTAATGATATTTACCGACACCAAACAAAGGAAAGGACCCACACGGGTGTTGACAGAACAATTTTTGTAGACACCATGAGAGACATGCCTTTTGCTGATGGCCAACGATTGGAATTCGAAGTTTACCGACATAGAAAGATGATGTTCACCGACATCAAAGAAAAGCACAGACATTTACGGGAATTGACATTGACACTTACCGGTATCGCAAGGATGACATTTACATATGTCAAAATAAGGCATACCCTTACTGGGGACTAAATCGGAAGAGAATTAAGCTTTCCTTTCACGGACTGGTGAGAAAATAAATCTCACTGGGATTCTGAATGTTGCCAAGAGCAACTGCTGCAAATGCGCTACACAGATGTTGAAAAATGATCCGTCTCTTCCGGAGATATGATCCAATCTGGTTTAATACATGTATGCATATGTTTGAGTTTTTTATGGCGTAATGCTCCATACTGAATGGAAATGCTACGCGATTTGAGAATGCGAATGCAAATGATGATTACTATATGCAAGATGCAAAGGGAGGAAAACTCCTGCTGGGAAAGCAAATGATCACTTTACTGAGCACACAATTTCTGATTCGATCTTCCAACTCTGTGGGGACATACAACAATCCTGCTGAGGATACTATTCTCGGAACGGTAGAGAAACCAACTCAACTGGGGAGTCACTTGTTGGGAAAACACCAACCTCTCGACTATGCTGGGGAAACAAATCCTGAACTTGACTTAGACGACCCAACTTCTTACACGACTGGACAGTGTTGAAACGACGGGGTCTTCCTTCGAATAAACTTTGGCTCATCTACTTTAGCCATCAATCAAAGATAGTAACCTGCAAAACAGCAGGACATACATGCCCCAGGGGATCGTATGGACAAAATATACTCAAGTGTACTCAACATTCAAAATGATTTTCAGATATTTTATCAATCCGCACGTCATTGTCTAGCCTTCATGTTTTTAGATGCAATGTTTATCAAAAATTCGGAGGTTTTTCGCAAACAAAACAGTAGAAATAAAAAAAACAAGAGAGAAATTTGACTGAATAACGACTTTTATTGATTGAAAATGGCCTATAAAAGGCAAATACATCAGGAAGCAATTCTTAGGAAGAGGTAATTGCGCCAAAAGAGAAAATAAACTATCCTATTGGCAATGTGAACACGGCATTCCACTATTTTCCAATTCTATTATGACTCATAGATCTTCACTTTCCCCAAATTCTTTGCCTTCTGAGAAGAGTGATTGGACCGATCATATCCTTCAAGATGGTAGACACTGAAATGCGATGAAGTACAGGTAACTCAGACTGTAGTCTTCGCTTTAATCCCTCTTTTGCCTGGACCGCCTTTTCAGGTTTTCGATCCACAGGGATACCCATTTTTGCCTAAGCCGCCTTTGCAGGTTTTCGACTTACCGAGTGTACATATTATTTTTATTCTTTATCCCTAACTTTTGCCCGAACCTTTTTCTTTTCTTTTTCTCTTGGTTCGCCGGGATGCCCTTTTTTGCCTGTACTTTCTTTCTTTTTCCAGCGGGTCAGTTTATGCGAAGTATTTTTTGACTACATCTGAATTCACAAGAGACGGGAAATCTTCACCATCCATAGTTGTAAGCATCAAGGCTCCACCAGAAAAGACCTTTTTAACAACATATGGACCTTCATAATTCGGAGTCCACTTGCCCAGGTTATCTGTACCGGGAGGAAGGATCCTCTTTAAAACTAAGTCACCTATCTGATAGCTTCGAGGACGCACTTTCTGATCAAAGGCCTTCTTCATCCTTCTCTGATATAGTTGTCCATGGCACACAGCTGCTAATCGCTTTTCCTCAATTAAATTTAACTCATCAAACCTGGCTTGAACCCACTCAGCCTCGTCAAGTTTTACATCCATCATCACCCTCAAAGAAGGGATTTCAACTTCCACTGGCAAGACTGCCTCCATGCCATACACAAGTGAAAACGGAGTTGCCCCGGTTGACGTACGCACTGAGGTACGATACCCATGCAAAGCGAAAGGCAACATCTCATGCCAATCCTTGTACGTGACAACCATCTTTTGCACAATCTTCTTAATGTTCTTGTTTGCCGCCTCTACAACACCATTCATCTTTGGTCTCTAAGGAGAAGAATTGTGGTGTTCTATCTTAAATTCTTTGCAAAGCTCTTTCATCATCTTGTTATTGAGATTCGAACCATTATCAGTGATGATTCTCTCAGGAACCCCATAACGACAGATAATTTCTTTCTTAATGAATCGAGCAACCATTTGTCTGGTAACATTGGCATGGGAAGCTGCTTCCACCCACTTGGTAAAGTAATCGATCGCGACTAGGATGAAGCGATGTCCATTAGAAGCAGTGGGTTCAATATTTCCAATCATATCGATGCCCCACATCGTGAATGGCCAAGGAGAATTCATAATATTCAGAGGGTTTGGTGGTACATGCACTTTATCTACATAGATCTGACATTTGTAGCACTTCCGAGCGTATTTGAAACAATCAGATTCTATGGTTATCCAGTAATAACCGGCTCTTAACAACTTCTTGGCCATTGCATGACCACCAACATGGGTACCGAAAGATCCCTCGTGCACTTCCTGCATTAACACGTCTACTTCACGTCTAACCACGCATCTGAGCAGAACCATGTCAAAGTTCCTCTTGTACAACACATCATCCTTGTTCAAGTAAAAGTTTCCACCTAGCCTTCTCAGTGTCTTCTTGTCATTCTTTGACGCTCCTTCAGGATACTCTTGGCTTTTGAGGAAATTCTTAATATCATAAAACCACGTCTTCTCATCAATAACAGACTCGGCTGCGAACACATACGCATGCCTCTCGAGTCGATTCACAGCAACGTGTGGCACATGATTCTGCCAATGAACTTTGATCATGGAAGACAATGTGGCTAAGGCATCAGCCATTTGATTTTCATCTCGGGGTACATGATACAACTTTATTGTCTTGAAGAAAGTCAGGATCCTTCTGGTGTAATCTCTATAAGGAATCAAATGCGGCTGATGAGTATAACAATCTCCATTGACTTGGTTAATCACTAGAGCAGAATCTCCATAAATGTCTATAGTTTTGATCCTTAGATCGATGGCTTCCTCAATCCCCATGATACAAGCCTCGTACTCAGCTTCGTTGTTGGTTACTTCAAAAGTCAATCTGGTGGAAAAAGGTATGTGTGCACCTTTAGGATTAATGAGTACTGCCCTAACACCATTTCCATTCACATTTACCGCCCCATCAAACATCAGTGTCCACTTGTCATCGGGATCCGGTCCTTCCTCGACAAGAGGCTCTTCACAATCTTTCATCTTTAAGTACATGATATCTTCATCGGGGAATTCAAACATCATCGACTGATAGTCATCAATTGGTTGCTCGACAAGGTAATCAGACAAAATACTACCCTTGATGGCCTTTTGCGACGTGTACTGGATATCATACTCTGTCAAAATCATCTGCCAACGAGCCACTCGTCCGGTAAGAGCCGGTTTTTCAAAGATATATTTTACTGGGTCCATCTTAGAAATCAACAAGGTAGTATGGTTCAACATATACTGTCTTAGTCGGCGAGCAGCCCATGCCAAAGCGCGGCAAGTTTTCTCGAGCAGCGAATATCTTGTTTCACAGTCGATAAACTTTTTGCTAAGGTAGTATATTGCATGCTCTTTTCGACCAGACTCGTCATGTTGTCCTAATACACACCCCATCGAATTTTCTGTTACTGAAAGGTACATTATCAGAGGCCTCCCAGGAGTTGGAGGTATAAGAATTGGAGGTTTCTGCAAATATTCTTTTATCTTATCAAAAGCTTTTTGACAATCATTGTTCCACCTGATTGCTTGATCTTTTCTTAGCAATTTAAATATCGGTTCGCACGTAGTTGTTAGGTGAGATATGAACCGCCCAATGTAGTTCAGCCTCCCTAAAAACCCACGAACCTGCTTTTCCGTTCTTGGTTCAGGCATTTCTTGAATAGCCTTTACTTTCGCTGGATCAACCGCAATCCCTTTCTTACTGACAATGAAACCTAACAGCTTTCCAGATCTCACTCCAAACGTACACTTGTTTGGATTCAGCCTTAGTTTGAACTTTCTCAATATTTCGAACAACTTTTACAAGTTTACCAAGTGCTCCTCTTCTGTCTGAGACTTTGCAATCATATCATCCGCGTACACTTCGATTTCTTTGTGCATCATGTCATGAAAGAGAGTCGTCATAGCTCTTTGGTAAGTGGCACCGGCGTTCTTCAACCCAAATGGCATTACCTTATAACAGAACATGCCCCAAGATGTAATGAATATCGTCTTCTCCATGTCCTCTGGCGCCATCTTGATCTGATTATAGCCAGAAAATCCATCCATGAAAGAGAAAACCGAGGATTGAGCAGTGTTATCGACCAATACATCAATGTGAGGTAATGAGAAGTCATCTTTTGGACTGGCTCTGTTTAAATCTCGGTAATCGACACACATCCTGACTTTACCATCCTTCTTCCGCACGGGTACGATGTTGGCCACCCAAGGGGGATAATTGGTAACTGCTAGAAAACCTGCATCCAACTGTTTCTGAACCTCCTTTTTGATCTTGACAGCCATATCAGGACTAGTTCTGCGAAGCTTCTGCTTTACCGAAGGACAATCTTCTCTGAGAGGTAGCCTGTGCACCACAATATCTGTATCCAAACCAGGCATATCTTGATACGACCATGCGAATACATCCACATATTCTTGCAGCATTTTAATCAGTCCTCTCTTGAACTTTTCTTCTAAAGCAGCCCCTATCTTAATCTCTTTCTTTGCGTCCTCAGTACCAAGGTTAATGACTTCCAACTCTTCCTGATGAGGTTGAATGACCCTTTCCTCCTGTTTCAATAGTCTGGCCAATTCTTCGGGGAGTTCACAATCTTCTTCACTCTCCTCTTCGGCTTGGTAAATGGGATTATCAAAGTCATACTGAGCCATAACAGAACTATTTTTAATGGAATCCGCAAGATCAATTCTGCACGAATGATGTTTTATGCTTTAGTTTAGAAAAGAGTTCAAGAAAGTCACAAAAAAACATTGCCATTTTTATGGTTTTGAAAATGAAAGTAAAAACAGAAAGACAGTGAGCACAAATTTGATTGCAAAACGTCCTTTATTGATGATAATCATTGAAAATTCAAAACATGATGTTGATCTTCTCCCCTGGAGCACACGGGCGCACCCAATTATCCATATCACAATCACTGTCACCATCTTCATCGTCTGCTGCAAAGACATCCCCGTGATTCATCAATCCAGCACTAGTAAAAGTACACGGCCCTTTCTGATCCTGGACACCGTGCTCTGATGATTGAAAAGGCTGATAACCAATGCCAAACATGTCTTCTTTTACGGGCACATCTATCATCTTGCCCCATCCTTCCGCGTTACCTGAATGAATGACCTCCAGAGCTTGTTTATAGGACGCAATCGAGGTACCTGGTTTCTTCTGTTCAACAAAAGCCACCTTCTCAATACTGACAGTCTCAAAAGCTTGACATAGAGTTTCATGAATTTCTCCATCCATCTCCACATATTTGAAGGAGGATAAATGGCTCACAAAGATGTCCTCTTCTCCATACACGGTCACAACTTGACCATCCCACACATATTTCAGCTTTTGGTGGAGAGTCGAAGAAACTGCTCCGGCTCCATGTATCCAGGGACGCCCCAACAAACAACTATATGCTGGTTGGATATCCATCACATAGAATACAATGTTAAACACTTTCGGGCCGATCTTCACAGGCAACGTGACTTCACCAAAACCGATCGCTTGGATCCATCAAAAGCACGGACAACAAGATCACTTGGTGTGAGGACAACCCCTTCGGCATCAAGCTTACTCAGAGCCTTTTTGGGCAGCACATTCAAAGAAGAACCGGTATCAACCAAAACATGCGACAGAACGGCGCCTTTGCATTCCATCGTGATATGCAGAGCTCTATTGTGATTGTGACCCTCAGGTGTCAAGTCTAGATCCGTGAATCCCAAACCATGTCTCGTGTTAACATTTGCAATAACACCATCGAGCTAGTTAACAGAAATCTCTTGGGGCACATAAGCCATATTCAACATTTTCAACAGGGCGTTACGATGTGCCTCGGAACACATTAACAGAGAGAGAATAGAGATTTTTGACGGTGTCTGGTTCAACTGATCCACGATCTTGTAATCACTTTTCTTGATAATTCTCATAAATTCATCTACGTCCTTCTCAAAAGAATTCTCGGGCACTTCCTTTCGCACTGGTTCTTCTTCAATGACAACTTGTTTTCCTTTTGTTCTAGCAAGAGCCTCAGCATTGTTATCCTTCGGAACCTGTGGTGCAAACAAACGACCACTTCTCGTAAATCCTCCGGGTCCTCCCACATTACCCACCGCCGAACCAACTGTTATTGGAGTCTGATTTACTGATCTGGTCTGATTCTCAGGTCTTCTATTTCTGCAAGAAGCATTGTCATATTGCCACGGAATTGCTCTACTATTCTCATAAAGTCTTCCACTAGAAGCAGCAATGGTGGTAGGGGTACTAATAGTTACTGGAGCATTAATCACGGGAACACCAACAGTCACTGGAGCAGATATGGTCACGGGCGCAGCTACAGTCACAGGAGTACCAATAGTCACGGGCGCACTAATAGTTCTTGGAGCATGTACAGGACCTTCTGACGGGGTAAAGTAAATGGTAACAGTCGATACCTCTTTACTGTCTTTCACTACCTGATCAAACTGTAAACAACCTTCATTCATCAATTCCTGGATACCTTCTTTCAATTTCACACAGCCGTTTTCATGATTACCATAATCTGAACAATTCTTGTCACATCCCGGGAATACTCCCCCTCTAAGCAGACGTTCCTTCACCACAAACAACGAAGTCTGAACGTCATTAACATCGACTACCAAGTTCAAATTTTCCCCATCTTCCACACTGTTTATTCTGGGCCCTCCATGCTGAGGCATAGGATTATTCATCACATTCGGAGTAGGAGCGAAGTTAATCGTCTTGGCATCGATCAAGTCTTGGACTTTATGGTGAAAAGCCTGACAATTCTCGATGTGGTGCCCTGGCGCACTAGAATGAAAATCACAACGAACATTGGCATCATAACCAGCGGGAATCCTTGTTAATGGAGCCATAGTGCGAAGTTCAACAAACTTTAACCTGAGCAGTTCAGGGAGTAATTCAGCATAAGTCATTGGCAACGGATCAAAATGAAGATCTGGCATTCTTTGTCTTGGTTGGAATTGGCGTTGCTGTTGTTGTTGTGGTTGTCCTCTTTGTTGTTGTTGAGGTGGGGTTGCTGGAATAGTCACAGCAGCGACTTGACGGTATTGTTGTCCTCTATTTCTCTAATTATGTATAGCATTTGTCTCCCCCTCTCTCCTTCTGGGTGCCCCTGAAAATGGTTTCTTAGCACTTGAAGAACTTGAAGAACCAGGGTCTTGGATTTTTCCCGCTTTGATAAGAATTTCGGTTCTTTCTCCGCAAATCACAACATCCGAAAAAATACCAAACGGGCAACTTCCCATACAATCCATGAAAACACCTTGCAGGGTTCCGATGAACATATCTGTCAATTCTCTCTCCAGCATCGGAGGTTGTACTCTCGTAGCTAGTTCACGCCACCTCTGGGCGTATTCCTTGAAACTCTCACCAGTCTTTTGAAACAAACTCCGCAACTGGGTTCTGCTCGGAGCCATGTCCATGTTATGCTTGTACTGCCTCAGAAAATCTTCACCTAACTCTCTCCAGCTTCTGACAGATTCTTTTCTCAAGTCCATGTACCAATCCAAAGATGCTCCAGACAAGTTGTCTTGGAAAAAGTACATCCACATCTTTTCATCATCAGCATAAGCGGATATCTTCTAGTAGTAAGCTTGCACATGAGTTCGGGGACAAGAAGTGCCATTGTACTTGTCGAAAGATGGCGCTTTGAACTTGTACGGGATCCTCAAACCATCAATTAAACCCATATTACTAACATCAAAGCCCAAAGAGTTCTGGCACTTCATGGCGCGAATCTTTTCGGCAAGGGCGTCGACCTTTCTATCTCTCTCTTCTGCCTTTCCAAATTCATCATCATCACTGGGAATGGTGAACATATCTTCTTGCTTGTCAACCAAATGAGAAGGATGGTGAACTGGAGCACGTGCCGCCCGAGCATTAGCAACCTCTGTAATGATGGATTGTCCATTGATTCTAATACCACGCAATTCGTCACCATTAACATGGTTGTTGACAGGGTTGGTAACAGCAGCGTCATCGACAGGGGTCCCTTCTGGCGGATTCTGACCGACAGGGGGAATCACAGTTTCTTGTCTCTGGACCAAGGCTCGGAGTTCCTCTTGCCCTTGCACTACCCCTTACATCATACTCATGAATTGGGCCATGTTGGTCCTCATCTCTGCTAGATCTGCTTGAAAGCTTTCCATACTCTCTGCTGGTTTCTGCGGGTACCGTACCGGTGAATTCCTGAATCAGCTATCCTGCTAGTGAACACCAAATAATATAAGAACACCGCAGCGGTACCTGTTATGCAAGACATGCTAATGAATATGCAAATGCAATGACATGTTTATCAATTCCAACGGGTATTCTACCCCCTTGATTCCGGTCTCACATCTGACAGAAAGTGCAAGAAGACCGAGTTATGGATAAACTTCTGAGATCAAGATGCAATAAGGAAAACCATCATATAAATGGGTTCAAGAAGGGAAAGGTCTTAGCCAATAGTTCATCAAAAAAGGATCTCCACAACAATCCTGTGGATCATCACTACAATACAAAGATCAGGAATCAGCCTCCTGTATACAACCCATAAGGACTTCTCCTCACTTCAGCCAGTAGTACCACTGTGTCAGGATGATCCGGAGATTCTGTCAAACGCCGGATAAGCAGATTCCTCTTGTGAATAACTCCATCCAACTCGTTGATGTGCTCTCTGTAGTAATTCCCATCATCTTCTCTGAATACCTCTTCAAGTCTGGATTTCTTCAAACCTGCCAACACTTTGAGTTCCTCAATTTGTCCTTGAGCTTTGTTGAGTTGATCTGTGATATAACCATTGGTTGAACGGGCGCACAGAAGCTCATTGTTCTTCTCCTTCAGCAAAATCTTCAACTTCTCCATCTGACCAGTCAGTTCGGCCACCCTCTCCTCCTCCTTTACCTTCCTAGAAGCTGAAAATGTATCCCATTGCTCTTGCCAACCAGCTAGCTTACCAAGAGCATCTGTTAACTGCTGTTTGACTTGCCTCAACTCAGAACTGGATGATCCCAGGGCTTTGTCTGTCTTCCTAAAGAAGTCCACCTCCACAACTAATTTCCTCTTTGCTTCCCCTTGCAATCTGACGGCTTCCCCTTTCTGATATTCTGCCTCATGGAATTGATGCATACAGTTTTGCAGCTTCACACTTAACTCCGAGTTTTCAGTTTGAAGCTCCTCCATGACATTCTTCAATTTGTCATACTCTTATCGGCTCACCATGGTTGACTGCTCAGGAGTAGGTGGATACAAAGGTTCTTCAATAGGAAACGGCAGACCGAACTCTTCGACTCTTCCTTGAAGCCACTCTTCATACTGAGGGTAAGTTCTACAATCTCCTTTTCCAAGCACAGTTCTTCCTCTCTTGATCACCTTGAGCCAAGCCTCAGCTGCCTTACGGGATACAGTCAAATCAGATGAAGAATGGAAAAACAAAGACTCTTCCACATCTTTTTCCAAAGGCAGAGTTCTTAAAGCATCTCCAAACTATCTGACTGCCAGAGAAGGATTGTAGTTGATACTTCCTCTTCTTCCTACCAATGGTACATTCGGGAAGTTCCCACAACTATGAATAATATCTGCCCGAAGCAAGCTCCGGTCTGACCACCAAGAAATATCTTTAGCTCTTATCCCCATCAGTTTCTTTGACCAACTCAATGAGTTTTTGACATCAACGAACGCTCCTGACTTGGGTAGGTGGGAACTGAACCACTTATAAAACAAAGGCGCGCAACAATTCACCGATCCTCCTTTTCTATTCTCGTTCCTGTGATGCACTGAATGAAAGAAATCTCCCAATAAGGTCGGCACTGGATTACCCAACACGAAGAGGCGTATTGCGTCTACGTCCACAAATTTGGCAACATTAGGGAACAGGACGATCCCATACACACAAAGAGCCAACACAGCATTGAAACCCTTCGGGTCACCATCTTCAAGCTTCTTCTTTGCTTCTCCCAGTAAGAAGCTCAAATGAAAACTACTGACTCCTCCCTTCTGACACATATTAGACTTTAAGATTGATTTCCCCAAATATGTGGCTGAAGCAACCATGCTGAGATCGGGCAGAAACTCGGAACTGTAGAATAGCAACTGTGACTTGATAGGAACTCTGAGAAAACTGGCAACCTCCTCCAAAGTAGGGACCAAAATATAATCTGGGAACGTGAAACACCTCAATGGAGGGTCATAGAACTGCAACAATGTAAAGAGAGCATCGTGTTGATCTTTGGAGAGAACCGTGACGAAACTTAGAATCAAACCGTAATCCTTCAGGAATCTTTCTAGAGAATCATGATCCATTAACTTCATCAGCTGTTGAATGGGATCCAAACAAACCACAGGAAACTTGTAGGCGACATGTCTCTTTCTGCCAATATCCATCTTAAGAGAACCAGAGAACCCCGACCGGAATCAAGAGGAAGATGTAAACCCCAAGAAATAGATAAACATGTGTTAATGATATGAATGCAAAATGATGTGATGCAATGCAGTGACATGGGAATCATGATTGCTGTATCTGCTTGAACAACTGTTGGGTCACACTGTCTGAAGAGAAACCCACTGAAGAATATATAAGAGTTCAAAGTTCTGCTCCAGAAAACCGGGTTGGTTGAAGGTTAAGGTTTCCTGAATTTAGCCCGCCCCTCACTAGTAGGTTCTAAGAACAGAAGTTCGTCGACTTCGGCCCTTCAATCGAGAATAATACGTTTACCACTGAAGGTTTGACATTATTACGGGATAAAAGACCTCCACTGACTCCCCTCAACAGGACATCCTAATAGCAAGTTCCCAGTCTCGGGGTACTCGGATTGAGCAGCGAGAATGCGCCCACCAGAGCTTACATAAATGTGTCTCGGAGGAGAGGCCTCGACGGAGTTCTCGGGAAATGGTCACCAGAGTCGACGATTTCTAAAGGAACATCTGTCGTTATGGAACACCCATAGGACAAATTATATCCAACAGAAACCTTGTCTGGAATGTGGGTCTTCATGAACAACTTAACGTAGCAACATGCCACGCAAGCCTCATAACTATCCACTCTAAAACCTGTGTATACGCTCAAGCCTGGGTAGTGGGCTTATCTCTCATAAAACATCCCACCCCAACAAACAAACAACCCAACAGAACCCATAGATACAACAGACATACGTACATGAATGCAATAAGGTAAAGCAGGTAAATAAATAACTGTACAAAAGAATAAACACCCAACAAACAAGAAAACTACAAAATCTAGGAGGGACTCGCTTAGGGAAACTGGGTCCCCAGCAGAGTCGTCAGCTGTCACAACCTAAAAAAAAGAATGCGAAAAAAACAACCGGCGAAAAAAGCAATGACAGAAGAGTAGCCACCGTGCGTTATTTATCCCAAAGGAGTGAAAGGAAATGCTCGAAGTAAACCTGGAGAAAGGAAAGGAAAATACAAGGTCTCGCAACCAAACCTTGGGTTCGGGAGTCGATTATGCGAAGGGAAGGTATTAGCACCCCTACGCATCCGTAGTACTCTACGGGATCCACTCTTGTTGTTCTTGTCTAAAGAGTGTGGGTTTATCTAATGTACTATTTACTAAAAGAGGGGTCAAAAGAAAATGACTCACACGGATGTCGCATCCACTGCATATATATCTCATCTGAATATGAGAATCAGAGTCTTCGTAGCTCGGCTACCTATTTGTTTGTGTTGTGTTTTTTAGATGAACGACGTTACTACGCAATCTACCGGATGCTCGACCTTTGGAAACTTACTCGCCTGTAGTAGAAGGAGTTAACGTGTTCTTAGGAGAAGAAAAATCAATGAGTTTGTTTGTGTTTTAGGAATGCTCATGCAAAAAGGAAGTCCTAGACGAAGGAACCGTGCTACCTTAATTGACATGCAAACGAGAGACTATACGAAACCTAGCAATCCTATGGGGAGACGATCACACCATACAAAACATATAGCATAGAGTAAACACACCAACAAGGGGGCTCAAACATACATGGGTAGGGCTTTAGTCAAGAGGGGTCATATCAACCTCGACAAACAAGCCATGGCAGGGTAATCAAATGGGCTTTTAACCACTGACATTGAACGTCAAGGTGAGCAGATCAAAAGGGTAATGAGGATAAGACCTCATAGCTCTTAACCCTGGACAGGGTAAGCTCATGACAAAAAGTGGGGATTCAGAAAGGTGGAACCCTCTCCACTGACTGACCGGGCAAAAGATCTTGGGCTTTTGTTCTGAAGCATCGACACGTAGTGCGAGCATAAAGAACGACACACTGAATAACGAGGGATTGACTACTAATCCCTTTTATCCGCCAATTGCCTCTTCATGGAGGTCTTTAGCACTGGTGCCTCTTCTCGGAGGTCTTTGGGCACAAAAGTAAACAAACAAAAGAAAACATTGCCTCTTATTGAGGTCTTCCACCTAAGAAAGCGGTAAAATGCGAGAAAGATGTAAAAGGGATCAAAAGATCTACCCCACGGATAAAGATTCGAAGTAACAACAACTCAAGGAACGAGAAACCCGGAGATCTCTCAAGCTAGCACCATCAAAGAAAGAAAGTTAGCAAAGTAATCAGAATAAATCTCCAAATGGTATCCCACAAATAAAGTGGAATACCAAGCAAGCTATCTCTTCAGGAGCCATGTGAGCCCTCACAAAAACTCAACAAAAAAGTTAGAATAACAAGATGCGGTGTAATCAAGAGTTGCACCAAACAGAAGAACCATAACAACCACATGAATCATGCTATTAAAGTTCACAAAAATCTCACAAAAAGCGATCAAGGATAAGAGGCCTAAACCTCTTGTCCAACAAATGCATCAAAAGGGTATCAAAACTCAAAGTCAGGGGGAAAGAATCCGCACATCAAGACATGACATACATACTAAAAATGTACCCGGATGCAATAGAAAACATGTCATAACAAACACAGAACAAATTAGAGAGAAAACAAAAAACCAACTACTGTCACGATCGCTACCGTCTCGCTTAGCGAAGCTTCACTGTAGGCTCGCCTAGCGATGGGCTAGCGAATGCCTACGGGTTCTGGATTCTCCATTGATAATAGTATGATTTCAGAGACCCCAAACCCTATGGTATCCATCTCAGCAGCGAAGTGATTAAATATTCAAGGCATTATTCTACACATTCATGCACATCTAAAACCACATGTGAAAACTAACGATGCCCACTCTTCCAAATTCACCCATGATGCCTCATACATTCAGAAATTTCAAATTGAAAGCATAAAGTAATGGAAATCGGGCAAACCTGATTGGAGAGATCGAGTGAAATTGAATTGCCCGGTTGGGTTTGAAAATCAATCTTAGGGTTTATATGAGATGGAATTGGTTCTTTGCAGATGAGTTCCCTTCAGTCTTTGGAGGCTGCTCTGAATTAGTTAGTTCATTCTCTAGGGTTTTGTTTCAATGAAGTTTAGAATTTATAACCTAATTTTCGTGGCTTTGTGGGCTCAAATGAGAGAGGTCCAAGTCCAAGATTTTTCTGTCATATTTTTTATTTTTAAAACGCGTGCGCTTCGCCTAGCGAAGAATCTGCTCGCCTAGCGAGCATGACAGTTCAGACTCTGGTGGCTCGCTAGGCGAACCATTCTGCTCGCCTAGCAAGCATGACAGTTCAAGTCATCTTTTCCAAATTTGTAACATGTGCGTTGGACCTTTGTTCCTTCAAGAGTAATATGTCGAATGATGAATAAGCCTCATTTGAACATGTTGGAAGTAACTTAAGTTATTCCCTAGCCGTTTGACCTTCAGTAGACCAAAGTCGACCAGAGGTAATTCAGATGAACTTTGCTGAAATGCAATATGAAATGTTAAATTACCTAAAAATGAATGCATGAATGAGGGGGGCAAATTTGAGGTGCTACACAATTATTCACCATGAAGATTTTATTTTGCATGCATACATTTGCATCATGAGGTCTCTTAGGGACCAAAATTCATCTCTTTGTTATTATTTAAGCCCATTCTACCTCGTCGAGACGAAGATTTTAACCTTCGTATCTCCGGCTAGAATGACCTTAAATAGGGGCATCTATAAGACCCTAATTTTGACCCTAAGATCCCTCATGGCATCATATCATTACTCAGTGCATTGCCTCAAGGATCATAGCATGTTTGGCTCCTTAACCTAGAGTTGGGACTTGTGTGAGTGGTTTGAAACCACCAAGCATGCTTGTATTGTATATTATTTATTTTCTTATTTTGATTACTAAACAAAAGCACAAAAATATGCCACTAACTATTTTTGTTTTGAAGCTCAAGTGATCATGTGCTCCCCTGCTTCTAGGAGGCTCCTAAGCTCAATGAAGTGGCTAGATGAAGATGAGAAAAAGAATGACAATGGTCCACAAAGCTCCTAATCATCATATATGTCTCCCAAGTACCTCAATTTTCCAAATTTTATCAAGATAACCCAAAGGGCTTGAGGATTGTTTCCCAAGGAAACCCTAATTCAACTGTGCTTTAACTGTGCCTTGCTCATGAAGCAACCTCAACCTGTGATCAAATTTAATCAAGGGAAGTTCTTTCATTCATTATTTTATGCACATATGAGCCTATTTGAGGATCCTCAATAATTCATTCATCAAGATTTGAAGTTTGGCCTTGAGAAATTGACCAGTCAAGTCATCTGACTAAACTGAGGATCACTAAGATACAACTTTTGATGTGTTTGTCAAATGAAGATGACCTAAAGAGGAAAATTGTTCTTAAGAACCATATGCATAACTTTCATGTTCATCAAAAATCCATTTCAAAACGTGTAAGGTCATCATTCATTTCAAAACATTATAGGTCATTTTGACTGAAACCCTTATTTTGGGTCAACTTCCCAAGGACCTAACTTCCTTAATATTTATTATTTTGAGGTGAGACCAAATGCATTGGAAATCTTATGATGTCTAATTCAAATGTTATGTTGGACAAAATTTCATAATCCTAAAATAAATACATGTGATAATACAAAACATTATAGGTCACATTAAACCTAAGTCATTGAATTTGAAAAAGTACCCAACTTCAAATGCCCATAACTTTGTCATGAAAACTCCAAATGATGCAAAATTTGAGTTTAAATTTATCATCTTGTAAAGATATACAACTTCTATGTTGGAGGTTTTTGCATTTGAAGCTTGCATCATGCAAACAGAGGGGTTTGAATAGGCTTGCTTTTGGTGAAAATTCTCAAAGGTGACTTAAACCTGTTTTGTACCTAAACTTTCATAGCCAGTTTTCATTAATTTCCAAATGCCAAATGATTTTTGCCCAACATGACTTTTGTTCCTTATTTCAAGAGCTTTCCAACCATTACTCACATTACTTTTTTGTACTTTCCATGTGTGAGTTTCGAAGAGCTTTCTTTTTATGTCCATTTTGGCATTTCATGATATAACTTGATGTGCAAGCTTGTGTAGTTCATTATGCACGCCCAATTCATTTCCAGATGGTATCAGAAAGGATTTGCACCCATCATTGGGCCTTACATGCACCTGTACAAGCCCATGCAAGAAGAATTCAAATCCCATGCACACGAGGGAACCATGCCTTGCAATCCATTTCAGCTATAAATAAGTGTTCATTCTCACTCAATTGGCAACCAAGTGGAGATCTGAAGTGCTGCATAATTGAAATCCCAACCCTCGCTAAAGGAATATTCAGTTTTCTTTTTCTCTTTCAAGCTTGAAATTCAACATCATTAGTTGATTTTCAAAGCTCAATTCCTTAACCTATCATCACCATCACAATTCCAGAGCAAAAGCAGAACAAGATCTTGGAGAATTCGTGGCATTTGAAGCTTCATTTCAGAGGTAGAACCTCAAACTTTTTTTGATCTAGATCTTGCAATTCAATATGAATTTCTTTGGTTCGTGTGGTTTTCTGAAGTCCTCTCACTTGAGGCAGGCCAGTGGTGGTCTTAATTATTCAAATCGTGCCATTCTAGTTGACACACCATGATTTTCAAGCTCACGTTTCTCTCTAAATAGGAATGGTGAGGATGATCCATGGTTACAGTGGTGATGTACATAACCTAAGTTTCATTTTGATGTCCTTACATTTCATTTTCATTACAATTTATTTTCCTGCGCGTGGTGGCCAAAGATTGTTGGATCGCCGGAGAAGAAGGTGTTTTCCACCACCTGCACCACGTGTGCATCTTCAGAACCATTTGATCATGCTTCCACGTTATAATCTCCTTCATCCAATATGTTTACTTGTTTTAATGCTATGTGTTGCGCGTTTGACTCCAGCGTATCATGCATCCGCGACTCTGAGCCATTTGATCATGCCACGTCAATTAATGAATTGATCCTGTGGCGCTGGATTTTTCAATTTTTCCTATTTTCTTTTAATTTCAGTTAATTCCTTTTATTTTAAAAAATTCATAAATATTTTATTTGAAGTCACAAAAATATGAGACCAATGCCAAAAAAATTCTTGAAAAATCTAGTTTCATATTTTGATTTTAATTACTTTTGTGACTTCATTTAATACTTTTTGTGAATTATTTGATTTTTAATGGTTTTAATTCATTTTTAATTACTTTCTGATATTTGAAAAATCCAAAAATATTTTCCTAACACCTATGGATCATGATAAGTCAATGAAAAATAGTCTCATCAATTTCTTATTTGATTTGAGATTTATTTGAGATTTTAATTCATATTGTGTTATTTTTCATTATTTTTAATTATTTTTAAATAGTTTCTGATTTCAAAAATTGTTGAAAAAATTTATCAAAGTTTGTTTGACCATGTTAGACCTATGAGAATTTAATTGGACTTGTTGAAGTTGATTTGAATTAAATTTGAGGTTTGACCATATTTTGTTTATTTTATTTTGCATTTATTTTTGATTCAAAAAATACCAAAAAATATGGCGACTTGTTGACTTGTGATCTTCATTTCTTTTCTGTTTGGCATTGATTGATGATGACTTTGTTCACATTTGATCAATTGAGTTTGATGCTTGAATTCTCTTTCCATCCATTTCAGCTTCATCCCTTTCTTTTCATAATTTGGCCAATAAGTTAATGTCTTATGGTTGGTCTTGACAAATAAGAGGTTTAACCTTCTTTGATCCAAACCAAACTCAACTTGATCCAAGATCAAGTGAGTTGTTTTGTGTCCAAGATAGGTTGCTTCTTGGTCAAGCAAAAAATCTAAAGTCCATACAAGGCCCTTCCCCTTTTATTTTGGCATGGCAAGTTTGTGGAGCTTGGCTTACTAGTCATGATCTCTAACTTGTGTTTATTTGCCTATAGTTTTATTGACCGACCTCAGATAGGTGTGACTACTACATTAGTCCACTTACGATTGCTTAACATAGCGCTACATTGTCTTATGACAAACTAACATAACCATACTAATTACTAACTTTAATTTGAGTATTTAATTTCTTGCCCTTTACTTTAATGCCATTTATTTCTTGCTCATTTCTTCATATTGCTTTTCATTTTTCTCACTTGAGCACATATTTTATGTTTATATCATTTTCCTTTTGCTCATTTGAGCTCATTATTGTATATAAATATATTGATGTCTTGTGATTGTTTTGTCTTTGTTTTGTGTGAACCTAATGCAAAAGGAGAAATGACTTAGAATTAGGACACGCCCATGCTTAAAGGAGTTAAAGAGCAACTAGGCCTCATGCCTTTAGAATGCTAAATTTGTTGAAGAGAAACTAGGCCTCATGCCTTTAGAATGCTAAAGCTTCAAAGTTGACTTTAAAGGCCTTCTCTTCCAAACTTATTCTTTGTCCATTCCTCTTACTGTGTTGTGAACTTTTTGATGTTTTCTTTTGTGTGATAGGGATTCCATCTTGAGATAGTAAAGAGGACCATTGTCATGAGTAGCCAAGTTAAGAGAGACAAGCCAAATGGAGATCCTAGGAGCTTGAATCTAAATTGTTTGATTGCTTGATTGTGTGCTAAGTCCAAAGGAAAGGAGCATCTTGAATCATCTCTATGATTTCAAGAAAAGGAACTCCAAGGGTTTTATCTTCTCCCTCTTATCTTTGCATTGCTTTAGGACTAGCTCTTCTCTTCTTCTCCCCACTCTAACCCAAGCCAAAATCTTTTCTTGCAAACTTTGACTTTGTTCCAAATTAGAAACCTAGGCCTTATGCCTTTGACTTTTCAAAACCATTTTCATTAATACTCATTGTGAATAAATCTTAATCCAACTTTGACTTCATTTTGTAAATAAATTTAACTTGTGAATACAACTCACTTCAAGTTGTTTTTGTGGTTCCAATGGCCACCTTATTAAAACCTTTTCATAAACATTAGTCATAGGTTTGAGTTATCATAGTGGTTAATGTAAATCTTACCTCATCCTTAGTGATTGGATTATAAGTCTTCCATACTTATTATAGGGTTAACCCCTCACTAGTATGTTGAAGCCTTCCTCACATGGTGGATTGTTGGTTTAGGTTTAGTTTTCTCCCTTTGATAAGAAAAGACCTTAAGGCTTTTGGTCAAATCAATTCACCAATCTTTGTGATTTTTACCCCGAACTACGAGGTTTTGATCCACCTTTGTGATGGTACGTAGGCAATGGGTTCATCCATTCAAACAACAAAATTTGTAAATGTAATCTATTCTTTTCTCATCCCTCCAATCTTTTGCACATATTTTCACAAATACCAACCTACAACACATATTTGCAAAAAGGGTTCCCTTAGAGTACTAAGGATGTTTTGGGTGCGTAAAACCTTCCCATTTCATAACCAACCCCCTTACCCGGATCTCTGACATTTTTATTAGTTTTTGATGTGATAAAACTTCTTACTTGGCTTTTGTTCGCTTTTTAGCCTTTCCTTTGGACAAATAAAAGTGCGGTGGCGACTCGAATTGTATGTTTACTTTTGGTTTAGTCAATAAACCTAAACGTAACGAAAACCCCGCTACAGAAAATTAGCAACTCTGCTGGGGAATAACACTCTAGTGGGTTTAGCCTACTTTTTGCTTATGTGTGTTGTATGTTTATATTTATTGGTGACATATTTTTGTGCAAATTTGGGATGACTGTATTGATTGTAATGTATGAATTGCTTGATATATTAATTGCTTGTATGCTTGGTGGTTTCTTGTGATATGAGTTATATACCCGAACTCGAGTGCACTTATGATAGGAGAATGTCATAGTCTTGTTAACTTGTGTGGAGTTATTCCTTAACAAGTTGACTTGCAAGCCCATTCACTTGGTGGAGGTCTTATTGGGATCAATAATGTCACACGAGTAGTCGTGGTTAGGCATTACTCTTTCCAATATAAACCTTAGAAGCCAAGGACCTTAGATACCTAGCCCATCTTGGCCTATTTTAGGATGTAGTGCAAAAGTCATTCAAATGTAAGATTTTTATACGACTGTTACGCGATACTACACTCAAAAGAGTCTCTCTTGAGAATATTTTTGGAGAACGAGTAGTCGTTTCATCCGATAATATCCGAAAGAGGAGATGATGACTATGGGGACCTTTTTAGAACATGATTGTCAGGTTTAACCATAGTACACTCCCATTGGGTGGTTCTTAACCGAGACTCCATGCTCGTGACTTACAACACACCCTTGATTCGCGGTTCATCCGTTCTCGTATATCCTCAATATCAATGGAACTTGGGTGTCGATAAGTTGTAAACCATAATCCACCAAAATGGATGATTGATATTGATGATGACTTGAGTCATCCCGTGACCTTTGTGTGGTGTGACTTGCTTGATCCTTGAGTGTTTTTGTTGCATCCATTCATTTATGCATTCATTTGCATCCATATCATCAACAATAAAAAATTTCAAGGAACTTAAGAGGTCTATTTGCAAATTTTTAGACATGGATAAGCAAAGAAGGAATACGAAGAAGTACAGTTTCAGACAACCTGACTTGAAAGAGTTAATGAGTTTGGCATCTTATGTATTAGAGCCCTTGGAGTTCAAAGCTCGCCATGGGAAGCTTCTGTCTATTCTTTCTACCAAAGTGGATGAATGTATGATGAGTGTGTTGGTGTAGTTCTACGATCTTCTATATCGGTGCTTCACTTTTCCGGATTTCCAGCTTTTTCCTACACTTGAGGAGTATGCCTATCATGTGGGTATACCTATTCTTGATCAGTTGTCGTTCAGTGGTTTGGAGAAGGTTCCATCTTCTCAAGAGATTGCTAACATGCTTCATGTAGATGTATCTGACATTATTGCTCATATGACTACCAAAGGTGGAATTCAAGGTCTCCCATCTGATTTTCTCATTGCCCAAGCTACTTTGTTTAGGAAGGCCATGAGTGAGGACGCTTTTGAAGCGATATTTGTAATACTCATCTATGGGCTAGTGTTATTCCCCAACATCGAGAATTTCGTGGATGTGAACGCTATTAGGATTTTCTCTTCTCTTAATCCTGTTCCGACTCTGTTGGATGACACTTATTTCTCTTTGCATATGAGGAATGCAAAGGGTGGCGGTTCCATTGTGTGTTGTTTGCCTCTGTTGTACAAGTGGTTCATTTCGCACTTGCCTCAGACGCTTGCCTTCAAGGAGAACAAGGGATGTCTACGGTGGTCTGCAAGACTTATGTCTCTCACTAATGATGATATCTCTTGGTATAACCGTGTTTATGATGGCGTTCATATTATTGACTCTTGTGGTGAGTTCTCCAATGTGCCTCTTCTTGGTACATGTGGTGGAATTAACTACAACCCTGCTTTAGCTCGCAGTCAGCTTGGGTTCCCCTTAAAGGATAAACCTCACAACATTTTGTTGGAAGGCTTATTCTTTCAAGAGGGTAAAGATCCCCAGAACTTGAAGGATAGGATGGTCCGCGCCTGGCGCAAATTTCATAAGAAAGGGAGGAATGAGCTTGGTCCGAAGAATTGCATTGCTTTGGAACCTTAAACCTCTTGGGTGAGGAAGAGAGCTCTTGAGTATGGCATTCCGTACGAGTATCCAAGACCTACCCCTATGGTCATGGTTGGGCCTTCAACCCTCCCTAACCAAGGAGTAGAGGAGTTGAGAGATGAAGACCAGTGGCGTGCTTGGATTCGTGAGCGTGAGGAGCTTCTTCAGCAGCTCAAAGATAAGGATGCAGTGATAGAGTTTCTAGAGCATCAGGTTATTGATGAGCCTGATGATGTGGTTACTTCTCTTCTTCCCCATTCATCTAGGTTTTGGAAGAGGAAGTATGATCAGCTCGCCAAGGAGAAGGCCGATATGGAAGCAGCTTACGAGAGAGGTGAAGTGGCTTCGTGCAGCTTATCTTCCGATCTCGAAGGCTTTGGACGATTGTTTCTAGGGCTCCATAGGATGTTCATTCTCCTTTTCTCTTGTATTGTATTTGGTTACCAAAATTGTACTACTTCTTTGGTGTAAAGAGTTTCCAAATATTATTGCTATGAGTATTCCATATATGTCTTCAAAGGTTAAATACTTTCAAATATTTGCAAATAGATCTCTATAAGGTTCCTCTAATAAAAAAAAACATATGCACAAACATCGCATGCTTCATATGCATAAGCAGGTTTTGTTCCGAGCTCTTGATCAGTGGTCTAACTCTTTTCTCTTCATTTATTTTGAAGACAAGCTGATGCACCGGTATAATACTAGAGCCAATCATCTGAAGATAATGGAGCATCTAGAGCAAGAGCACAACGACTTGAAGGAAGAGATTGTTAGGCTGACTGCCATGATGGAGTCAGTTTTGGCCGCACAAAGCCAAGCTTCGCCAACTCCTGCAACTCCTCCCACGAGGACTGTCATATCTGAGATAACGACTTCAACTGTGCCTGCTACAACAGCCCACTTCGCTCCTACTCTCGCTTCTCTGCCGGCATCTAGCTCGGTCATGCCTGTGCCACCTCCCGTTGTGCACACCCTTCTATAGCGGTGTATTCGTCACTTTATGATTTATTGATTAAATCAAAAGCAAAGCATGCAAAGAATCGAGTCGCCACCGCACTTTTATTTATCCAAAGGAATGGCTAAAAAGCGAACAAAAGCCTAAGAAGTTTTACACATAGAAAACTAATGAAAAGATCAGAGATCTGGGTAAGGGGTTAATTACGCAATGGGAAGGTGTTAGGCACCCAAAACGTCCTAGGTACTCCTAGGGAGCCCTTTTCACAACTTGTTGTATGAAATGTTATTTGTTTATGAAATATTTATTGTGCAAACATGATTGAAGGGATGAGAAAAGAATATACAAGTTATTATTTTTGTGTTTGAACGGATGAACCCGTTGCCTACGTACCTTTCCATGGAATGTAAGGATCAAAACGCCGTAGTTCGGCTAAAAGATTTCCAAAAGTAAGTGAATTGATTTTAAAACAAAAGCCCTAAGGTCTTTCGTTATCCACGGGAGAAAACTCAACCTTATACAAACAACAAGTCCACCATGTGAGAAAAGCTTCAACTTGCTAGTGAGGGGTTAACCCTATAATAAGCAAGGAAGTCTTACAATTCAATCACTAAGGACAAAAGGTGAGATTAACATCAACCAACTAGGATAAATCAAACCTATGGCTAATGTATGAAAACTTATCAAGAATGGACAAAGCCACAAAACAATTGAGTGAGTGAAATTAACCAATAAGGATTATTCACAAAAGTGGTCAAGATATGATTAGAATTCAATTCAAAAGAAGTATTATGAAAATGAAGTTTGAAAAATCAGAGGCTTAAGGCCTAGGTTTCTAATTTGAAAACAAATGAAAATGTTTGCACAATAGTTTTCAAGTTTGAGTTAACATGCAAATGGAGGTTTAAAGAAACAAAAGGTGGGAGGGTTAAGGGAGTAAAACTTCTTAGGTGTTCATCTCTTGAGATCATATGTAGATGATTCAAGGGATTCCTTTGGAATAGGCAACAATGCAAATAACAGAGAACAAAGTAAATGGATACCGGATGCCAATCAATGGACTTACACCAATCTCACAAAACAAAAAGAAACATGGATACCAGATGCCAATCAATGGACTTACAACTAGTCTCACAAAACAAAATGGATACCGAATGCCAATCAATGGACTTATTCCAATCTCCTAAAACAAAATGGATACCAGATGCCAATCAATGGACTTATACTAGTCTCACAAAACAAAGAAACAAGGATACCAAATGCCAATCAATGGACTTAGACTAGTCTCCCACCATATCATAGGAAACAACTGCCAATTAATGGACTTATGCTTGCTCCTCCATGGACAAAACAAAATGTTACAAAGTAATAAACAATGATTATGAAATGATATACCAGTAATGATGATACATGCACAAAGGCACACATAGGCAAATATGCACAGATGGATCAAGTAAACAAACAAACAAGTCAATTAGCACACACTATATACAATCAATTAGGCTCAAGCAAGGTTAGGCTTTACAGCCAACTGGAATGGGGTATTTTGAGCTCTTAACCCTAACATTGAGAGTTAGGGTGAAGCAGATGAAAAGGAGATGACGGGTGTGCCTCATAGCTCTTATCCCTGGTCAGGGAGAGCTTTGATCAATGGAAAGTGTGGGAGTTCAGAAAGTAGGAACTCTTCTCCACAAATGATTGACTCTATAAGATCTTGGGTTATTATTCACCATGCATCAACACATGGTGTGAGCAAGGTGAATGACACACTGAGTAGCAGGAGATGGATTACACATCTCTTTTATCTGCCAATTGCCTCATAAGAGGACTTTTCCTGCTTGGCACAAAGTTAAACAACCACAAACATTGCCTCTTAAGGAGGGCTTCAGACAGGGGCCTACCAATAATAGTAGGTCTTCCAGACTACATGAAGATTAGAGATTATACCTAAGTGGTTAAGCAACCAAGCAAAAGCAAAGTTCAAATGAACTTAAAGCAACTTAGGTTCCTGTGGAAACAACTAAACAAATCAGTACAATACTCAGACAAACAGACAACAGTCAATAAGCAACAGACAATCCCAATGTACAAAATGTGTAAGCCAAAAGGCAAACTCAAATGAGTTAGCATCAACCTACAAGACACACAAATGTTAGTAATCAAAAGCAAACATCAATACTCAAATGATGAAGCATCATCAACTATGGAACTTGGATGTTCAACCTGAAATCAAAACTCACATGTAAGCAACAAACCACTAGGTCAAAGCCTAGGGTCAAAGATGGAGAAAAAAATTCAAAACAGGGACTGAAATTCAACACAAAGCAACTTCAACCACATATTGACATATCCTAAAAAGGCTCACATCAAAATCAATCACCAAATGCATTTCATGATCAAGTGAAGTTCAAGGCAATTTCAAAGCTCATATGTGATCATCATGAATGAAAAATTCAAATCAAAACAGAAATGATTCAAATAAATTTGGAAAATATCATGAGCAATCAAGACATCCACATGATCCACATACAAAAAATCAGAAGCATTAGACATCATTTGGCATGGCAATCACTTGGCACAAGTTGGACATTCAAAGGTGTGACACAAATTGTCACACCAAGTTAGCACAAGCATAAAACAGCAATGGAGCATAGGAAAAGTACCAAACCAAAACCAAAATGTCAAGCAATGTGTCTAGATTCTTCATGCAAAATTTCACATTCATTGGATAAGAAACAATCATTTCACAATAAGATAAGCAAGGCAAGGTCACAATTAGACATATGATCAATCAACCTAGGACAAATTATTTTTCCAGCCAGGCACAACTTGCAAATTCATGCTCATAAAAAACTAGACAGAATAAGGAGCATTGTGCAAAAAATTGGAGTGAAATTGATGCATTTTTCTATTTTATATGATTTTTTGAAGTTGATGGAAAAATTTGAAATCAAAAATGAATAAGCATGGCCAAATATGATGGAAAATGGAAGGCAAATCTGAAAAGTGGTGCGCGCCAGGATCGAACCTGTTTGATTTTTAAATTTGAAAATTTAGTGCTAAACACCAAAACGATAGCGTTTCAATCGAAGCCCTAAGCCTAGCGCATTTCCAGAATTCGTAGCAAACTGATGAATGTTTCGTAGCAAAATCCTAGCAATTCCATAGCCAATTCTGGAAACGATGAACTTCATAGGTTGAAGATGAAGCTCATGATGTTCTTCATCTGAATTTTCCAGATTTTTCAAAAGGTGTCCAGAAATAAAAAAAAATAACACCAAACGATTCATCATGTCATGTACATTCAAGATCCATAAGCAATTCATGCAAAAACATCAAAACAAGTTCGGATCGAAGAGAATCATTTCAACATGTCAAATATTCAATCATCCATAACTAACTCAAAACAGCACCAAATCACACGATTCAAAGCTCAGATTTATCAGGACAACAAGATCTACAACAATATCCTAATGAATTCAAGAATAATTGAGATCGAATCCTGACCTCTTGAAGAACAACAACTGGAATCGTGCGCTACCAAGCTCAACAAGGCCTCAAATCTTCTCTACAATGCTCAATGAAGTGATTGATGATGAATTTGAAGCTCCAGCATACACGAATCCAGCTCAATTTGCAAAATCCATGGAACCTTCAAGCTTCGAGTATGGCTCAATATGGCACCAATTGCTCCAATTCCATGTTCAAACTTGCTCAGAAATGCTTCCTCATCATGAATCAATCAGTAGAAATGGTTCTTGTGTGAAGAATTGCAAAATATTTTTGAGAGAAAAAATTGATTGATTCTAAGATTCAGATCTGAAATTTGTAGTTAATGATGAAAACAATTATGTTTTACCTTATATATGCCATGCTAATCATGTTTAAAACCTGTTTAAGCCAAAGCTAATTGAAATTAATCAAGTTTTAAGGTGTATGCACAAATTGGATTTTCACCCCCATGCATGAGGTAGCCACGTGAACAGTGCACGAATCTGATCCAAATCCTCTTAAACAAGGCCCATGCACACTTTTGAATTGGTTTTGTATGCATACAATCATCCAAAATGGTTTTATGAAATTTCTCTTCAAAATCTTCATGAATGAGCACATGATAATGCAAATGGAATTCAAGCCATGTAATGAGATGTTAAGAAACTACAAGTCATGATGAACAAAATGCAAAAAGAACCACCAAAATTGGAACTTTGGTTGAAAAGTTATGCTCATTTGACTCTTCAAGCACACTTGACAATGATTTGATCATATCTCCTCAACCACACATTAGAAATTAATGATCTTGGACATTTTGGAAATGGGAGAGAAAGATCTACAACTTTCATGTTCAACAAAATTTCATTTGAAACTTTCTTGATGATGTAATATTGAGTTGAAGTTGGTCCAAAATCTTTCCATTTTTGGAAAGTTGAAATTATAGGTCACTTGCTATTTGTGGAAATTCTTGACCTGACTTCAAATTCTTCAATGTGAATGTTTGAAATGTCAAATGAGACTTGTTTGAACATGAATGAAGTATTTCTAATCACTTCCCACCTCCAAATCCACAGTTGACTTTGCAGTTGACTTTCTAGGTCTTCAGATGACCTGAAAATGTTCTGATGAATTCAAGCCTCTACCACTTGGGATTTTGCTTCAAAATGACATCATAGCTCATATGAACTCTTGTGAATGATTGTGGGGTCCAAATCTCAAGAATGACCACTATCTATTGCTCAATGAATGCCTTTGATTGCCTTGACCTGTTATTGCTTCATCTGCAAGACAAAGGGTTAATGACATATTCTTGTACTTTTGGTTAGTGATTAAAAGAAAAACAATGATATACAAATGCAAACATGCTTGGTGATCAAGAATCACTCTCAAAAAGATCCCCACCCACAGGGAAGGAAGCAAGGTGTCCAATGATCCTTGAGGCAACGCAATGATATGATATGATGCCATGAGGGATCTTAGTGACAAAATTGGGGTCTTACAGATGCCCCTATTTAAGGTCATTCTAGCCGGAGAAGTGAAGGTTAAAATCTTCATCCTGACGCGGTAGAATGGGCTTAAATAACAGTAATGAGACAAATTTTGGTCCCTAAGAGACCTCATGATGCAGATGTATGCATGCAAAAGAAACAAACTCTGTGGGGAATACTGGTCCACAAAGAAAAGACGATCCATCGGAGTAATACACTCACCAGGAACAGAGACTCTAACAAGACTCTCATGGGGATAAGAAAAAAGAAAAAGAATGCGTGAGCAGGACACGACTCTGAATTAGGAGAAACAAGAACTAGACACAGCGTGAGCAGGACACGACTGGACTAGAGACCTCACTGGGGAGTAAAGGACTCAAACTGGGGAAGAAAAAGAAATTTCCAAAGGGAATAAACCCATTGGAAAGACTCAAGCTGACTCAAACTATCCACGAAGGATACCTCGGATGAAAATCCGGACTCGGACTGGGGAAAGATCCACACAGAATCTCCCTGCCGGGGAAAACATGCATATATTGGGGAAAACGCCAATACAGCACAAGGGTAAAATCACAACGGAAACTCCACTTGGGAATGTCTACAAAGAGACTCTCCTGGAGAAAATCTGCAATATGAGGTGTTACCGGCTAGTGGGTAACAAACTTAAAGAAACATGTGATCTAAACACTGGTTACTGGGTGAAAGAACAACAAGCTCAGGAAGAATGAATATCTAAGACCGGTATAAGGGTGAGAGATATCAATCAACCAAACATCTGAGAAAGACCTGAAAAAGGTACATCAACTCAGGAAAATCTAACTCCACAGGGGGACCAAGGTCATAATAGGGAGTAGAAAGGAAGGAACACCAGGGATATCGGTTACTGGGTATATAATAGGTGACCGACCAAAGCGTGAATTGGTATATATGCCAAAACACTCATCATCCGAAAGGAGGGCTTGAAAAAGCAAATCGACTTACAGGATGGACATTCGATTCCGCAACGGGAAAACGAATCTTACTCAGCTGGGAAAAAACCCAAAGAGCGCATGAGATATAATATCCATTACCGTCAGAACGTGGATAGTATACTCGCATGAGATATATTATCTATTACCGTCAGAACGTAGATAGTATACTCGCATGGAAGGAACACCAGGGATACCGGTTACTGGGTATATAATAGGCGACCGACCGAAAAGAGAGGCAATCGATACCAACACCAACAGGGTCAACGAAAGATAACTCACAGAGGATAAATTGCAAGCATCCGGCAATCATCCAGGAGACATATCACCAGTTACTGGGAGATACACTGAATAAAGAATATTCGATTCCACAAAGGAATACGAATCTTACTCGACTGGCGAAACACAACAGGCTTCGACTGAAGAGTGCATGAGATATATTATCCATTACCGTCAGAACGTGGATAACATACTCGCATGGAAGATTATCCACAATCGGTTACTGGGTTAATAAAGGATAAATCAACCGAAAAGAAAGGCATCAGGATACAAAAACTAGGTATATAAAGATGACCGGTCAAAGGGAGCAACAATCATTACCGACAAAACGGGTAAATGAAAGAGAACTCACTGGGGATGCATTGATAAACATCAATGATCCAGGGAACAAATCACTGGCATACGGTGAAAGGACCCGCTGAGGATAAAATTGCCAGCATCCGGCAATTATCCACAAGGAAAGATCTGTTGGGGATACAATTGCTAGCATACGGCAATTACCCAGAAGAAAGAGGGAATATCAACATCGAATACTGGATGAAGATAACCACAAAGAGTAACCATCATCGGTTAGGATGAACAACAAGGTTAACTCTGCAAAAGGGAGAAATTAGGATTTACAACTACCGAATACGGGGTAGAAGACCAGAAACTCTGGCTGAGGATAAGGTGAAATAATTGCTGAATACTGAGCAATTATCTAACTATTCCACAAGAAAGCACAGACTCCGCTAGGGAGACACCAACAACATAGGATTTACAACTACCGGAAACTGGGTAGAAGACCACAAAATCCACCATCAACCAGAATGAACCACAACGGTTACCTCTGCTAGGGGATAAAAGTAGGGTTTGTAACTACCGAATACATGGTAGAAAACCAACAACTCTCTGCGTGGGGAATGAAAGAATCACAATTCCGCACGGGGAAACAAAATAGGGTTTATAACAAACCACCAACTGCTGAGGGGCAAGAAAAATAGGATTTACGACTACCGAATACTGGGTAGAAAACCATCGACTCTTGCTGGGGAATAAAAGGTATATAACCACAAATTCCGCCAAGAGGAAAAGGGAACATAGGACTTACAACTACCGGTTACTAGGTAGAGGCCCAAACTCCGCTGGGGATAAAAAGAACTATTGCCGGTTACTGGGCAATTCATTCATTTATTCCACAGGGAAGCACAAGAGACAGTTGAAAAATGTCAATTCAGGATCAAACCAAAAAGGCAAACTGAATCAAGACTCGTCCTAATGAGGATATAACTCAATAGGAAGATCCATCCCAATATATGTGTTGGGAGGAACGGAAACAACCGTCATCCACGAGGATATATCTCAGTGGGGAATTGCAGAAGAAAAGACAGACACTTTCTGCTTATGGGGCTGACTCTATATTGAGAGATTAGACACCCGACATCTGCTTGGGAAGACCTACTGGAGAGATCTATATCACCGTTAGCAGGAGACAACAAACAAAAGATATATGGCGAAAAATGCAACATGAATATCTGAATGTTGAAAGTATGCATGAATATGCATAATTTATGTTTGATGAATGCTGACAAAACAGACATATCTAACACAAACAGGCCCAGGAATCAAACGCCCGGTACTACACTTCCAGAGGAAAATGCAAGGAAAGCCAATCTGCTGGAGATCTACATGCTAAAGAGCAAGGATCTGCAAGAAAGAAAAAGATCAGAGATATCAAAGAAATCACAAAATCTCTGAGTGATGGATCATCAATCAACCCAACTGGGGAACAGAAGTTCACAACAGGCAGAAACTGCCACAAAAGCAAATCTGTTGGGGAAATGGAGAAATCCCGAGATTTCTGCAGGGGGATCCTCAGTATCAACTGGGAAACAAGAGTTCACTGCACAAGCAAGAACTGCTGAAGAGAACAGAACACACAAGTAGAATCTAGTCGTACAAGTAACTCCACCGTAGATACTGTCAGCCACTCCATTGGGGGATAAACCCACTGAGGGGAAATAGATCACACAAGTAGATTCTGCTACAAGCCACTCTACTGTGGATCAAAAGTATCAGGAAATCAACCAAATCTATGAATAATAGATCTCAACCAACCCAACTAGGGAACAGAAGTTTACAACAGGCAACAACTGTCATAAAGACAAATCTGTTGAGGATATCAACTCCGTTGGGGGTACTGCAGGGCAATCACGAAACTTCTGCAGGGAAATATCACAGCCACAATCCACCGTACCACAAATCTACTGGGGATTTTCTGAGGATGAGAAGGAGAACTGGTGATCAACCACCAAATGCTGAACCTTCCAAGAGCAAACCACCAACAACTGCTGAGGAGGAAATAATCACTGCTCTGTTGAAGGGATAAGAGGTGAGAACCTCAACAAGCACTCTGACGGGGAGATACAGCATAAATGAAGTATATCACGCCAACAACTCCGCTGGCGACTTTACTGAGGGAACAGACGAAGTACCGGGATATCAACCCACCAACTACCGAATCTTCCAAAAGGAAAGCACCCATGCTGGGGAGAGAATATTGTTGGAGAGGACTGTGAAGTCCTCAACAAACACTCTTCTTAGAGAACAACCCCACCAATAAACTGGAGAAAAGAGGATACAACCATGCCAGGAATATGAACAAATGTCTTACCCTGTTGGAAATCATGCCACCCTTGGGAGAGCACTGAGAAATTCTTAAGTATCCTTTCATCATTGTGAATATTCACTTTGTTTAAAACAACAATTTGAAAAATTTATTGTTTAAAACAATGACATTTTATCAATTAAAACATGCAAAACATTTGTTGAATTGAAACAAATAAGAGTGCAAATAATTGGATAAAAGCTCAAATTGATTTGATGGAATGGTAGCCTGCAAATGGCAAGACTCCATAGATCTGTACAAATTTGAAATCAGTGATATATATTGGAAGAGGGCTACATTGAACATAATGATCCTTTCTCTACCAATTTGAATTTCGATGTATTCGAAGCTTCAGTTGACGACGAATCGAGAATCTCTGACGAAAGGACAGCTGTGGAACAGAAAGTCTTGTCAGGATGCAGTAACTTGCCATATCCCTAATTTTTTGCCTAGATTGCCCCAGGGTGAGGTACTCAATCTAGCGGGATGCAAATATTCCTTTTTTTTTCAAGTCTCTAACTTTTGCCTGGATCGCCCTTTCGGGTTCTCCACCGAGACACTCATTTTTGCCTAAGCCGCCCTTTCGGGTTTTCAACTTAGCGAGTTGTTCTGTTTTTCTTTTTTAGGCAAAGTATTTATTGACTACATCTGAATTCACAGGACGAGTGAAATCCTCCCCATCCATTGTTGAAAGCATCAAAGCACCGCCTGAAAAGGCTCTCTTAACAACATATGGACCTTCATAGTTTGGAGTCCACTTGCCCCTGGAATCGGGCGCGAAAGACAAAACTTTCTTGAGCACGAGGTCACCTTCTCGGAACACACGAGGCTTGACCTTCTTATCGAATGCTTTCTTCATTCTCTGCTGATATAACTGACCATGGCACATGGCAGTCAATCGCTTCTCTTCAATCAAATTCAACTGGTCATAACGACTCTGAATCCATTCAGCATCAGTCAACTTGGCTTCCATCAAGACTCTCATTGATGGGATCTCCACCTCTACTGGGAGAACAACCTCCATGCTGTAAACAAGAGATAAAGGGGTTGCCCCTGTTGAAGTGCGGACAGATGTACGATAACCATGCAAAGCAAATGGCAGCATCTCATGCCAATCTTTGTACGTGACTGTCATCTTCTGCATAATCTTCTTGATATTCTTGTTAGCAGCTTCAACAACCCCATTCATCTTGGGTCTGTAAGGAGAGGAATTATGGTGTGCAATCTTGAACTCAGCGCACAACTCTTCCATCATCTTGTTATTCAGATTAGATCCATTATCAGTAATGATCTTATCTGGCACACCATAACGGCAAATCAGCTGATTCTTGATAAACTTCATGACCACCTGCCTGGTCACATTCGCATACGATGCGGCTTCAACCCATTTGGTGAAGTAATCAATTGCTACGAGAATAAACCTGTGTCTGTTGGATGCTTTCGGTTCAATCATGTCGATCATGTCGATTCCCCACATAGAGAAAGGCCATGGTGATGAAATCACATTCAGAAGTGTCAGAGGAATATGAATCTTATCCGCATAAATATGACACTTGTGGCATTTCTTCACATATTTGCAACAGTCAGACTCCATTGTCAGCCAATAGTAGCCTGCTCTCAGCATCTTTCTAGCCATGGCATGTCCATCGGAATGAGTACCAAATGAACCCTCATGGACCTCAGTCATCAACAGGTTTGCTTCGTGTCTATCCACGCATCTGAGCAAAACCATGTCAAAATTTCTCTTGTACAACACTTCACCACTGAGGTAGAAACTACCTGACAACCTTCTTAAAGTTTTCCTGTCTTTCACAGATGCCCCAGGCGGATAGACCTGGTTCTGGAGGAAATTCTTGATATCGAAATACCAAGGCTTGTCATCTTTCACTTCTTCAACTGCAAATACGTGAGCTGGTCTATCCAAGCGCATCACGGTAATATTGGGAACTTCATTCCAATACTTCACCACAATCATCGAAGCAAGCGTAGCAAGAGCATCTGCCATCCGATTATCCTCTCGAGGAATATGATGAAAGTCAACTTCTGTAAAGAACGTTGAAATCCTTCTTGCATAATCTCTGTATGGAATGAGACCAGACTGATTCGTCTCCCATTCTCCCTTTATCTGATTGACAACCAAGGCCGAATCACCATACACATCAAGATGTTTGATTCTCAAATCAATACATTCTTCTAATCCCATAATACAGGCTTCGTACTCAGCATATTATTCGTGCATTTGAAAGTTAGCCTTGCTGTAAACGGAATATGTGTGCCATGAGGAGTAATGATTACTGCCCCAATTCCATTTCCATACTGATTTACAGCGCCATCAAACACTATCGTCCATCTGGAACCAGGTTCTGGACCTTCATCAAGTGTAGGCTCATCACAATCTTTCATTTTCAAATACAGAATCTCCTCATCTAGGAAGTCGTACTGAACAGACTGATGATCTTCAATCGGCTGATGTGCTAAATGGTCAGCCAAAATACTACCTTTGATAGCTTTCTGAGCTCGATACTCGATATCATACTCAGACAACAACATCTGCCAACGGGCAATCCTCCCAGTTAAAGTAGGCTTCTCGAAAATATACTTGATTGGATCCATTCGGGATATCAACCAAGTCGTATGATTTATCATGTACTGGCGTAAGCGCTTAGCAGCCCAAACCAAAGCACAACACGTCTTCTCAAGCATAGAGTATCGAGACTCACAATCAGTGAACTTCTTACTGAGGTAGTAAATAGCAGATTCTTTCTTCCCTGATTCATCTTGTTGACCGAGTACACAACCCATCGAGTCTTCAAGAACGGTCAGATACATGATTAGAGGCCTTCCTTCTACAGGAGGAGACAAGATCGGAGGTTCAGACAGATATTCTTTGATACTGTCGAAAGCTTTTTGGCAATCCTCGGTCCAATCAAGAGACTGATCTTTCCGAAGGAGCTTGAATATCGGCGCACATGTGGCAGTCATGTGGGATATAAATCGGGAAATATAATTCAAGCGGCCAAGAAAACCTCGGACTTGCTTTTCAGTTTTGGGTGCAGGCATCTCTTGTATTGCTTTGACCTTTGCAGGATCAACCTCAATACCTCTTTCGCTGACAACGAAACCCAACAACTTGCCAGAACGGACTCCAAATGTACATTTGTTCGGATTCAGACGAAGCTTGTACTTCCTCAAACGCTGAAAAAGCTTCAACAAATGCTCAACATGTTCAACTTCCGTTCGGGACTTAGCAATCATATCATCAACATAGACCTCTATCTCCTTGTGCATCATATCATGAAACAAGGTAGTCATAGCGCGTTGATACGTGGCTCCGACGTTCTTCAAACCGAAGGGCATCACTCGATAACAGAATGTTCCCCAAGGTGTGATGAATGTTGTCTTCTCCATATCCTCGGGTGACATCTTGATTTGGTTATACCCGGAAAATCCGTCCATAAATGAGAAGACTTTGAATTTAGCTGTATTGTCTACCAACATATCAATGTGTGGTAGAGGGAAATCATCTTTCGGACTAGCTTTATTCAAATCTCTGTAATCAACACACATACGGACTTTTCCGTCTTTCTTAGGCACAGGCACAATATTGGCCACCCATAGAGGATATGTAGAAGTCACCAGAAACCCTTCATCAATTTGCTTCTAAACTTCCTCTTTGATCTTCACTGCCATATCTGGATGAGTTCTTCTGAGCTTCTGCTTCACAGGCACGCACTCAGGCTTCAAAGGCAGGAAATGTTGCACAATATATGTATCTAGACTCGGCATGTCTTCATACGACCAAGCAAAGATATCGGAATATTCTCGCAGCAAACTGATCAACCCCTTCTTGACAGACTCTTCAAGGAGCGCCCCAATCTTCACCATATGAACACAATCTTCATACCCCAAGTTGACTGTTTCCAGATCTTCGAGATGCGGCTGAATGATCTTCTTCTCGTGCTCAAGGAGACGGGTAATCTCATCAGGAATCCCTTCAACATCATCTTCCTCTGCTTCTAATACAGGGAATTCAAAATTGGGAGATGGTGTTGGATCATTATGTTCAATGGGTTTTAGAATCAACCTGCATAATGATTTTGGATAATAAAAAGCTTTAGAATTTAAACAAGCAAATCATTATGCAGACGAAAAAAGATTGCTTTTATTCTTGTTTTTAGGGTCTTTTGTGATCACCGATTTCATGCAAAAGCAAAAAGTGAAAACAAATGGAAAAATAAATGTTTAACAATGCATTAATTGAATGAAAATATCATTGTATATATGACGCCGACAATGTCATCACTTCTCCTTTTGGCATGGGAGAAGGGTTTTGAACAATGTGAACATATTACGCTGACTTATGAATGATCGTAGGAACATCCACAGCGACCCAATTGTGGCAGTTCCCGCCAGGGATAACAAAGTTGCTCAAATCCTCTGCATCCTCTTCCAGAATAGCAGTAGCTTCCTCAGCTTGATCGGCATGGATGAACCCTCCACTCTTAAACAGCCCTTTCTCATTAAAGACCCCAGAAGAATAGCCAATGTCAGCCCGGGATTTGTTATCTTCAAGCTCAATCATCTTCCCCAAACCAGCAACTGCACCACATTCAATGGCCAGTTTCGCATCACGATAGGAAGCAAATGAAGGAGACTTCTTCTCAATCGGCTCAACAATAGATAAAGCTTGGAAAGGCATTCCAACTTCATCCTTAGCATCAATATATGAGAAAGAAGACATGTGGCTAACCAGGAGAGCCTTTTCTCCCCCTACCACAACCAGTTTCTTATTCTTGACGAATTTCAGCTTCTGGTGCAGGGTGGATGTCACGGCGCCAGCCTCGTGAATCCATGGTCTACCAAGGAGACAACTATAAGATGGGTGGATATCCATAACCTGAAAGGTAACTTGGAAATCACTTGGTCCAATCTTGATTGGGAGATCAACTTCCCCAATCACGGTCTTGCGCGACCCATCGAAAGCTTTCACAACAACACCACTCTGCCTCATGGGAGGCCCCTGATATGACAATCTCGAAAGAGTGGTCTTTGGCAATACATTCAAAGATGACCCAGTGTCCACCAGCACGTTGGACATGGCGTTGGTCTTGAAATTCATAGAAATATGTAAAGCCATGTTGTGGTCTCTTCCCTCCTCAGGGAGATCAGCGTCACAGAAACTCAAAGTGTTGCAAGCAGTAATGTTTGCAACTATACTGTCAAACTGTTCAATTGTGACATCATGATCAACATAAGCCAGATCCAACACTTTCTGCAGAGCCTCCCTATGGGGTTCTGAATTCAGAAGCAAAGATAGCACGGAGATCTTGGACGGCGTTTGTAGAAGCTGGTCTACAACGTTGTACTCACTCTTCTTGATGAGCCTCAGCATCTCATCACAGTCTTCATTCACAATGCCACTCGGGCCAACAGAAGAAGCAGGAGTCTTTTGTACAGAGGAGGGTTTGGCAATAGCAAGTGCCGGGTTCGGAACATTCACTGCAGTCCCAACCGGACGCTCAGCAGAATCAGAAACAACGTGAGTCTTCGGGGGTGCAGAAAACACACGACCACTACGGGTCAACCCGCTCACATCAGCAATATTAACAACGGAGGTTGAAGGCAACGACACTTCTTTCCCATCTTCAACAGCAACTGGATTATAGCGGAAGGGAATTGCTCTATCTGAAGCATAAGGCATAGGGCCTGCAGGTTTGATCACCAAAGAAGGAGAGGCCTTCGGCTTGCTACCATCATAACGGATGACAACAGGCTCAGGAATCTTGAACACAGGAGAAATCACATTCACCTCAGGTTCATCTTCATCAACATTTCTGTTTTGAAGAATCTCAATAGTCCCCTCATCCAACAGCTCTTGAAGCTCTCTGCGCACTTGGCGACAACCCAATCTATCGAGGGAGCAGATACGACATTTGTCATGGTCGTGCTCCATATGACTGTAATCACACAGCAGACGATGCAACTCGACCAATGACTGTCGAATATGGCTTACATATTTGACCTTATATTTGCCAGGGCAACCCTGGACCATGTTAACCGACTTCCCATGCTCGGGGAATGGGTTCTTCGTAACATTAGGGCCCGAGTCCTCAAAGCTCAGAATGCCGCATCTCATAAGGTCTTGCACCTTAGTCTTCAATGGATAGCAGTTTTCTATATTGTGACTCGGAGCACCGGAATGATAAACACAATGTTGGTCGGGCTTGAACCACCACTGTGGGTTAGCAGGCAGGATCCCTCGGGGTAATCAGTTTTCGCTCTATTAAAGAGGGATATAGCTCAGCGTATGACATAGGAATTGGATCGAAAGTGATCTTCCTCCTATCATAATTCAAATTAGCCTGATTATTGTTGCTACGAGGCTGGTAAGCCTGTTGCTGTGGGCGATGTTGCTGTTGATACTGAGGTTGTTGCTGATTATGCTGCTGATTGTTGTCTCTGAAGACAGGTGCTATGTGAGCCACCTGATGCTGATTGCTGGCATGACGCACAGGCTTCCTCTTGGCAGAGGGTCTTCTGGGTTTAGCATGGGATTGCACAGCATGTGCCTCCCCATCTTTCTTCTTAAACACCCCATATCGTTTAGAAGAGCCTTCATCTTTAGTCAAACGTCCTTCCCGGACTCCTTCCTCCAATCGCATCCCCATGTTCACCATCTCGGTGAAATCAGAGGGAGCACTAGCGACCATCCGCTCATAATAAAATGAACTAAGAGTTTTCAAAAAGATCTTAGTCATCTCCTTCTCTTCCAACGGAGGAGTAATCTGAGCTGCCAGCTCTCGCCACCTCTGGGCGTACTCTTTGAATGTCTCTTTGTCCTTCTGGGACATAGCTCTGAGTTGATCACGGTCAGGAGCCATATCCATATTATACTTGTACTGCTTGACGAAGGCCTCGCCAAGATCGTTGAAGGAACAAATGTTTGCACTATCAAGGCTCATATACCACCGAAGAGCTCCACCAGACAAACTATCCTGAAAATAATGAATCAGCAACTGATCATTATCTGTTTGAGTAGACATTTTCCTGGCATACATAACCAGGTGACTGAGAGGGCAGGTGTTCCCCTTATACTTCTCAAAGTCTGGGACTTTGAATTTGACGGGAATCTTAACACCGGGAACCAAACACAGTTCAGCAGCAGACTTGCCGAACAAATCTTTTCCTCTAAGGGTCTTCAATTCCTTGCGGAGCTCAAGGAATTGGTCATTCATCGCATCCATATTTTCATTAACATCTGGGCCCTCAGATGGCTCAGAATGATAGATGGTGTCGTCTACCCTGGGAATGGTATGCACGACAGGAGGAGGCATTGCAAGGACCGGGCTAGATGTCGGCATGGAAGCAAATGTAGGAGCTGGAATATCTGGCATAAAACCAGGAGGCATACCCCACGGAAACCCGGCTGGCATGGCTGGCATGAAATGGGCACTAGCAGCTGGCACTGTCGAGGCAACTACTTCAGATATAACAGTCCTCTGGGGAGGAGTTGCAGGAGGTGGAGACGGTTGATTCCGAGCAGCTAGAAACTGCTCCATCAGAGCGCTCAGTCTAGCGACCTCTTCTTTCAGCTCACGGTTCTCTTGTTCTAACTGATCCATCACTCTCGCAGAATTAGCTCGGGTGTAGTACCGATGAGTCAGCTTGTCTTCAAAATAAATGAAGAGCACAGAGTTAGGCCACACACAAGAAGACCAGAACAACACCTGCTTATGCGAGATGATGCATGCAATGCTTGTGCACATGCTTTGTTTTTATTTCAAGGAACTTTTTGGGTTCTATTTGCAAAATTTGAAATTTAAAGCATTTAATCGCATATGGAAGAATATCTCATCAAATATCTATTTGAGACAAAGGAGTACAGCATTATTGATCATTACAAGGGGAAAGGAGAATAAACATCCTATGGATCCCTAGAAGCTCGAGATGCTGGAAGACGAGATACACAAAGCTTCTTGATCTCTCTCTCATATGCTGCTTCCATATCCGTTTTCTCCTTAGCAAGTCGATCATACTTCCTCTTCCAGAATTTGGAAGACTGAGGAAGCAGAGAAGTCCAGGTATCATTCGGATCGTCTATCACCTGATGCTCGAGGAATTCGATCAGAGCATCTTTCTCCTTAAGTTGTTGAAGCAATTCTTCTCTTTCACGGATCCAGGCACGTGAAAGGTCTTCTTCTCTCAACTCCTCTACGCCTTGGTTAGGGAGGGTTGAAGGCCCAGCCACATCCAACGGTGTAGGTCTCGGATAATCATATGGCATAAGATACTCATAATCTCTCTGCCTGACCCAAGAAGTATACGGCTCCAAAGCAATGCAGTTCTTCGGACCTAACTCATTTCTACCCTTCTTGTGAATCTTGCGCCAAGCGCGGACCATCCTGGCTTTCAGACCTTGGGGATCTTTACCCTCCTGAAAGAATACACCTTCTAACAGAATGTTATGAGGTTTATCCTTTAGGGGGAACCCAAGCTGACGACGCGCTAATATAGGGTTGTAGCTGATCCCACCACATGTACCAAGAAGAGGCACATTAGGGAATTCACCATAATAATCAATGATCTAAACTGTATCATACACGCGATCATACCAAGAGATATCGTCATTAGTGAGAGACATAAGTCTCGTAGACCACCGTAGACATCCCTTGTTCTCCTTGAAAGCGACCGTCTGCGGTAAGTGAGAAATAAACCACTTATACAACAAAGGCAAACAGCACACAATAGCTCCTCTACCCTTTGCATTCCTCAGATGCAAAGAGAAATAGGTATCATCAAACAGAGTAGGAACGGGATTAAGAACAGAGAAGATCCTAATGGGGTTCACATCCACAAATTTATCGATGCTGGGGAACAATACCAATCCATAGATGAGCAGCACGAATATGGCCTCAAAGGCATCCTCACTCATGGCCTTCCCATAAACGGTAGCTTGAGAGATGAGGAAATCAGAAGGAAGACCCCGAATTCCACCTTTGGTGGTCATATGCGCTTCAATCAGGGATTCATCTATGTGAAACAAGTCTGCGATCTCTCGAGAAGTGGGAATACTCTCTAAGCCACTGAACGGCACCTGATCCAGAATAGGAATACCCACAAGATGAGCATACTCCTCAAGCGTAGGCAACAGCTGAAAGTCCGGAAAGGAGAAGCAGTGATACAGAGGATCATAAAACTGCGCCAAAGTACTCATCAACCCTTCGTCAACCTGAGTAGTCAACAGAGGCAGAAGCTTCCCATAACGAGCTTTGAAACCCAAGGGATCTAATACATAAGATGTCAGATTCCTTAACTCTTTCAGATCGGGCTGTCGAAAGTTGTACTTCTTTGTATGCCTTTTTGGTCTTTCCATGTCTGAAAATTTTGCAAATAAACCCTTTAAGTTCCTTGAAAATTTTCTCATTTTTCTGATGACATGAATGCAGATGAATGCATGAATGTATGAATGCAGCAATCACACTCAAGGATCAAGCAAATCACACCAGACAAAGGTCATGGGAAAGCTCATAGTATCCTTAATATCAATCATCCATTTTGGTGGATTATGGTTTTCACCTTATCAACACCCAAGTTCCATTGATATTAACAATATATGAACCGGCTTAATCATCCTTAATATCAATCATCCATTTTGGTGGATTATGGTTTACACCTTATCAACACCCAAGTTCCATTGATATTAAGGATGTCTGAACGACTCAACCATGAATCACGGGTTTGTTGAGAGTCACGAGCATGGAGTCTCAGTTAAGAACCACCCAAAGGGAGTGTACTAGGGTTTAAACCTGCCGAACATGTTCTACAAGAGGTTCCCATAGTCATCATCCCATCTTTCGAATATTATCGGAGGAACGAATACTCGTATTCCAAAAATATTCACAAGAGAGACTCTTATGAGTGTAGTATCGCGTAACAATCGCATCAGATCTTACATCTAAACGACCTCCGCACTACGTCCTAAAAATATGCCTAGATGGGCTTGGTAAACTAAGGTCCTTGGCTTCTAAGGCACATGATTGAAAGAATAATGCCTAACCACAAATGACTTGTGTGACATTATTAATCCAACATGACCTCCACCAAGTGAATGGACTCGCAAGTCAACTTGCTAAGGAATACTCCACACAAGTTGACAAGACTACGCCATTCTCCTATCCTAAGGTGCACTCGAGTTCGGGTATACAGTCAATTCAATCATTACAATCAATACAGTAATCCCAAATTGCACAAAAATATGTCATATAACAAATAAACAATATCATACAACAAGGGTGAAAAGTAGGCAAAACCACCAAGGATTTGGATCCCCAGCAGAGTCGCCACTTTTCTGTAGCGGTGTATTCGTCACTTTATGATTTATTGATTAAATCAAAAGCAAAGCATACAAAGAATCGAGTCGCCACCGCACTTTTATTTATCCAAAGGAATGGCTAAAAAGCGAACAAAAGCCTAAGAAGTTTTACACATAGAAAACTAATGAAAAGATCAGAGATCTGGGTAAGGGGTTAATTACGCAATGGGAAGGTGTTAGGCACCCAAAACGTCCTAGGTACTCCTAGGGAGCCCTTTTCACAACTTGTTGTATGAAATGTTATTTGTTTATGAAATATTTATTGTGCAAACATGATTGAAGGGATGAGAAAAGAATATACAAGTTATTATTTTTGTGTTTGGACGGATGAACCCGTTGCCTACGTACCTTTCCATGGAAGGTAAGGATCAAAACGCCGTAGTTCGGCTAAAAGATTTCCAAAAGTAAGTGAATTGATTTTAAAACAAAATCCCTAAGGTCTTTCGTTATCCACGGGAGAAAACTCAACCTTATACAAACAACAAGTCCACCATGTGAGAAAAGCTTCAACTTGCTAGTGAGGGGTTAACCCTATAATAAGCAAGGAAGTCTTACAATTCAATCACTAAGGACAAAAGGTGAGATTAACATCAACCAACCAGGATAAATCAAACCTATGGCTAATGTATGAAAACTTATCAAGAATGGACAAAGCCACAAAACAATTGAGTGAGTGAAATTAACCAATTAGGATTATTCACAAAAGTGGTCAAGATATGATTAGAATTCAATTCAAAAGAAGTATTATGAAAATGAAGTTTGAAAAATCAGAGGCTTAAGGCCTGGGTTTCTAATTTGAAAACAAATGAAAATGTTTGCACAATAGTTTTCAAGTTTGAGTTAACATGCAAATGGAGGTTTAAAGAAACAAAAGGTGGGAGGGTTAAGGGAGTAAAACTTCTTAGGTGTTCACCTCTTGAGATCATATGTAGATGATTCAAGGGATTCCTTTGGAATAGGCAACAATGCAAATAACAGAGAACAAATTAAATGGATACCGGATGCCAATCAATGGACTTACACCAATCTCACAAAACAAAAAGAAACATGGATACCAGATGCCAATCAATGGACTTACAACTAGTCTCACAAAACAAAATGGATATCGGATGCCAATCAATGGACTTATTCCAATCTCCTAAAACAAAATGGATACCAGATGCCAATCAATAGACTTATACTAGTCTCACAAAACAACGAAACAAGGATACCAGATGCCAATCAATGGACTTAGACTAGTCTCCCACCACATCATAGGAAACAACTGCCAATTAATGGACTTATGCTTGCTCCTCCATGGACAAAACAAAATGTTACAAAGTAATGAACAATGATTATGAAATGATATACCAGTAATGATGATACATGCACAAAGGCACACATAGGCAAATATGCATAGATGGATCAAGTAAACAAATAAACAAGTCAATTAGCACACACTATATACAATCAATTAGGCTCAAGCAAGGTTAGGCTTTGCAGCCAACTGGAATGGGGTATTTTGAGCTCTTAACCCTAACATTGAGAGTTAGGGTGAAGCAGATGAAAAGGAGATGAAGGGTGTGCGTCATAGCTCTTATCCCTGGTCAGGGAGAGCTTTGATCAATGGAAAGTGTGGGAGTTCAGAAAGTAGGAACTCTTCTCCACAAATGATTGACTCTATAAGATCTTGGTTTATTATTCACCATGCATCAACACATGGTGTGAGCAAGGTGAATGACACACTGAGTAGTAGGAGATGGATTACACATCTCTTTTATCTGCCAATTGCCTCATAAGAGGACTTTTCCTGCTTGGCACAAAGTTAAACAACCACAAACATTGCCTCTTAGGAGGGCTTCATACAGGTGCCTACCAATAACAGTAGGTCTTCCAGACTACATGAAGATTAGAGATTATACCTAAGTGGTTAAGCAACCAAGCAAAAGCAAAGTTCAAATGAACTTAAAGCAACTTAGGTACCTGTGGAAACAACTAAACAAATCAGTACAATACTCAGACAAACAGACAACAGTCAATAAGCAACAGACAATCCCAATGTACAAAATGTGTAAGCCAAAAGGCAAACTCAAATGAGTTAGCATCAACCTACAAGAAACACAAATGTTAGTAATCAAAAGCAAACATCAATACTCAAATGATGAAGCATCATCAACTATGGAACTTGGATGTTCAACCTGAAATCAAAACTCACATGTAAGCAACAAACCACTAGGTCAAAGCCTAGGGTCAAAGATGGAGAAAAAATTTAAAACAGGGACTGAAATTTAACACAAAGCAACTTCAACCACATATTGACATATCCTAAAAAGACTCACATCAAAATCAATCACCAAATGCATTTCATGATCAAGTGAAGTTCAAGGCAATTTCAAAGCTCATATGTGATCATCATGAATGAAAAATTCAAATCAAAACAGAAATGATTCAAATAAATCTGGAAAAAATCATGAGCAATCAAGACATCCACATGATCCACATACAAAAAATCAGAAGCATTGGACATCATTTGGCATGGAAATCACTTGGCGCAAGTTGGACATTCAAAGGTGTGACACAAATTGTCACACCAAGTTAGCACAAGCATAAAATAGCAATGGAGCATAGGAAAAATACCAAACTAAAACCAAAATGTCAAGCAATGTGTCTAGATTCATCATGCAAAATTTCACATTCATTGGATAAGAAACAAGCATTTCACAATAAGATAAGCAAGGCAAGGTCGCAATTAGACATATGATCAATCAACCTAGGACAAATTATTTTTCCAGCCAGGCACAACTTGCAAATTCATGCTCATAAAAAACTAGACAGAATAAGGAGCATTGTGCAAAAAATTGGAGTGAAATTGATGCATTTTTCTATTTTATATGATTTTTTGAAGTTGATGGAAAAATTTGAAATAAAAAATGAATAAGCATGGCCAAATATGATGGAAAATGGAAGGCAAATCTGAAAAGTGGTGCGCGCCAGGATCTAACCTGTTTGATTTTTAAATTTGAAAATTTAGTGCTAAACACCAAAACGATAGCGTTTCAATCGAAGCCCTAAGCCTAGCGCATTTCCAGAATTCGTAGCAAACTGATGAATGTTTCGTAGCAAAAACGATTCATCATGTCATGTACATTCAAGATCCATAAGCAATTCATGCAAAAACATCAAAACAAGTTTGGATCGAAGAGAATCATTTCAACATGTCAAATATTCAATCATCCATAACTAACTCAAAACAGCACCAAATCACATGATTCAAAGCTCAGATTTATCAGGACAACAAGATCTACAACAATATCCTAATGAATTCAAGAATAATTGAGATCGAATCCTGACCTCTTGAAGAACAACAACTGGAATCGTGCGCTACCAAGCTCAGCAAGGCCTCAAATCTTCTCTACAATGCTCAATGAAGTGATTGATGATGAATTTGAAGCTCCAGCATACACGAATCCAGCTCAATTTGCAAAATCCATGGAACCTTCAAGCTTCGAGTATGGCTCAATATGGCACCAATTGCTCCAATTCCACGTTCAAACTTGCTCAGAAATGCTTCCTCATCATGAATCAATCAGTAGAAATGGTTCTTGTGTGAAGAATTGCAAAATATTTTTGAGAGAAAAAATTGATTGATTCTAAGATTCAGATCTGAAATTTGTAGTTAATGATGAAAACAGTTATGTTTTACCTTATATATGCCATGCTAATCATGTTTAAAACCTGTTTAAGCCAAAGCTAATTGAAATTAATCAAGTTTTAAGGTGTATGCACAAATTGGATTTTCACCCCCATGCATGAGGTAGCCACGTGAACAGTGCACGAATCTGATCCAAATCCTCTTAAACAAGGCCCATGCACACTTTTGAATTGGTTTTGTATGCATACAATCATCCAAAATGGTTTTATGAAATTTCTCTTCAAAATCTTCATGAATGAGCACATGATAATGCAAATGGAATTCAAGCCATGTAATGAGATGTTAAGAAACTACAAGTCATGATGAACAAAATGCAAAAAGAACCACCAAAATTGGAGCTTTGGTTGAAAAGTTATGCTCATTTGACTCTTCAAGCACACTTGGTAATGATTTGATCATATCTCCTCAACCACACATTAGAAATTCATGATCTTGGACATTTTGGAAATGGGAGAGAAAGATCTATAACTTTCATGTTCAACAAAATTTCATTTGAAACCTTCTTGATGATGTAATATTGAGTTGAAGTTGGTCCAAAATCTTTCCATTTTTGGAAAGTTCAAATTATAGGTCACTTGCTGTTTTTGGAAATTCTTGACCTGACTTCAAATTCTTCAATGTGAATGTTTGAAATGTCAAATGAGACTTGTTTGAACATGAATGAAGTATTTTTAATCACTTCCCACCTCCAAATCCACAGTTGACTTTGCAGTTGACTTTCTAGGTCTTCAGATGACCTGAAAATGTTCTGATGAGATTCAAGCCTCTACCACTTGGGATTTTGCTTCAAAATAACATCATAGCTCATATGAACTCTTGTGAATGATTGTGGGGTCCAAATCTCAAGAATGACCACTATCTATTGCTCAATGAATGCCTTTGATTGCCTTGACCTGTTATTGCTTCATCTGCAAGACAAAGGGTTAATGACATATTCTTGTACTTTTGGTTAGTGATTAAAAGAAAAACAATGATATACAAATGCAAACATGATTGGTGATCAAGAATCACTCTCAAAAAGATCCCCACCCACAGGGAAGGAAGCAAGGTGTCCAATGATCCTTGAGGCAATGCAATGATATGATATGATGCCATGAGGGATCTTAGTGACAAAATTGGGGTCTTACACCTTCCTCACGTTGAAGACACCATCTATCATTCTGAGCCGTCTGAGGGCCCGAATGTTTATGAAAAGATAGATGAAATGAAAGATCAATTCCTTGAGTTGCGCAAGGAACTGAAGACTTTGAGGGGTAAGGACCTCTTTGGGAAAAATGTTGTTGAGTTGTGCCTAGTGCCCAACGTGAAGGGAAATACATGCCCGCTCAGCCATCTTGTGATGTATGCTCGCAAGATGTCAAAACAGTCTGACAACGACCAGCTGCTGATCCACTACTTTCAGGATAGCCTGACAGGTGTTGCGCTCGGGTGGTATGTGGGGCTGGAAAGTCCAAGCATCCGCACTTTCAACGATCTAGGCGAGGCCTTCATCAAGTAGTATAAATATAATGTGGATATGGCTCCGGACAGGGACCAATTGAGGGCAATGTCGCATAAGGAAAAGGAGACCTTCAAGGAGTACGCCCAGAGATGGCGAGAACTGGCAGCTTAGATAGTGCCACCCCTGGAAGAGAAGGAGATGACAAAGATCTTCTTGAAGACTTTGAGCTCTTTCTATTATGAAAGAATGATTGCCAGTGCTCCCTCAGACTTCACCGAAATGGTGAATATGGGGATGAGATTAGAAGAAGGGGTCCGTGAAGGACGTTTATCTAGAGATGATGGTTCCTCAACAAAGAAGTATGGAGGCTTTGCTAGTAAGAAAAAGGGAGAGACTCATGTTGTGTCCTCTCACATTAAAAGAAGGCCCTCTATAAGGAGGAAGGATGTGCGCCCAACCGTCAACCAACACCAGGTGGCTCATATAGCACATGCTTTCAGAGAAATTCATTAACAACAACAACATCATCAACAACAACAGGCCTACCAGCCTCGCAACAATAATAACACCAGCATCATCAACTATGAGAGAAAGAGGGTGACTTTTGACCCGATTCCGATGACATATGCTGAGCTTTATCCTTCCTTGATCGATAGGAAGTTGATAACTCCACGAGATCCTCCCATTGTACCGACAAATCCTCAGTGGTGGTATAAGCCTGAGCTTCATTGTGTGTATCATTATGGTTCTCCCGGACATGATGTGGAGAATTGTTACCCATTGAGGACCAAGGTGCAAGACCTTGTTAGAAGTGGGATATTGTTTTTTCAGGACGTAGGTACAAATGTGAAGAAGAACCCATTGCCCGAGCATAGGAAGGCAGCTGTTAATATGGTCCAGGGATGCCCTGGAAAATACAAAGTCCTTTATGTGAATGACATAAGGCAATCCTTGGTTGATATGCACAAGTTGTTGTGTGAACACAACCACTACGAGCATGACCATGATAGGTGCCAGGTGTGCACTATCAATGAGAGAGGATGTCGTCAGGTGAGAAAGGATATCCAAAAGATGATAGATCAAGGGATGATTGAAATACTTCAGAATCATAATAAGGACGAATTCGATGTTATCACCACCGTGTTTAAAATTCCTGAGCCTGTTGTCATCAAGTATGATGGCAGCAAGAAGAAGGTATCACCAACTTTTGTGATTAAGCCAGCGGGTCCTGTCCCGTATGTATCAGACAAAGTTGTTCCTTACCGATATAACACAGTCATGCTGGAGGATGGAAAGGAGGTGTCGTTGCCCTCAACTTCTGTTGTAAGCATTTCAGATGTCAGTGGTGTGACCCGTAGTGGTCGTGTTTTCTCGGCTAAGCCGAAATCCCATGAAGACATTGTGAAGAGAACTGTTGTTAATCCTGCCGGTCCCGTGGGGACTTCTTCTTCAAATAATTATATTCCTGTTGTGAAGGGTGTTGACCCTGATGCTGTTAAGAATAATAATACTCCTATCCTGGTTGGCCAGTCTGGCATTTTGAAAGAGGATGGTGATGAGATGCTGAGGCTCATCAAAAGAAGTGAATATAATATTGTTGATCAGCTGCTACAAACTCCATCAAAGATATTTGTCTTATCTTTGTTGATGAATTCAGAGCCACACCGCGAAGCTTTGTAGAGGGTGTTGGACGTGGCATACGTGGACCACGATGTCAGCATAGAGCAGTTTGATAGCATTGTTGCAAATATAACCGCTTGCAACAACTTGAGCTTCTGCGATGCTGATCTTCCCGAGGAGGGAAAATACCACAATTTGGCTTTACACATATCTATGAACTGTAAAAACGATACCTTGTCCAATTTGTTTTTGGACACGGGGTCATCCCTTAATGTATTGCCAAAATCCACTCTTGCTAAACTTTCGTATCAGGGGCCTCCCATGAGGCAGAGTGGAGTTGTTGTGAAGGCGTTTGATGGATCGCGCAAAACTGTGATCCGCGAATTAGAACTCCCAATCAAGATTGGACCTAGTGATTTTCATATCACTTTCCAAGTCATGGATATTCATCCGTCTTACAGCTGTTTGCTTGGTAGACCATGGATTCACGAGGCAGGCGCCGTGACATCCACCCTACACCAAAAGTTGAAGTTCGTGAGGAACAAGAAGTTGGTGGTGATAGGGGGAGAGAAGGCTCTCTTGGTCAGTCATTTATCTTCCTTCTCCTATATTGATGCTGAGGATGAGGTTGGGACTCCGTTCCAAGCCTTATCTATTATTGAGCCTTCAAGAAAATGACTTTCTTCATTTGTCTCCTATAATGATGGAAAGTTGGCCGTTGAGCATGGTGCAACTACTGGTTTGGGGAAAATGATCATGTTGGAAGATAATAAGTCCCGAGCTGGCATAAGGTACTCTTCTGGTGTTTCCAATGAGCGTGGGTTATTTCAGAGTGGAGGTTTTATCCACACCGTTGAAGATCAGGAAGCTGTTGCCATTGTTGAAGATGATGAAGAGGAAGACCTTGGCAACTTTGTCATACCCGGAGGAATCTACAATAATTGGGTCACTGTTGATGTTCCAACAGTGATCCATAAGTCAATGTAATGTGTTCATTTTGTTCAAAAACCCTTCTCCCATGCCAAAAGGAGAAGTGAAGACATTGTTGGCATTATTTGATTAATACAATGATATTCATTCAATAATCACATGTTAAATGTTTGTTTTCCAAAATTATTTCTCCTTTTTGCTTTTTGCATGAAATTGGTGATCACCATAAAACCCTAAAAAAGAGAATAAAATCAATTTTGTCATCTGCATAATGATTTGCCTTGTCTGAATTCTGAAATCTCTTATACTCAAAATCATTATGCAGGTTAATCAAACCCATTGAACATGATGATCCAACACCATCACCCAACTTTGAGTTCCCTGTATTTGAGGCAAAAGAAGATGATGTTGAAAAGATTCCTGATGTGATTACCCGTCTGCTTGAGCACGAGGAGAAGATCATTCAGCCGCACCTCGAGAATCTGGAAACAGTCAACTTGGGCACTGAAGACGGCATTCGTGAAGTGAAGATTGGGGCACTCCTTGAAGAGTCTGTTAAGAAGGGGTTGATCGAGTTGCTACGAGAATCTATCGACGTCTTTTCCTGGTCGTATGAAGACATGCCTGGTCTAGATACTGATATTGTACAACATTTCTTGCCTTTGAAGCCTGAGTGTGTACCTGTGAAGCAGAAGCTCAGAAGAACTCATCCTGATATGGCAGTGAAGATTAAAGAAAAAGTTCAAAAGCAAATTGATGCGGGGTTTCTGGTGACTTCTACATATCCTCAATGGGTGGCCAATATTGTGCATGTGCCTAAGAAAGATGGAAAAGTCCGAATGTGCGTGGATTACCGTGACTTGAATAAAGCTAGTCTGAAAGATGATTTTCCTCTACCACACATTGATATGTTGGTAGACAATACAACTAAATTCAATGTCTTCTCATTTATGGACGGATTTTCCGACTATAACCAGATTAAAGTGGCACCCGAGGATATGGAGAAGACAACATTCATCACACCTTGGGGAACATTCTGTTATCGAGTGATGCCCTTCGGTTTGAAGAACGCCGGAGCTCCGTATCAATGTGCTATGACTACCTTGTTTCATGATATGATGCATAAGGAGATCGAGGTGTATGTCGATGATATGATTGCAAAGTCGAAAGCGGAAGTTGAACGTGTAGAACACTTGTTGAAGTTTTTCCAGCGTTTGAGGAAGTACAAACTCCGCCTGAATCCGAACAAGTGTACATTTGGAGTCTGTTCCGGCAAGTTATTGGGCTTTATTGTCAGCAAAAGATGTATTGAAGTTGATCCTGCCAAGTTCAAAGCAATACAAGAGATGCTTGCGCCCAAAACTGAGAAGCAAGTCCGGGGTTTTCTTGGCCGCTTGAATTACATTTCGAGATTTATATCCCACATGACTGCCACATGTGCGCCTATATTCAAGCTCCTCCGGAAAGATCAACGTCATGATTGGACCGAAGATTGCCAAAAGGCCTTTGATAGTATTAAAGAGTATTTGTCTGAACCTCTGATTCTGTCTCTGCCTGTTGAAGGGAGACCATTGATTATGTACTTGACTGTGCTTGATGGTTCCATGGTGTCGCATTACGCGAAAAACCGGCGGGAAAACAAGAACAACAGAGCCGCCACCGTGCGTTATTTATCCCAAAAGAGGGAAAGGAAACGCTCAGAGTAAACCTGGAAAAAGCGTGGTCTCGCGACCAAAGAGAATGGGATCGGGAGTCGGTTATGCGAAGGGAAGGTATTAGCACCCCTACCCATCCGTCGTACTCGACGGGATCCACGCACAAAAGGGAGGAAAATGGTTGCTATAAACACTGCTCACACACACAGGGAATGCAGGTGGGGTTAAGAGAAGGGAGCTCGATAAGGTATCGCGCCTTATGCCTACATATCTCGTCTGGAACGAGAATCAGAGCCACTGTAGTTCGGCTTACACACGCCAAACAACACAAAACACACAAACAGATGGCAAACATGGATCCCGACAACCACTCGATGGAATTACGTCAGCATCCGAACCAAACACTAAAAGGGGCAAACGTGGAGCCCGACAGCCAATCACTGGGCTTACGTCGGCATCCGAGCCAAAACAAACAATCAGACAACAAGTAGACACACGCAAAAAGAAAAAAAAGTGCCCGGAGAGGTCTCGCACGACCTCCTGCCTACATACCTCGTCTGGTATGAGGATCAGGGCGATGTAGTTCCCCTGAAAGGGACTGAAAATCTAACCAGATAACAGAGGGAGACACAACACTAGGGAGACTACGACTCGAGCCTAGATGTTGTCATGCAAAGTCGTCCCTAAGTTAAGGTTTCTATCCTACTTGCATAAGCAAGCCTATCCTAACCAGGAAAGAAGCAAGCACACAAGCAAATGAGCGTATAAGCATACATCAAATGAGAACAAGCATCTCAAACAAATATCCACATAGCACGCACTATAACCAAACAAGGGGGCTCACACAATAGGTTTGACTGCCTCAGCAAGTCATCTGTACAGGCTGGGTTTGCTCTTAACCTTGCCATTACGAGGCTAAGGTGAAGCAAATGAAAGGTGAAGTGAGGATCAGACCCCACAGCTCTTATCCCTGACCAGGGAGAGCTTTAGACAAGGGAGCGTGGGTCCAGAATGGAGGGACCCTTCTACGCTCAATGACTCCGACTCGATTGTGCGACAGCACAGATCTTGGGCTTGTGATCTCAATGCTACAACCATGTAGTGGGAGCAAGGAGAAGACTCACAGAATAGTGGGGGATAGATTGCATATCCCTACCTTCCACCAATTGCCTTATTTAAAGGACTTTCACCTGCTTGGCACGAATGTAAACATACACAAGCATCGCCTCTTAAGGAGGACTTCAGACAGTTGCCTGGCCAAGTAACAGGCCAGGTCTTCCAGACTACATGAAGTTAGGAAGTTATACCTCAATGCAAGTTGCTTAAGCAAAGCAAAGCAAAAGTTCACAAGGAACTGAGCAACTAAAAGTACCTGGAAACAGTCAAGCACAGTTAGTATTCAGACAGACAAACATAAACAACAAAAGATCCATCAGTTAATCTATACAGATCAATGCACAACAAAGCAAACTCAAAGCTCAAGCCCAAGCTTCACAACCTACAAAACAAAGTTGTATTAGTGTACAAACATCAAATAAACTCATTTGAATTAACTTGGATCATTCTCCATGCACATTGCACCTTTTCATCCTGAAAATTCAATCAAATGTTAGCAACTAGACCACTAGGCCAAGCCTAGGGTCCAAAAGCAAGAAAAATTTCTAAACAGCAAGGTATTCACCAACCAAACTCAAATTAATGTCAAACAAAAGCCAACACAATTAATCCCAAGTCCATATCATTCATCATGTTCATTTTATGCACAAAACAATTCAAACTAGTTCAAATGGAGCACTAAACATCCAAACAGAACTATTGCATTCAATTCCATATGAAAACAATTCTAAAAATTCTCAAATAATTTACACCTAAACAGAGGATACTCAAGGTCTAGCATGTCAAATTTTAGCTTAATTGGACCAAGGGAACTATGTCAATGAAAATCAACAAAAACAGACACAATTACATGCTCCAAATCACAACATCAACACATGCTTCCACTTCAAAAATTCATAAGTCAATGAAAACAATAAAGAAATGAAAGGGACCAAAACAGGGATGTCACATCATGTGTCTACAACATTCATACCAAGTTTCATGATCATTCAATACCATATGAGCATTTCACATCAAATATTCAAACAGGTATCACATGAGCTTGCACAATTGACCAACAGAGATGAAAAATAGCAATCAAATTGAAAATGCCACATAAAATTCCACAAAAATTCACATAGCATCTTAACATGTTAATGAACATCCATGCAAAATTTCACATTAATCCAACAAGTATAGGTCACTCAAAAAAATCCAGCAAGTTGACATAATGAGGTGTGACACAAATTGTCACACCTAGGTTCCAAAATTCATATCTCAAAGGCCAGGTATCAAAAATTCATGGAATTTACATGTAAATAAACATCAACCAGTCCACAATCATCACAAAAATTTTCAGGCATTTATTTGCAACCATGAGCATTTCACAAAGGAATTGGTAGAATGTATCAAAATATAGCACATGTTAAAGAACCCTAGGTCAAACACAATTTCCACCATGCACAACTTCAATCAATAGGTCAAATAAATTCTACAGTCAATTAGAAAGTCAACACAAAAACTCCTACATTTTTCTGATTTTTTATGAATTTTTTATGAATTTTCTAAGGTCATTATGATTTTTTTAACAATTTTTTAGAATTAAAATTATTAAAATGAAATTGCAGTGGCATAGTTGTAAATATGAGGCGCGGGGGCGGCAAACAGGTTATTTGAATTTTCAAACCAAATTTCAGATCAAACACTCCTATCATCATCGTTTTCCATCCAGATTTTCCAGAAACTCATGAACTTGATGAACAACTAACCAACACCAAAATGAACAAATCAATACTCGTTGGAATCGTCTGAGCATGAGGAATCTAAATATCAACCTAATTTTGCCTACAAGTTCCTGAATCTCTCAAATCGATCGAGTTAGGGTTTTGGTTCGTAACTTCAAATCCAAATATCACGAGCTACAGTTCACTATAATCAAAACTAAAAGCATCACTGAAACCTACATTCAACACACTATATCACGCATACAACAATTAAGGCATTGGTGCGATTCGAAAAAATGGAAACCTGGAATGGCAGTGGAGAATTTCTGGTTCTTCGCGCGTTTTGACCTTAAACAGATGAGCCAGAAGCTTCAAGAAGTTGAATGCTGCGCTTAGATCTGAGTGAAACAGCTTCTAATGCTCCAAATCGCCATTTGCCATGAATGATGCTTGTATGTGCAGTCACGATTCACCACTCCTTCCCTTCCAATCTTCAAAAACAGATGGATATGATGATGAGAGGAGACCAATGCCAAAAGAAATTCGAGAATTGATCAAGAATTGAGGAAGATTTGGTGAATTTTGGTTTTGGTGTTCTTGAGGAATTTGAGAGAATGAAGAGTTTTTGAGACCTGATTTTTGATGAATGATGATTCTGTTATGATTAGATGATGATTAGGTTTATATACTTCACCTTAATCCAAGCTTAATTACCCCAATTAACAAAAATGCAATTGATTAGTGAAAATGGTTATTTCAAGCTTAGGGGCAAAATGGTCCTTTCCATGCCAGCTCATTGCCAACTCATTGACACCTCATACAACTTCCAAATACCTGTCATGAGCTATTGCCATTTGGTTCATGCTCCTTGGATGTGCAATTCTCATTTTCACTATGTAATGGCTTATGTCCAATTTTCACATTTCATTTCAAAAGCCATTTTTCAAACCACAAGGTTTTGGCATGGTATGATGATTCCAACAATTTTCAAATACCATTTGTGAGGTGTTGCAAAAATCCCCACTCAAAAATTCCAATTATTTCACAAGTTGGACAATTTTGCCCCTAGTCCATTTAACTGTCCAGTTGAAATTTGACTTTTTGCATTGGCCACTTTTGAAGAAATCCACTTATGCACCATGAAAGTACATGTCAAATGGAGTTTGTGCATATAAAGAACTTGCAATTTGGACAAACCATGTGGAAATTATGGCCTCCTGATTATGGGTCATTTCTGAAATTCACTGAGCCCTAATTTTCCAACCATACATGGGATTTTCAAGTTCTTGGACTTTTTGGAAAGGTGAGAACAAGATCTACAACTTTCATGTTGAACAAATTTCCATTTGAAGCTTCCTTGGACACGTGGCTTTGAGGTCAAAAACTTTCCATTTTTGGAAACTTCAATTACAAGTCACTTTCTATTTTTGGCAGTTTTTGTCCTGACTTGATTTTCTTCATTCTTGAACTTTGAAACGTCAAATAACACTTGTTCCAACATGAATGAAGTGTATCCAACTCATTTCCACCTCCAAATCCACAATTGACTTTGCAGTTGACTGGCTAGGGCTTCAGTTGAAATTCAGCTTGACTGATGACTTCTGAGCATCCAATCTTTGGCCAAATCACTTCACAATGATCCTTAGACCATATGAACTTGAGAAATCAACCATAGGGCTTTGTCCCAATGAAGATAGCACATGCTTGCTTGATTGACTGATTCTCCTGATCAGTTTGACCTAATTTGTCTGTTGAGCTTGCACTTGGGCAAATGGACAATGCAATGTTATGCAGTGGCCTATGTTATGTTATGACCTAATATGAAAATGAATGTACAAAATGGTAGGGTGCAAATTTGAGGTGTTACAGCTGCCCCTATTCAATCAACTGGGAACCCGAATGGATGAGAGCAACGGCTGTCAGACTTTCAGGGTAAACAGGGATTGAATACCAAGAACCGTAGAAATTTGCACACTGCTGGGAATCCCTTTTTTGTTTTTTTTGTTTTTTTTATTTTCAGAGGTACAAGCACATCCAAACATCGACACACGATGAATGGGAACAGAAATCATCTCAACTAGATGCCAACGGACAACTAGGAAAAACTCGACGTTTACCAAGACCAACGGAGAGGTAAGTCAACTCTACTGGGGATGACCAGGAGAGGATACAACCATACGTCAGCGGACGTAATGGGAAAAACTCGACGTTTACCAAAACCAACGGAGAGGTAACCAGACATCATCGGATGAAAGGCGGGGATAGTGATACAACCATGCGTCAGCGGACGAAATGGGCAAAACTCAACGTTTACCGAAATCAACGGAGAGGTAACCAATCATTAATGAATGAATGGAAAGAGGGATACAACCATACGTCAGCGGACGTAATGGGAAAAACTCGACGTTTACCAAGACCAACGGAGAGGTAACCAATCATCATCGGATGAATGGAAAGAGATATACAACCATACGTCAGCGGACGAAATGGGAAAAACTCAACGTTTACCAAGACCAACGGAGAGGTAACCAATCATTAATGAATGAATGGAAAGAGGGATACAACCATACGTCAGCGGACGTAATGGGAAAAACTCAACGTTTACCAAGACCAACGGAGAGGTAACCAATCATTAATGAATGAATGGGAAGACTCGACCAGACGTCATAGGACGAAAGGGAGAAGCTCGACGTTTATCGACACCAACGGAGAAGGAGGAAACTCAGCCAGACGTCATAGGACGAAAGGGAGACTCAACGTTTATCGACACCAACGGAGAAGGAGAAAACTCAACCAGACGTCATAGGACGAAAGGGAGACTCAATGTTTATCGACACCAACGGAGAAGGAGAAAACTCAGCCAGACGTCATAGGACGAAAGGGAGACCACAACCGGACACCAAATAGGACGTCTACTGGGGATTCTGGCTGGGAAATCAACCAGACATTAATGAATGACTGGGAATAGGGTATACAATCAGACGTCATCGGACGAATAAAAAAAACACAACGTTTATCGAAACCAACGGGGAGGTAAATCCACATGGGGAAGGGTACAACTAGACGTCATAGGACGACTAGGAAAAACTCGATGTTTATCGACACCAACGGAGAGGAGAAAACTCTGAGGGGAATCATATGGTATTACCAAATGATCTGTAGGGAATAAGCAACTAGACATCATCGGACGACTAGGAAAAACTCGACGTTTATCGACACCAACGGAGAGGAGGTTCAACTGGGGAAGACCCTGTGGGGAAAGATATCACCTATACGCCAACGGACGCATAGGAAAAACTCGACGTTTATCGACACCAACAGAGAGGAGGAAACTCTTCTGGGGAGAGAGAACACAACCAAATCATCAACGGATAATTGGGAAAAACTCGACGTTTATCGACACCAACGGAGAGGAGGAAACTTCACTAGGGAAGGGACGACGTTACGAACATCGAAAGATGATGTTTACAGACACCAAAGAATACCAGACACTATGCATGACCGGGAAAGCACCGAAAGATGGTGTTTACCGACACCAAAGAAACAACACACGCGGGTGCTAACGGGATACTGACATCTACAAGATGACAGGGCAAGGCTGATCACTTGCAAGGGATCTCACTGGGGAACAAGGTCACAACAGCGAGCAAACAGGAAGGAACACCAAGGATACCGGGTTGTAGGTATGAAACGGGTGACCGACCAAAGCGTGAATTGGTTTGTGTTCCAAAACACTCAACATCCTGAAGAGGGCTAGAAAAGCAGTCTTGTTAAAGGATGGACATCCGATCCCATAGGGAATACGAATCTTACTCGACTGGGGAGGACGACTTCGACCCAAGAGCGCATGAGACATATTATCTATAGCCGTCAAAACGTAGATAATATACTCGCATGGAAGACTATCCATAACCGGGTTGCAGGTTGTTAAATGGATAAACGACCGACATCATCCTGAAGAGAGCAAAAGCAAACCTGTTAAAGGATGGACATTCGATTCCACGAGGAATACGAATCTTACTCTGCTGGAGAAAACAATCAAAAGACTGACCAACGAGTGCATGAGATATATTATCTATAGCCGTCAAAACGTAGATAACACACTCGCATGGAAGATTATCCATAGCCGGGTTGTAGGCTGTTAAATGGATAAACGACCGAAAAGAAAGGCATCGGGTACCAGGAATAGGTATGCAAAGATGACCAATCAAAAGAGGATAAAGTTGCTAACTCGGAGCAAATACCCAAAAGAAAGGGGGAGACCCACTGGGGACAATACTGCTTGATCAAGGCGAGTATCCAGAGGGGAAAAGAATATCAATGCCGCAAACCGGATACTGATAACTGCAAAGAGGGGATTACATCTACCGGTTAGTAGGCAGAAAACCACGTAAAAGTAACCAGTCATCGATAAGATGAGCACACAGGGTTAACTCCACCAAGGGGATGAAAGTGGGATTTTACAACTACCGATTTGTAGGTAGAAAACCACAAAGATAGGACTTACAACTACCGGGTTGTAGGTAGAAGCCAACCGACAGAATGAACCACAAAGGTTACCTCTGCTAGGGGATGAAAGTGGGATTTTACAACTACCGATTTGTAGGTAGAAAACCACAAAGATAGGACTTACAACTACCGGTTTGCAGGTAGAGGCCCAAAAATTCCGCTGAGTACCAGATGAACGAGTGCCGGTTAGTGAGCAACTATTCATTTATGCCCCAGGGAAATATAAGAAACAGCCGACGGGGAGCCAATTCAGGATCAATCCCAAAAGGCAGACTGAAACAAGACTCATCCCAATGAGGAAAGAACTCAATAGGGGAACCCATCCCGTTAGGGAGGGAACGGAAACAACCGTCATCCACGAGGATCTAACTCAGTGGGGGAGCGCAGAAGGAAATGACAGACATTTTCTGCTTAAAGGGTCGGCTCTATATGAAGAGATCAGACACACCCACATCTGCTGGGGATACAGATCCAAGCTGGAAAGATGCTACCAATTGGGGAGTAACAATGCTGGGGATACCCGCTCGACTAAGGAGTCGCTTGCTGAGAAAACACCAACCTCCCAACCACGCTGAGGAACCCAACTCTGAAGCAGATCCAATGGCGCGATACTAAACTCTTTCCAACAACCCAATCTCGGCTGGTCACCACGGCCTAGGGCTAATGGACATGTTTGTAATGTTGATGCATGAGTTTTTTTTCGTTTTACACAATGCCCCATGATTATGGAAATGCTACACACTAATGATGCAATATGCTATGCTTATCTGCATGATGGATGCATAAAAACACATCTCCTCCGGAGACAACACCGGGGAGCTCTAAGAACTGCGCTGAGGATTTCAATACCACTTCAATTTCCACCCTGCTGGGGAAAGACAACCTTTGCTGGGGATGACCTCCATCGAACCCGAACTGCTTGGAGATTACCCTGCCAGAGGAGGCAACCAATCCTTACCTCTACTGGAGAGGATTTTCTCCGAACCCAATCCGCTTGGGGACCTCGCTGAGGGAAAACCATCAACACAAACTCTGCTGGGAAGACAGCTTCAGACTTGGGAAATAGTCACAACTCCGCTGGGGATATGGTAATCTCCAGGCTTGATGAGGAGGCACCGATCTCGAATCTGCTAGGGAGATGACACTCTCAAACCCATTGGGGAAATACGGCCTATCGGACACGGAACACTTGTCGAGTCGTCGAACAGCGGCATCCATCGTCCACCCACAGTATTGGCTTTCCACTTTTGAGAACTCCCAGGCTCATCTGGACTTTTCTGATTCATCACCTTGTACTCCCGCCCATGGGGATCGAACTCCTGAGATTCATACAAACTTTCCAGTCCTCAGACTTTGAAGAGTCTTCTTGATTAAACCTTCCAGGATCGTCGTCCTTCTTTCGTCGTCCTTTCATTGTTCGTCTATCCTTTGCCCCTGGTTGGACTCTGTGGGGATCTTTTGTCAAAAGGCTTCATATCACTACTTGCCAGCGAATGAAGATATCTAACAGCACCTGCACAAGAGATTGTTAGATAAAAGCGTGCCCCAGGCGTGCCAACACTTCAACATCTTGGTCACTCAAACTTCCGAATAAGATTTCCAGATTTCAATCTTATAAGCATGCATCGGAAGGGACCTCTATGTTTCAAAATGCAAATATTCTTATCAAAACGAACGGATGTTTTCGTAATCAAAGCGGTAATGACACAAAAACAAAACTATTTGACTGAACACGCATTTATTGACTGAAAAAAATGGTGGCTCAGAATCGAGCAACACACAGGAAGCAAACCCTGGAAAGAGGTGATTGCGCATAAAAGTAAAAAAAATCTACCCTAATGGCAATGTGAAACCGTGATCTCATCGGGTTCCAACTCGGTTAAACCTCATATGTCCTTAAGACTTTCCGCACTTTCGGCCTTCTGAACAAGACGCTTCCAATCGGTCTCTGTCGGAGACTAGCTGTGATGTCCTAACCAAAGCACAAACGATCATGTTAGACGCAGTTGTTCGTTTCAATCCCTCTTTTGCCTGGACCGCCCGTTCGGGTTTCAGTCCACCGGGATACCCTTTTTTGCCCAAGTCGCCCTTGTGGGGTTTTCAACTTGCCGGGTGTACAGTTCTTTTCTTTTATTATCCCTAACTTTTGCCCGAACCTTTCTCTTTTTTTTTTCGGTTCGCCGGGATGCCCCTTTTTGCCTGGACTCTCTTATTCTTTTGGTCCAGCGGGTCTCTTTTTCCCACGAAGTATCTTCTAACTGCGTCCGCATTCACAGGGGATGGAAAATCCTCATCATCCATGGTCATCAACAACAAGGCTCTGTCGGAGGAGACTTTTTTTTGACCATGAACGAGCCTTCATAATTTGTTTATCCACTTGCCCCACGATCGTCTTGAGGAGGAAGGATCCCTTTCAACACCACATCTCTTCCATGCCACCCACGAGGTCGCACTTCTCGGTTAACAACACTCTTCATTTACTGGGTACAACTGCCCCATGACAAGTAACTGTCAGCCTCTTTTCCTCAATCAGGCTCAACGTGTCATACCGAGTCCTCATCTACTCAGCCTCCTCTAACTTCTCATCCATCAGGACTCTCCCTAATGGGATCTAGACTTCAGTAGATAACATCAGTAGGTAATATCACTTCCAGCCTATACTGAATGAGAAAGACGTTGCCCCAGTAGATGCACGCACTGCGGTTCGGTACCCAGGATGCCAACTTCGTACTCAGCCACCATCGTTGGTGCATTCAAATGTTATCGGGGAAGCACTAACTCATTCACTTTACACTCCCCCATCAGACATCAGAATCCGTTCGGATTCAGGGTCAGGCCCCTCCTCCGGAATCGGTCACTCTCAATCTTTCGATTTGAGTACCTCGAGATATCCTCATCAGGGACCTCAAACTTCCTTGGTTGAGAATCATCAATGGGTCGCTGTATACCATGAATCATTCAGAATTACTTTTCCATCTTGCAACCCGTCCGGTCAATGCTAGCTTTTTCAAGCACATACTTGATCAGATCCATCTTGGACATCCATAAAGTGGTATGAACCAGCATGCTGTCTCAGTAGGCGAGCAACCTATGCCAAAGTACATCAAGTTTTCTCGAGCAGTGAGTGTATTGTTTCACAGTCAACAAACTTTTTGCTTAGGTAAATTGCATGCTCTTTTCGACAAGACTAGTCATGCTGACCCACCACACACCTCCTAGACCCCTTGAGGACTGTCAAGTACCAAATCAACATTTATTCCTTCCACGGGAGGCATTAGAATCGGAGGTTCCTGCAACTTATCTTTTTTTCATTTGCCCCTTGGCAATCATCATTCCACTTGACCGTTTGATTTCTTTCTTGTTCTCTTGTCTTCGGTTCAGGCGTTTCTTGTATTTTTTTTTTGTTTTGTTTTTTTTTGCAGGATCGACCTCGATTCCTCTTTCATTCGCAACATGCCTCGGCAGCTTGCCGGACAACACTCCATAGGTGCGCGACTTCGAACTCAACAGTATGAGTTATCTCTACATGTCAAACAACTTGATCAAGTCCACCTGGTGCCCCTCTTCTGCTTGGGACTTTGTCATCATGTCCTCAACATGGAATTCGCTTTCACGATGAATCATATCATGAAACAAAGTCACTCTGATACGCGGCACCGGTATTCCTGAGACCGATTGGCATCGCCTTCGCTTTTGACACTGGCCTCCCGGCGGAACCAACTTTCGCTTCCTTTCCGACCTCGGCGGTACTGGGATGACAATCTTGACTCGCTCCTCGTGTGGTTGAATCACCTTCTCCTCTTGTTTCAACAACCTAGCTAATTCCAACAGATCACAATCTTCTTCGCCTTTTTCTTCGGCATGATAGAGCGGATTGTCGAAGTCATACAAAGGTGTAACCAAATTGTTATCGATGAGATCAGGAAGGTAATCACTTTTGTGGTCGGAACCAAATGAATCAAAAGGAAAGGAAATAAAAACATTGCCATTTTTATTTTATTTTTTAAACTGCAAAAAGTGAAAAACAGGGAGCACCGCTTTTGACCACAAAAACATCCATTCATTACTGATGCAAAATGTTGCAAAATGAAACACGTAAGATGGCCCTTACAATGGACCATTACGTTTCGGGCGAAACGTATGGCTTTCATGCAAACAACAATTGAAACACAAAAATACTACACTTCCGGATGAGTGACAGTGGTGCTTTTGGAGGCTTTTCAATTGCCTGGTACGCACGACTTTATCCGCAACTCGAGCTCGCGGTCACAGTCGATCTCCTCACTCACTGAACAAGCATGACCAGGATCCAGCATTCCTGCACTGACAAAGGTGTACGATGGACGACGTCCTCTGTTTGGTCTAGACGACTCTTGATCTGGATAACCAATCCCCAACATGTCTGCCTTTACCGGTGTTGAGTGGATCCATCAGTTTGGATTTGTTACCCCTAGCAGGATGTCTGAGCAGACGAGCTATGCGCACCGGTTGACACCTACAAAACAGCAAATGGGTTAGTATGACTCACACATGCAATGTCTATCCGTACCAGGAATATTTTGTCCTTTGATTCTAGCATCACTGAGACAGATAATTTTTTCATCAATAACACTCAGACATCTGGATGTCTCTCAACCAGAATCTCAATCAACAATGGACCTTGAGTACGGATCGACATGGATTGAATGTAGATGAATGCGAAATGAGACCAATGCAAATGCATGAATGCAGGTCGCTGTGCCACCAAGTCATCTGAAGACCCATTCTCTGAACCAGTCACAGTCAACTGAGTCACCATAAATCCGACTTGGGGAGTTCCGAAATAAACGGAACCGGAGATTACATCACTATCATCACAGGAACATCCACTGAACGGATGACAATCAGATCCTCTGAACAAGTACTCTCAAATTCAACCCGGGGATCTGAAATAAACGGAACCCGCTGATAAACCACGGACAGAACTCCGGCGTCCCAGAAATAAATGTCCACAATTCACAGTCACCATCAGTACCAAGAGTCACCAACAAGTCACCAACAAGTCAGCAACAGTACCTGTAATAATCAACCCCTCCCACTCACGGGTGTCATCTAGGCCAGGGTAAGGTCGAGAGAAACGCAGGATAAACAACCCTTTCAAGAATATCATCCTGTGCACACCAGATGTATGCACCGATGATACCCCATCAGAATCTGAACTGCTCGTGATATCAATGTTCCGCTAAGTGGCGTACACCACCCGCTTCCCATGAATCACTCTATTCCTAGGTTTCCTAGATTTCACTCATAGCCTGGGTATTGGGCCTTTTACCTCGAGTAATTCCCCCCCAATCAAAGAAGCACAGCCAGCACAGCAGATGAATATGAATGAATGCAAACATTAATGCAAACAATACATGCAAACAATAAACAATGAATGCAATAAACAATAGCAGATAGCAACCAAAGCCCTAACCTAGAGAGCGCTAGGAGAGACTCGCTCAGGGAAGAAGGACCACCACAGGTCAACTTCTCTCTATGTCCCCAGTGGAGTCGCCAACTGTCGCATTACGCGAAAAACCGGCGGGAAAACAAGAACAACAGAGCCGCCACCGTGCGTTATTTATCCCAAAAGAGGGAAAGGAAACGCTCAGAGTAAACCTGGAAAAAGCGTGGTCTCGCGACCAAAGAGAATGGGATCGGGAGTCGGTTATGCGAAGGGAAGGTATTAGCACCCCTACGCATCCGTCGTACTCGACGGGATCCACGCACAAAAGGGAGGAAAATGGTTGCTATAAACACTGCTCACACACACAGGGAATGCAGGTGGGGTTAAGAGAAGGGAGCTCGATAAGGTATCGCGCCTTATGCCTACATATCTCGTCTGGTACGAGAATCAGAGCCACTGTAGTTCGGCTTACACACGCCAAACAACACAAAACACACAAACAGATGGCAAACATGGAGCCCGACAACCACTCGATGGAATTACGTCAGCATCCGAACCAAACACTAAAAGGGGCAAACGTGGAGCCCGACAGCCAATCACTGGGCTTACGTCGGCATCCGAGCCAAAACAAACAATCAGACAACAAGTAGACACACGCAAAAAGAAAAAAAAGTGCCCGGAGAGGTCTCGCACGACCTCCTGCCTACATACCTCGTCTGGTATGAGGATCAGGGCGATGTAGTTCCCCTGAAAGGGACTGAAAATCTAACCAGATAACAGAGGGAGACACAACACTAGGGAGACTACGACTCGAGCCTAGATGTTGTCATGCAAAGTCGTCCCTAAGTTAAGGTTTCTATCCTACTTGCATAAGCAAGCCTATCCTAACCAGGAAAGAAGCAAGCACACAAGCAAATGAGCGTATAAGCATACATCAAATGAGAACAAGCATCTCAAACAAATATCCACATAGCACGCACTATAACCAAACAAGGGGGCTCACACAATAGGTTTGACTGCCTCAGCAAGTCATTTGTACAGGCTGGGTTTGCTCTTAACCTTGCCATTACGAGGCTAAGGTGAAGCAGATGAAAGGTGAAGTGAGGATCAGACCCCACAGCTCTTATCCCTGACCAGGGAGAGCTTTAGACAAGGGAGCGTGGGTCCAGAATGGAGGGACCCTTCTACGCTCAATGACTCCGACTCGATTGTGCGACAGCACAGATCTTGGGCTTGTGATCTCAATGCTACAACCATGTAGTGGGAGCAAGGAGAAGACTCACAGAATAGTGGGGGATAGATTGCATATCCCTACCTTCCACCAATTGCCTTATTTAAAGGACTTTCACCTGCTTGGCACGAATGTAAACATACACAAGCATCGCCTCTTAAGGAGGACTTCAGACAGTTGCCTGGCCAAGTAACAGGCCAGGTCTTCCAGACTACATGAAGTTAGGAAGTTATACCTCAATGCAAGTTGCTTAAGCAAAGCAAAGCAAAAGTTCACAAGGAACTGAGCAACTAAAAGTACCTGGAAACAGTCAAGCACAGTTAGTATTCAGACAGACAAACATAAACAACAAAAGATCCATCAGTTAATCTATACAGATCAATGCACAACAAAGCAAACTCAAAGCTCAAGCCCAAGCTTCACAACCTACAAAACAAAGTTGTATTAGTGTACAAACATCAAATAAACTCATTTGAATTAACTTGGATCATTCTCCATGCACATTGCACCTTTTCATCCTGAAAATTCAATCAAATGTTAGCAACTAGACCACTAGGCCAAGCCTAGGGTCCAAAAGCAAGAAAAATTTCTAAACAGCAAGGTATTCACCAACCAAACTCAAATTAATGTCAAACAAAAGCCAACACAATTAATCCCAAGTCCATATCATTCATCATGTTCATTTTATGCACAAAACAATTCAAACTAGTTCAAATGGAGCACTAAACATCCAAACAGAACTATTGCATTCAATTCCATATGAAAACAATTCTAAAAATTCTCAAATAATTTACACCTAAACAGAGGATACTCAAGGTCTAGCATGTCAAATTTTAGCTTAATTGGACCAAGGGAACTATGTCAATGAAAATCAACAAAAACAGACACAATTACATGCTCCAAATCACAACATCAACACATGCTTCCACTTCAAAAATTCATAAGTCAATGAAAACAATAAAGAAATGAAAGGGACCAAAACAGGGATGTCACATCATGTGTCTACAACATTCATACCAAGTTTCATGATCATTCAATACCATATGAGCATTTCACATCAAATATTCAAACAGGTATCACATGAGCTTGCACAATTGACCAACAGAGATGAAAAATAGCAATCAAATTGAAAATGCCACATAAAATTCCACAAAAATTCACATAGCATCTTAACATGTTAATGAACATCCATGCAAAATTTCACATTAATCCAACAAGTATAGGTCACTCAAAAAAATCCAGCAAGTTGACATAATGAGGTGTGACACAAATTGTCACACCTAGGTTCCAAAATTCATATCTCAAAGGCCAGGTATCAAAAATTCATGGAATTTACATGTAAATAAACATCAACCAGTCCACAATCATCACAAAAATTTTCAGGCATTTATTTGCAACCATGAGCATTTCACAAAGGAATTGGTAGAATGTATCAAAATATAGCACATGTTAAAGAACCCTAGGTCAAACACAATTTCCACCATGCACAACTTCAATCAATAGGTCAAATAAATTCTACAGTCAATTAGAAAGTCAACACAAAAACTCCTACATTTTTCTGATTTTTTATGAATTTTTTATGAATTTTCTAAGGTCATTATGATTTTTTTAACAATTTTTTAGAATTAAAATTATTAAAATGAAATTGCAGTGGCATAGTTGTAAATATGAGGCGCGGGGGCGGCAAACAGGTTATTTGAATTTTCAAACCAAATTTCAGATCAAACACTCCTATCATCATCGTTTTCCATCCAGATTTTCCAGAAACTCATGAACTTGATGAACAACTAACCAACACCAAAATGAACAAATCAATACTCGTTGGAATCGTCTGAGCATGAGGAATCTAAATATCAACCTAATTTTGCCTACAAGTTCCTGAATCTCTCAAATCGATCGAGTTAGGGTTTTGGTTCGTAACTTCAAATCCAAATATCACGAGCTACAGTTCACTATAATCAAAACTAAAAGCATCACTGAAACCTACATTCAACACACTATATCACGCATACAACAATTAAGGCATTGGTGCGATTCGAAAAAATGAAAACCTGGAATGGCAGTGGAGAATTTCTGGTTCTTCGCGCGTTTTGACCTTAAACAGATGAGCCAGAAGCTTCAAGAAGTTGAATGCTGCGCTTAGATCTGAGTGAAACAGCTTCTAATGCTCCAAATCGCCATTTGCCATGAATGATGCTTGTATGTGCAGTCACGATTCACCACTCCTTCCCTTCCAATCTTCAAAAACAGATGGATATGATGATGAGAGGAGACCAATGCCAAAAGAAATTCGAGAATTGATCAAGAATTGAGGAAGATTTGGTGAATTTTGGTTTTGGTGTTCTAGAGGAATTTGAGTGAATGAAGAGTTTTTGAGACCTGATTTTTGATGAATGATGATTCTGTTATGATTAGATGATGATTAGGTTTATATACTTCACCTTAATCCAAGCTTAATTACCCCAATTAACAAAAATGCAATTGATTAGTGAAAATGGTTATTTCAAGCTTAGGGGCAAAATGGTCCTTTCCATGCCAGCTCATTGCCAACTCATTGACACCTCATACAACTTCCAAATACCTGTCATGAGCTATTGCCATTTGGTTCATGCTCCTTGGATGTGCAATTCTCATTTTCACTATGTAATGGCTTATGTCCAATTTTCACATTTCATTTCAAAAGCCATTTTTCAAACCACAAGGTTTTGGCATGGTATGATGATTCCAACAATTTTCAAATACCATTTGTGAGGTGTTGCAAAAATCCCCACTCAAAAATTCCAATTATTTCACAAGTTGGACAATTTTGCCCCTAGTCCATTTAACTGTCCAGTTGAAATTTGACTTTTTGCATTGGCCACTTTTGAAGAAATCCACTTATGCACCATGAAAGTACATGTCAAATGGAGTTTGTGCATATAAAGAACTTGCAATTTGGACAAACCATGTGGAAATTATGGCCTCCTGATTATTGGTCATTTCTGAAATTCACTGAGCCCTAATTTTCCAACCATACATGGGATTTTCAAGTTCTTGGACTTTTTGGAAAGGTGAGAACAAGATCTACAACTTTCATGTTGAACAAATTTCCATTTGAAGCTTCCTTGGACACGTGGCTTTGAGGTCAAAAACTTTCCATTTTTGGAAACTTCAATTACAAGTCACTTTCTATTTTTGGCAGTTTTTGTCCTGACTTGATTTTCTTCATTCTTGAACTTTGAAACGTCAAATAACACTTGTTCCAACATGAATGAAGTGTATCCAACTCATTTCCACCTCCAAATCCACAATTGACTTTGCAGTTGACTGGCTAGGGCTTCAGTTGAAATTCAGCTTGACTGATGACTTCTGAGCATCCAATCTTTGGCCAAATCACTTCACAATGATCCTTAGACCATATGAACTTGAGAAATCAACCATAGGGCTTTGTCCCAATGAAGATAGCACATGCTTGCTTGATTGACTGATTCTCCTGATCAGTTTGACCTAATTTGTCTGTTGAGCTTGCACTTGGGCAAATGGACAATGCAATGTTATGCAGTGGCCTATGTTATGTTATGACCTAATATGAAAATGAATGTACAAAATGGTAGGGTGCAAATTTGAGGTGTTACACATGGGATGTGTACTGGGTCAGCAAGATGAATCAGGAAAGAAAGAATATGTGATATACTACTTGAGTAAAAAGTTTACTGATTGTGAGTGTCGGTACTCAATGCTTGAGAAGACTTGTTGCGCATTGGCTTGGGCTGCTAAGCATCTGCGTCAGTATATGTTGAATCATACGACTTGGTTGATATCCAAAATGGACCCAATCAAGTACATCTTTGAGAAGCCTGCCTTAACTAGGAGAATTTCCCTTTGGCATATGTTGTTATCTGAGTATGATATTGAGTATCGAGCTCAAAAATCTATTAAAGGTAGTATCTTTGCTGACCATCTGGCACATCAACCAATTGAAGATTATCAGTATGTGCAATATGACTTCCTTGATGAGGAGATTCTGTATTTGAAGATGAAAGATTGTGATGAGCCTACGCTTGATGAAGGGCCAGAGCTTGGCTCCTGATGGGGTATGGTGTTCGATGGTGCTGTTAATCAGTATGGAAATGGTATTGGCGCAGTGATTATTACTCCTCAAGGCACACATTTTCCTTTTACAGCAAGGCTAACTTTCAAATGCACAAATAATATGGCGGAGTATGAGGCTTGTATTATGGGTTTGGAAGAATGTATTGATCTTAGGATCAAACATCTGGATGTTTATGGTGATTCGGCCCTTGTTGTTAATCAGATTAAGGGTGAATGGGAGACGAATCAACCTGGCCTCATCCCATACAAAGATTATGCGAGGAGGATTTCAACTTTCTTTACTAAGGTTGACTTCCATCATATTCCTCGAGATGAGAATCGGATGGCAGATGCTCTTGCTACGCTTGCTTCAATGATTATCGTGAAATATTGGAATGAAGTCCCCAATATTACTGTGATGCGCTTAGATAGACCAGCTCATGTGTTTGCAATTGAAGAAGTAAAAGATGATAAGCCATGGTATTATGATATCAAGTGTTTTCTTGAGAGTCAGACTTACCCGCCTGGGGAATCTGTTAAAGACAAGAAGACTTTGAGGAGATTATCTGGCAGTTTCTACCTTAATGGTAATGTGCTTTATAAGAGGAATTTTGACATGGTTCTGCTCAGATGCGTGGATAGACACGAAGCAGACTTGTTGATGACTGAAGTCCATGAGGGTTCATTTTGTACTCATTCCAATGGGCATGCCATGACAAAGAAGATGTTGAGAGCAGGATACTATTGGCTGACAATGGAGTCTGACTGCTGCAAATATGTGAAGAAATGCCACAAGTGTCAGATTTATGCGGATAAGATTCATATTTCCCTAACACTTTTGAATGTTATTTCCTCACCATGGCCTTTTTCCATGTGGGCAATTGACATGATTGGCATGATTGAGCCAAAGGCGTCTAACGATCACCATTTTATTCTCGTAGTTATTGATTACTTCACCAAGTGGGTTGAAGCGGCATCGTATGCAAATGTGACCAGGAAGGTGTTTGTGAAGTTTATCAAGAACCAACTCATATGCCGATTGTAGCGGGGTATTCGTTACCATTAGAGATATTGACTAAATCCAAGGTAAATCATATAAGTCGAGTCGCCACCGCACTTCTATTTATCCAAAAGAATGGTTAGAAAGTGAACAAAAACCTAATAGTTTTAACAAAAACTAGTAAAAGAGAACAGAGATCTGGGTAAGGGGGTTGGTTATGTAATGGGAAGGTGTTAGGCACCCAAAACATTCTAGGTACTCCTAGAGAGCCCTTTTCACACTTGTTGTAAAGGTTGTTGTTTTTGTGAAATTTTTTGTTTGTGCAAACATGATTGAAGAGATAAGAAGAGAATGTACGAGTTATTTACGTTTTGTGTTTGGATGGATAAACCCATTGCCTACGTACCATCTTAAAAAAGATTAGGATCAAAACCTCGTAGTTCGGGGTAAAAATCTCAAAAATGAGTTGGTGAATTGATTGGTCCAAAAGCCTTAAGGTCTTTTGTTATCCAAGGGAGAAAACTCAACTTAAAACCATAAATCCATCATGTGAGGATAGCTTCAACATACTAGTGAGGGGTTAACCCTATAATAAGCATGGAAGACTCATTGTCCACCACTAAGGATATAGGTGAGTATTACATCTACCACAAGGATAACTCAAACCTAATAGCTAAAGGTTATGAAAATTTTGATTAAGGAAATGGCCATTGGAACCACAAAAGAAATTTGAATGGGTTATATTTACCAATTATAAGTATATACAAAAATGGTCAAAGTTGACTTAGAAGTTCAATTCAAGAATAAGTATTATGAAAAGAATGTTTGAAAATCAAAAGCATAAGGCTTAGGTTTCTAATGTTGAAAACAATTGTTAAATGTTTGCACAAAAGTTTTGGCTTGGGTTAGAATGGAGAGAAGAAGAAGAAGGGCTAAGTCCTAAGTAAAACAAAAAGGTGAGGGATAAAGAAACAAAACCATAATGGAGTTCCTCTCTTGAGATCATATTGATTATCCAAGTAGCTCCCATCTTTTGGAATAAGCAATCACAAAGCATAAGCAATCAAACAAGTCTCTTAAGAGATCCTCAATGTATCTTGTATCTTTCACTTTGGATGAACATAGCAATGGTCCTTCAATTTGAGCTCATAGAATCCCCTAGCACAAAAGCACACACATCAAAAGTTCCATGAAGTAAAACAAGAATGGACAAGAGTGAGTTTAGAGATTTGTCCCTCTAATCCATCTTCATCATTAAGGTCCATTTACTCCAAATTTTGCATAAGGAAAGTCCTAGAATCTAAGTCCAATTCTCCATTCTCTGAATAGGGGAAGTCCTAGAAACTAAGTCCATTTCTTTGCATTTGGTTCACAACAATCAAAACAAACACAAGCATAATAGTATATACACAATTATGTGCTCAAGTGAGCAAAAGGAAAATGGCATTAACATAAACATGTGCTCAAGTGAGCAAAGGGAAAAAAGCAAATGGATAAAATGTGCAAGAATAGTAAATTGCATAAAAGTAAAGAGCAAAAAAGTAAATGTTAGTTGTTAATAGTTAGTGTTAGTAGTTAGTGTGCCATAAGGCAAATTTAGCGCTATGTTAAGCAATCGTAATTGGACTTATGTAGAAGTCACAACTATCTGAGGCTGGTCAATAATAATGTAGGCAACAACACAAGTTAGAAGTCTTGATTAGTGAACCAAGTTCCAACAGCTTGCCATGCCAAAAAAGAAAAAGAGAATTGATCTTGTATTGGTTTAAGCCTTTTGCATGATTTAGAAAACAACCTATCCTTAATGCAAAGCCATTCACTTGATCAATTGATCAAGATGAATTAGATTTGAGTCAAGGAAGATTAAGTCTCCCTAATCAATGCTAACTTATCAACCTTCCACTCATTGATCAAAAGAAAGAAGAAAAAGAAGGAAGGAGGAGATGAAGAATGGATAAGGAAATGGAAAGATCAAAATGCATAAGATGGAATAAGATGTACCAATCCACATGTATTGACCAATTGACATTGAAAGTCAAAGTCAAACAATAAGAAATCAGAAATGAGATGGAGATTGGAGATCAAACAATAAGCAAAATATTTTGTGGCATTTTTAATATTAAAATAAACTTGAATTAAAAATAATGGAAAGGTCAAACTTCAAAATCACTTCAAATCAACCTTGAAAGGTCCAAGTAATTTATCCCAAGTTCAACAAGGTCAAACAAAGTTTGACAAAAAATTTCAGCATTTTTAAAAGTCAGAAACTATTTTTAATCAATTAAAAATGAATAAAAATAACCTAATTGAACTAAAATCTCAAATAAATCTCAAATCAATTAAAAAAATTGATGAGAATATTTTTCATAGATCCATCATCGTCCAAATAGGTTAGGAAAATATTTTTGTATTTTTTGAATATCAAAAACTATTTAAAATGAATTAAAAACAACCAGAAAAGAGAAAATTCACAAAAACTATCCAATGATGAAATAAAAAATATTAAAAATCAGAAATAGAAACTAGAATTTATTTGGAGACTAATGCAATTGGTCCCATAATTTTTGGATTAAAAATGAAGAAGATATTGGTTTTTGAAAATAAAAGGGAATTAAAGAAAATAAAATCAGAAATTAAAATTGGAAAAAAGGAGAAGCATTGGATGATGGCTCATTAATTGAGCTGGCACATCACACGGTCCTGAAGCGCGCGCTCATGGTGAACCTTAGTCAACCGCGTCACACAAAGAATTAAAAAAGGTCATAACAATTAAAGGCTGAGATTGAATATGGAAATGAGATCCAACGGTCCAGATTCAAACTAGTAATTGGCGGCCACCGGAGCCACCTTCTTCTCCGGTGAGCTTCCAAATTCCGGCCAGATTTGCAGGTTTTCAAACCTCCACCAATTTGCACGATCCTTATACCAAAATGAAGTTGGGGTGATGTACATCACCCCTGTAACCTTGAATCACACTCAAGATTCCTATAAATTGAGAAATCTGAGGTGGAAGATTCAAGTATGGAAAATGCAGATCAAAGAAAAACAAAATTGAAGCTACCACTAGCTTGCCTCTCAAGTGAGGACTTCAGAAAACACTTTGGCCAGGAAAATAGATCAATATATGATGAGTTTCGAAGAAAATACCAGCTGGTGAATAAACTTGAATTCTGGAGATTTAAGCTCGATTCCTTGCTTGCTTTGCCAAAACAGAAGATCAATGAACTAAATGATGGAGGTCTAGAAGCTTTAGATCCAAAGATTCAACCAGATGTAGTTGAATTTTGGATCTGAAAAATTTGAGAAAAATGAAATTGCTTCTTTGGTGAGAGGTTGGGTTTTGATTTCTGCAGCAATTCAGGTTGAATCAGGTGTGTATTTTGAATGGAATAGGGTCTCTATTTATAGAGGAAATGGCAAGGAGAATGTGATCAAATCCGTGTGCATGAATTTGGACAATCCTTGCATGGGCTTGCATGATCATGCACAAGGCCCAAAACCAAAGCCAAATGCAATCTGAAATCAAACCAAGGTGAAATGGACGTGTAATTTGAATGGCAAATGCTTGTGCATGGGATTTTGAAGTGTTATGCATAATTGAACCAAAAGCTTTTCCTCTTCGAAAATACCACTTGCCAAGTCCAAACATGATCATGTGAGTAATGGTTGGAAAGGTTTTGATGTAAGGAACAATTGGTATGTTGGGAAAAAATCCAATTGAGGTGTGGAAATTAGTGAATTTTGAGTTTAAAGTGTAATGTGCAAAACATGTCAAGGCAAAGTTTCTAAATTTGGCCAATGTTCAAGCCCTTCTAGTTTAATGATGCAAGCCTCAAATGAAAACATCTACAACATCAAAGTTGTATATCTCTTCAGGACAATCAAAATGGACTTAAATTTTTCATCATTTGGATTTTTGATGAAGAAGTTATGGGCACTTGAAGTTGGACTTTTTTGCCTTTTAATGCATTTGGCCCAAAATGACCTATAATGTCTTACATTATCACATGTATTTCCTTTGAGATTTAGAAATTGTGTTCAACATAACATTTGACGTAGACATCTTAAGCTTTCCAATGCATTTGATCCCACCTCAAAATCATAAAACATGAATGAGTTATGTCCTTGGGAAGTTGACCCAAAATTAGGGTTTCAGTCAAAATGACCTATAATGTATTGGAATGGGAGATGGCCTTCCAAGATTCAAATCAATTTTTGATGAACATAAACGTTATTCATATTGTCCTTAAGAACAATTGTTCTTTTGGAACCATCTCCATTTGACCAACTTATAAAAAGTTAGGTCTCAGTGCATTTCAAAATAGTCAGATGAATTGACTGATCAACTCCTCAAGTCCATGACTCATATCTTGATGAATTGATGATTGAGGACACTCACATAAGTTCCATTATGCATGAAATGATGAATTAAATAACTTCCCTTGATTGTATTTGATCATGGGCTGAGGTTGCTTCAAGAGCAAGGCATTGTGGTGCACAGATGAATTAGGGTTTCCTTGGGGCACAAACCTCAAACCCTTTGACTTGCTTTGATCAAAATGATGAATTGAGATGATAGGGAGGCATACTTGATGGATGAGAGCTTTGGGAACCATTACCATGCTTGCTATCATCTCCTCTTGACCTTACCATTGCACAAGGGATCTCCTTGAAGCTTTGGACCTTGTGATTGCTCAAGCTACAAATAAAAGGTGTTAGTGACATATTTTTGTGCTTTTGGTTAGTAAATAAAATGAGGAAAGCAACGATACACAATTCAAGCATGCTTGGTGATCTCAAACCACTCACAGGCAGTCCCACCCAAAGGCAAAGGGAACCAAAACGCTAATGATCCTTGAGGCAATGCAAGTGCAATGTCATGATGCCATGAGGGATCTTAGGGACAAAATTGGGGTCTTACAGATGCCCCTATTTAAGGTCATTCTAGTCGGAGAAGTGAAGGTTAAAATCTTTGTCTCGACGGGGTAGAATGGGCTTAAATAATAACAAAGAGACGAATTTTGGTCCCTAAGAGACCTCTTGATGCAGATGTATGCATGTAAAAATGGTAAAACACTGTGGGGATATGCGTCCACAAAAGAAAAAGAAATCTGGAGAAACTACAAATCCAAAGGATTAATACACCCACTAGGGAGACAGAGACTCTGGGGGAGTAAATGGTGAGAGTGCGTGAGCAGGTCACAACTTGAGACATGCTGAGGGGCACGGAGAGAATCCATGAAATAAATCAATGGAAGGACTCAAGCTGACTCGAAGAGACGTGTGATCTGAACACCGGTATGAGGGTGAGAGAACAACATGCCCCGGAAGAATGAATATCTAAGACCGGTATAAGGGTGAGAGATATCAATCAACCAAATCATCTGAGGAAGACCTAAAAAGGTATATTTCAACTCAAGAAAATCTGACTCCACAGGGGACAAAAAGGTCATAATAGGGAGCAGAAGGAAGGAATACCAGGGATGCCGGTTACTGGGCATATAATAGGTGACCAACCAAAGCATGAATTGGGGAATATTCCCAAAACACTCATCATCCGAAAAGAGGGCAAAAAGCAAGCTCGATTATGGGATGGACATTCGATTCCAAAACAGTGATACGAATCTTACTCAACTGGGGAAGAACAAAAGGCTTCGACCAATGAGTGCATGAAACATATTATCTATTACCGTCAGAACGTAGATAGTATACTCGCATGGAAGATTATCCACAACCGGTTACTGGGTTAATAAAGGATATATCGACTGAGAGAGAAAGGCATCGGGATACCGAAACTAGGTATATAATGATGACCAATAAAGGGGAGCAACAAACATTACCGACAACCGGTATGAAAGATGACTTGCTGGGGACAAAATTGCCTAATCAGGGCAATTATCCAAGAGGATGAGGGACTATCAACACCGAATATTGGATAATGATAACCGTCAAGGAGGGGATTACATCTACCGGATACTGGGTAGAAAACCACGGAAGAGTAACCGTCATCGATTAGGATGAGCAACAAGGTTAACTCTGCAAAGGGGAGAAAATAGGGCTTACAACTACCGGTATAAGGGTAGAAAACCACAGACTCCGCCGAGGATAAGATGAATAATTACCGATTACTGAGAAATTATTCATTTATACCACGGGGAAACACAGGAAACAGTCACAAGGAGCCAATTTAGGATCAAACCAAAGAGGCAAACTGAATCAAGACTCGTCCTAGTGAGGATATAACTCAATAGGGGAACCCATCCCAATATATGTGTTGGGAGGAAGCAAAAACAACCGTCGTCCACGAGGATATAACTCAGTGGGGAATGTGGCAGGAAAGATAAACACTTTCTGCCTAATGGGCTGACTCTATATTGAGGGATCAGACACCGACATATGCTTGGGAATGTACTACCAACTAGCAGGGAATAACAAACAAAGATATATGGCAAAGAATGCAATATGAATATTCGAATGTTTGAAAATTATATGCACACATCCGTGGTTTATGTATGATGAATGCTGACAAACAAACATTTCTAACAAAAACAACTTCAAATAAAAAAGTACAAACTCATCCGGTACTACATCTCAAGAGAGAAATCCAGATTCCACGGAGAGTATCCAATCTGCCGGGGAATCAGGGGTACCCGGAAACAAAGACCTCTGCAGGGGATGAATCATCAGTCAATCCAGCTGGGGACAAGAGTTTATTGCACAAATAAAATATGCCACATAAGCAAATCTATTGGGGAATCTATCCAAGGGATAAAGGGATTCTGGGTGTCGCAACCTGAAAAATACAGTGCGCGAAAAAACAACCGGCGAAAGAAAATGACAGAAGAGTCGCCACTGTGCGTTATTCATCCCAGAGGAGGGAAAGAAAACGCTCGAAGTAAACCTGAAAAAGGAAAGGACAAGACGGGGTCTCGCAACCAAACCTTGGGTTCGGGAGTCGGTTATGAGAAGGGAAGGTATTAGCACCCCTACGCATCCGTAGTACTCTACGGGATCCACTTGTGTAGTTCTTGTCTAAAGGGTGTGAGTTTATCTAATGTGTTATTTACTAAAAAAAGGGGTTAAATGAAAATGACTCGCGCGGATGTCGCATCCACTGCATACGTATCTCATCTGAATATGAGAATCAGAGTCTTCGTAGCTCGGCTACCTAGGGGTTAAGGGTAATTATGCTCGCTAAGACATCGCGTCTTATGCCTACGTATCATATTTGGCCTGAGAATCAGAGCAAAACGTAGTTCGGCTAACTATGGGGTTATGGATTGGGTTTTGGACGAACGACGTCACTACGCAATCTACCGGATGCTCGACCTTTGGAGACTTACTCGCCTGTAGTAGAAGGAGTTAACGTGTTGCTTTGGGTTTTAGGGTTTGGGATGCTCAAGGGCAAAAAGGCAGTCCTGGACGAAGGAACCGCGTTACCTGCAGGGATACGAACACATACAAAACAAACATGTATAAAGTAAATGAGCCAACAAGGGGCTCAGAAGTAAATAAACAAAAGAAAACAAATGCCTCCTATCGAGGTCTTCCAGCTAAGAAAGCGATAAAATGCGGAAAAGAGGTAAAAGTACCACACGGATAAAGATCCGAAGTAATAGCAATTAAAGGAGTAAGAAACCCAGGGATCTCCCAAGCTAATGCCATCAAAGAAAGGTGAGTCAGTATAGGTAATCAGAATGAACCTCCAGGGGGTATCCCACAAATAAAGTGGGAAACCACGCAAGTTATCCCTGCAAAAGTCATGTGCCTTCACAAAAACTCAACAAAAGGGTTAGTGAAACAAGATAGGGTAACCAAGAGTTGCCCCCAAATCAAAATGTAACCACATGAATCATGCCCTTTCAATTCACAAAAAGCTCACAAAAAGCAACCAAGGGTAGGAGGCCTAAACCTCTTGTTAAACATATGCATCAAAAGGGTATCAAATTCACCCATAATACCTCATACATTCAGAAAATTCAAATTGAAAGCCTAGAGATGATGGATATAGGGCAAACCTGACTGGAGAGCTTGATTGAAATTGAGTTGCACCCGTGAGGTTTACAAAACAATCTTTAGGGTTTATGTGAGGCAGAGGTGATTCTGTGCAGTTGAGTTCCCTTCAGGGTTTGGAGGCTGCTCTGAACTTTGTTAGCTCTTCTCTCACTATCTTTTTCCTCAGGGTTTTGTTCCAAGGAAACCTCAGAGTATTTTGCTTCTCGTCCTTTTTCTCAAGTGAAGCCTTGGTATTTATAGACTGAATTTCATGGTTTTGTGGGCTCAAATGAGAGAGGTCCAAGTCCAAGTTTTTTCTATTATATTTTATTTATTTTTTATTATTATTTTTATTTATTTATTTATTTTTGTAAACAAAATATATTTTTTTTTCCGTTTTTTTTTCTTTTTTTTTTCTTTTTTTTATTAAAAAAAGTTTCTTGGATCTAATTCTGGTTGACATGATGAAATGCAATAGGAAATGCTAAATGAATGCATGAATGAGGAGGGCGAATTTTGGGGTGTTACAGCTGCCCCTATTCAATCATCAGTTAACCCGAGTAGGATGAAAACGAACAGCTTATCAGACAAACAGGGTGAGTTGTGATTGAATACCAAAGACAGACCGAAAATTTGCGCTCCGAGAACACCAAAAAAACGCGGAAATACACCGCGCTATTTATTTTTCTTCCGATCCTCTGGCTGGATCTGAATCAGTCTTCTGGCTTAATCTGGAGTTTCGATCCTCTGGCCGAACCTATACTCAATTTAGTCCTCTGGTTGGATATTAATTTTGATCCTCGGGCTGGATACGATTTTGATCTTCTGGCTAGATCTCCTTCGTTTCGATTCTCTGGCTGAATCTATTTCCTTTGATTCTCTGGCTGAATCTACTTCGATCTTCTGGCTAGATCTGAATTGTTGTGATTTTCGATCTTCTGGCTAGATCTTCTTTGTTTCGATTCTCTGGCTGAATCTATTTCCGGTCTTCGGGCTAGACCTGACTTCGATCTTCTGGCTAGATCTTCTTCGATCTTCTGGCTAGATCTCCTTTGTTTCGATTCTCTGGCTGAATCTACTTTGATCTTCTGGCTAGATCTGGATTGTTTTGATGATAAATTCCCATCATTAGGATCCCGCATCTGAGGCATGCGCTGGTTGACCCTCTTTTGAAATATACACCCAACCTTCATATTAGATATGCAGCTTCGAGAATATTCCACTTTTGGGCTTCGTACATATTCTTCGGGCTAGAACATGTTGTAACGACTCCTCAATTAGACTTGGGCTTGCTGGGGAAATAAAGCTTGTAGGCGACTTCACTAGGGAATCTTCAAATTGAGCCTTAGGCTGGCTTACTGGAACACGATTCTCAGGCTGAATCTTCGAAATGACCCTTAGGCTAGAAGACTGGAACACGATTCTCAGGCTGAATCTTCAAAATGACCCTCAGGCTGGATCACTGGAACACGATTCTCAAGCTGAATCTTCGAAATGACCCTCAGGCTGGATCACTGGAAAACGATTCTCAGGCTGAATCTTCGAAATGACCCTCAGGCTGGATCACTGGAAAACGATTCTCAGGCTGAATCTTCGAAATGACCCTCAGGCTGGATCACTGGAAAACGATTCTCAGGCTGAATCTTCAAAACGACCCTCAGGCTGGATCACTCACGCTTGATCCTCTGGCTGGATCTCATGACCTTGGTTGTAAAGTAATTCTTCAGTCTGCTTGGAAGAACCTGTTTATCAGCTTATGTGTATGCTTGATATGATATGCATGCAAATGCAAATGTTATGCATGGTGTAAAAAGAAATCTGCTTGGGGAAGCAAACTCCGGTAGGGAACAGATCGCTGTATCAATCCTTGAATGCTCTGTGGGGAATGATCCGTCTTCCAGGACCAATGAGCCACCAAAAATAAATTGGCTGCTTGAAAAGTTGACCTTGCGGGGGGAGTATCAACTATGGAAACTTTGTTCGGCGAGGCTCTGTGAGGAGAGTCTGTGGGGAAAACACTTCCTGGGGAAATGTCGTAGGAAACGACCTTTGCTGGGGATATGAACTTGCTAATCGCCCTCAAGCTGGGGATTAACAAATCTGTTAAAAATAATCTGCTGGGGAATGAGATGAACACTGGGAACACCACCCTCTCATCTGTTGGTTATGCAACCACTCCGCTGTTGCTAGGAAGATACAGTCTGACACTGTCAACTCCGCTGGGGATCATGCTCTGATGAGGAGAGACTTTGTCAACCGCTTGGGGATGAGGATTCATGACTTGGCATCCGGTTCCTGTGACCTGCAACCAAAAATACACGTATGCCTCGGGGGAATTACTCGGTTTGAATTCACCGTCCGGGATTAAGCACATTCAAAGCAATTTTAAATGTTTTCCTGTGCAAATCATCTGCAAAAGCCACCATTATGTTCATATGCAATATGTTTTATCAAAAATTCGGACATTTTTGCAAACAAACTGATAAATGAAAAATAAAGAGGCTCTTTAACTAAATTATTCGACTCTTACTGGGGAGAAAATTTGTGCCAGGAATAGGCGAGGGTATCAGGAAGCTGATCCCTGAAAAGAGGTGATCGCTATAAAAAGAGAACTATCCTAATGGCAATGGGGATACGAGGTCCCACCGAGTTTCGACTCTGCTATGGCTCGTATGTCCTCAAGACGCTCTGCTCATCTTGCTTTCTGAAGTGGATGATTAGTCGATCTTTAGCCTTCAAAGATTGCCGGATTGAATGAAACGGTGATATAACACTGATGAACTCAGAACACAGTCATTCGCTTATTCCCTAACTTTTGCCTGGATCGCCCCCTTTTCGGGTTTTCAATCCACCAGGATACCCATTTTTGCCTGAGCCGCCCTTTTGGGTTTTCGACTCACCGGGTGTACTCTTTTTTTATATCCCTAATTTTTTCCCGAACCTCTTTATTCTTTTTTTTTCTTTGGTTCGTCGGGATGCCCTTTTTTTGCCTGGACTATTCTTTTTATCGTCCAGCGGGTCTATTTTATGCGAAGTATTTTTTTTTTAACTGCGTCTGAGTTAATAGGGGACGGGAATCCTTCGCCATCCATGGTTGTTAGCATCAAAGCTCCGCCATAGAAAATCCTTTTAACCACGTACGGACCCTCATAGTTCGGTGTCCATTTGCCCCCGTGATCTGTGTTGGGAGGAAGAAATGTTTTGAGTACCAATTCACCGACTTGATACCCCCGAGGGCGCACTTTCTGACCAAATCCTTTCTTCATTCGCCTCTGACCGAGATACGTCAATTCTGGGTACGTAGTTCCAGCATAGCACCTTAATCATCGAAGACAAGGTAAACAAAGCATCAGCAAATTGGTTTTCTTCAAAAGAAAGTCAACAATCTTCTCGTGTAGTCTCTGTAAGGAGCCAGATGAGGCTGAGGTGTATACCATTTCCCCACCAAAGCTGAATCCCCGTATACATCCAGGGTTTTAATCTATATATTGACGGCTTCCTCAAGTCTTAGGATACAAACTTCGTATTCGGCTTCATTGTTGGAAAAGTTATTCTGGCACCAAATGGCATATGAACCCCCTTCCGGTGTGATCAACACTAAACCAACTCCGCGACCATTGACGTGGACCGCCCCATCAAACATCATAACCCATTTGGATTCAGGGTCAGGCCCCTCCTCCGGGAGTGGTTCCTCTCAATCTTTCGATTTGAGAAACATGATGTCCTCATCAGGAAAGTCAAACCTCATAGGTTGGTAATCATCAATCGGTTGCTCTGCAAGATAGTCTGACAAGACACTTCCCTTGATGGCTTTTTGTGAAGTGTATTGGATGTCATACTCTGTCAGTATCATTTGTCACCTAGTAACCTTTCCGGTAAGTGCTGGCTTTTCAAAAATATACTTGACTAGATCCATTTTTGATATCAATAGAGTCGTGTGAGTCAACATATACTGTCTTAGTCGGCGAGCAGCCCATGCCAAAGTGCGGCAAGTTTTCTCGAGCAATGAGTATCTTTGTTCACAGTCGGTAAACTTTTGCTAAGATAGTATATTGCATGCTCTTTTCGACCTGACTCGTCATGCTGACCGAGCACACAACCCATTGACCTTTCTAACACAGTCAAGTACATGATCAACGGTCTTTCCTCTCGGCCTGTAGACTTGCCCCGATCTTGATCTCTTTCTTGTCGTCTGCGGTACCGATGTTGACGGTCTCAATCACCTCCTGATAAGGTGTATTAGCTCGGTTCTCCTGTTTCAACAATCTGGCTAACCCTTCAGGCAATTCACAATCTTCCTCAACCCCTTCTTCGGCTTAATAGATAGGATTGTTGAAGTCATACTTGGCCATAGCAGTGTCGTTAGTAGTGAGATCCGGGTGGTCCACTCTGCATGATGGAGGATCATGCTTTACCTTAGAATGAGAGATTTTTTTTTTGGAAAGAAAGAAAAAACGAAAAAAGAAACATTGCCATTTTTTTTTGTAAAAGTAAAAAAAACTGAAAGAAAGAGATCACAAAATTATTTGCAAAAGCCGTCCTTTATTGATGATAAAAATAATTGCGAAATGTAACTAAATGGATGGCCCTACAAATGAGCCGTTACACCTTGGGCAAAGTGTAAGACTTTATTATGCATGTAATAAAGGAAAACAATAAAAATCACTCTTTCAGTAGAGTAACCCGAACGGTTTTTTCAGACGACCAATTGTCGAGCTTTTCTCCCGGGACACACGGGCGAATCCAGCTATCTAAGTCACAATCGCTGTCAGCCTTATCTTCATCTGCAGCATTGATGATGTGGGGAGAAACCAAACCCCCGCTGGAGAGAGTACCGGTTTCATTCTTCTGAGATCCCGGAGCATACCCCAATCCAAACTTGTCTTCTTTGATGACTGGCTCCACAAATTTGCCCCAGCCTTGGGCATTACCAGCTTTAACCACTTCGACAGCTTGCTTGTATGAAGAGATAGAAGTCCCGACCTTCTCAAACTCAGGTGAAAAGACAGCTTCGGGCGCGACCTCATTGATGTTTATGGCTTCGAAGCCCTGACACAGCATCTCGTGCATCTCGCCGTCCATCTCTACATACTTAAATGTAGACAGGTGGCTAACAAAAATATCCTCTTCACCACAGACAGTGACGACCTGACCTTCTAGTTCATATTTGAGCTTCTGGTGGAGGGTAGAAGTAACAGCACCGGCAACATGAATCCAAGGCCGACCTAGCAGACAGCTGTAGGCAGGCTGGATATCCATCACATAAAAGGTGCTCTTGAACACCTGCGGTCCAATCTTAACTGGCAACTCAACTTCGCCAAAGACAGCTCTCTTAGAGCCATCAAAAGCCCTCACAACTAAGTTACTTGGCCTCAGGATGGTGTCATCGCAATCCAACTTCGTTAAGGCTTTCTTTGGAAGAACATTCAGAGAAGAGCCTGTATCAACCAAAACATGGGAAAGCATCACCCCTTTGCACTCCATTGTGATATGCAAGGCTTTGTTGTGATTCCTGCCCTCAGATGTCAGGTCATTATCGGTGAAACCTAGCCCCCGGCTAGCGTTTACATTGGAAACTACCGACTCCAGCTGGTTAACAGTTATCTCCGGTGGAACATAAGCCATATTCAGTACTTTCAACAAGGCTGCTCTGTGCGCCTCAGAGCACAGCAATAGTGAGAGAATGGAGATCTTTGAGGGTGTCTGGTTTAGCTGGTCGACTACCTTGTAGTCACTTTTCTTGATAATCCTCATAAACTCATCCACTTCCTTCTCGAATGCGGTCTTAGGAGGATCTTCTTCAGTAGTAACCTCTTCGGCGGCCATTTGTTTCCCTTTAGCCTTGGCAGCTGCCTCGGCTTCAGGATTCGCGCGTAATATTGATGGTGCAAATAGGCGTCCACTACGAGTGAAGCCACCAACCCCTCCAACATTGTCTACAGCGGAGCTACCAATGTCAATGTCTTCTTCGTTAACTTTCTGCCCTGGCAGTAGATATCAGCCCCATAGTGCCACGGGATAGCACTGTCTTTCTCATACGGAACGGGTCCTGGTATTGTGATGGTGATCGGACCAACTAAAGTCGGTTGAGGGCTGTCAGAATAAATTGCAACTGGTGTTGAACTTTCGATGTTCACCGCTGCTGGTTCTGTACTTTCTGGGAAATATATTGTTGTCGGAGCGAGTCTCTCGGGAACATATATTTCTTCAGGAGTGAAATAAAACGTCACCATCGATACATCATTCTTCACTGGACGAGCCTGATCGAACTGAAGACAACCTTCATCTATCAGTTGCTGAATACCCCTTCTCAAACTGTCACATCCGTTTTCGGTAGCTTGACAATTTCTGCATTCTTCCCCACAGCCCGGGAAAATCTGTCCTTTCAGAAGTCGGTCTTTAACCACCGATAGCGAAGTCTTCACCTTAGTCACATCAGAAACCAAATTCAAAGTTTCCCCACTATCAACAACATTAATCCTCTGCCCGCCGTGAGCCGACATCGGGTTCTGGATAACATTAGGCACCAGAGCAAAATTGATAGCCTGGGCATCTCTCAAATCTTGTACCTTTAACTGGAGAGCCTTGCAATTATCTGTAGTATGGCCAGGTGCGTTGGAGTGAAAAGCACATCTGGCGTTGACATCATAACCTCTAGGCAAATTATTGGGATCGATTGGTGGGGCCAGAGTTCTCAACGTAACCAGATTCATGTCAATCAGCTTGGGAAGTAATACTGAATAAGGCATTGGGATTGGTTCGATGACCCGGTCCGTCTGCCTTGGACGTTGTTGATAGTGTCTCTGCTGACCCGGATTACCTCCTTGTTGTTGATTGTTGTACCTGGGTTGTTGTTGCGGATGATATTGCGGTTGAGGAACAGGTGTTGGAATAGTGATTGCGGCCACTTGATCTTGATAATAATTAGGGCGTCCTCTACCCCTGCCTCTACTGGCATACACAACGCTTGCCTCGCCTTCTTTTCTTCGCTGACCGTTACCAGCAAACGGTCTCTTGGGACCTGATGAGTTGGAAGCACTATTGTCTTGAATTCGGCCCATCTTCAACAGACTCTCGATTCTTTCTCCAGCAATTACTATCTCTACAAAGCTGATTGACGGGCAAACAACCAATCTCTCAATATAATTGCCTTGAAGAGTGTTCATGAACATGTCCGCCATCTCCCTTTCAGACATAGGGGGTTGGACGGACGCAACAATCTGTCTCCAACGCTGAGCATACTCTCTAAAGGTTTCCTTGGCAGTCTGAGACATACCTTGCAACAAGGTCCGATTTGGAGCCATGTCCAAGTTGTATTGATATTGCTTGACAAAAGCCTCTGCCAAGTCTTTCCAGCTCTTGATGGTAGTACGAGACAAATGAGAATACCATTCACGAGAAGCTCCAGTTAGGCTGTCTTCAAAATAGTACATCCACAGCTTTTCATCTTCCGTGTGAGCTCCCAACCTTCCTAGATAAGATTGGAGATGAGTGCGTGGGCAAGAAGCCCCGTTGTATTTCTCAAAAGTAGGGGGTTTGAACTTGTGAGGAATCCTTACTCCTTGAACCAGACCAAGATTTGTGACATCAAATCCTAAGGAATTTTGAGACTCCAAAGATTTGAGCTTCTCAGCAAGCTCATCCATACGGCGAGTGGTCTCGAGGGCCTCGTCATGCAAAGAAAATTGATCATACTGATAATCTTCAGTAACGGGGCGCCCGTTAATCCGAATTCCTTGATTCACATTGTACCTTCCGCCAATACCATTTCCAACATTCCCTGTGTTGCCAATATTACCCGGGTTTCCATCAGCATTTGCGTTACCCGAGTTACCAATGTTCATAGGGTTATCAGCGTTCCCAGGGTTACCAGGATTTCCCTCAGCATTTGGTATCTCCACCTCCGGATCGGGTCTCGGTTGCTCAACCAATTCCCTCAGCTTTTCCTGGCCTTCTGCCATACCAGTCATCAATGTCATGAACTGGTCCATCCTTTCACGCATATCAGCCAGCTCTTTCTGTACTTGGTCCATCGCTAGCTGTGGACGATTTTCCTTTGTCGGGTACCTGTGGACTCGCTTGGGACCAATAACTGCCTGATACAGGGAACAAACATTAGACACTGCGGTGGCACCTGCAAAACAGACAAAGGTTAATATGTATGGTATGCGATGCACTGCTTGTTCAGTTTTAAGGCACCCCCGTTTTGAAAGGGAATACCCTGCAAATGAATAAGCATGAGATGTTGGATGCAAATATGCAGATGATGTTATGCAATGCAAAGGCATGTCAATCAGAATTGATGGATCCGCTTGAACATCTGTCAGGTTGCACTGCCTGGAGAGAAATTCACTGAGGAATATAATACAAGACCAAAACTCTGCTCCAGAAAACCGGGTTGGTTGGAGGTTAAGGTTTCCTGAATTTAGCCCGCCCCTCACTGGTAGGTTTTAAGAATAGAAGTTCGTCAGCTTCAGCCCTTCAGTCGCGAATAATACGTTTACCACTGAAGGTTTGGTATTATTACGGGACAAAAGACCTCCATTGACTCCCCTCAACAGGACATCCTAATAGCAAGTTCCCAGTCTCGGGATCCTCGGATTGAGCAGCGAGAATGCGCCCACCAGAGCTAACATAATCACGTCTCGGAGGAGAGGCCTCGACTGAGTTCTCGGGAAATGGTCACCAGAGTCGACGATTTCTAGAGGAACATCCTGCCGTTACGGAACACCCGTAAGACATAATATATCCAAAAGAAACCTCGTCTGGGTGTGGTTCTTCACGAACGACTTAACGTAGCAACACGCCATGCAAGCCTCATGATTATCCACTCTAAAACCTGTGTGTACACTCAAGCCTGGGTAATGGGCTTATCTCTCATAGAACACCCCATCCCAACAAACAAACAAACAGATCCAACAGATACAACAGATGCATGCAAGCAGGTAAGCAAATAAATGTACAAAAGCATGAACACCCAATAAACAAGAAATCACACAAGCTAGGAGGGACTCGCTTAGGGAAGATGGACCAACAAGAGGTCAACTTCTTTCAATCCCCAGCAGAGTCGCCAGCTGTCGCAACCTGAAAAATACAGTGCACGAAAAAACAACCGGCGAAAGAAAATGACAAAAGAGTCGCCACCGTGCGTTATTCATCCCAAAGGAGGGAAAGGAAACGCTCGAAGTAAACCTGAAAAAGGAAAGGACAAGACGGGGTCTCGCAACCAAACCTTGGGTTCGGGAAGGGAAGGTATTAGCACCCCTACGCATCCGTAGTACTCTACGGGATCCACTTGTGTAGTTCTTGTCTAAAGGGTGTGAGTTTATCTAATGTGTTATTTACTAAAAAAAAGGGGTTAAATGAAAATGACTCGCGCGGATGTCGCATCCACTGCATACGTATCTCATCTGAATATGAGAATCAGAGTCTTCGTAGCTCGGCTACCTAGGGGTTAAGGGTAATTGTGCTCGCTAAGACATCGCGTCTTATGCCTACGTATCTCATCTAGCCTGAGAATCAGAGCAAAACGTAGTTCGGCTAACTATGGGGTTATAGATTGGGTTTTGGACGAACGACGTCACTACGCAATCTACCGGATGCTCGACCTTTGGAGACTTACTCGCCTATAGTAGAAGGAGTTAACGTGTTGCTTTAGGGTTCTGGATGCTCAAGGGCAAAAAGGCAGTCCTGGACGAAGGAACCGCGCTACCTGCAGGGATACGAACACATACAAAACAAACATGTATAAAGTAAATGAGCCAACAAGGGGCTCAGAAGTAAATAAACAAAAGAAAACAAATGCCTCCTATCGAGGTCTTCCAGCTAAGAAAGCGATAAAATGCGGAAAAGAGGTAAAAGTACCACACGGATAAAGATCCGAAGTAACAACAATTAAAGGAGTAAGAAACCCAGGGATCTCCCAAGCTAATGTCATCAAAGAAAGGTGAGTCAGTACACGTAATCAGAATGAACCTTCAGGGGGTATCCCACAAATAAAGTGGGAAACCACGCAAGTTATCCCTGCAAAAGTCATGTGCCTTCACAAAAACTCAACAAAAGGGTTAGTGAAACAAGATAGGGTAACCAAGAGTTGCCCCCAAATCAAAATGTAACCACATGAATCATGCCCTTTCAATTCACAAAAAGCTCACAAAAAGCAACCAAGGGTAGGAGGCCTAAACCTCTTGTTAAACATATGCATCAAAAGGGTATCAAATTCACCCATAATACCTCATACATTTAGAAAATTCAAATTGAAAGCCTAGAGATGATGGATATAGGGCAAACCTGACTGGAGAGCTTGATTGAAATTGAGTTGCACCCGTGAGGTTTACAAAACAATCTTTAGGGTTTATGTGAGGCAGAGGTGATTCTGTGCAATTGAGTTCCCTTCAGGGTTTGGAGGCTCCTCTGAACTTTGTTAGCTCTTCTCTCACTATCTTTTTCCTCAGGGTTTTGTTCCAAGGAAACCTCAGAGTATTTTGCTTCTCTTCCTTTTTCTCAAGTGAAGCCTTGGTATTTATAGACTGAATTTCATGGTTTTGAGGGCTCAAATGAGAGAGGTCCAAGTCCAAGTTTTTTCTATTATATTTTATTTATTTTTTATTATTATTTTATTTATTTATTTATTTTTGTAAAAAAAATATCTTTTTTTTTTTTTTTAAAGTTTCTTGGATCTAATTCTGATTGACATGATGAAATGCAATATGAAATGCTAAATGAATGCATGAATGAGGAGGGCAAATTTTGGGGTGTTACACTGGGGATCAACCACCAAGTATCGTACCCACCAAGGAGATCACATCTGTTGAGGAGGAAAGGTTGCTACTCCGCTGAAGGGGAGAGTGGTGAATATCTCAACAAGCATTCCACTCAGTAGGATAAGCCACAAAAGGTTCCGGAGTAAGAAAATACAGTCATGCCAGGATAATGAACAAATGTCTTACCCTGTTGGAGATCATACCATCCTTGGGAGAGCACTGAGGATCTCCTAAGTATCTTTTCGTCGTTGTGAATGTTCACTTTGTTTAAAAAACAAGTTTTGAAAAATTCATTTCTTCAAGACAATGATATTTTTTTCAATTAAAACATGCAAAACATTTGTCGAATAGAAACAAATAAGAGTGCAAATAATTGGATAAAAGGCTCAAATTTATTTGATGGAGTGGCAGTCTGCAAATGGCAAGACTCCATAGATCTTTACAAATTTGAAATTGGTGATATATATTGGAAAAGGGCTACATTGAACATAATGACTATTTCTCCACCAATTCTGAATCCGATGTATTTGAAGCTTCGGTTGATGACGAATGAGCAAGAATCTCTGACGGATGACAGTTGTAGAACAAAGTCTTGTCAGGATGCAGTTACTCGCCAAATCCCTAATTTTTGCCTAGATTGCCCCGGGATGAGGTACTCAATCTAGCGGGATACCTATATTCATTTTTTCATGTCTCTAACTTTTGCCTGGATCGCCCTTTCAAGTTTTCAATCCACCGAGACGCTCATTTTTGCCTAAGCCACCCTTTCGGGTTTTCAACTCAGCGAGTTATTCTGTTTTTATTTCTAGGCGAAGTATTTCTTGACTGCATCTGAATTCACAGGACGAGTGAAATCCTCCCCATCCATAGTTGTAAGTATCAAAGCACCGCTTGAAAAGGCTCTCTTAACAACATATGGACCTTCATAGTTTGGAGTCCACTTGCCCCTGGAATCGGACGCGAAAGACAAGACTTTCTTGAGCACAAGGTCACCTTCTCGGAACACACGGGGCTTGACCTTATTATCAAAAGCTTTCTTCATTCTCTGCTGATATAACTGACCATGGCACATGGCAGTCAATCTTTTCTCTTCAATCAAATTCAGTTGGTCATAACGAATCTGGACCCATTCAGCGTCAGTCAACTTGGCCTCCATCAGGACTCTCATTGATGGGATCTCCACCTCTACTGGGAGTATAGCCTCCATGCAATAAACAAGAGAGAAAGGGGTTTCCCCTGTTGAAGTACGGACAGATGTACGATATCCATGCAAAGCAAATGGCAGCATCTCGTGTCAATCCTTATACGTGACAACCATCTTTTGGATAATCTTCTTGATATTCTTATTAGCAGCTTCAACAACCTCATTCATCTTGGGTCTATAAGGAGAAGAATTATGATGCGCAATCTTGAACTTACTACACAGCTCTTTCATCATTTTGTTGTTCAAGTTAGATCCGTTATCAGTAATGATCTTGTCTGGCACTCCATAACGGCATATGAGTTGATTCTTGATAAACTTCACGACCACCTGCCTGGTCACATTTGCATATGATGCCGCTTCAACCCACTTGGTGAAGTAATCAATTGCTATGAGAATAAATTTGTGTCCGTTGGACGCTTTCGGCTCTATCATGCCAATCATGTCAATTCCCCACATGGAGAAAGGCCATGGTGATGAAATCACTTTCAGAAGTGTCGGGGGAATATGAATCTTATCCGCATAAATCTGACACTTATCACATTTCTTCACATATTTGCAGCAGTCAGACTCCATTGTCAGCCAATAGTAGCCTGCTCTCAACATCTTTCTAGCCATGGCATGTCCATTGGAATGAGTACCAAATAAACCCTCGTGGACCTCAGTCATTAACAGGTCTGCTTCGTGTCTATCCACGCATCTGAGCAGCACCATGTCAAAGTTTCTCTTGTAAAGCACATCACCATTGAGGTAGAAACTGCCTGATAATCTCCTCAGAGTCTTCCTATCTTTCACAGATGCCTCAGGCGGGTAAACCTGGTTCTGAAGGAAGCGCTTGATGTCATAATACCATGGCTTATCATCTTTCACTTCTTCTACTACAAATACATGAGCTGGTCTGTCCAAGCGCATCATAGTGATATTGGGAACTTTATTCCAAAGTTTAACCACAATCATCGAAGCAAGTGTAGCAAGAGGATCTGCCATCCGATTCTCATCTCGAGGAATATGATGGAAGTCAACCTCAGTAAAGAACGTTGAAATCCTCCTCGCATAATCCCTATATGGAATGAGACCAGGCTGATTCATTTCCTATTCACCCTTAATCTGATTAACAACGAGGGCCGAATCACCATAAACATCAAGATGCTTGATCCTTAGATCAATGCATTCCTCCAATCCCATAATACAGGCCTCATACTCAGCCATATTATTCGTGCATTTGAAAGTTAGCCTTGCTGTAAAAGGAATATGTGTGCCCTGAGGAGTAATAATCACTGCCCCAATACCATTTCCATACTGATTTACAGCGCCATCAAACACCATACTCCATCTGGAACCAGGCTGTGGCCCTTCATCGAGCGTGGGCTCATCACAATCTTTCATTTTCAAATACAGAATCTCCTCGTCTGGGAAGTCATAATGAACTGACTGATAATCTTCAATCGGCTGATGTGCCAAGTGGTCAGCCAAGATACTACCTTTAATAGCCTTCTGAGCTCGATACTCAATATCATACTCAGATAACAACATCTGCCAACAGGCAATCCTCCCTGTTAAAGCAGGCTTCTTAAAGAGATACTTGATTGGATCCATTCTGGATATCAACCAAGTCGTATGATTTATCATATACTGGCGTAAGCGCTTAGCAGCCCAAGCCAAAGCACAGCATGTCTTCTCAAGCATTGAGTATCGAGATTCACAATCAGTGAACTTCTTGCTCAGATAGTAAATGGCATACTCTTTCTTTCCTGATTCGTCTTGTTGACCAAGGACACAACCCATTGAGTCTTCAAGGACAGTTAGATACATGATCAAAGGTCTTCCTTCCACGGGCGGAGACAGGATCGGAGGCTCAGATATATACTCTTTAATACTGTCAAAAGCTTTCTGGCAATCCTCGGTCCAATCATAGAACTATCTTTCCGGAGGAGCTTGAATATAGGCGCACATGTGGCAGTCATGTGGGATATGAATCTAGAAATATAATTCAAGCGGCCAAGAAAACCTCGGACTTGCTTCTCAGTCTTGGGCGTGGGCATCTCTTGTATTGCTTTGACCTTTGCAGGATCAACCTCAATACCTCTTTCACTAACAATAAAGCCTAATAACTTGCCAGAACGGAATCCAAATGTACACTTGTTGGGATTCAGACGGAGCTTGTACTTCCTCAAACATTGAAAAAGCTTCAACAAGTGCTCTACATGTTCAACTTCCGTTCTTGACTTGGCGATCATATCATCAACATATACCTCGATCTCCTTGTGCGTCATATCATAAAACAAGGTGGTCATAGCTCGTTGATACTTGACTCCGACGTTCTTCAAACCGAAGGGCATCACTCGATAATAGAATGTTCCCCAAGGTGTGATGAATGTTGTCTTCTCCATATCCTCGGGTGCCATCTTAATCTGATTATATCTGGAAAATTCGTCCATAAATGAGAAGACATTGAATTTAGTTGTATTATCTACCAACATGTCAATATGTGGTAGAGGGAAATCATTTTTCGGACTAGCTTTATTCAAGTCTCTATAGTCCACGCACATCCGGACTTTTCCATCTTTCTTAGGCACGGGCACAATATTGGCCACCCATTGAGGATATGTAGAAGTCACCAGAAACCCTGCATCAATTTGCTTCTGAAATTCCTCTTTGATCTTTACTGCCATATCAGGATGAGTTCTTCTGAGCTTCTGCTTCACAGGCACGCACTCAGGCTTCAAAGGTAAGTAATGTTGCACAATATCAGTATCTAGACCTGGCATGTCCTCATATGACCATGCAAAGACGTTAACATATTCTCGTAGCAACTCAATCAACCTCTTCTTAACAGATTCTTCAAGGAGTGCCATAATCTTCACTTCTCGCACACAATCCTCAGACCCCAAGTTGATTGTTTCAAGATTCTCGAGATGCGGCTGAATGATCTTCTCTTCATGCTCAAGTAGACGGGTAATCTCGTCAGGAATCTCTTCAACATCATCTTCTTCCGCCTCAAATACAGGGAACTCAAAATTGGGAGATGGTGTTGGATCATTATGTTCAATGGGTTTGATTAACCTGCATAATGATTTTGGATATGAAAAGCTTTAGAATTCAAACAAAGCAATCATTATGCAAATGAAAATATTGATTTTATTCTATTTTTAAGGTTTTATGTGATCACCAATTTCATGCAAAAAGAAAAAAGGGAAAATAATTGGAAAAACAAACATTTAACATGAATTTATTGAATGAAAATATCATTGTATTTACGCGCCAACAATGTCATCACTCCTCCTTTTGGCATGGGAGGAGGGTTTTTTAAACACAATGAACATTACTTTGACTTATGGATAACTGTTGGAGTATCCACAGCGACCCAATTATTGCAGATTCCCCCAGGGATGACGAAGTTGCCAGAATCCTCTTCGTCTTCTTCCAAGATGGCAGCAGCCTCCTCGCCTTGACCAGTGTGGATGAAACCTCCACTCTTGAACAACCCTTGCGTGTTGAAAACCCCAGATGAATAACCTATGCCAACCCGGGACTTGTTGTCTTCTAGCTCAATCATTTTCCCTAAACCAACAGTCGCACCACACTCAATGGCCAACTTTTCATCTTTATAGGAAGCAAATGAAGGAGTTCTCTTCTCAATAGGCTCAGCAATAGATAAAGCTTGGAAGGGAGTTCCAACTTCATCTTCAGCATCTATATATGACAAGGAAGACAAATGGCTAACCAGGAGAGCCTTTTCTCCCCCTACCACCACCAGTTTCTTATTCTTCACAAATTTCAGTTTCTGGTGTAGGGTGGATGTCACAACGCCTGCCTCGTGAATCCATGGTCTGCCTAAGAGACAGCTATACGATGGGTGAATATCTATAACCTGGAAGGTAATCTGGAAATCACTTGGTCCGATCTTGACTGGGAGATCAACTTCCCCAATCACAGTTTTGCGAGACCCATCGAAAGCCTTCACAACTACTCCACTCTGCCTCATGGGAGGCCCTTGATATGACAGTTTCGAGAGAGTGGTTTTTGGCAATACGTTCAATGATGACCCAGTGTCCAACAGCACATTGGACATGGTGTCGTCTTTGCAACCCATAGATATATGTAATGCCAAGTTGTGGTCTCTTCCCTCCTCGGGGAGATCAGAGTCACAGAAACTCAAGTTGTTACAAGCAGTAATGTTTGCAACAATGCTATCGAATTGTTCTATCGTGACACCGTGATCTACATATGCCACATCCAAAACCTTCTGCAGAGCCTCTCGGTGTGGTTCTGAATTTAAAAGCAATGATAACACTGATATCTTGGACGGTGTTTGTAGAAGCTGGTCTACAACATTGTACTCGCTTCTTTTGATGAGCTTCAGCATCTCATCACAGTCTTCTTTCACATTGCCGCTTGGGCCAACCGAAGCAGGAGTTCCCAATGTAGAGGAGGGCTTAACAACAGGTGCCGGATTCGAAGCGCTCGCAGCATTCCTAATCCGGCGTTCGACAGAATCAGCATTAGCCTGGGGCTTGGGAGGTGCTGAAAACACACGACCACTGCGGGTCAAACCACTAACATCCGCAATGTTAACAACAGAGGAAGATGGTAAGGATACTTCTTTCCCATTTTCTACAGCGACAGCATTGTAGCGAAAGGGAATTGCTTTCTCAAAAGAGTATGGTACTGGTCCGGGCGGCTTGATGGTTAATGCAGGAGAAACCTTCTGCTTTCTACTATCATACTTGATGATAACAGGCTCGGGGATCCGAAACACTGGAGAAATTACGTTGACCTCGTCAGCATCTTCGTCAACATTTCTGTTTTGAAGGATCTCAATAACTCCTTCATCCAGCATTTCCTGAACATCTTTGCGCACCTGGCGACAACCTCTTTGATTAATAGAACAGACTCGACATCTATCATGGTCATGCTCATAATGAATATACTCACATAGAAAACGATGCATCTCGACCAGAGATTGTCGAATATGACTGACATATTTGACTTTGTACTTGCCAGGGCAGCCCTGGACCATGTTGACAGATTTCCCATGCTCGGGCAATGGGTTCTTTTTCACATTAGGACCTACGTCCTCAAAACACAGAATGCCACACCTCACAAGGTCTTGAACCTTGGTCTTCAAAGGATAACAATTTTCCACATCGTGGCCGGGAGCACCGGAATGGTAAACATAATGTAATTCAGGCTTATACCACCACTGGGGGTTAGCAGGTATAGCCGGTGGGTCTCGTGGAGTAATCAACTTCCTCTCTATCAAAGAGGGATATAACTATGCATACGTCATTGGAATAGGATTGAAGGTGACCCTTTTCCTTTCGTAACTCGTGCTGGTTTGATTACTGTTTCGAGGTTGGTAGACCTGCTGTTGTGGACGGTGTTGTTGATGCTGATATTGCGGATGTGGTTGCTGATTGTTGTTATGTTGTTGATATTGCTGATTATCTCTGAAAACAGGTGCTATATGAGCCACCTGGTGCTGGTTACTGGCAGGACGCACGGTCTTCCTCCTCATAGAGGGTCTTCTTGGTTTTACATGGGAGGTCACAGTATGTGCCTCTCCATCTTTCTTCTTCGCAAACTCCCCATATCGTTTGGTAGAAGAGCCTTCTTCTCTGGTCAGACATCCTTCTCTAACCCCTTCTTCTAGACACATCCCCATATTCACCACCTCGGTGAAGTCAGAAGGAGCGCTAGCAATCATCCGCTCATAATAAAAAGAACTTAAGGTCTTCAGAAAGATCTTAGTCATCTCTTTCTCTTCTAGCGGGGGCACAATCTGTGCTGCTACCTCTCGCCACCTCTGGGCGTACTCTTTGAATGTTTCCTTGTCCTTCTGGGACATGGCTCTCAATTGATCCCTATCGGGAGCCATATCCACTTTATACTTGTATTGCTTGACGAAGGCCTCGCCAAGATCGTTGAATAATCGGATGTTCGCACTGTCTAAGCCCATATACCAATGCAGAGCGGCACCGGACAGACTGTCCTGAAAGTAGTGGATGAGCAATTGGTCGTTGTCGGTCTGAGTCGACATCTTCCTGGCATACATGACCAGGTGGCTGAGAGGACAAGTATTTCCCTTGTATTTTTCAAAGTCAGGGACCTTGAATTTTACAGGGATCTTTACATTAGGAACCAAGTAGAGTTCGGCAGCAGACTTGCCGAAAAGATCCTTTCCTCTAAGAGTTTTCAATTCCTTGCGAAGCTCAAGAAATTGATCGTTCATAGCGTCCATCTTCTCATAGACATTTGGGCCCTCAGATGGCTCAGAATGATAGATGGTGTCGTCTACCCTGGGAAAAGTATGCACGACAGGAGGAGGAACAACAAGGACCGGGCTAGATGTCGGCATAGAAGCAAAGGTGGGAGCAGGACCCTCGGGCACGAAATTGGGAGGCATCCCCCACGTGAATCCGGCTGGCATGGCCGTTGGAACAAAGTGTGCACTGGCTGCAGGCACAATCGAGGAGACAATCTCAGAGATGATTGTCCTCTGGGGAGGAGTTGAAGGTGTCGGAGAAGACTGGCTCTGGGCAGCCATGAATGATTCCATCAAGGCACTTAATCTGGCCACTTCCTCTTTCAGCTCGCGGTTCTCTTATTCCAGATGATCCATCAGTCTTGAAATGTTGGCTCTGGTGTAGTACCGGTGAGTCAACTTGTCTTCAAAATAAATGAAGAACACATAGTTAGACCACAGGGCAAGAAGCCGGGAACAAAACCTACTTATGCATATGATGCATGCAATGCTCGTGCATATGATTTGTTTTTTACTTCAAAGGAACTTTAGAGTCTTATTTGCAAATATTAAATATTTATCACATATGGAAATATCTCATCAAATAATATCGGGGAAAAGAAGTACAACATTGTCAACCATATACAGGAGAAAAGGAAAATAATCATCCTATTGATCCCTAGAAACAATCATCTAAAGCTCGGGACACAGGAAGATAGGATGCACGAAGCCTCTTCACCTCTCTCTCGTAGGCTGCATCCATATCTGCCTTCTCCTTGGCGAGTCAGTCGTACTTCCTCTTCCAAAACTTGGAAGACTGAGGAAGTAGAGAAGTTCATGCATCATCAGGATCATCAATAACCTGATGTTCGAGGAACTCTATCAAAGCGTCCTTCTCCTTGATCTGCTGAAGCAACTCCTCCCTTTCACGGATCCAAGCACGTGATCGGTCTTCGTCTCTCAACTCCTCTACTCCTTGGTTAGGGAGGGTTGAAGGCCCATCCATAACCAAAGGTGTAGGTCTTGGATACTCGTAAGGAATGAGATACTCAGACGCTCTCTTCCTAACCCAAGCGGTGTACGGCTCCATAGCAACACAATTCTTAGGACCCAACTCTTTCCTTCCTTTCCTATGAATCTTGAGCCAAGCGCAGACCATTCTGCCCTTCAAGCCTTGGGCATCTTTACCCTCCTGGAATGTTATTAGGTTTATCCTTTAGGGGGAACCCAAGCTGACGACGTGCCAAAATAGGGTTGTAGTTAATCCCACCACATGTACCAAGAAGAGGCACATTGGAGAATTCATCACAAGAGTCGATAATCTGCACACCATCATACACACGGTTGTACCAAGAGATATCATCATTAGTGAGAGACATAAGTCTCGTGGACCACCGTAGACATCCCTTGTTCTCCTTGAAGGAGACCGTCTGCGGTAAGTGAGAAATAAACCACTTAGACAACAGAGGCAAACAGCACACAATGGCACCACCACCCTTTGCATTCCTCATATGCAAATAGAAATAGGTATCACCCAACAGAGTTGGAACGGGATTAAGAGTAGAGAAAATCCTAATAGCGTTCACATCCACAAACTTGTCGATGTTGGGGAATAACACTAACCCATAGATGAGAAGTACAAATATGGCCTCAACGGCGTCTTCACTCATGGCCTTCCCATACAAAGTAGCTTGAGCAATGAGGAACTCAGAAGGGAGATCTTGAATTCCACCTTTGGTAGTCATATGAGCACCAACCAGAGATTCATCTATGTGTAACATGTCTGCTATCTTTTGAGAAGTAGGAATACTCTCTAAGCCACTGAACGGCAACTGGTCTAGAATAGGTATACCCACAAGGTAGGCATACTCCTCAAGCGTAGGCAAAAGCTGGAAGTCCGGAAATGTGAAGCAATGGTACAAAGGATCATAAAACTGCACCAGTACACTCATCAACCCTTCATCCACTTGAGTAGTCAAAAGAGGAAGAAGCTTCCCAAAACGAGCTTTGAAACCCAAAGGATCTAATACATAGGATGTCAGATTCCTTAACTCTTTCAAGTCTGGTTGTCTGAAACTTTACTTCTTTGTATTCCTTCTTTGTCTTTCCATGTCTGAAAATTTTGCAAATAAACCCCTTAAGTTCCTTGAAAATTTTCTTCATTATCGATGATATGGATGCAAATGGATGCACGAATGCATGAATGTAACAATCACACTCAAGGATCAAGCAAAGCACACCAAACAAGGGTCATGGGATGGATCATACCGTCCTTAATATCAATCATCCATTTTGGTGGATTATGGTTTACACCTTATAAACACCCAAGTTCCATTGATATTAAGGATACATGAACGGATCAACCATGAATCAAGGGTTTGTTGCGAGTCACGAGCATGGAGTCTCAATTAAAGAACCACCCAAAGGGAACGTACTAGGGTTTAAACCTGCCAAACATGTTCTATAAGAGGTTCTCATAGTCATCATCCCATCTTTCGGATATTATCGGAGAAACGACTACTCGTATCCAAAAAATATTCTCAAGAGAGACTCTTATGAATGTAGTATCGCGTAACAGTCGTATCAAATCTTACACTTGAACGACTTTCGCACTACATCCTAAGAAAAGGCCAAGACGGGCTTGGTAAACTAAGGTTCTTGGCTTCTAAGGTCTATATTGGAAAGAGTAATGTCTAACCACAACTTACTTGTGTGACATTATTGATCCCAACATGACCTCCACCAAGTGAATGGACTTGCAAGTCAACTTGCTAAGGAATAACTCCACACAAGTCAACAAGACTACGCCATTCTCTTATCCTAAGTGCACTCGAGTCCGGGTATAAAACTCATCTCACAAAGATCACCAAGCATACAAGGAATTAATATTCAAGCAATTCAATCATTACATACAATACAGTAATCCCAAATTGAACAAAAATATGTCATAAGACAATATACACAACAATACAAAAAATATGAAAAGTAGGCAAAAGCCACTAGGCAAAGTTACTTCCCCAGCAGAGTCGCCACTTTTCTGTAGCGGGGTATTCGTTACCATTAGAGATATTGACTAAATCCAAGGTAAATCATACAAGTCGAGTCGCCACCGCACTTCTATTTATCCAAAAGAATGGTTAGAAAGCGAACAAAAACCTAATAGTTTTAACAAAAACTAGTAAAAGAGAACAGAGATCTGGGTAAGGGGGTTGGTTATGTAATGGGAAGGTGTTAGGCACCCAAAACATCCTAGGTACTCCTAGGGAGCCCTTTTCACACTTGTTGTAAAGTTTGTTGTTTTTGTGAAATATTTTGTTTGTGCAAACATGATTGAAGAGATAAGAAGAGAATGTACAAGTTATTTACATTTTGTGTTTGGATGGATAAACCCATTGCCTACGTACCATCTTAAAAAAGATTAGGATCAAAACCTCGTAGTTCGGGGTAAAAATCTCAAAAATGAGTTGGTGAATTGATTGGTCCAAAAGCCTTAAGGTCTTTTGTTATCCGACGGAGAAAACTCAACTTAAAACCACAAATCCACCACTAAGGATATAGGTGAGTATTACATCTACCACAAGGATAACTCAAACCTAATAGCTAAAGGTTATGAAAAATTTGATTAAGGAAATGGCCATTGGAACCACAAAAGAAATTTGAATGGGTTATATTTACCAATTAGAAGTATATACAAAAATGGTCAAAGTTGACTTAGAAGTTCAATTCAAGAATAAGTATTATGAAAAGAATGTTTGAAAATCAAAAGCATAAGGCTTAGGTTTCTAATGTTGAAAACAATTGTTAAATGTTTGTACAAAAGTTTTGGCTTGGGTTAGAGTGGAGAGAAGAAGAAGAAGGGATAAGTCCTATGTAAAACAAAAAGGTGAGGGATAAAGAAACAAAACCATAATGGAGTTCCTCTCTTGAGATCATATTGATTATCATGGTAGCTCCCATCTTTTGGAATAAGCAATCACAAAGCATAAGCAATCAAACAAGTCTCTTAAGAGATCCTCAATGTATCTTGTATCTTTCACTTTAGATGAACATAGCAATGGTCCTTCAATTTGAGCTCATAGAATCCCCTAGCACAAAAGCACACACATCAAAAGTTCCATGAAGTAAAACAAGAATGGACAAGAGTGAGTTTAGAGATTTGGTCCCTCTAATCCATGTTCATCATTAAGGTCCATTTACTCCAAATTTTGCATAAGGAAAGTCCTAGAATCTAAGTCCAATTCTCCATTCTTTGCATAGGGGAAGTCCTAGAAACTAAGTCCATTTCTTTGCATTTGGTTCACAACAATCAAAACAAACACAAGCATAATAGTATATACACAATTATGTGCTCAAGTGAGCAAAAGGCAAATGGCATTAACATAAACATGTGCTCAAGTGAGCAAAGGGACAAAAGCAAATGGATAAAATGTGCAAGAATAGTAAATTACATAAAAGTAAAGAGCAAAAAAGTAAATGTTAGTTGTTAATAGTTAGTGTTAGTAGTTAGTGTGCCATAAGGCAAATTTAGCGCTATGTTAAGCAATCGTAATTGGACTTATGTAGAAGTCACAACTATCTGAGGCCGGTCAATAATAATGTAGGCAACAACACAAGTTAGAAGTCTTGATTAGTGAACCAAGTTCCAACAACTTGCCATGCCAAAAAAGAAAAAGAGGATTGATCTTGTATTGGTTTAAGCCTTTTGCATGATTTAGAAAATAACCTATCCTTAATGAAAAGACATTCACTTGATCAATTGATCAAGATGAATTAGATTTGAGTCAAGGAAGATTAAGTCTCCCTAATCAATGCTAACTTATCAACCTTCCACTCATTGATCAAAAGAAAGAAGAAGAAGAAGGAAGGAGGAGATGAAGAATGGATAAGGAAATGGAAAGATCAAAATGCATAAGATGGAATAAGATGTACCAATCCACATGTATTGACCAATTGACATTAAAAGTCAAAGTCAAACAATAAGAAATCAGAAATGAGATGGAGATTGGAGATCAAACAAAAAGCAAAATATTTTGTGGCATTTTTAATATTAAAATAAACTTGAATTAAAAATAATGGAAAGGTCAAACTTCAAAATCACTTCAAATCGTCCTTGAAAGGTCCAAGTAATTTATCCCAAGTTCAACAAGGTCAAACAAAGTTTGACAAATAAATTCAGCATTTTTAAAAGTCAGAAACTATTTTTAATCAATTAAAAATGAATAAAAATAACCTAATTGAACTAAAATCTCAAATAAATCTCAAATCAATTAAAAAAATTGATGAGAATATTTTTCATAGATCCATCATCATCCAAATAGGTTAGGAAAATATTTTTGTATTTTTTGAATATCAAAAACTATTTAAAATGAATTTAAAATAACCAGAAAAGAGAAAATTCACAAAAAATATCCAATGATGAAATAAAAAATATTAAAAATCAGAAATAGAAACTAGAATTTATTTGGAGACAAATGCAATTGGTCCCATAATTTTTGGATTAAAAATGAAGAAGATATTGATTTTTGAAAATAAAAGGGAATTAAAGAAAATAAAATCAGAAATTAAAATTGGAAAAAAGGAGAAGCGTTGGATGATGGCTCATTAATTGAGCTGGCACATCACACGGTCCTGAAGCGCGCGCTCATGGTGAAGCTTAGTCAACCGCGTCACACAAAGAATTAAAAAAGGTCATAACAATTAAAGGCTGAGATTGAGTCTGGAAATGAGATCCAACGGTCTAGATTCAAACTGGCAATTGGCGGCCACCGGAGCCACCTTCTTCTCCGGTGAGCTTCCAAATTCCGGCCAGATTTGCAGGTTTTCAAACCTCCACCAATTTGCACGATCGTTATACCAAAATGAAGCTGGGGTGATGTACATCACCCCTGTAACCTTGAATCACACTCAAGATTCCTATAAATTGAGAAATCTGAGGTGGAAGATTCAGGTATGGAAAATGCAGATCAAAGAAAAACAAAATTGAAGCTACCACTAGCTTGCCTCTCAAGTGAGGACTTCAGAAAACACTTTGGCCAGGCAAATAGATCAATATATGATGAGTTTCGAAGAAAATACCAGCTGGTGAATAAACTTGAATTCTGGAGATTTAAGCTCGATTCCTTGCTTGCTTTGCCAAAACAGAAGATCAATGAACTAAATAATGGAGGTCTAGAAGCTTTAGATCCAAAGATTCAACTAGATGTAGTTGAATTTTGGATCTGAAAAATTTGAGAAAAATGAAATTGCTTCTTTGGTGAGAGGTTGGGTTTTGATTTCTGCAGCAATTCAGGTTGAATCAGGTGTGTATTTTGAATGGAATAGGGTCTCTATTTATAGAGGAAATGGCAAGGAGAATGTGATCAAAGCCGTGTGCATGAATTTGGACAATCCTTGCATGGGCTTGCATGATCATGCACAAGGCCCAAAACCAAAGCCAAATGCAACCTAAAATCAAACCAAGGTGAAATGAACGTGTAATTTGAATGGCAAATGCTTGTGCATGGGATTTTGAAGTGTTATGCATAATTGAACCAAAAGCTTTTCCTCTTCGAAAATACTACTTGCCAAGTCCAAACATGATCATGTGAGTAATGGTTGGAAAGGTTTTGATGTAACGAACAATTGGTATGTTGGGCAAAATTCCAATTGAGGTGTGGAAATTAATGAATTTTGAGTTTAAAGTGTAATGTGCAAAACATGTCAAGGCAAAGCTTCTAAATTTGGCCAATGTTCAAGCCCTTCTGTTTTGATGATGCAAGCATCAAATGATAAAATCTCCAACATCAAAGTTGTAGATATCTTCAAGACAATCAAAATGGACTTAAAGTTTGCATCATTTGGATTTTTGATGAAGACGTTATGGGCACTTGAAGTTGGACTTTTTTGCCTTTTAATGCATTTGGCCCAAAATGACCTATAATGTCTTGCATTATCACATGTATTTCCTTTGAGATTTTGAAATTTTATTCAACATAACATTTGAAGTATACATCTTAAGCTTTCCAATGCATTTGATCCCACCTAAAAATCATAAAAAATGAATTCGTTATGGCCTTGGGAAGTTGACCCAAAATTAGGGTTTCAGTCAAAATGACCTATAATGTATTGGAATGGGAGATGGCCTTCCAAGCTTCAAATCAATTTTTGATGAACATGAAAGTTGTTCATATTGTCCTTAAGAACACGTTTGCCTTTGGAACCATCTCCATTTGACTAACACATAAAAAGTTAGGTCTCAGTGCATTTCAAAATAGTTAGATGAATTGACTGATCAACTACTCAAGTCCATGACTCATATCTTGATGAATTGATGATTGAGGACACTCAAATAAGTTCCATTATGCATGAAATGATGAATTAAATAACTTCCCTTGATTGTATTTGATCATGGGCTGAGGTTGCTTCAAGAGCAAGGCATTGTGGTGCACAGATGAATTAGGGTTTCCTTGGGGCACAAACCTCAAACCCTTTGACTTGCTTTGATAAAAATGATGAATTGAGATGCTAGGGAGGCATACTTGATGGATGAGAGCTTTGGGAACCATTACCATGCTTGCTATCTTCTCCTCTTGACCTTACCATTGCACAAGGGATCTCCTTGAAGCTTTGGACCTTGTGATTGCTCAAGCTACAAACAAAAGGTGTTAGTGACATATTTTTGTGCTTTTGGTTAGTAAATAAAATGAGGAAAGCAATGATACACAATTCAAGCATGCTTGGTGATCTCAAACCACTCACAGGAAGTCCCACCCAAAGGCAAAGGGAACCAAAATGCTAATGATCCTTGAGGCAATGCAAGTGCAATGTCATGATGCCATGAGGGATCTTAGGGACAAAATTGGGGTCTTGCACCGATATGGTATGCTAGACAAGATCATTATTGATAATGGATTTAACTTGAACAACAAGATGATGAAAGAGTTATGTAGCAAGTTCAAGATTGCACATCATAATTCTTCTCCCTATAGACCCAAGATGAATGGGGCTGTTGAAGCTGCTAACAAGAACATTAAGAAGATTATTCAGAAGATAGTTGTTACGTACAAAGATTGGCACGAGATGTTGCCATTTGCTTTGCATGGCTATCGTACATCTGTCCGCACTTCAACAGGGGAAACCCCTTTCTCTCTTGTATATGGCATGGAGGTTGTACTCCCCGTGGAGGTTGAGATCCCATCAATGAGAGTCTTGATGGAAGCCAAGTTGACTGAGGCTAAATGGGTTCAGATTCGTTATGACCAACTGAATTTTATTGAAGAAAAGAGATTAACTGCCATGTATCATGGTCAGTTATATTAACAAAGGATGAAGAAAGCCTTTGATAAAAAGGTCAAACCTCGTGTGTTCAGAGAAGGTGATCTTGTGCTCAAGAAAGTCTTGTCTTTCGCGCCCGATTCCAGGGGCAAGTGGACTCCAAACTATGAAGGCCCATATGTTGTTAAGAGAGCCTTTTCAGGAGGTGCCTTGTTGCTCACAACTATGGATGGGGAGGATTTCACTCGTCCTGTGAATTCAGATGCAGTCAAGAAATACTTCGCCTAAAATATAAAAACAGAAAAGCTCGCTAAGTTGAAAACCTGAAAGGGAGGCTTAGGCAAAAATGAGTGTCTCGGTGGATTGAAAACCTGAAAGGGCGGTCCAGGCAAAAGTTAGAGACATAAAAAAAAGTGAATATATATCTCGCTAGATTGAGTACCTCACCCTGAGGCAATCTAGGAAAAAATTAGGGATTTGGAAAGTAACTGCATCCTGACAAGACTTTGTTCTGCGACGGTTGTCTGCCCAAGATTCTCGCTCAGTCATCGTCAACGGAAGCTTCAAGTACATTGGATTCAGAGTTGGTGGAGAAACGGTCGTTATGTTCAATGTAGCCCTTTTTCATGTATATCACCAATTTCAAATTTGTAAAGATCCATGGAGTCTCGCCATTTGCGGACTACCATTCTATTAAAATAAATTCGAGCCTTTATCCAATTCTTGGCACTCTTGTTTCCGTTAGCAGATTGTAACACCCCAAAATTTGCCCTCCTCATTCATGCATTCATTTAGCATTTCATATTGCATTTCATCATGTCAATCAGAATTAGATCCAAGAAACTTTAAAAAATAAAAATAAAAAAATAAAAAAAAAACGAAAAAAAGACGAAAAATAAATAAATAATTTTTTACAAAAAATAAATAAATAAATAAAAATAATAATAATAAAATAATAAATAAAATATAATAGAAAAACTTGGACATGGACCTCTCTCATTTGAGCCCACAAAGCCATGAAAATCAGGTTATAAAAGAGGGAGATCAGACAGAAAAAGGAAGAGAAGCAAAATACTCTGAGGTTTCCTTGAAACAAAACCCTTGACAAAACCTGGAGAGAAACCTGACAGAGAACTCAGAGCAACCCCCAGGCAGCTCTGAAAAATTCAATCTGACTCACACACTTTCATCTCACGCAAACCCTAACATTGTCTTGCAAACCCAGCCGTGCCATTTGATTTCAACCGGTCTCTCCCATCAGGTTTGCCTCATTCCCATGATTTTATGCTCTTAATTTGGATCATCTGAATGTATGAGGTATGATGGATGAATTTCATTATGTTTTTGCCCACGGGTTTAATTATGCATGAATGGGTGAAACCTATGCCTTGAATGTTTAATCACATGATTTCTGAAATGTATGCCACGGGGTTCGAGGTTTCTGAAACCATACTGTTATCCATGAAAAAAATGCTTATCGTGTTTCACTAACCCTTTTGTTGAGTTTTTGTGAGGGCTCACAGACTCTTGCAGAGATGGTTTGCGTGGTTTTCCCACTTTATTTGTGGGATACCCCCTGGAGGTTCATTCTGATTACCTGTACTGACTCACCTTTCTTTGATGGCATTAGCTTGGGAGATCCCTGGGTTTCTTACTCCTTTAATTGCTGTTACTTCGAATCTTTATCCATGTGGTACTTTTACCTCTTTTCCGCATTTTATCGCTTTCTTAGCTGGAAGACCTCGATAGGAGGCATTTATTTTCTTTTGTTTATTTACTTCTGAGCCCCTCGTTGGCACATTTACTTTATACATGTTTGTTTTGTATGTGTTCGTATCCCTGCAGGTAGCGCGGTTCCTTCGTCAAGGACTGCCTTTTTGCCCTTGAGCATCCCAAACCCTAAAACCCAAAGCAACACGTTAACTCCTTCTACTACAGGCGAGTAAGTATCCAAAGGTCGAGCATCCGGTAGATTGCGTAGTGATGTCGTTCGTCCAAAACCCAATCCATAACCCCATAGTTAGCCGAACTACGTTTTGCTCTGATTCTCAGGCCAGATGGGATATGTAGGCATAAGACGTGATGTCTTAGCGAGCACACATCCCCCCAACCCATAGGTCAGCCGAGCTACGAAGACTCTGATTCTCATATTCAGATGAGATACGTATGCAGTGGATGCGACATCTGCGCGAGTCATTTTCATTTAACCCACTTTTTTTAGTAAATAACACATTAGATAAACTCACACCCTTTAGACAAGAACTACAAAAGTGGATCCCGTAGAGTACTATGGATGCGTAGGGGTGTTAATACCTTCCCTTCGCATAACCGACTCCCGAACCCAAGATTTGGTTGCAAGACCCCGTCTTGTCCTTTCCTTTTTCAGGTTTACTTCGAGCGTTTCCTTTCCCTCCTTTGGGATGAATAACGCACGGTGGTGACTCTTCTGTCATTTTCTTTCGCCGGTTGTTTCTTCGCGCACTGTATTTTTTAGGTTGCGACACAGATGTTTGCATGCTTTAATTGATAAATATCATTGTTTTAAACAAATAAAGTTTTATAAATTGTTTTAAACAAAATGAACATTCACAATGACTAAAAGGATAGTCGAAACGTCTTCAGTGCTCTCCCAAGGATAGTACGATTTCCAAAAAGGTAAGACATTTGTTCATTTTCTGGCATGTTATATCCTCTTCATCAGCTTTCAGTGGTTTCCTCAACAAGAAGTTGTCTAGAGCAGTTGGTGAAGGGCTTGTTTCCCTTTTCACCCCCAGCATGTCACGTGTTGACACATGATTCATTTTCGATTCCCTCAGCAAGGCAGTTTACTTCAAGGGTTGCCTACAATTCATCCCCTGCAGGTTTGCTTGACCCAAGTTTGATAATTTGTATCCCCTCCGTGTTTGAAGATTTCTTATGAGTATTGAGAAATGGTGAGGAAGATGTGTTATTTCCTTCCCCAGCGGAGCAAATTGTTCTTTCTCCCCTTTAGCAGAGTTGATCTCTCCAGCAGTTAGAAAGATGTGTTTTGATAGCTGGGTATCTGTTTGACGTTACATCTCCAGTAGAGTTTCTTCTACGACAGGTCTTATTGATATTCAACCACCTGTTCCCGAGAATTGATGAGAAGTCCCTGGAGGTTGGCAGCTGTGACTCTACCTATCCCCAACTGTGATTGGTGTCTTCCAGTATTTAGTTCATCCCCACCAGAGCTGAGTTCTCCTATGGGCCTTGCCCTCCTTTTTGAGATGTTGTGCCGGATGTCCGTTCGTGGCTTTTGAGCCTAGTTGTGTTAGATATGTCTGTCTGTCAGCATTAATCAAATCATGCGTATACATGCATAATCATAGCATTCAGATATTCATGATTGCATTCTTTTCCATATACCTTTGCTTTTTATCTCCTGCTATTGGTGAAACGTTCTTCCCTAAGCAGATGCTCATGTATGATCTCTCCATATAGAGTCAGCCCCTTAGGCCGAAAGTGTCTACCTTTCTTCTTTCTTCCCCACTGAGTTATGTCCTCGTGGATGATTATTGTTTCAGTTTCCACCCCAATTATGTATTGAGATGGACTTACTCCCCTGAGTTATGTCCTCATCGGGTTGAGTTTTGTTTGATTGTGTCTTTCTAGTTTGTTCCTGGATTGACTTTCTTTTCTTGTTATACCCTGCAGCTCCCTGTGGTTCAGTTGTTCAATTGCTCAGTAACTAGTAATTGTTCATTTTATCCCCCAGTGGATTTCTGTTTTCTACCCAGTAACCGGTAGATGTAATCCCCTCTTTGTTGGTTATCTTTACCCGGTAGCCGGTATTGAAATTCCTTTGTTTTTGAGTATATCACCCAGTAACTGGGTGATATATCTCTTGGTTAATTGCTTTTGTTAGGCAATTTATCCCTTGCGAGTCATCGTTCGTTTACCCTTGTTTGGTAATGATTGTTTCTCCATCTGATTGGTCATCATTTTATACCCAGTAGTCGGTATCCCGATGTCCTTTCTTTTTGGTCGATTTATCCTTCATTAACCCAGTAACCGGTTGTGGATAATCTTCCATGCGAGTATGTTATCTACGTTATGACGGTAATAGATAATATATCTCATGTGCTTTTCAGTAGAAGTCTTATTCTTCCCCAATTGAGTAAGATTCGTATTTCCTTGTGGAATCGAATGCCCATCCTATAAGTCGAGTTTTCTTTTTCAGCCCTCCTTTTGGATGATGAGTGTCTTGGATATGTTCCCAATTCACGCTTGGTTGGTCACCTATTATATGCCCAGTAATCGGTATCCCTGGTGTTCCTTCCCTCTGCTCCCTATTATGACTTTTTGTCCCCTGTGGAGTCAGATTTTCCTGAGTTGAGATGTGCCTTTTGGGTCTTCCTCAGATGTTTCGGACAATTCATATCTTTCACCCTTATACCGGTCTTAGATATTCTTTCTCCCTGAGCGTGTTGTTCTCTCACCCAGTAACTGGTGTTTTGATAACATGTCTCTCTTTGAGTTTATTACCCAGTAACCGATAATATCTCGTTGTTTCTTCCTCAACTGAGTCCTTTGTGGACGTCCCCGTCTGAGTCTGGATTTTATCCGATGTATACTTTATGGATAGTTGTGATGTATTGGCATATTCCCCAATGCATGCATCTTTGCGTCAGCTCGAGTCTTTCCATCGATTTATTTCGTGAAATCCCTTCGTGTCTCCCAGCAAGTTTTCAAGTCGTGATCTGCTCACGCATTTTTATCTTATTTCCCCCAGAGTCTTTGTCTCCCTAGGGAGTGTGTTACTCCTTTGGATTTTCAGTTTCTCCCTATTTTTTTTCCTTTGTGGCAATTATTCACCATGAAGATTTTTTTTACATGCATACATTTGCATCATGACGTCTCTTAGGGACCAAAATTCATCTCTTTTTTATTATTTAAGCCCATTCTACCTCGTTGAGACGAAGATTTTAACCTTCATATCTCCGGATAGAATGACCTTAAATAGGGGCATTTATAAGACCCTAATTTTGACCCTAAGATCCCTCATGGCATCATATCATTACTCAGCGCATTGCCTTAAGGATCATAGCATGTTTGACTCCTTAACCCTAGAGTTGGGACTTGTGTGAGTGGCTTGAAACCACCAAGCATGCTCGTATTGTATATTATTACTTTTCTTATTTTTATTACTAACCAAAAGCACAAAAATATGTCACTAACTCTTTTTGTTTTGAAGCTCAAGTGATCATGTGCTCCCTTGCTCCTAGGAGGCTCCTAAGCTCAATGAATTGGCTAGATGAAGATGATAAAAAGCATGAAAATGGTCCACAAAGCTCCACATCATCATATATGTCTCCCAAGTATCTTAATTTTCCAATTTGATCAAGAAAACCCAAAGGGCTTGAGAATTGTTTCCCAAGGGAACCCTAATTCAACTATGCTTTAACTGTGCCTTGCTCATGAAGCAACCTCAACCTATGATCAAATTTAATCAAGTTAAGTTCTTTAATTAATTATTTTATGCACATATGAGCCTATTTGAGGATCCTCAGTCATTCATTCATCAATATTTGAAGTTTGGCCTTGAGAAGTTGACGAGTCAAGTCATCTGACTAAACTGAGGATCACTGAGATACAACTTTTGATGTGTTTGCCAAATGAAGATGACCCCAAGATAAACAATGTTATTAATAACCATATGAACAACTTTCATGTTCATAAAAAATCCATTTGAAACTTTTAAGGTCATCATTCATTTCAAAACATTATAGGTCATTTTGACTGAAACCCTAATTTTGGGTCAACTTCCTAAGGACCTAACTTCCTTAATTTTTATTATTTTTAGGTGATACAAAATGAATTGGAAATCTTAAGATGTCTACTTCAAATGTTATGTTGGACAAAATTTCATAATCCTAAAATAAATACATGTGATAATACAAAACATTATAGGTCACATTGGACCTAAGTCATTGAATTTGAAAAAGTACCCAACTTCAAATGCCCATAACTTTGTCATGAAAAATCCAAATGATGCAAACTTTGAGTCTAAATTGATAATCTTGAAAATCTCTACAACCTTTATGTTAGAGGTTTTTCCATTTGAAGCTTGCATTATGCAAACAGAGGGGTTTGAATAGGCTTGCTTTTGGTGAAATTTTTCAAAGGTGACTTAAACATGTTTTGTACCTAAACTTTCACAGCCAGTTTTCATTAATTTCCAAATTCCAAATGAATTTTTGCCCAACATGACTTTTGTTCCTTATTTCAAGAGCTTTCTAACTATTACTCACATGAATTTTTTGGACTTTCCATGTGTGAGTTTCGAAGAGCTTTCTTTTTATGTCCATTTTGGCATTTCATGATATAACTTGATGTGCAAGCTTGTGTAGTTCATTATGCACATCCAATTCATTTCCAGTTGGTATCATCAAGGATTTGCACCCATCATTGGGCCTTACATGCGCCTGTACACGCCCATGCAAGGAGTATTCAAATCTCATGCACACGAGGGGACCATGCCTTGCAATCCATTTCAGCTATAAATAAGTGTCCATTCTCATTCAATTGGCAACCAAGTGGAGATCTGAAGTGCTGCATAATTGAAATCCCAACCCTCACTAAAGGAATTTTCAGTTTTCTTTTTCTCTATCAAGCTTGAAATTCAACATCATTAGTTAATTTTCAAAGCTCAATTCCTTAACCTATCATCACCATCACACTTCCAAAGCAGATCGAGATCTTGGAGAATTCGTGGCATTTGAAGCTTCATTTCAAAGTAGAACCTCAAACTATTTTTGATCTAGATCTTGCAATTCAATGTGAATTTCTTTGGTTCTTGTGGTTTTCTGAAGTCCTCTCACTTGAGGCAGGCTAGTGGTGGTCTTAATTGTTCAAATCGTGCCATTTTAGTTGACACGCCATGATTTTCAAGCTCACATTTCTCTCTAAATAGGAATGGTGAGGATGATCCATGGTTACAGTGGTGATGTACATCACCCAAGCTTCATTTTGATGTCCTTACATTTCATTTTCATTATAATTTATTTTCCTGGGTGTGGTGGTCGGAGATTGTTGGATCGCCGGAGAAGAAGGTGTTTTCCACTACCTGCACCACGTGTGCATCTTCAGAACCATTGGATCATGCTTCCATGTTATATTCTCCTACATCCAATATGTTTACTTGTTTTAATGATATGTGTTGCGCGTTTGACTCCAATGTATCATGCCTCCGCGCCTCTGAGCCATTTGATCATGCCAAGTCAATTAATGAATTGATCCTGTGGCGCTGGATTTTTCTATTTTTCCTATTTTCTTTTAATTTCAGTTAATTCCTTTTATTTTCAAAAATTCATAAATATTTTATTTGAAGTCACAAAAATATGAGACCAATGCCAAAAAAATTCTTGAAAAATCTAGTTTCATATTTTGATTTTTAATTATTTTTGTGACTTCATTTAATATTTTTTGTGAATTATTTGATTTTTAATGGTTTTAATTCATTTTTAATTACTTTCTTATATTTGAAAATTTTTGTCAAAGTTTGTTTGACCATGTTAGACCTATGAGAATTTAATTGGACTTGTTGAAGTTGATTTGAATTAAATTTGAGGTTTGACCATATTTTGTTTATTTTATTTTGCATTTATTTTTGATTCAAAAAATACCAAAAAATATGGTTGACTTGTTGACTTGTGATCTTCATTTATTTTCTGTTTGGCATTGATTGATGATGACTTTGTTCACATTTGATCAATTGAGTTTGATTCTTGAATTCTCTTTCCATCCATTTCATCTTCATCCCTTTCTTTTCATAATTTGGCTAATGAGTTAATGTCTTATGGTTGGTCTTGAAAAATGAGAGGTTTAACCTTCTTTGATCCAAACCAAACTCAACTTAATCAAAGATCAAGTGAGTTGTTTTGTGTCCAGGATAGGTTGCTTCTTGGTCAAGCAAAAAACCTAAAGTCCATACAAGGCTCTTCCCCTTTTATTTTGGCATGGCAAGTTTGTGGAGCTTGGCTTACTAGTCATGATTGTAGCACCTCAAATTTACCCTCCTCATTCATGCATTCATTTTAGGTCATTTAACATTTCATATTGCATTCCATCATATCAATCAGAATTAGCTCCAAGAGTTTATCTTCCAAGAAGCTCGGATATCATTCAAGTCACTTTGTGGGTTCTATCTGAAGGACCAAGCTTAATGGGCTCAGTACAGTTCAAAATTCAACTATGAAGCCAAAAGTCAACTGTTGGTCAACTGAAGGTGAAATGGCCAGGGAATGACTTGAGTCACTCCCAACATGTTCAAATGGGGTCTATTCATCATTCAAAACATTAATCTTGAAGGAGAAAAAGTTTGTTCATGAGTTGTCATGCTCGCTAGGCGAGCAGAATGGTTCGCCTAGCGAGTCCTAAGAAGAGCCACCAGAGTCTGGACTTGGATATAACAGAAAAATCTTGGACTTGGACCTCTCTCATTTGAGCCCACCAAGCCAAGAAAATCAGGTTATAAATTCTAAAAATTCAGTGGAAAAACCCTAGAGATTCTAACTAATTCAGAGCAGCCTCCAGACAATGAAGAGAAAAAATTCACTCGGACTCTGAGACTTTTCACTTTGACTCACACACGTTTCACTTCCATCTCACACAAACCCTAACATTGCTTTGCAAACCCAACCGTGCATTTCAATTTCAATCGATCTCTCCAATCAGGTTTGCCTTATTCCCATTACTTTACGCTTTCAATCTGAAATTCCTGAAGCATGAGGTATTATGGTTGAATCCGGAAGAGTGGGTATAGTTAGGTTTTGCATGTGTGTTTAGATGTGTATGAATGTGTAGAACAATGCCTTGAATGTTTAATCACTTCGCTTCTGAAATGGGTACCATAGGATTTGGGGTTTCAGAAATCGTATTGTTATCAAAGAAGAACCCAGAACCCGCAGGTATTCGCTAGCACCTCGCTAAGCGAACATGTAGCGAAGCTTCGCTAGCATCTCGCTAAGCGAAGCAGTAGCGATGATGACAGTAGCTGTTTTTTTTTCTATTTGCTCTCTAATCCGTCTTGTGTTTGTTGGTTTTTCCTGTTTTCTATTGCATCCGTGCACTGTTTACCTGACATTGTTGTTGTTATGTTTCTTTTATGCAACTCTTGATTGCACCCCATCTTGCCATTCTAACTTGTTTGTTGAGTTTTTGTGAGGGCTCATATGACTCCGGAAGAGATAGCTTACTTGGTATTCCACTTTATTTGTGGGATACCATTTGGGAGATTTATTCTGATTACCTTGCTGACCTGTTTTCTTTGATGGTACCAGCTTGAGAGATCACCGGGTTTCTTGCTTCTTTAGTTGTTATTACGTCGGATTTTTATCCGTGTGGTAGATCTCCTGATCCCTTTATCTTTTCCGCATTTTACCGCTTTCTTAGCTGGAAGACCTCGATAGGAGGCGATGTTTTTGTGTGTTTACTTTTGTGCCCAAAGACCTCCAAGAAGAGGCACCAGTGCTAAAGACCTCCATGAATAGGCAATTGACGGATAAAAGGGATTAGTAGTCAATCCCCCGTTATTCAGTGTGTCGTTCTTTATGCTCGCACTACGTGTCGATGCTTCAGAACAAAAGCCCAAGATCTTTTGTCCGGTCAGTCAGTGGGAAGGGTTCCACCTTTCTGAATCCCCACTTTTTGTCATGAGCTCACCCTGTCCAGGGTTAAGAGCTATGAGGTCTTATCCTCATTACCCTTTTGATCTGCTCACCCTGACGTTCAGTGTCAGTGGTTAAGAGCCCGTTTGATTACCTTCCCATGACTTGTTTGTCGAGGTTGATATGACCCCTCTTGACTAAAGCCCTACCCACATATGTTTGAGCCCCCTTGTTGGCGTGTTTACTTTATGCATGTTTGTTTTGTATGGTGTGATCATCTCCTCATAGGATTGCTAGGCTTCGTATAGTCTCTCGTTTGCATGTCAATTAAGGTAGCACGGTTCCTTCGTTTAGGACTTCCTTTTTTGCATGAGCATTCCTAAAACACAAACAAACTCATTGATTTTTCTTCTTCTAAGAACACGTTAACTCCTTCTACTACAGGCGAGTAAGTCTCCAAAGGTCGAGCATCCGGTAGATTGTGTAGTGACGTCGTTCACCTAAAAAAAACACAAAACAAACAAATAGGTCAGTCGAGCTACGAAGACTTTGATTCTCATATTCAGATGAGATACGTATGCAGTGGATGCGACATCCGTGCGAGTCATTTTCTTTTGACCCTTCTTTTAGTAAACAGTACATTAGATAAACCCACACCCTTTAGACAATAACAACAAGAGTGGATCCCGTAGAGTACTACGGATGCGTAGGGGTGCTAATACCTTCCCTTCGCATAATCGACTCCCGAACCCAAGATTTGGTTGTGAGACCTTGTCTTTTCCTTTCCTTTTTCCAGGTTTACTTCGAGCGTTTCCTTTCCCGCCTTTGGGATAAATAACGCACGGTGGCGACTCTTCTGTCCTTTCTTCTTTCGCCGGTTGTTTTTTTTTCGCATTCCTTTTTTTAGGTTGGGACAGCTGGCGACTCTGCTAGGGACCCGGTTTCCCTAGGCGAGTCCCTCCTAGCTTTTGTAGTTTTCTTGTTTATTGGGTGTTTATTCTTTTGTACAATTATTTATTTACCTGCTTCACCTTATTGCATTCATGTACATATGTCTGCTGTATCTGTGGGTTCTGTTGGGTTGTTTGTTTGTTGGGGTGGGATGTTCTATGAGATAAACCCACTACCCAGGCTTGAGCATACACACAGGTTTTAGAGTGGATAGTCATGAGGCTTGCGTGGCATGTTGCTACGTTAAGTCGTTCATGAGACCCACATCCAGACGAGGTTTCTGTTGGATATATTTTGTCCTATGGGTGTTCCATAACGACAAATGTTCCTTTAGAAATCATCGACTCTGGTGACCATTTCCCGAGAACTCAGTCGAGGCCTCTCCTCCGAGACGCGTTTATGTTAGCTCTGGTGGGCGCATTCTCGCTGCTCAATCCGAGGACCCCGTGGTTGGGAACTTGCTATTTGGATGTCCTGTTGAGGGGAGTCAGTGGAGGTCTTTTGTCTCGTAATAATGCCAAACCTTCAGTGGTAAACGTATTATTCTCGACTGAAGGGCTGAAGTTGACGAACTTCTGTTCTTAGAACCTACCAGTGAGGGACGGGCTAAATTCAGGAAACCTTGACCTTCAACCAACCCGGTTTTCTAGAGCAGAGCTTTGATCTTCATATATTCTTCAGTGGGTTTCTCTTCAGACAGTGTGACCTGACAGTTGTTCAAGCGGATACAACAGTCCTGATTTCCATGTCACTGCATTGCATCACATCATTTTGCATTCATATCATTTAACACATGTTTATCTATTCCCAGGGGTTCATATCTTCTTCTTGATTCTAGTCGGGGTTTTCTTCTTACACTGTTTATCAAATGTGAGACTGGAATCAAGGGGGTAGAATACCCGTTGGAATTGATAAACATGTCATTGCATTTGCATATTCATTAGCATGTCTTGCATAACAGGTATCGCCGCAGTGTTCTCAGTTTGTTTGGTATTCCGCTAGCAGGATAGCTGATTCAGGAATTCACCGGTACGGTACCCGCAGAAACCAGCAGAGAGTAATGGAAAGCTTTCAAGCAGATCTAGCAGAGATGAGGACCAACATGGCCCAATTCGTGAGTATGATGCAAGGGGTAGTGCAAGGGCAAGAGGAACTCCGAGCCTTGGTCCAGAGACAAGAAACTGTGATTCCCCCTGTCGGTCAGAATCCGCCAGAAGGGACCTCTGTCGATGACGCTGCTGTTACCAACCCTGTCAACAACCATGCTAATGGTGACGAATTGCGTGGTATTAGAATCAATGGACAACCTATCATTACAGAGGCTACTAATGCTCGAGCGGCACGTGCTCCAGTTCATCATCCTTCTCATTTGGTTGACAAGCAAGAAGATATGTTCACCATTCCCAGTGATGATGATGAATTTGGAAAGGCAAAAGAGAGAGATAGAAAGGTCGACACCCTTGCTGAAAAGATTCGCGCCATGGAGTGCCAGAATTCTTTGGGTTTTGATGTTTCTAATATGGGTTTAGTTGATGGTTTGAGGATCCCGTACAAGTTCAAAGCGCCATCTTTCGACAAGTACAATGGCACTTCTTGTCCCCGAACTCATGTGCAAGCTTACTACCGGAAGATATCCGCTTATACTGATGATGAAAAGATGTGAATGTACTTTTTCCAAGACAGCTTGTCTGGAGCATCTTTGGATTGGTACATGGACTTGAGAAAAGAATCTGTCAGAAGCTGGAGAGAGTTAGGTGAAGCTTTTCTGAGGCAGTACAAGCATAACACGGACATGGCTCCGAGCAAAACCCAGTTGCAGAGTTTGTTTCAAAAGACTGGTGAGAGTTTCAAGGAATACGCCCAGAGGTGGCGCGAGCTAGCTGCGAGAGTACAACCTCCGATGTTGGAGAGAGAATTGACAGATATGTTCATTGGAACCCTGCAAGGTGTTTTCATGGATCGTATGGGAAGTTGCCCGTTTGGTAGTTTTTCGGATGTTGTGATTTGCGGAGAAAGAACCGAAAGTCTTATCAAAGCGGGAAAAATCCAAGACCCTGGTTCTTCAAGTTCTTCAAGTGCTAAGAAACCATTTTCAGGGGCACCCAGAAGGAGAGAGGGTGAGACAAATGCTATATGTAATCAGAGAAATGGAAACAGAGGACAACAATACCGTCAAGTTGTTGTTGTGACTATTCCAGCAACCCAACCTCAAAAACAACAAAGAGGACAACCACAACAACAACAACAACGCCAATTCCAACCAAGACAAAGAATTCCAGATCGTCATTTTTATCTGTTGCCAATGCCTTATGCTGAATTACTCCCTGAACTGCTCAGGTTAAAGTTTGTTGAACTTCGCACTATGGCTCCATTAACAAGGATTCCCGCTAGTTATGATGCCAATGTCCGTTGTGATTTTCATTCTGGTGCGCCAGGGCACCACATCGAGAATTGTCGGGCTTTTCACCATAAAGTCCAAGACTTGATCGATGCCAAGACGATTAACTTTGCTCCTACTCCGAATGTGATGAATAATCCTATGCCTCAGCATGGAGGGGCCAGAATAAACAGTGTGGAAGATGGGGAAAATTCGAACTTGGTAGTCGATGTTAATGACGTTCAGACTTCGTTGTTTGTGGTGAAGGAACGTCTGCTTAGAGGGGGAGTATTCCCGGGATGTGACAAGAATTGTTCAGATTGTGGTAATCATGAAAACGGTTGTGTGAAATTGAAAGAAGGTATCCAGGAATTGATGAATGAAGGTTGTTTACAGTTTGATCGAGTAGTGAAAGACCGTGAAGAGGTATCAACTGTTACCATTTACTTTACACCGTCAGAAGGTTCTGTACGTGCTCCAAGAACTATTAGTGCGCCCGTGACTATTGGTACTCCTGTGACCGTAGCTGCGCCCGTGACCATATCTGCTCCGGTGACTGTTGGTGTTCCCGTGATTAATGCTCCAGTGACTATCAGTACCCCTACCACCATTGTTGCTTCTAGTGGAAGACTTTATGAGAATAGTAGAGCAATTCCGTGGCAATATGACAATGCTTCTTGCAGAAATAGAAGACCTGAGAATCAGACCAGATCAGTAAATCAGACTCCAGTAACAGTTGGTTCTGCTGTGGGTAATGTGGGAGGACCTGGAGGATTTACGAGAAGTGGTCGTTTGTTTACACCACAGGTTCCGAAGGATAACAATGTTGAGGCTCTTGCTAGAACAAAAGGAAAACAAGTTGTCGTTGAAGAAGAACCAGTGCGAAAGGAAGTGCCCGAGAATTCTTTTGAGAAGGACGTGGAGGAATTTATGAGAATTATCAAGAAAAGTGATTACAAGATCGTGGATCAGTTGAACCAGACACCGTCAAAAATCTCTATTCTCTCTCTATTAATGTGTTCTGAGGCACATCGTAACGCCCTGTTGAAAATGTTGAATATGGCTTATGTGCCCCAAGAGATTTCTGTTAACCAGCTCGAAGGTGTTATTGCAAATGTTAACACGAGACATGGTTTGGGATTCACGGATCTAGACTTGACACCTGAGGGTCGCAATCACAATAGAGCTCTGCATATCACGATGGAATGCAAAGGCGCCGTTTTGTCGCATGTTTTGGTTGATACCGGTTCTTCTTTGAATGTGCTGCCCAAAAAGGCTCTGAGTAAGCTTGATGCCGAAGGGGTTGTTCTCACACCAAGTGATCTTGTTGTCCGTGCTTTTGATGGATCCAAGCGATCGACTTTTGGTGAAGTCACATTGCATGTGAAGATCGGCCCGGAAGTGCTTAACATTATCTTCTATGTGATGGATATCCAACTAGCATATAGTTGTCTGTTGGGGCGTCCCTGGATACATAGAGTCAGAGCAGTTTCTTCGACTCTCCACCAAAAGCTAAAATATGTGTGGGATGGTCAAGTTGTGACCGTGTGTGGTGAAGAGGACATCTTTGTGAGCCATTTATCCTTCTTCAAATATATGGAGATGGATGGCGAAATTCATGAAACTCTGGGTCAAGCTTTTGAGACTGTCAGTATTGAAAAGGTGGCTTTTGTTGAACAGAAGAAACCAGGTACCTCGATCGCGTCCTATAAACAAGCTCTGGAGGTCATTCATTCAGGTAACGCAGAAGGCTGGGGCAAGATGATTGATGTGCCCGTAAAAGAAGACATGTTTGGCATTGGATATCAGCCTTTTCAATCATCAGAGCAGGGTGTCCAGGATCAGAAAGGGCCGTGTACTTTCACTAGTGCTGGATTGATGAATCACGGGGATGTCTTTGCAACAGACAATGAAGATGGTGACAGTGATTGTGATATGGATAATTGGGTGCGCCCGTGTGCTCCAGGGGAGAAGATCAACAACTGGACTGCTGAAGAAATAGTCCAAGTTACTCTTCAAACAGAGTAATTTTCTTTTGTTTTGCATTTTGCATGAAAGCCCTACGCTCTGCCCAGGGCGTAGTGGTTCATTGTAGGGCCACATCATGTTTTGAATTTTTAATGATTATCATTAATAAAGGACGTTTTGCAATCAAATTTGTGCTCACTGTCTTTCTGTTTTTTTTACTTTCATTTTCAAAATAATAAAAATGGCAATGTTTTTTTGTGACTTCCTTGAACTCTTTTCTAAAATAAAGCATGAAACATCGTTCGTGCAGAACTGATCTTACGGATTCCATTAAAAACAGTTCTGTTATGGCTCAATATGACTTTGATAATCCCATTTACCAAGCCGAAGAGGAGAGTGAAGAAGATTGTGAACTCCTCAAAGAATTGGCCAGACTATTGAAACAGGAGGAAAGGCTCATTCAACCTCATCAGGAAGAGTTGGAAGTCATTAACCTTGGTACTGAGGACGCAAAGAAAGAGATCAAGATAGGGGCTGCTTTAGAAGAAAAGGTCAAGAGAGGGCTGATTGAAATGCTGCAAGAATATGTGGATGTATTCGCATGGTCGTATCAAGATATGCCTGGTTTGGATACAGATATTGTGGTGCACAGGCTACCTCTCAGAGAAGATTGTCCTTCGGTAAAGCAGAAGCTTCGCAGAACTAGTCCTGATATGGCTGTCAAGATCAAAGAGGAGGTTCAGAAACAGTTGGATGCAGGTTTTCTAGCAGTTACCATTTATCCCCCTTGGGTGGCCAACATCGTACCCGTGCCGAAGAAGGATGGTAAAGTCAGGATGTGTGTTGATTACCGAGATTTAAACAGAGCCAATCCGAAAGATGACTTCCCATTACCTCACATTGATGTATTGGTCGATAACACTGCTCAGTCCTCAGTTTTCTCTTTCATGGATGGATTTTCTGGCTATAATCAGATCAAGATGGCGCCAGAAGACATGGAGAAGACGACATTCATTACACCTTGGGGCACGTTCTGTTATAAGGTAATGCCATTTGGGTTGAAGAACGTCGGTGCTACCTACCAAAGAGCTATGACGACTCTCTTTCATGACATGATGCACAAAAAAATTGAAGTGTACGTGGATGATATGATTGTGAAGTCTCAGACAGAAGAGGAGCACTTGGTAAACTTGCAAAAGTTGTTCGAAAGATTGAGAAAGTTCAAACTGAGGCTGAATCCAAACAAGTGTACGTTTGGAGTGAGATCCGGAAAGCTGTTAGGTTTCATTGTCAGTAAGAAAGGGATTGAGGTTGATCTAGCGAAAGTAAAAGCTATTCAAGAAATACCTGAACCAAGAACGGAAAAGCAGGTTCGTGGGTTTTTAGGGAGGTTGAACTACATTGTGCGGTTCATATCTCACCTAACAGCTACGTGCGAACCGATACTTAAATTGCTGAGAAAAGATCAAGCAATCAGGTGGAACAATGATTGTCAAAAAGCTTTTGATAAGATAAAAGAATATTTGCAGAAACCTCTTATTCTTATACCTCCAGTTCCTGGGAGGCCTCTGATAATGTACCTTTCAGTAACAGAGAATTCGATGGGGTGTGTATTGGGACAGCATGACGAGTCTGGTCGAAAAGAGCATGCAATATACTACCTTAGCAAAAAGTTTACCGACTGTGAAACAAGATATTCGCTGCTCGAGAAAACTTGTTGCGCTTTGGCATGGGCTGCTCGCCGACTAAGACAGTATATGTTGAACCATACTACCTTGTTGATTTCTAAGATGGACCCAGTAAAGTATATCTTTGAAAAGCCGGCTCTTACCGGACGAGTGGCTCGTTGGCAGATGGTTTTGACAGAGTATGATATCCAGTACACGTCGCAAAAGGCCATCAAGGGTAGTATTCTATCTGATTACCTTGTCGAGCAACCAATTGATGACTATTAGCCGATGATATTTGAATTCCCCGATGAAGATATCATGTACTTAAAAATGAAAGATTGTGAAGAGCCTCTTGTCGAGGAAGGACCGGATCCCGATGGAAAGTGGACACTGATGTTTGATGGGGCGGTAAATTTGAATGGAAATAGTGTTAGGGCAGTACTCATTAACCCTAAGGGTGCACACATACCTTTTTCTGCCAGATTGACTTTTGAAGTAACCAACAATAAAGCTGAGTACGAGGCCTGTATCATGGGGATTGAGGAAGCCATCGATCTAAGGATCAAAACTATGGATATTTATGGAGATTCGGCTCTAGTGATTAACCAAGTCAAGGGAGACTGGAATACTCATCAGCCGCATTTGATTCCTTATAGAGATTACACTAGAAGGATCCTGACTTTCTTTAAAACAGTAAAGTTGTATCATGTACCCCGAGATGAAAATCAAATGGCTGATGCCTTAGCCACATTGTCTTCCATGATTAAAGTTCATTGGCAGAATCATGTGCCACACGTTGCTGTGAATCGACTCGAGAGGCCTGCGTATGTGTTTGCAGCCGAGTCTGTTATTGATGAGAAGCCGTGGTTTTATGATATTAAGAATTTCCTCAAAAGCCAAGAGTATCCTGAAGGAGCGTCAAAGAATGACAAGAAGACACTGAGAAGGCTAGCTGGAAACTTTTACTTGAACAAGGATGATGTGTTGTACAAGAGGAACTTTGACATGGTTCTGCTCAGATGCGTGGTTAGACACGAAGCAGACGTGTTAATGCAGGAAGTGCACGAGGGATCTTTCAGTACCCATGCTGGTGGTCATGCAATGGCCAAGAAGTTGTTAAGAGCCGGTTATTATTGGATAACCATGGAATCTGATTGTTTCAAATACGCTCGGAAGTGCCACAAATGTCAGATATATGCGGATAAAGTGCATGTACCACCAAACCCTCTGAATATTATGAATTCTCCTTGGCCATTCGCGATGTGGGGCATCAATATGATTGGAAAGATTGAACCTACTGCTTCTAATGGACATCGCTTCATCCTAGTCGCGATTGATTACTTTACCAAGTGGGTGGAAGCAGCTTCCTATGCCAATGTTACCAGACAAGTGGTTGCTCGATTCATTAAGAAAGAAATTATCTGTCGTTATGGGGTTCCTGAGAGAATCATCACTGGTAATGGTTCGAATCTCAATAACAAGATGATGAAAGAGCTTTGCAAAGACTTTAAGATCGAACACCATAATTCTTCTCCTTACAGACCAAAGATGAATGGTGTTGTAGAGGCGACAAACAAGAACATTAAGATTGTGCAAAAGATGGTTGTGACGTACAAGGATTGGCATGAGATGTTGCCTTTCGCTTTGCATGGGTATCGTACCTCAGTGCGTACGTCAACCGGGGCAACTTCGTTTTCACTTGTGTATGTCATGGAGGCGGTCTTGCTAGTAGAAGTTGAAATCCCTTCTTTGAGGGTGATGATGGATGTAAAACTTGACGAGGCTGAGTGGGTTCAAGCCAGGTTTGATGAGTTAAATTTAATTGAGGAAAAGCAATTAGCAGTTGTGTGCCATGGACAACTATATCAGAGAAGGATGAAGAAGGCCTTTGATCAGAAAGTGCATCCTCGAAGCTATCAGATAGGTGACTTAGTTTTGAAGAGGATCCTTCCTCCCGGTACAGATAATAGGGGCAAGTGGACTCCGAATTATGAAGGTCCATATGTTGTTAAAAAGGTCTTTTCTGGTGGAGCCTTGATCCTTACAACTATGGATGGTGAAGATTTTCCATCTCCTGTGAATTCAGATGTAGTCAAAAAATACTTCGCATAAACTGACCCGCTGGATAAAAAAAAAGTCTGGGCAAAAAAGGGGCATCCCGGCGAACCAAGAGAAAAAGAAAAGAAAAAGGTTCGGGCAAAAGTTAGGGATAAAGGATAAAAATATTATGTACACCCGGTGAGTCGAAAACCTGCAAAGGCGGCTTAGGCAAAAATGGGTATCCCGGTGGATTGAAAACCTGAAAAGGCGGTCCAGGAAAAAGAGGGATTAAAGTGAAGACTACAGTCTGAGTTATCTGTACTTCATCGCGTTTCAGTGTCTACCATCTTGAAGGATATGATCGGTCCAATCACTCTTCTCAGAAAGTAAAGAATTTGGGGGAAAGTGAAGATCTATGAGTCATAACAGAATTGGAAAATAGTGGAATGCCGTGTTCACATTGCCAATAGGATAGTTTATTTTCTCTTTTGGCGCAATTACCTCTTCCTAGGAATTGCTTCCTGATGTATTTTCCTTTACAGGCCATTTTCAATCAATAAAAGTCGTTATTCAGTCAAATTGCTCTCTTGTTTTTTATTATTCTACTGTTTTGTTTGCAAAAAAACGTCCGAATTTTTTATAAACATTGCATCTAAAAAACATGAAGGCTAGACAATGACGTGCGGAAAGATAAAACATCTGAAAATCATTTTTGAATGTTGAGTACACTTGAGTATATTTTGTCCATACGATCCCCTGGGGCATGTATGTCTGGCCGTTTTGCAGGCTACTATCTTTGATTGATGGCTAAAGCAGATGAGCCAAAGTTTGTTCGAAGGAAGACCATGTTGTTTCAACACTGTCCAGTCGTGTAAGAAGTTGGGTCGTCTAAGTCGAGTTCAGAATTTTTTTCCCCGGCATGGTCGAGAGGTTGGTGTTTTCCCAACAAGTGACTCCCCAATTGAGTTGGTTTCTCTACCTATCCGAGAATAGTATCCTCAGCAGAATTGTTGTATGTCCCCATAGAGTTGGAAGATCGAATCAGAAATGGTGTGCTCAGTAAAGTGATCATTTGCTTTCCCAGCAGGAGTTTTCCTCCCTTTGCATCTTGCATATAGTAATCATCATTTGCATTCGCATCCTCAAATCGCGTAGAATTTCCATTCAGTATGGAGCATTACGCCATAGAAAACTCAAACATATGCATACATGTATTAAACCAGATCGGATCATATCTCCGGAAGAGACGGATCATGTTTCAACGTCTGCGTAGCACATTTGCAGCAGTTGCTCTTGGCAACATTCAGAACCGATAATCCCCGTGAGATTTATTTTCCCACCAGTCCGTGAAAGGAAAGCTTGATTCTCTTCAGATTTAGTCACCAGTAAGTGTCTGCCTTATTTTGACATATGTAAATGTCATCCTTGCGATACCGGTAAGTGTCGTATTGATCCCCGTAAATGTCTGTGCTTTTCTTTGATGTCGGCGAACATCGTCTTTCGATGTCGGTAAACGTCGAATTCCAATCATTGGCCATCAGTAAATGGCATGCCTCTCATGGTGTCAACAAAAAAAAATCGTTCTGTCAACACCCGTGTGTGTCCTTTCCTTTCTTTGGTGTAGGTAAACATCATCGTTCGATGTCGGTAAACATCAGCCGCTTGTTAACCCTTGGTAAATGCTTTTGTCGTTTAAGATTCCCCAGCAGATTCGCTATCCGTAAATATCGAGTGTTTCATTTTCGCCATCGGTAAATGGTTTCGTTTCATAAGTGTATTCTTTCCTTGGTGTCTGTAAACATCATTGTTCGATGTCGGTAAACATCGAGTTCCTTCCCAGTCATCGGTAAATGTCTGGTCTTGTTTCACTTTTAAACATCATTGATCGATGTCGGTAAACATCGAGTTCCTTCCCAGTCATCGGTAAATGTCTGGTCTTGTTTCACTTTTAAACATCATTGTTCGATGTCGGTAAACATCGAGTTCCTTCCCAGTCATCGGTAAATGTCTGGTCTTGTTTCACTTTTAAACATCATTGTTCGATGTCGGTAAACATCGAGTTCCTTCCCAGTCATCGCTAAATGTCTGGTCTTGTTTCACTTTTAAATATCATTGTTCAATGTCGGTAAACATCGAGTTCCTTCCCAGTCATCGGTAAATGTCTGGTCTTGTTTCACTTTTAAACATCATTGTTCGATGTCGGTAAACATCGAGTTCCTTCCCAGTCATCGGTAAATGTCTGGTCTTGTTTCACTTTTAAACATCATTGTTCGATGTCGGTAAACATCGAGTTCCTTCCCAGTCATCGGTAAATGTCTGGTCTTGTTTCACTTTTAAACATCATTGTTCGATGTCGGTAAACATCGAGTTCCTTCCCAGTCATCGGTAAATGTCTGGTCTTGTTTCACTTTTAAACATCATTGTTCGATGTCGGTAAACATCGAGTTCCTTCCCAGTCATCGTAAATGTCTGGTCTTGTTTCACTTACAAACATCATTTTCCTCCCCAGCGAAGCCGCCATCGGTAAATGGCCTTGCTTTCTTTGATATCGGTAAATATCAAATTTGTTTTGAAGCCGCCATCGGTAAATGGCCTCGCTTTCCTTGATATCGGTAAATATTAAATCTGTTTTAAAGCCGCCATCGGTAAATGGCCTCGCTTTCCTTGATATCGGTAAATATCAAATCTGTTTTGAAGTCGCCATCGGTAAATGGCCTCGCTTTCCTTGATATCGGTAAATATCAAATCTGTTTTGAAGCCGCCATCGGTAAATGGCCCCGCTTTCCTTGATTAGTCACCTGCAGAGTGCAAATTCTCCGGTTCTTTTGGTATTCAATCCATATTTACCTTGAAAGTCTGATAGCCGCTGCTTTCATCCGTTCAGGTTCACAGTTGATTGAATAGGGTTAGCTATAGCACCTCAAATTTACCCTCCTCATTCATGCATTCAGTTTAGGTCATTTAACATTTCATATTGCATTCCATCATGTCAATCAGGATTAGCTCCAAGAGTTTATCTTCCAAGAAGCTCGGATATCATTCAAGTCACTTTGTGGGTTCTATCTGAAGGACCAAGCTTAATGGGCTCAGTACAGTTCAAAATTCAACTATGAAGCCAAAAGTCAACTGTTGGTCAACTGAAGGTGAAATGGCCAGGGAATGACTTGAGTCACTCCCAACATGTTCAAATGGGGTCTATTCATCATTCAAAATGTTAATCTTGAAGGAGCAAAAGTTTGTTCATGAGCTGTCATGCTCGCTAGGCGAGCAGAATGGTTCGCCTAGCGAGTCCCAAGAAGAGCCACCAGAGTCTGAACTGTCATGCTCGCTAGGCGAGCAGATTCTTCGCTAGGCGAAGCCCACGCGTTTTAAGAATATAACAGAAAAATCTTGGACTTGGACCTCTCTCATTTGAGCCCACCAAGCCAAGAAAATCAGGTTATAAATTCTAAAAATTCAGTGGAAAAACCCTAGAGATTCTAACTAATTCAGAGCAGCCTCCAGACACTGAAGAGAAAAAATTCACTCGGACTCTGAGACTTTTCACTCTGACTCACACACTTTTCACTTCCATCTCACACAAACCCTTACATTGCTTTGCAAACCCAACCGTGCATTTCAATTTCAACCGATCTCTCCAATCAGGTTTGCCTTATTCCCATTACTTTACGCTTTCAATCTGAAATTCCTGAAGCATGAGGTATTATGGTTGAATCCGGGAGAGTGGGTATAGTTAGGTTTTGCATGTGGGTTTAGATGTGTATGAATGTGTAGAACAATACCTTGAATGTTTAATCACTTCGCTTCTGAAATGGGTACCATAGGATTTGGGGTTTCGGAAATCGTAATGTTATCAAAGAAGAACCCAGAACCCGCAGGCATTCGCTAGCACCTCGCTAAGCGAACATGTAGCAAAGCTTCGCTAGCATCTCGCTAAGCGAAGCAGTAGCGATGATGACAGTAGCTGTTTTTTTTCTATTTGCTCTCTAATCCGTCTTGTGTTTGTTGGTTTTTCCTGTTTTCTATTGCATCCGTGCACTGTTTACCTGACACTGTTGTTGTTATATTTCTTTTGTGCAACTCTTGATTGCACCCCATCTTGCCATTCTAACTTGTTTGTTGAGTTTTTGTGAGGGCTCATATGACTCCGGAAGAGATAGCTTACTTGGTATTCCACTTTATTTGTGGTATACCATTTGGGAGATTTATTCTGATTACCTTGCTGACCTGTTTTCTTTGATGGTGCCAGCTTGAGAGATCACCGGGTTTCTTGCTTCTTTAGTTGTTATTACTTTAGATTTTTATCCGTGTGGTAGATCTCCTGATCCCTTTATCTTTCCCATATTTTACCGCTTTCTTAGCTGGAAGACCTCGATAGGAGGCGATGTTTTTGTGTGTTTATTTTTGTGCCCAAAGACCTCCAAGAAGAGGCACCAGTGCTAAAGACCTCCACGAAGACGCAATTGACGGATAAAAGGGATTAGTAGTCAATCCCCCGTTATTCACTGTGTCGTTCTTTATGCTCGCACTACATGTCGATGCTTCAGAACAAAAGCCCAAGATCTTTTGTTTGGTCAGTCAGTGGGGAGGGTTCCACCTTTCTGAATCCCCACTTTTTGTCATGAGCTCACCCTGTCCAGGGTTAAGAGCTATGAGGTCTTATCCTCATTACCCTTTTGATCTGTTCACCCTGACGTTCAGTGTCAGTGGTTAAGAGCCTGTTTGATTACCTTTCCATGGCTTGTTTGTCGAGGTTGATATGACCCCTCTTGACTAAAGCCCTACCCACGTATGTTTGAGCCCCCTTGTTGGCGTGTTTACTTTATGCATGTTTGTTTTGTATGGTGTGATCGTCTCCCCATAGGATTGCTAGGCTTCGTATAGTCTCTCGTTTGCATGTCAATTAAGGTAGCACGGTTCCTTTGTTTAGGACTTCCTTTTTTGCATGAGCATTCCTAAAACACAAACAAACTCATTGATTTTTCTTCTCCTAAGAACACGTTAACTCCTTCTACTACAGGCGATCGAGCATCCGGTAGATTGCGTAGTAACGTCGTTTACCTAAAAAAAACACAAAACAAACAAATAGGTCAGCCGAGCTACGAAGATTCTGATTCTCATATTCAGATGAGATACGTATGTAGTGGATGCGACATCCATGCGAGTCATTTTCTTTTGACCCCTCTTTTAGTAAATAGTACATTAGATAAACCCACACCCTTTAGACAAGAACAACAAGAGTGGATCCCGTAGAGTACTACGGATGCGTAGGGGTGCTAATACCTTCCCTTCGCATAATCGACTCCCGAACCCAAGATTTGGTTGCGAGACCTTGTCTTTTCCTTTCCTTTTTCCAGGTTTACTTTGAGCGTTTCCTTTCCCGCCTTTGGGATAAATAACGCACGGTGGCGACTCTTCTGTCCTTTCTTCTTTCGCCGGTTTTTTTTTTTCGCATTCCTTTTTTTAGGTTGCTACAATGATCTCTAACTTGTGTTTATTTGCCTATAGTTTTATTGATCGGCCTCAGATAGGTGTGACTACTACATTAGTCAACTTACGATTGCTTAACATAGCGCTACATTATCTTATGACAAACTAACATAACCATACTAATTACTAACTTTAATTTAAGTATTTAATTTTTTGCCCTTTACTTTAATGCCATTTATTTCTTGCTCATTTATTCATATTGCTTTTCATATTGCTTTTCATATTGCTTTTCATTTTGCTCACTTGAGCACATATTTTATGTTTATGTCATTTTCCTTTTTCTCATTTGAGCTCATTATTTTATATAAATATATTGTTGTCTTGTGATTGTTTTGTCTTTGTTTTGTGTGAACCTAATGCAAAAGGAGAAAGGACTTAGAATTAGGACAAACCCATGCTTAAAGGAGTTCAAGAGCAACTAGGCCCCATGCCTTTAGAATGCTAAATTTGTTGAAGAGCAATTAGGCCTCATGCCTTTAGAACGCTAAAACTTCAAAGTTGACTTTAAAGGACTTCTCTTCCAAACTCATTCTTTGTCCATTCCTCTTATTGTGTTGTGAACTTTTTGATGTTTGCTTTTGTGTGATAGGGATTCCATCTTGAGATAGTAAAGAGGACCATTGTCATGAGTAGCCAAGTTAAGAGAGGCAAGCCAAATGGAGATCCTAGGAGCTTGAATCTAAATTGTTTGATTGCTTGATTGTGTGCTAAGTCCAAAGGAAAGGAGCATCTTGAATCATCTCTATGATTTCAAGAAAAGGAACTCCAAGGGTTTTATCTTCTCCCTCTTATCTTTGCATTGCTTTAGGACTAGCTCTTCTCTTCTTCTCCCCACTCTAACCCAAGCCAAAATCTTTTCTTGCAAACTTTGACTTTGTTCCAAATTAGAAACCTAGGCCTTATGCCTTTGACTTTTCAAAACCATTTTCATTAATACTCATTGTGAATAAATCTTAATCCAACTTTGACTTCATTTTGTAAATAAATTTAACTTATGAATACAACTCACTTCAAGTTGTTTTTGTGGTTCCAATGGCCACCTTATTAAAACCTTTTCATAAACATCAGTCATCGATTTGAGTTATCATAGTGGTTGATGTAAACCTCACCTCATCCTTAGTGATTAGATTATAAGTCTTCCATACTTATTATAGGGTTAACCCCTCACTAGTATGTTGAAGTCTTCCTCACATGGTGGATTGTTGGTTTAGGTTGAGTTTTCTCCCTTTGATAACAAAAGACCTTAAGGCTTTTGGTCAAATCAATTCACCAATGTTTATGATTTTTACCCCGAACTACGAGGTTTTGATCCACCTTTGTGATGGTACGTAGGCAATGGGTTCATCCATTCAAACAACAAAATTTGTAAATATAATCTATTCTCTTCTCATCCCTCCAATCTTTTGCACATATTTTCACAAATACCAACCTACAACACATATTTTCAAAAAGGGTTCCCTTAGACTACTAAGGATGTTTTGGGTGCGTAAAACCTTCTCATTTCATAACCAACCCCCTTACCCAGATCTCTGACATTTTTATTAGTTTTTGATGTGATAAAACTTCTTACTTGGCTTTTGTTCGCTTTTTAGCCTTTCCTTTGGAAAAATAAAAGTGCGGTGGCAATTCGAATTGTATGTTTACTTTTGGTTTAGTCAATAAACCTAAAGGTAACGAAAACCCCGCTACACCAGGTGAGATCTGATGGCATGTTTCCGAGCGTGTGTCAGAGTGAGGTAAGCATGATCAGAGTCTTCAGATTTAGAGTCTTCAGATATCTCTTTCCAAAGTCTTCAGATAGAGTTCTCAGAATTAGATCATCAGAGCTTGAACTTCAGAGTCAGATTCTTCAGGTGATTGCTCCTCATATGCATTATGTTCAAAGTTAGATGTGATTTCTCTTTATGCTAGGTCAGCGCTTCTGGACTACTTCTGGTGCCAAATATTAGTTTCTTAAGAATCAGAAGGTGACTTATCAGAGTCATTTCTACTTAGAATCCTTTACACTTAAGAAAACTGTTAGGGTACCAAATTGTTTCATTCTTTGTTATCATCAAAACTCAGAGATACATTGCAGATTCAAAATCTTATTCTAATAGATTCTCCTTGCTGACCTTGTAATGAAAAGTTGCTTGTGAAGAAATACTTGACAATCATTCTATTCAAATTATGTTAAAATTTATGAATAAAGGTGAATACGATGAGCAACTGGGTCATTCATCCCGTATCTAAAGATATTCAGAATGAGGATAGAAATTCTCCACTCTCAGTCATTATCTATTGCTTAAGGATCATGGCACATAACTTGAATCATGAATGACAAGTATTGATATGCCTTTGTTGTGCTTGAACTGAAGTCCACTATGTCTGCAATGTGAAGGCCTTGTACTGACTTTGAAGTCTTGAACTCTTGGTCTTGAGCTCTTGAAGTCCAGTACAACTTGAATACAAGGGACTTGCCATATCAAGTGATCAATGGTCTTTGATCACTTGAAAAAGCTTGGGGAATTAAGCACAATGCAATGGATTTGGTTGATCAAAGTATACTTTGATCAACATAATCACTGGGGATGAAAATCAATTATGAACTATGTACAAAGGATTTCTAAAAAGTCTAAATAAAACTCTAAGAAAATCAAAGCTAAACAAGCATATCAATTTCTAAAAATTAATCTAAAATTAAAGTGAGCATATGTGTATTAAATTCTAATCAAATGGACTAATTTAGAATTAATCTTAATTAAAATGTAATTAACTGGCATGCATTGTTACTATTTTTGATTTAATTTTCTAAACATTTTTCATGTCAACAATATGTGTAGAAACAAGTATTAACATGCATTAAAATGAATTAAAGCATAAAAATGAAACAAAAGAATTAAAGAAAACAAGCATTAATTCAATAAAAATAAACTACCACGGAGGGTTGTACATGTCAGAAGGGAGTGCGGCTTAGAAATAGAGGCATTGGGCATAACAGATTGAGGCCCAAAGTCAAGTGTGGTTGTTGGGTTTAGAAAGTATGTTGTTGAGCAAAGCAGAGGTGCAAAAAGTAAAATATTGGGCTTAATGGTCTAAGCCCAATAGAACTTGCAAGGAAATGAGAGAAAAATTCAACAACAATGATTCATCATCTTTACACACCATATTAAGTTTTCATGTCAAAAACCACCACCACCGGAGCTCCGGCAACACCGCATCGGAGTTGGACTAAATCAAGAAATAGCACCATCTTTCTACTCATCTCAACCTCATCTATCCTAATATCTCATTACTTCTAACCAAGAGTTACTAAATTCTAAAAATTAGAGCATTAAAGCTAAGAATCCTAAGCACACAAACTGAAATTAAATGAAGATGAAGGAGAATCAAGCCACAAAACCATGGGGATTTGATTCTCCAATGCATAAACTACACTGTGGTATTAAAAATGCAGCAAACAAGGAAGGATAAAAAGTCGCCGACCTGCAAGATGGAGGATTGTCTTGGAACTTGCTGAATTTTGAAGGTGATGAAGATGAAGAAAACATAGGTATGCTTCTTTGATCTTCTACTTCCGCTCTTTAGTGATTTAGCTTTGAAAGTGTTGATCTGAATTATTGTTCTTGATGTTGATTTTTGTGAATATGAGTTGTGTGGAATGTAAGAGGTTTAGCTCAATTGATAACAAGATTCAATGTGAAGCTTGCCCCAATGGTGAGAAAGAAAGCTTTAGTGTAAGTTGAAGAATTGGAGAAGATCAAGTGATAGGAGAAAAGTTTAATTTGCAATGAGTGATTTGAGAGTGATTCTGATTTTTGGTGATTGCTAGCTCATTTTGATGAGAGTGATGAGTTGATATAGATGCAAGTTCCAACTATTTCGGTCAGATTTATGGGCGGCGACGGTTGAAAGTTAAGGCAGAAGTTATGGTTAGGTGATTCAATGAACAAATTGGTTAGTGATGTTAACATTGTTAGATTTTCTGTTAAGTGTTAATTGGGATTGTTATGAGATGTTAGAGTAGCTTAAATGTTTGGATTTTGATGACTTGAATTGTGTTTGGAAGTGAGTTAGTGCAGGGTAATTTTGCTGCATAATTGGATGCAAATTGTAAGGTGTATTGGACTTGGTCTGGGAGTGAATTGGGAGTGAAAACAATATTCTACAATGCTGAAAATTGCAATACATTTGTTGTTATCCCAGGTGTAACCGGTCATCTGATTTTGTGTAACCGGTTACACACTTGAAAACTAGTATAAAAATTATGATCTTTGTTTGTGTAATCGGTTACCTGATTTTGCATAACCGGTTACACACACGAAAACTTGTGTTTCTGGGCTGCTGAAAGTATTGAAAATGTATATGTAATCGATTACCTGATTTTTCATAATTGGTTACATACATGAAGATTTTTTTTTCTCCTTTTCACTATTTTGTGGCTGTAATACCCCAATTTTAACCCTAAGATCCCTCATGCTATCTCATCATTTGCATTGGCTTTGGGATCACACCTTGGCATCCTCCTTACCCCTCATTCATTGGGTTTGTATTGGGAGAGATCACCAAGAACATTTGATTGTATCATACTTTAATTTCTTTTATTTACTAACCAAAACACCAAAAATATGTCCATGTATAGTTTTGTTTCTTTTGTAGGTAGTGTGTGCATCCACATGTGCCCTACCAAGTTCACAGCTTAGGTTTGAAGCCCTCATGATAAGAGATCAATCAAGGAATGGTTCACAATGGTTCTAAACATTATATATGGATCCCAATTTTCTTTATTTATTATTTTGATCAAGAATTCATCAAGAGTTTGAAGCTTGTTTTCCTTGGAAGCCCTAATTTATCTGGGTATCTTGTGTAACTTCCTCAACAAGTTTCTTCAACAATTGGTCAAATATATCAATGGATACTTCATTATACACTATATCAAGCATATATGACACTCCATGAGCCATAAATATTAAGATAACTTCAAGTTTGCAAGTTGGTTCAAAGAGGTTGACCAGAGAAAGTCAACTGGTCAAAACTGGGGTTCCCTAGACCCTATCTCCTACAATTTTGGTCATATGAAAATGATTCCAAGAGAAAATTTACTCTTTATGACATTACAAACAACTTTCATGTTGGCATCAAGAGCTAATTTTTTTAGAAAGTCATTTTTTATGGTGAAACATTATAGGTCATTTTGTTTGTGCTCTAGTTAGGAGGTCAACTCCCAAGGACCATAACTTGCTCAATTATCATGATATGAAGGTCGTCCAAGTTTCATGATCAATTTCAGTATGTCTTATCCAACTTTTATTCTTTGCGAAAGGTCAAATTCAAAGAGTTTCTTTGAGGTCCTATCGAAGCAACTCAGATCATACACCTCAAACTTCAAGTCCACGTATCTTTCAATATATTTGGAATTGGGTGAAGTTGAGGCCAAATTCGAGCTCCTGAGCATTTTCTCTATAAAATAGTGTACTCACTTTTTATTTTAAAGGTGGTTAGTGGTCGACCATTCCTGTGAGGTCCACCGGAGAAGAAGATCAGAGATAGGGCGTCGGTGATCTGTTGGCATCTTCCCAACCACTTGATCATGTTCAAACGTTTTAATCATGGCCTTCGCTTCTCATTACCATGCGTGTGCACATGTTGACTGTGGTGCATGATGGAGCACGCGTTGTGACCATCAGATCTGCCACCTCAATTAATGAGGGAGATCTGATGGCCCTCGTTTTTTCACTTGTTTTATAATTTCCGATTTTCGGGTTAATTCATTTATTTTGTTTAATTCATAATAATTTCATTTTTAATCCAAAAAATATGGGACTTTCACCAAAAATATTTAAATATTTTCCTCTTCCATATTTTGAATTAAAATTATTTTTTGAATTAATTTTGATATTTTTCATGAATTAAATGATTTTGTACATATTTTTAATTATTTTAAAATACTTTTGACTTTCCAAAAATCATGAAATTTTTTGTCTAAGGTCCTTTGACCTCTTTTGATCTATAATAAATCCCTTGGCCATTTATTTGGTGTTTTGAATGGATTTGAGGTTTGAGCCCTAACCTCCCTTTTAATTTGTTTTCTTAATTGATTTAAATGTTTAAAAATTATGTTGACCCATTTTTATGGTCTTGTGATATTTGACTTTCTGTTTGGGCCTTGGTCATGGTTGATTTGACTTTTGTTTGATCAACACCATTGGACTTAGGGGATTGATGAAATGTACATTTCATCTCCCAAAATGAATGGATGGTATTGATTAGATGAAATTCCTTTCATGATCAATTTGTGTTTATATTTCCCCTTCCCTCTTCATCTTCATCCCTATTCTTCCCCAATCCCTCATTGACCGATGAAATCTCTTTATGTTTAATGTTAGTTGATTCATCAATGACCTTGTGTCAGATGAATCAACATGAGCCAGACTGAGATAGGTCATCCCCTTATTTCTTTTAGTGTGTGGTATATTTTAGGAGTTTGGTTCTTTGTACCAAATCTCTAACATGCATTAACACCTATACTTTTATTGCCCCGCCTCATATAGTTATGACTTCTACATAAGTCCATTTATGATTGCATAATATGTAGCTAAATTTTTCCCTTAAAGCATAACATTCTAGTAAGTGAGATTGTCAGTCTCCCATTCTTCATGGCATTGTGTGGGAACATGAGCTTTTCTCCATTCATGAGAGCTAGTGGCATACTTGTTTATTTATCCAAGTTGGATCCCTTCTCATGGATGATGTCTTGGTTCAAGGATTCATACTTGTGAATTAATGGTTGAGTGTTCTCCAAAGAATGACTAAATCAATTAAAACTCATCACTAACATTTGACTAACCATTGACTAATTTTTTTATTAATGTTGTTTTATTTTTAAGTCATTTACTTTATGAAATTTAGATTTCAAGTACCTTTATCATTCATTACCATTTCCATTTCATGTAACTTGTTTATGTTTCAAGCCCTTTTCACTTTGCTCATTTTAGCGATATCTTGTGATTATATATATATATTGTTTGTTTGTTTTGATTTTGTTTGTGGTCTTAGGACCTTAAAACACCTAATAACAACAACAAAATCTAATAAATATGTTGGCGAACTGTTGGACTTGATATGAACTTTTGGACTTAGAATTAGGCAACATTTCTGTGTTAAAGGACTTGGCCAATGCCAACATTTGAGACTGAGCTATCTTTGACTACGCCTTCATCTAATGCAAGAGCCTGGATTCCCTTTATGAATCATCTTCTACTTTGTCGTTGTGCTTAATTGTTATTTTGTTATCATTGTTTATGTCTGATGATTGGTTCTAGGTTGATCAAGGAACATTTCATCTGCTACATTGGAAGATATTGAAAACTGCTAGCTATTGGAATGCTTGCTTAGATATTATGGATATCTTTATTTGATGCCTTGGTCTTCATATGATGCTTAGATATTGCTCATTTCTTATTGCTTATTGATTTCTCAAGTCCAAAGGGAAATGGGTTTCTATATGACATTCTTGTTTATTGGATTGCATCCCATTGGTCAAATCTTTTCAACTCTTAACTTTTAATTTTTTGCCTAGGGTAGTCTCTTCATCTCCTCCCACTTCTTAAATTTCAAAATCTTTCCCTCTTTTCAAGAACTTTCTTTGCGTGTGATTTCAAACTTAGACATGTTTTAATGATTAGAAACTTTGGCCTTATGCCATTGAATTTTCCAAACCTTTCTTAAATCAAACTTGTAAATAAACTTAACCATATTGACTTAAATTTCAAAAGACAAAAAGAACTAACAATCCCATTTAAATCATTGGCCTTTTGTGCCTTTCCTTATTAAACTCTTGTTAAAAATAATTCACCAACTTCTTTGAAATTTTTACCACGAACTACGGGGTTTTAATCTCTCATTTTTATATTGGTATGTAGGCATAAGACCGAAGATCTTGTAAAAAACAAAAATATAATTAATGAATTCTTTTCTCATCTCCCTACTCTATATTTTATCAAACATCATTTAGACCAAAAAACATATGCATACAAAAAAGGGCTCCCTAGGAGTACCTAGGAAACTTTGGGTGCTAACACCTTCCCTCTGTATAACCAACCCCCTTACCTGTAACCTCTGGAATTTTATTATTTTTGATTGGAAAACTTCTTATATTTGGGTTTTTTGTTCGTACTTTTCCCTTTTCCTTTGGAAACAGTAAAAGCGCAGTGGCAACTCTGGTTTTACTAACGTCAAGTTTATCCGTAGCTTGATGATCACAAATTTATTGCTATAGAAATTAAGTGGTGACTCTGCTGGGGAATAGTACTCAGTGGGTTTAGCCTACTTTTTATGTGTATATATGTATATTTGATGTTTTTTGTATACATTGTTTGTGTGATATATTATGTCTGTTGTGCTTGGTGGTCTCTGTGTGGTGGGATAAGTTCTAACCCGAACTTGAGTGTAATCTAAGATAGGAGGGTGGTATAGTCATGTTGGCTCTAAAGGAGTAGTCATGAAAGAGTTGACATGAGATCCCCCACTCAATGGAGATCTCTTTAGAGTTACTGATGTCAGACAAGTAATTTGTGGATAGATATTACTTTCTCTAATTGGGGGTCCGAGAAGTCGAGGATCATAGAACATTTAACCTAACTTGGCCTATTTTTGGTGTAGTGTGGAGACTGTTCAAGTGTAGACTTGATAACAGTTGTTACGCGATACTACACTCAGACGAGTTTCTCTTGAGAATATTATGGGTTGATGAGTCAGTCATCCTAACCTATAATATCCAATAGATGGGATTAAGACTCTGGGAACTTTTGTAGAACATGATCCACAGGTTTTTATCCTTAGTACACTCCTTTGGGATGGTTCTTAACCCGACTCCATGCTCGTGACTCATAACAAATCCCTAGATTCTTGGTTGATCCGATCAAGCCTTGTCAATATCAATGGAACTTGGGTGTTGATAAGGTGAAACCATAATCCACCAAAATGGATGATTGATCTTGATGATGACTTGATCCATCCCTTGACCTTTATTTGTGTTTGCCTTGTGTGTGATCCCTTGTGTGTGATTATTGCATTCGTGCATACATGCACATCATGACATTCATAACAGAAAAAATAAATTTCAAGGAAACTAAGGTCTTATTTGCAAATATTTTCAGACCATGGATTGTGGACTAAGGAACACTAAAAAGTACAGTTTCAGATGTCCTGATTTGAAAGAGCTAAGGAAGTTATCATCTTTTGTATTAGATCCCTTGGACTTCAAGCAACGTCATGGGAAGCTCTTGTTTGTGTTATCTACTGGTGTGGTTGAAGGACTTTTGAGTGTTTTGGTTCAGTTCTATGACCCTCTTTATTGATGCTTTACTTTTCTCGACTATTAGCTTGTGCCCATGTTAGAGGAGTATACCATCTCTTAGGTATACCCATATCTACAAAGTACCTTTCAGTGGATTGGAGGAGATCCCGAGATCTCACGTCATAGCCGAAGCTCTTCATCTGAAGAAATCTGAGAGTGATGCTCACTTGGTGAAGAAAGAAGGTGTTCTTTGATTGACTTCTGAGTTCCTCATTGGTAGAGCCATTATTTTTGCTCAAGCCGGTAGCATGGATGATTTTGAAGCTATCTTTGTTTTTCTCATCTACGGACTAGCTTTGTTCCCTAGCATTGACAGTTTTGTTGATGTTAATGCCATTAGAATCTTTTTGATTGGGAATATTGTTCTGACTCTGTTGGGTGACATGCATTTCTCTTTGCATTTGAGGAATTCCAAAGGTGGTGGGACTATTGTGTATTGTGTTCCTCTTCTATACAAGTGGTTCATTTTTCACTTGCCTCATACGCCTGCTTTCTTGGAGAACCGACAATATCTACGGTGGTCCCAGAGACATATGTCTCTCACTAATGATGATATTGTTTTGTACGATTTTGCATTTGGTAACTTGGATATTATTGACAGTTATGGTGAGTTTTCTAATGTACCTCTCATTGGTACGCAAGGAGGAATCAACTCCAACCCAACATTGGCCCGTCATCAACTTGGGTTCCCCTTGAGAGATAAGCTTAATAACATTCAGGGGTCTGTCCTATCAGGAGGGTAAAGATCCCCAACTTTTGAAGAGTAGAATGGTGCATGCTTGGCATAATGTGCATAGGAAAGGAAGTTTCGAGCTTGGTCCATGCAACTGTGTAACTTTGGAAGCTTACACTATTTGGATGAAGAAAAGAGCTTTGGAGCTGAGGATGTCGTACGCTTGTGAGAGACCTATGTCTTTGGTTGTGGCTGAGCCATAAACTCTCCCTAACTAAGATGTAGAGGAGTTGGAAGATGCACTCACCAAGATGAAGCAAGAGAAAGACATGTGGGAAGAACAGTTCCATGCTTTGAGATGAAAGCATGAGGAGTTGCAGCTTGAGTCGAAAGACAAAGATGCACTTATTGAGATTCTTGAGGAGCGTGCAGTAAAGAGGCAGAGAGAGTCGGAGGATTTATTTTCCTCTAGCATGCCTCCATCTTCCGGTGCTTGGAAGAAGATTGTTGATCAGCTTGTCCTCGAAAAGGCTCAGATGAAGGCATCCTTTGAGTCAGAGATTCAACGCATCTGCAGGAAATATGCTTCCATAGCCAGATCATATGATGTAGTTGCTAAGGATCCTTAGGATGACATTTTCCTTTTCTCTTGTATTTATACTTTTGGTTTCTAAGATTGTACTCGGTGCAATCCTTCCAAATTTTATGAATAAAAAGAGTTTTTATGGTAAATTAAATTATTATTATTGATTATTATTATATTTGCAAATAAGACTTCATACATTCCTTGAAATTAAAACCAATAAAAAAACATTGCAATTTATGCATCATTTGCATAGCAGGTTTCTTTCGCCAGGTGTCTTATCAGTTCTTCTTCTGTGTACCACCCAAGCTGACTCACCACTATAATACTCGAGCTAATCGTTTGAGAAGAATAGAGCATCTAAAGCAAGAAAACATAAAGCTAAAGGATGAGATATCTCCAGACTTACGACATTGATGGAATCTATGATAGCTGCTCAGAACCAATAGTCTCCACCACCCGTAACTCCTCTTCCTCCTCAGAGGACTTTCATTTTAGAGATTGCTTCACCATATGTACTTATTACTGCTGCCAGCCAGTTTGTTCCTGCTATGCCAGCTGGGTTCCCTTGGAGAATGCCACTGAACTTTGTGCCTGAAGGGTAGGTGCCTACTTTTGCTTCTGTGTCGGCATCTAGCCTGGTCCTATCAGTACATCCTCCTATTGTTCATACTCTTCCTCGTGTCGAGGAAACTATTTATCACTCTGAGCCATCTGAAGGTCTAGATGTCTATGAGAAGATGGATGAAATGAAGGATAAATTTTTTGAGTTGCGCAAGGAATTGAAGACCCTGAGAGGAAAGGACTTATTTGGAAAGAGTGTTACTGAACTGTGTTTGGTTCCCAATGTCAAAATTCTAGTGAAATTCAAGGTCCCAGACTTTGAAAAATATAAAGGGAATACTTGTCTGTTGAGTCATCTTGTCATGTATGTCAGGAAGATGTCTACTCAAACTGATAACGACCGGTTGCTTATTCACTACTTCCAGGATAGCCTGATGGGAGCTTCCCTCAGATGGTACATGGGCCTGGGTAGTGATAGCATTCGTACTTTCAATGATTTGGGTGAGGCCTTTATCAAGCAGTACAAGTATAACATTAATAAGGCTCCAGATAGAGATCAGTTGAGGTCGATGTCTCAGAAGGACAAGGAGATATTCAAAGAATATGCCCAGAGATAGAGGGAGCTAGCTGCTCAAATTAGTCTGCCTTTGGAAGAAAAGGAGATGACCAAGATTTTCTTGAAGACGCTGAGTTCATTTTACTATGAACGAATGATTGCAAGTGACCCCAATGATTTTACTGAGATGGTAAACATGGGGATGTGATTAGAGGAATGAGTCTGGGAAGAGCGTCTGTCCAAAGATGAAGCGTCAACAAGTAAGAAGTATGGTGGGAGTTTCTCAAAAAAGAAGGAAGGAGAAACTAATGCAGTATCAGTTGGAAGGAAGAAGAGGCCTCATGTCAGGAAAAGTTCTCAATCCCGTCAGCATCAGTATCAAGTATCATCAGTGATTCCAGTTTTTTCCAACAATTCAACCAATCAATCAGTTCCAATTCAACAACATCAGCAACAACCATAATAACAAACCAACTACAACAACAACAATCATCAGCAAAATTTCGAGAGGAAGAAAGTCTCTTTTGACCCTATTCCTATGACGTATGCAAAATTGTACCCGTCCTTGGTAATCAAGAATCTTATCTAGCCGAGGAACCCTATGTAAATTCCTGAGCCACTACCACGGTGGTTCAAACAGAACTTACATTATGCTTTTCATCGGGGAGCCCTTGGTCATGGTATTGAGAATTGTTATCCGCTGAAATATGAAGTTTAGAAGCTAGTCAAGAGTGGTATGGTGTCCTTTGAGGACAGAGCACCGAATATGAAATCAAACTCGTTACCTCCTCATGGTAACGCTTCTGTAAACATGGTGGACAGTTGTCTAGGGAATTTCAGGGTATTTGATGTATGCCGCATCCGTAGGTCTTTGGTGGAGATCCAGAAGGATTTATGCAAGGTGAGCCATTGTGAACATGACCATGATGGTTGTGTCATTTGCAGTGTGAATCCTCGTGGTTGTGTAATTGCCAAAAGAGATATTCAGAGATTAATGGATGAGAATGTTATCTAGGTTCAGCAGTCAAGGTATATGGGTAATGATGGAATGTGATAGTGCTATTATTTAAGACCCCTGAGCGGGTAGTTATTCAATATGATAGCAGCAACAACAATAATGTCAGCAGATCGGTATTGCCGTTGGTTATACGGTTAGCGGGCCTTGTCCCCTACTCATCCGATAAAGTTGTGCCATACCAGTATAACGCCACTATGATAGAAAATGGTCAAGAGGTTCCTCTACCAGTTGCAGACTCATTGGTAAATATTGCGGATATTGCGAAGGTGACTCGTAGTTTTCGTGTGTTAAGTCGAGTTTTTCCTAAGATTGTGGAAGATGTTTCCGTAGGGAAGAAGGTAGAGATTCTTGCAGTTGATCCAGTTAGTGCTCCAACGTGTCAGTCTGGTGAATCCAGCAAGTTGAAGACTAACAATGATGATGATGTGTTGCGCCTGATCAAGAGAAGTGAATTTAACATGGTGGAGCAGCTGCTTCAAATACCTTCAGAGATTTATGTGTTGTCATTGTTGATGAATTCTAAAGCATATAAAGAAGCATTGCAGAAAGTGTTGGAACAAGCTTATGTGGAACACGATGTTACTGTGGATCAGTTTTACCATATTGTTGCCAACATCACTTCTTGTAACAACTTGAGCTTCTGTAACGAAGAACTTCTTGAGGAAGGCATGAATCACAATTTGGCGCTACATATTTCGATGAATTGCAAGGAGGACGCTTTGTCCAATGTTTTGGTTAATATTGGATCTTCGATGAATGTGTTGCCAAAGTCAACTCTATTAAGACTCTCTTATCAAGACACCATGATGAGGTTTAGTGGCGTGGTTGTTAAAGCGTTCGACGGTTCTCGTAAATCTGTCATTGGAGAAGTGGACCTTCTAGTGAAGATAGGTCAGATTGATTTCCAAATTACTTTTCAAGTGATGGATATCCACCCGGACTATAATTGCTTATTGGGAAGGCCATGCATTCATGAAGCTGGAGCTGTGGCGTCTACTCTACACCAAAAGCTGAAATTTGTGAAGAACGGAAAACTTGTCGTTGTTGGTAGAGAGAAGGAATTGTTGGTGAACCATTTGTCATCTTTTACTTATGTTGATGCTGAGGAGGAAGTTGGAACGCAGTTCCAAGCTTTGTCCATTACTGATGAATTGAAGAAAGTTGGGGCACCCATGTCTTCTTTAAAAGATACGCAAAAGGCTATTCAGGTTGGCAGTATTGATAAGTGGGGCCGTGTTGTGGAAGTCGTTCAGAACAAGAACAGAGTAGGGTTGGGATTTCAGCAAGGGATATTCAACGCCAATGTCAAGGTTATGTAACTAATTTTCTGTAGTGGAGGGTTAATTCATGAGGATGATCAACACTCAACTGCTATTATTGAAGACGGTGAGGAATATGAGGCTTGTGATAACTTTGTGACACATGGCGAGAATTGTAACAACTGGATTGTTGTTGATGTTCCTGTTGTTATGCACCGTTCTAAGTAATTTGTTTTCATTATTTTAAAGAAAAATAATTCTCCTATGCCTAAGGAGAAGTGAACATTGTTGGGCATTTTCCTTATTATCATCAATGAAATACAATTTTATTCATCCACATCAATGATGTTTTATTTTTACTTTTTTCTTTTTCTGAAAATGGTAATCACAAAAAACATAAATAAAAAATAATCTCTCCATCTGCATAATATTTGTTCACACTCCACTTCTCTAAAATCAAAATATCAAATCATTATGGAGGCTGGTTCTCAAACCCATTGAATATAATGATCCTACTCCCTCTCCAAACTTTGATTTCCTAGTGTTTGAAGCTGAGGAGGAGAATGATAATAAAGAAGTATCTGATGAGTTATCTCGTTTGCTTGAGCATGAGGAGAAAGCCATTCAGTCGTTTGAAGAGCAGATTGAACTAGTCAAGTTGGGTTCCAAGGATGATGTGAAGGAAGTCAAGATTGGGTCTCAACTGTGTCCAGAAGCTAAGAAGGGGTTGATTGATCTTCTTCATGAATATTTTGATGTGTTTGCTTGGTCCTATCAAGATATGCCTGGTTTGAATTATGAGTATGTGGAGCATATATTGCCTTTGAAGCCAGAATGCTCGTCGGTCAAGTAGAAGTTGAGAAGAACTCATCCTGATATGGTAGTAAAGATCAAAGAGGAAGTGCAGAAATGGATTGATGATGGTTTTCTTATAACCTTCGAGTATACGCAGTGGGTGGCCAATATTGTGCTTGTTCCTGTAAGACCCCAATTTTGACCCTAAGATCCCTCATGCATTTCATCATAAGCATTAGCATTGGGATCATACCTTGGTATCCTACTTACCCTTTCTTCATTGGGTTTGTTTTGGGGGAGATCACCAAGCACTTTGTGATTATATCATACTTGTATATTATCTTTTACTAACTAAAATACCAAAAATATGTCTTTGTAGTTGTCTAACTCTTTTGTAGGTAGGGGACATGATATCCTTGATTCATTGATCATATCTAGGGTTTGAGACCCTCATGAACAAAGAGCACAACCAAGAATTTATTCAAGAATGGTTATTATCATCATGTATGAGTCCCAATTGTTTTTACATGTTATATTGATCAAGTTTGCTTCAAGAGTTTGAGGGTGATTTGCCTTGGAAACCCTAGTTTGACTGGGTATCTTGAGTAACTTCTCCAACAAGCTATCTCATCAATTGATAAAATTTCTCAAGGGACACTTAAAAATTCATCATCTTATGCATATATCATCTACCATGAGCCTAGAAAGTCAAGAGATTTGGAAATTAGCAAGTTGGTTGATGGTGGTTGGCCAGATGAATTCATCTGATCAGAACTGGGTCTCCCTAGACCCTATCTCCTACAATTTTCACCATATGAAAATTATTCCAAGAGAAACATTACTATAAATGACATTATAAACAACTTTCATGTTGAGACCTAGAGCTATTTTTTCTTGGAAAATCACTTTCTATGTTGAAACATTATAGGTCATTTTGTCTAAACCCTAATTTGAGAGTCAACTTCCCAAGGCCATAACTTGCTCAATTTTTAAGAGATGAAAGATTTCCAAGTTTCACAATCAAATTCAATGTGTCTACTTCAACTTTGATGTTTAGAGTGGGAGCTAATTCAACTTCTTTGCACATGTGATATGAGGCTACATTATAGGTCACTTTTGACCTATACCATTGATCAAGTGATTTTGCCAAACTTCAAAAATGCATAACTCTATCATTTCAAATCCAAATGACATGAAATTGGTGACCATTTTGAAGGTATTTGAGAGATCCACAACTTTGATGAATACACTTTTCTCATTTGAAGCTAACATAAAAGGTTAAGCAAGGTGGAATATTGTAACATATTGCTTGACACTTCAAAAAAATTCAATATGTCAAATTTTCTCAAACTTCCACCTCAAATATCTCCAAGTTCCAAGATCCAAATGAAAAAGTGTTAAACATCAAACTTGTTCCTTTTGATCTCACCTTTCCAAAGAGCTAAAATTCATGCATTTTGGATGAGAAGTGCATAGGCTGCGCATGGCTTAAACAGATTGGTATCATGTGTCATGGATCAAACTTCAATCAACAATTCTCAATTGCCTTGCATTCCAAGCTTGCTTCAACATATTTGAACTTCAAATTTGGAATTTTAGCAATCATTTGATGTGCTTATGCGTGCCCATGCAGCTGCTTACCTCACTTTGCCAATTTTAGAAACTTGAATGGAGTGTGTAATTAATACTTGAATCCTCTATAAATTGAAGCTCAATTGTTCATAATCAACACACACACTACGCAAGCTTTGATTCCCCATAGAAAACCCTTCACATTGAGAGGATAAACCTGAGAAATTCAACTGAATTTGAGCTTGAATCTCCACTGTTTTGGAATTCAATTCTCTAAGAGTCCTTTGATTCTAAGCCATTCCATTCCTCTTCTGCAAGCTATTGGAGTGAAGCAAAGCACAATTTAGATCGAGATCTAGCAAGTTCAGACCTCCATTGAAGGTAAATTTCAGAAAATTTGATCTTTTCGATTCTCCTTGTTTCTTGCTCAATTCTCTTGATTATTGTGTTGGCTGAAGTCCTACCAATGTAGGCAGGGTGTTTGAGTTGTTTTGATGATGAATCGAAGCAACTCAGATCATGAACCTCATTTTTCAATTCCACATATCTATCAATATAGTTGGAATTGGAAGAAATGGAGGTGATATTCTTGCTCAGTGATATTTTCTCTTTAAAATCATGTCCCTGTTTGAAATTTTGGTGATGGTTGATGATGACCAGTCCGACGAGGCACGCCGGAGAAGACAACCGGAGCTCTGGCTCCGATGATGATGTGTCTAAGGTCCAGACCGTGTGATCCTTGCTCCACGTTATAATCTCAGTCGTTCCTTTTGATTAACACATTTGTCACGCAGTTGAATAAGGTGTTGGTGGAACGCACGCTGTGGATCATCAGATTTGCCACCTCAATTAATGAGGGAGATCTGATGGTCCACGTAATTTTGTAATTTCTGATTTTTCATTTAATTCCCTTATTTTCAATAATTCATAATAAATTTAATATTGATCCAAAAAATATGGGACTTTCACCAAAAATTCTTAAATAGTTTTCTCTTTCATATTCTGAATTAAAATTATTTTTTGGATCATTATTAATATTTTTCATGAATTAATTGATTTTTCATTTGTTTTTAATTGTTTAAAAATATTTTTAAGTGTCTCAAAATTATGAAATTTTTTATCCAAGGTCCTTTGACCTTGTTTGACCTATGATAAATCACATGGCCATTTATTTGGTGTTTTGATGTGATTTTAGGATTTGGAAAAAACATATTTGAATTTAATGCATTATTTTGATATTTTTAATTGAATAAATGCCATTTTTATTGTGTTGACTATTTGGATTGACTTATTTGAGTTTCTCATTTGTTGTTGGACCTTGGTCAAGGTTGATTTGACTTTGTCAAATTAATATTATTGGATTTATGCGGATGATGGAATGTACATTCCATCTCCCAAAATGAATGAATAATATTAATTTGGTAAAAGTCCTCCTTTGACCAATTTGTGATCGCATTCATCCCTTTCCCTCTTCATCTAATTCCCCTTCTTCATCCATTCATTTCAATTGGCCAATGACATCTCAAAAATCCTAATGCTAGTTGATTGAAAGATTAACATGAGTATGGATGAGATTAGGCCACACATTTGCATTTTTTTTGTGTGGTATGTTTAATGAGCATAGTTCTTAATACTATGTCTCCAACATGCATTAACACCAAAAGTTTATTGCCCGACCTCAAATAGTTGTGACTTCTACATAAGTCCAATTACGATTGCTTAACATAGCGCTAAATTGGTGACCTAAAAAGGCATAAGCATTCTAGTTAGTGAGATTGTAAGTCTCCCCTCTTCCATGGTATTGTGTGGAAACTTGGCCTTCTTTCCTTCCTTTGGAAGATGTTTTGGTTCAAGGATCCATGCTTGTGGCAAGTGGGTTGAGTGTTCTCCAAGGAATGTCTTGAAATCGAAAGCAAAACAAAACTAACTATTAACTTACTAACCATTAACTTTACTTTCAAGCTTTTATTTTTAATACAATTTACTTTTATTGTTCTATTATCATTTGTCATTGTACATATCATTCTAATTGTTTATGTTTATGCAATTTTCACTTTGTCCACTTGGACCATATTGTGTGATATACTTTGTTGCTTTGTTTGTTTGATTGGTCTTTGACCACTAATGCACATAATAATAACAAAAACCCTAAAAGACAATTTGAGTGGACTGTTGCTTTGATCTCCCCAATTGGACTTAGAATTTAGGCAACATTCCTTTGCTAATGGACTTGGCCAATGCCAATTTGTTGAAAGAATAAGTACTTGCAAGTTTGAATTCATCTGATACATCATTCAAGATCTCTCAAGATTCATCCGCAACATTGATCCCTGTTAAGTTGTTATGTTGAACCTGTGACTTGTGGATTTCATCTGCTACATGGGCTATTTTGGAAAAGATCTTTGAAGTGGATAAGCTTGGATGAGGCCATATTTATTTGATGCCTTTGCTCTTCAAGATTGATATAATTGTGCATTTGTATGTTGCTTAATTCTAAAAAGTCCAAGGGAATTCTGGGTTTCTATTGACATATTTGTCTATTGGATTGCTCCCATTTGGTAAGATCTTTTCAACTTTAAACTTTTTAAATTTCTTGTATCTAGGGTAGTCTCTTCATCTTCTCCCCATTTCTTTAATTTCAAAATCTCTCCCTTCATTTTCAAAACCTTCTTTGTGTGAACTACTTTTTGTTCTAAACTTAGACCACTTTTGCAAAAAGGTAGAAACTTTGGCCTTATGCCATTGCATTTTCAAACTTATTTTCTTAAATCAAACTTGTAAACAATCTTAACTATACTTTATTTAAACTTTCAAAAAATGCCAAAAAGAACTAACACATTCAAACCATTTTAGGCCTTTGTGTCTTTCAAACTTATATTTTGTTAAAACCAACATACTCACTTTGAAATTTTTAGCACGAACTACGAGGTTTTGATCCCTCATTTATATGTTGGTACGTAGGCACGAGATCGAAGGTCTTGTCAAACACAAAAATATAATTAATCAATTCTTTTCTCATCCCCCCATTCTATTTGTTTGTAAACATCACTTTGTACAAAATACATATGCACACAAAAAGGGCTCCCTAGGAGTACCTAGGACACTTTGGGTGATAACACCTTCCCTCTGTGTAACCAACCCCCTTACCCGTGATCTCTGACTTTTATTAGTTTTTATTTTAAAACTTCTTACTATTTGGGTTTTGTTCGCATTTTTTCCCTTTTCCCTTGGAAACTATAAAATCGCGGTGGCGACTCTTGTTATTTGATCTTTAGCTTGTCAATAGCTTAATGATCATGAATTTCCCGCTACAGTTCATAAGAAAGATGGAAAAGTCTACATGTGTGTTGATTATAGATTATTAAATAAAGCCAATCTGAAATATGATTTTCCTCTGCCACACATTGATATGTTGGTAGACAATATAACCAAATTCAAAGTATTTTCGCTTATGGACGGATTTCCCGGTTATAATCAAATCAAGATGGAACCTGAAGATATGGAGAAGACCACATTCATTACACCCTAGGGAACATTATGTTATAGAGTGTGCCTTTCGGTTTAAAGAATGCTGGTGCAACGTACCAGAGAGCTATGACCACTCTTTTTCATGATATGATGCATAAAGAGATTGAAGTTTATGTTGATGATATGATTGCTAAATCAAGTGATGAAGAATAACATGTTGAGCATTTGTTGAAGTTATTCCAGCATTTGAGGAAGTATAAACCCCGCTTGAATCCCAATAAGTGTACTTTTAGTGTTTGCTCTAGTAAGTTGTGGGGATTTATTGTAAGCGAGAAGGGTATTAAGGTTGATCCTGCCAAGGTCAAAGCAATACAAGAGATGACTGCGCCCAAAAATGAGAAGCAAGTCAGAGGTTTTCTCGACTGCTTGAACTATATTTCGAGATTTATATCGCATATGGCTGCCACATGTGCACCTATTTTCAAGCTTCTTCGAAAAGACCAGTCTTGTGATTGGACCGAAGATTTCCAGAAAGCTTTTGATAGTATCAAGGAGTATCTTCTTAAGCCTCTGATTCTATCTCAGCCTGTTAAAGGAAGACCTTTGATCATGTATTTGATTGTGCTTGAAGAAAGTATGGGTTGTGTTCTTGGTCAACAAGACGAATCTGGGAAGAAAGAATATGCAATATACTACCTCAGTAAGAAGTTCACCGACTGTGAGATTCGATGTTCTATGCTTGAGAAGACATGTTGCGCATTGGCTTGGGCTGCTAAGTGTCTGCGCCAGTATATGTTGAATCATACTACTTGGTTGATATCCAAAATGGATCCAATTAAGGACATTTTTGAGAAACCTGCTTTAACAGGGAGGATCTCCCGTTGGCAGATGTTATTATCTGAATATGATATTGAATATCAATCTCAAAAAGCTATTAAGGGTAGTGTCTTGGCTGACCATTTGGCTCACCAACCTATTGAAGATTACCACTCAATGCAGTATGATTTTCCTGACAAAGAGATCTTGTACTTGAAGATGAAAGATTATTATGAACCATTGCTTGAAGAAGGGCTAGAACCTGGTTCTCGTTGGGGCATGGTATTTAATGGGGTTGTTAATTCATATGGTAATGGCATTGGGCGGTGATTATTACTCCTCACGGCACTCATTTCCCGTTTACAGCTAGATTGACCTTCAAGTGTACAAACAATATGGCTAAGTATAAAGCTTGCATTATGGGGCTTGAAGAGGCCATTGATCTCAGAATTAATTATCTTGACGTCTATGGAGATTCAACTTTGATTATGAATCAGATCAAAGGTGAATAGGAGACAAATCAACCCGGTTTGATACCGTACAAAGATTATGCGAGGAGGATTTCAACTTTCTTTACAAAGGTTGAGTTTCATCATATCCCTCGAGATGAAAACCGGATTCCAGGTGCTCTTGCAATGCTAGCATCCATGATTGTGGTGAATTTTTGGAATGAAGTGCCTAATTTGACTGTGATACGTCTTGATAGGCCAGCTCATGTGTTTGCTGTTGAAGAAGTCAAATATGAAAAGCCATGGTATTATGATATCAAATGTTTTCTCCAAAGTCAGCTTTACCCGTCTGGGGCATCTTTGAAAGATAAAAAGACCTTGAGAAGATTAGCTGGAAACTTCTACATAAACGGTAATGTGCTTTATAAGAGAAACTTGAATATGGTTTTGCTCAGATGCGTGGATAGACACGAAGCAGACCTGTTGATGACTGAAGTCCATGAAGGTTCCTTTGGTACTCATTCCAATGGACACACTATAGCAAAGATGTTAAGAGCAGGTTACTATTGGCTGACAATGAAATCTGATTGTTGCAAGTTTGTGAAGAAATGCCACAAGTGTCAAATTTATGCGGATAAGATTTATGTTCCTCCGACACTGTTGAACATCATTTCCTCCCCATGGCCCTTCTTCACGTAAGGAATTGATATGATTGGCATGATTAAGCCCAAAGCATCAAACGAATATCATTTCATTCTGGTGGCTATTGATTACTTCATAAAATGGGTTGAAGCGGCATCATATGCAAATGTGACCAAGCAACTTGTTGTAAGGTTTATCAAGAATCAAATTATATGTCGTTATGGTGTACCAAGCAAGATCATTACTGATAATGGATCGAACTTGAATAATAATATGGTGGAAGCTCTTTGCAAAGACTTCAAGATTGCACATCATAATTCTTCTCCCTACAGGCCCAAGATGAACGGGGTTGTTGAAGCTGCAAACAAGAATATCAAGAAGATTATCCAGAAGATGGTTGTGACATACAAAGATTGGCATGAAATGCTCCCATTTGCTTTGCATGGGTACCGTACATCCATCCGCACTTCAACAGGGGCAACCACTTTCTCTCTTGTTTATGGCATGGAAGTTATGCTCCTTGTAGAGGTTGAGAACCCATCACTGCATGTCTTGATGGAAGCCAAGTTAAATGAAGTTGAATGGTGCCAAACTAGATATGACCAGCTCAATTTGATTGAAGAAAACATTTGATAAGAAGGTCAGGCCTCGTGTGTTTAGAGAAGGTTACCTCGTGCTCAAGAAGATTCTATCTTTCAAACCTGATGCTAGGGGAAAATGGACTCCTAATTATAAAGGCTCATACATTGTTAAGAGAGCCTTTTCTGGCGGTGCTTCGATTCTTACAATTATGGATGGTGAAGAGTTCACTTGTCCTGTAAACACCGATGCAGTCAAGAAATACTTTGCCTAAAAAGAAAAGAACAACTCGCTAAGTTGAAAACCCGAAAGGGCGACTTAGGCAAAAATGAGCGTCTTGGTGGATTGAAAACCCGAAAGGGAGGTCCAGGCATAAATTAGAGACATAAAACAGAAAATTCATCCTGGTAGATTGAATACCCCACCTTAGGGCAATCTAGGAAAAAAATAGGGACTATGGCAAGTAACTGCATCCGGCTGGTCCAAATCTTTGAAGCAGTTTTGAACTGTCATTTGGTTCTGATTCATCATTCTCAACCGAAGACAAGCACTGTGGATTTTGAAGTTGGTAGGGAGAATAGTGATCATTGTATTCAAGGTAGCCCTTTTCCCATGTAAATGACCATATTTATTTTTAAGTTTGTAAAGATCCATGGAGTCTCGCCATTTGCGGATTACCATTCTATTAAATAAAGTTGAGCTTTTATCTAATTATTTGATATTCTTATTTGTTTCTGTTTTAAAATTGAATTTTCATGATGATAATTTTGGAATAAATCAATGAATAATTATTTTTTGTAAAATAATAAAAACATTCACTTTAAGAATAATCGATTTCAATAAGGAATGTCAACAAAAATCTAAGAACAGGTAAGTCTTGAGATGTGTGAGACATTGTTAGTCTTCCCCAAGCAGTTGGTTTGGTAACTTTATCCTCCCCAACAATTTTTCGTTCATTCCCAGCATGGTTAATAAGTTGTTCCCCAAGCAATCTATTATCCCCATTTTAGCTGGTGATGGGTCCCCTTTGCAGTTCATCTTCCCTGGCTGAGAGTATGCATTCCCCAGTTCGTGACTTAATGATTGAACCCTGGCTATCTCGGAACCTTTATTTGGTCTCCAAATCCCTAATTGCATTTTTTTGTGTTGTATAACCACGGTAGTTTCTCCCCTGTGTCACGGTCTCCCCAATAGTTTGCCTGATTCCTCATTCAGAGTTTTACCTCTTGAAATCCCCGGAAGAGTTTCGTATTATGATGGAAGTTCCCTTTGTTCCTGGAAGCGCTTGGTTCTGAGCAGTTTTGATTAAGTCCCCTACAAGGTTGTCTCCCATTTGATATGGTGTTGACTTAAAATTCCCCACAATGTTGACTCATTTTAGGATCCTTATTAGATTCATCTTTATCCTTCAGCAATGCTCTCTTCCCCCGCGAAGTTTGCCATGATTGGCTGGATGCATCTTCTCCATGCCTTTCCCCAGCCAGAGTTGATTTATTCCGAGCTAGATGATTTATTTTCATCCCTAGAAAAATCTCCAGTGGTTGTTTCCATTTTGTTGAGATTAGCCGTTTGTTTTGTAGTGATGATTCAAATCTTCGTTATTTCTATCCTTTGTGCTATTTTGTCAGCATACTAACATACATACATATTCATGCATATAACAAAACATCAAATATTTCATTGTGCATTTTATCACATTGATTTTTCTTTTGATCCCCTTCTTTGGTGATATTATTTACCCATGCAAATTTGTTGTGTATGTCCTCCTTCAATTGTAGAGTGTCATCCCCTTAAGCAGAAAGAGTTTATCCTTTCTCATTCCCCATTGAGTTATTTCCTCGTGGATGATTATTATTTCAGTTTCCGCCTCAGTTTATCATCTGGATGGAACTATTCCCCCTGAGTTATATCCTCATTGGGTTGAGTCTTTGATTGACTGTTTCTTTCTAGTTATTGCCTAAATAGATCTTTTGGTCCCCGAGAGTTTATTACCCAGTAACTGGTAATATTATTCTTGATAATTGAGTACTTTACCTTCACCTAATAACCGGTAAAAGGTAATTTACCCCTTTGTTTTCCCCAGCAGATTCGTTTTCACGTTTCCCCGACAAGTTTATCCTTGATATGTTCACCCTAACCGGTGACGGATATTCTTCCTGTTTGGTATTCTACCCAATAAGAAGGTAGTCGTAATCCCTATTTTATTCCCTAGAGAGTCTATCCTTGATATGTTCACTTTAACCGGTGACAGTTTTTCTCTTCTTTGCGGTCTTCTACCTAGTAACTGGTAGATGTAAAATCATATTCTCCCCCTATGAGTTTATCCTTGATATGTTCATCCTAAATGGTGATAGATACTCTCTCTTTGGTATTCTACCCGGTAACCGGTAGTCGTAATTCCTATTTTTCCTCAACGAGTCATCCTTGATATGTTTACCCTAACCGGTAACGGATGTCCCTCTGTCATAGTCTATTATTTGAAGGAGAAGAGCGATCCAAAATGCAACGGAATTTAAAAAAAAATCTCCTTTATAGATCCTTACGAATGGGCATGATCGGTTATAGAATCGTTACCTCTTGTGGCGATTAAAACCTTTGATGCAAATCTACGGAGCGATCACGAATGTTGAATGGTGACAACACCTCTACTAAGTCCACACAAATGAATTCCTTCAATCTCAGTGTTAGCTGCTACGAATGAAGGCTTTGAGTGTGTGTGTGTGTGTGTGTGTGTGAGAGAGAGAGAGAGAGAGAGAGAGAGAGAGAGAGAGAAACGAAATTGCAACTGCACAAATGCTTCTGCACAAGGGTTCTATTTATAGAACCACTTGTATGGGCTGCAAGCAAAAAAGCCCACTTAAGTGTATGTGGCCCATATCTTATAATATTCCAAAATCACTTAAGCGCGTCGTACCTTACCATATTTCGTATTCTACTTAAGTACACTGTACCTTACGATGTTCTACAATTCACTTAAGTGCATTGTACCTTACGATGTTCCTTAGTTACTCTATCTCTCATTAATCCGTCCTTTTGTGTGTGACCCTATAGGTTTTCGCGGCATTGGCAATTATATTAAATCACGTATTTAACATAATAAACAGTGAGCGGTATCTAGCAACACATCACTGCTACCCAAGACACGAAAATGTCATGTGATATGACAAATCCTTTTTGTGATAATACTTATGTGTACAATCACCCTTTTGCCCCTATGTCTATATTGAACACAAGGCATATACCGTGTCATCCTTGTCCAATTCAATATTAGGCTCATAGACATTTATCCTGTTACATAGGATGGGCAAATTCCATCTAGGTCACTCATGTCCCATAGCATGCTTCGTGGAGTACCCATCAGTTGTCTTTATGGTCATCCAGTTACAGACAATGTTTGATCAGCAACAAGGCACTCGACTCTACATCTAGGGTCCATAGTGGTTTCAGGTCGAAGGGTCGTATACACCATTATCACCATGAGAATAACTTATGACACTTTGCATAACATTCTATATAGTATTCTCATAGCGGGTCAATCCAGTATAAATATTACTCTTAATATTCATACCTATGTTTAAGACTTGATAACTCCTTATCCATGATCCATGAGATGTGATCATCAGTCTATATACATAATAGTCTTAATGCTTTAATGTTATCTCTCTTTATAATAAAGCTCGACTACGGATACTTTAAGAATAGTGTCCTTATGTTTAATGGGATCTCATGATTAAGTCACACTTGATACATTAAACGGACTAACTATTCTAGGGACTTTATTAAACAAACATAATAAAGAAAAAGCCTTTTATTATTAATAAATAATTCGATACAAGTACCAAAATTATTGGCCTCTAGGGCTTACACCAACATTATCTTCTTACCTGGTAACCGGTAGTAGATAATATGTCTCTTTTACTCCAATGCTGAAGTTTTTTCTTCCCTAGTTGAGTTTGAGTTCGTATTTATTTGTGAAATCAAATTCCCTTTTGGCTTAAGTATTTCGGTTTTGTTCTGATCTACTCTCATCCCCTACAAATTCCTTTATCCCCAATCCGAGTCTTTCCATTGATGTATTTTCATGGAAATCCCTTCGTGTCTCCCATCAGTTTTTCTAGTTATAGCCTGGCCTATGCATAACTTTTATTCCCCAGAGTGTTTGTCTCCCTAGTGAGTTTTCCTTACGGAATAGATTGTGCTCCTGTGGACTTTTAGTTTCTCCAGATTCTTTTCCTTTGTGGCAATATATTCCCTATAAAGATTATTTTAACATTCATATCATATGCATCATGAGGTCTCTTAGGGACCAAAATTTGTTTCTTGATGTTGTTATTTAAGTCCATTCTACTGAGCTCATACGGAGATTTTAAAATTCATATCCTCAGCTAGAACGTACTTAAATAGGGGCAGTTGTAGAACCCCAATTTTGACCATAAGATCCCTCATTCTATCTCATCATTTGCATTGGCTTTGGGATCACACCTTGGCATCCTCCTTACCCCTCATTCATTAGGTTTGCATTGAGAGAGATCACCAAGCACATTTGATTGTATCATACTTTACTTTCTTTTGTTTACTAACCAAAACACCAAAAATATGTCCATGTATAACTTTGTTTCTTTTGTAGGTAGTGTGTGCATCCACTTGTGCCCTACCAAGCTCATAGCTAGGGTTTGAAGCCCCCATGACAAGAGATCAATCAAGGAATGGTTCACAATGGTTCTAAAAATTATATATGGATCCCCATGTTCTTTATTTATTATTTTGATCAAGAATTCATCAAGAGTTTGAAGCTTGTTTGCCTTGGAAGCCCTAATTCATTTGGGTATCTTGTGTGACTTCCTCAACAAGCATATATGACCCTCCATGAGCCCTAAATATCAAGAGAACTTCAAGTTTGCAAGTTGGTCCAAAGAGGTTGACCAGAGAAACTCAACTAGTCAAAACCGGGGTTCCCTAGACCCTATCTCCTACAATTTTTGTTATATGAAAATTATTATAAGAGAAAAGTTACTCTTTATGACATTCTAAACAACTATCATGTTGGCATCAAGAGCTAGATTTTCTTGGAAATTCATTTTTTATGATGAAACATTACATGTCATTTTTATGTGCCCTAGTTAGGAGGTCAACTTCCAAGGACCATAACTTGCTCAATGTTTATGATATGAAGTCCATACAAGTTTCATGATAAATTTCAAGATGTATTCTCCAACGTTTATTCTTTGAGAAATGTCAAATTCAACTTTAAAGGGAATGTGCCAAGAGGAAACATTATAGGTCATTTTAGGCCATCACCGTTGAACAAGCAATTTTCCTCAACTTCTAAAATTCATAACTCCCTCATGACAAATCCAAATGATGTCAAATTTGTGACAAAATTGAATAGGAACGAAAGAGATACAACTTTGGTGAAGAAACCATGTTCATTTGAAGCTCATAACAAAAGTTATTCCAAGGTGGAAAAAGTGGTCATTTGACTTTGTACTTAGAAAATTTTCAACTATGTTTGATTTCCCCCACTTCCACCTCAAAATTCATCATGATCCAAGCTCCAAATAGAAAAGTTTTCAAAATCAAAGTTATTCCCCTTTATGTCACCTTTCCAAAAACTACAATATCACTTCATTTGGACAAGAATTGAGGGACTTACGTACAGGTGTAATGCATGACCCTAATTGGAAAGTTCATGATCATTTTTCAAATACATGTTGCATGGATTCATGTTAAAGTTGCAACATCATTTGAAAATGAATTTGTACCTATTTATATAATTTCAAGGGCCTATCACATGCCCATGCAAGCATACGCATCACATTACTATTTTTCGCCAAAGTTTGAAAGTGTCTGGAAAGCAATGAACATGGCTATAAATACATTGCCCTTGTGATCAGAATGTGGACGCCTTTTCCCAAGCTTTGAGATGCATCTTCCCTAACCTCTATTGATAGGATAACCTTGAAGATTTCACTTGAAATCAAGATTCAATTCCACTTCTGTTTTGGGATTGAAACTCCAAGGATCCAAGCCTTTTGATCATCCCTTTCAAATCGAGCTTCATCACCGCAAACAGAAGGTGAATTTTGTGAAACTTTATCTCTTCAATTCTCTCTCAATTATCCATTATTTCAAGTAGTTTTTGGTTGGCTGAAGTCCTACCAATGTAGGCAACAAGTTTTAGTTTCTTTGAGGTTAAATCAAAGCAACTCAGACCATGCACCTCAAATTTCAAGTCCACGTATCTTTCAATATACTTGGAATTGGGTGAAATTAAGGCCAAATTCGAGCTTCTGAGCATTTTCTCTTTAAAATAATGTACTCACTTTTTATTTTAATGGTGGTTGGTGGTGGACCAGTCTGGTGAGGTCCACCAGAGCTAGGGCTCCAGTGGTGTGTTGGCATCTTCCCAACCACTTGATCATGTTCAAACGTTTTAATCCTAGCCTTCGCTTCTGATTACCATGTGTATGAGACATTTAATGTGGTGCATGATGGAGCGTGCGTTGTGTCCATCAGATCTTCCACCTCAATTAATGAGGTAGATCTGATGGCCCTCGTTTTTTCTCTTCTTTTTTTTTAACTTCTGATTTTCTGTTTAATTCCTTTGTTTTGTTTAATTCATAACAATTTCATTTTTAATCCAAAACATTTGGGACTTTCACCAAAAATCTTTAAATATTTTCCTCTTCCATATTTTGAATTAAAATTATTTTTTTGGATTAATTTTGATATTTTTCATGAATTAAATGATTTTGTACATATTTTTAATTGTTTTAAAATACTTCTGACTTTCAAAAAATCATGAATTTTTTTGTCTAAGATCCTTTGACCTTGTTTTACCTATGATAAATCCCTTGGTCATTTATTTGGTGTTTTGAAGGGATTTAAGGTTCTGTGCATATAAAAATGCATTTTAATTCCCTTTTAGTTTGTGTTTTTAATTGATTGAAATGTTTAAAAATTATGTTGAGCCATTTTTATGGTCTTGTGATGTTTGACTTTCTGTTTGGGCCTTGGTCATGGTTGATTTGACTTTTGTTTGATCAAAACCATTGGATTTAGGGGATTGATGAAATGTACATTTCATCTCCCAAAATGAATGGATGGTATTAATCAGATGAAATTCCTCTCATGATCAATTTGTGTTTATATTTCCCATCCCCTCTTCATTTTCATCCATATTCTTCCTCAATTCCTCATTGACCAATGAAATCTCTTTATGTCTAATGCTAGTTGATTCATCAATGACCTTGTGTCAGATGAATCAACATGAGCCAGACTGAGATAGGTCCTCCCCCCATTTCTTTTAGTGTGTGGTATGTTTTAGGAGTTTGGTTCTTTGTACCAAATCTCTAACATGCATTAACACCTATATTTTTATTGCTCGACCTTAAATAGTTGTGACTTCTACATAAGTCCAATTACGATTGCTTAACATAGAGCTAAAATTGTCCCTCTAAGCATAACATTCTAGTAAGTGAGATTGTAAGTCTCCCATTCTTCATGGCATTGTGTGGGAACTTGAAATTTTTCCATTTATGAGAGCTAGTGGCATACTTGTTGATTTATCCAAGTTGGAGCCCTTCTCATGGATGATGTCTTGGTTCAAGGATTCATACTTGTGAATGAATGGTTGAGTGTTCACCAAAGAATGACTAAATCAATTAAAACTCATCACTAACATTTGACTAACCATTGACTAATTTTTTATTAATGTTGTTCTATTTTTAAGTCATTTACTTTATGAAATTTAGATTTCAAGTACCTTTATCGTTCATTTCCATTTACATTTCATGCAATTTGTTTATGTTTCAAGCCCTTTTGACTTTGCTCATTTGAGTGATATCTTGTGATTGTATATATTGTTTGTTTGTGGTCTTAGGACCTTAAAACACCTAATAACAACAAAAGACTCTAAAAAATATGTTGGTGGACTGTTGGACTTTATCTGAACTTTTGGACTTAGAATTAGGTAACATTCCTTGTGCTAAAGGACTTGGCCAATGCCAACATTTGAGACTGAGCTATCTTTGACTATGCCTTCATCTGATGCAAGACCCTGGATGCCCTTTTTGAATCATCTGCTACTTTGTCTTTGTGCTTAATTATTATTTTGTTATCATTGTTTATGTCTGATCATTAATTCTGAGTTGATCAAGAAACATTTCATCTGCTACATTGGATGATATTGAAAACTGCTAGCTATTGGAATGCTTGCTTAGATATTATGGCTATCTTTATTTGATGCCTTGATCTTCATATGATGCTTGGATATTTCTCATTACTTATTTCTTATTGGTTGCTCAAGTCCAAAGGAAAATGGATTTCTATATGACATTCTTGTCTGTTAGATTGCATCCCATTGGTCAAATCTTTTCAACTCTTAACTTTTATTTTTTTTGCCTAGGGTAGTATCTTCATCTCCCCCCACTTCTTAAATTTAAAAATCTCTCCCTCTTTTCAAGAACTTTCTTTGCTTGTGATTTCAAACTTAGACATGTTTTAATGATTAGAAACTTGTCCTTATGCCATTGAATTTTTCAAACCTTTCTTAAATCAAACTTGTAAATAAACTTAACCATATTGACTTAAATTTCAAAAGACAAAAAGAACTAATAATCTCATTAAAATCTTTGTCTTTTTTTGCCTTTTCTTATTAAATTCTTGTTAAAAACAATTCAGTAACTTCTTTGAAATTTTTACCACGAACTACGGGGTTTTTATCCCTCATTTTTATGTTGGTACGTAGGCATAAGACCGAAGGTCTTGTCAAACACAAAAATATAATTAATGAATTCTTTTCTCATCTCCCCACTCTATATTTTATCAAACATAATTTATACCAAAATATATATGCGCACAAAAAAGGGCTCCCTATGAGTACCTATGACACTTTGGATGCTAACACATTCCCTCTGTGTAACCAACCCCCTTATCTGTAATTTCTAGCATTTTATTAGTTTTGATTTAAAAACTTCTTATCTTTGGGATTTTTGTTCGTACTTTTCCCTTTTCCTTTGGAAACAATAAAAGCGCGGTGACGACTCTGGTTTTACTGACGTCAAGTTTATCCATAGCTTGATGGTCACGAATTTACCGCTACAGTGGTATGTTGGGACCGCGACTTATTGTGTATGTTTTTTGGTATGCTTTTGCAAGTATGACTCATGATATGGTATTGATCAACACTCTGACATGGTGTAGAAGCTTGAATATGAGGGGCTCATGGAGAAACGAAACTAGTAGGGTCTAGTATGGTCAGTTGACTTTGGTCAACCATTTGACAAAAAAGTCAATGGTTGACCAGAAGTCAACTGTGGTTCAAATGATGTAAAAATATTTAATTTGGTTTTCTATGACTCTTTTATATGGAATGAGACATTTTCTTTTTGTAAAGAGAAAGAGCTTTCTACCATGTCTTGTATTGAACATCTGAATTTGTGTTTGAATGGAACTTGCATGAAATAATGAATTATTTGACTTGAATCTGATTTGCACAGCCTTGTCTCGAATCCATATCAAATGGCCAACTTCATAAAAGATTAATCAATCCCGCTTACAGTTCATACCCAGATCTGATGCCATGATGCAATCCACCTGATCCACAAGCATGTCAGACCGAAATTAATCGTAATACCAAAATACCACATGGTTGGTTTTTAAGAACATCCTAATAGGAACTTCCCAACACTTTAAACATAAACACCATCCTCTGAATCAATAATGCACATGGAAGAATATGCCATGAATATGCAAATGAATATACAAACGAATATGTGAATGAACTTAGGGTCAAAAGTCAGATGAATCGTAAGAATTAGGTAGGGAAAATTTTGGGGTATGACACCTACCCCTAAATTTCCTTGGATTGTCATCTCTATGGACTTTGTTTTAGGGCTTCCTAGAATAAAGAATGGAAAAAAAATTATACTTTTGTGGTTGTTGACAAATTTTCGAAGATGTCACATTTTATACCTTGCAAGAAAGTAGATGATGTTTGTCATGTTGCTGGTCTCTTCTTCAAAGAAATGGTACGCCTTCATGGAATGCCAAGGAGCATTATTTAGGATAGGGACACTAAGTTCCTATGTCATTTTTGGAGGACTTTGTGGGGTAAAGTTGGTACTAAATTACTTTTTTTCACAACTTGTCATCCTTAAACTGATGGACAACAGAGGTAGTCAATGAAACTCTTTCTACTCTTCTTAGAGGCGTTCTTAAAACGAATTTAAAAATGTGGGACGAATGGCTGTCCCGTGTGAAGTTTTCTTACAATATGGTTGTTCATAGTACTACACAATTTTCACCTTTTGAATTATGTATAGCGTTAGTCCATTAACACCTCTTAATTTATTGCCATCGCCTAACACTTCTCTTTTGAAGCATAAGGATGGAAAAGTTAAGACTGACTTTGTAAATAAATTACATGAGCAAGTTAAAATATAAATTGTGAAGAAAAATGAAAGTTATGCTAAGTATTCAAATAAAGGCATAAAGAAATTGGTGTTTGAACCCGAAGATTGGGTTTGGGTTCGTACGAGGAAGGAAAAGTTTACTTTGCAAACAAAGTCCAAATTACAGCGAAGGGGGGATGACCCATTTCAAGTGCTTTCTAAGATAAATGACAATGCCTACAAGATAGAACTTTCATGTGAGTATAGTGTTATTGCCACTTTCAATGTTTCTTATTTATCTCCTTTTGATGTAGGTGATGATGATGTCAATTCAAGGTTTGACTCTCTTCAAGAGAGAGGGGATGATGAGGAAATGGAGAATCAAGACTTAAATTAAGTAATCCAAAGCTTATGAGGTCATATGACAAGGGCACATGCTAGGAGAGTCAATGGTGCTCTAATATAATTTATGAACAAACCAATTGGAGCAAGGGACCAATTGAAAGGAAATGGGTTAAGTCTTTTCATTTTGGTTCGAACTAATAAAGAGGGCATGCCATGTGGGCTTGTTGAACCATTTTGATATTTTTAATCAATTATGTTGTAATAAAATGTGTTAGGGCCCAACTTGTCAAATTTTGGTAAAAAAAAACTTGTTTATTTTTTATTTTTTGTGTGTTTTAAACATTCTAAAGCTCTTAAAGCTTTAAAATTTCGTGGCTTTTATGTTTCTAAGTAAATAATGGGCTGAAGAGATGAATAGGTAAAGCTTTGAAGGAGGGAGAAAGAGAAATGTGGGGTGCATTAATCAAAATGATTATAATTGCTATTTTTCATCAAGGCAATGAATATTCACTTTCTCCACCAACTTTAGTGTGTGACCTTTCATTCCCAAGCCATTATTATTAAGTTAGTGGCATGATGTTATAGAATTTCTTGAGTTGTTATGGTAAGCTATCATTTATCTATAAATAGGGAGCTAACCATGAATGAAAAATCAAATTGAATTTTGTTAAACAAATACTTTGTGTGATTTTGAGAGCTTTGCTCTTTTGGTTATGGATTGGACCAAAATTTTGATCTTATCAAGAAACCATATTTCTTGTGGTGGTCTTCACTTAAGCTTATCATCTTTTCTAAATCATAGAAAGAGTGTGGAACCCCATTTCTATCCATTTCCATCTATTTCTTTCTCAAGTTACTCTGTTTCAATTTTGTCTTAACTCCAATACTAAATATAATTTTGTGATCTCTCACTTATCTTATCACGTTAAAATCACAACTTTTATAAATTAATCCAATTATGAGAAAAATAGTTGAAAAATAAGTCATCACAAAGGGTTAATTTATATGATTGGATTAGACATGAAATAAATGGCGACTTTATTCTTTTGGCTGCTTATTGGTGGTTGTGGCGCGTTGGGAAAAATTATGTATTGCTAATGAAGTGATATCTTCCTATACTTTGAAACTCATCTTAGTGAATTATGCTAATGTGTTGTCTAAATGTTCTCTCAAGCATAATTTGTCTCATACAGCGAGAACGGTCACGTGGAATTGTACACAAAGACAATAATATGATTTTGAATGTTGATGGCAGTAGCCTCGGTAATCCAGGTGTCTCGGATTTTAGTGTATTGATTTGAAATGCTGACGATGCTTGGATTTACGGTTTCGTGGATAATATTGATTATTCCATCCTTCACACTGAGTTGATGACGCTATATCACGATTTGGGTTTGTTCCGTAAACTTGGTATCAAAAACTTGATTTTTTATTTTGACTCTAACTCTGTTATAAAACTTATCTCAGAGACGGTTAATGTTTGACATCACTATGTCGCAATTCTCAATAGAGAATGACGAGTTCAAATATTTCATAATCTTAGGGAGGGGAGTATTTGTGATGACTATCTAGCAAAATATGAGGCCGATAATGATACAGCATAATAATCTTCTGCGAAGCCTCCTATAAGAATCATCAATCTCTTGTTAGCCTGATGCTAGTTTCCACTTTATTTTTCTAAATAATTTTTTTTCCACTTGTACCAAAAAATAATATATTGATTATTCAAATAATTCTAGAACAGTCGCTGGATGTGTTGATTATATATAATTTATTTTGTTTTTATGTTTCTTTTATTTTGGTATTGATTTTTGTTTTCTTGCAAGACCATTTTTAGTTATTTAACTAAACTAGTTAAGTAAACAAATATTTTTTAATAAATTTTGATACATGAACAAATATGGTTTTTAATTTGAAGAGTTTATTACATTCGTCAAGAAGAAGAGGAGCAGTGACAATTTCACAACGATCCCTTCGTCCCCGGCTTGGGTGCCAGTTGTTAATTATTGTTTTACCACTATATAACATAACATGCCGCATTCTCCTCTTGTTTGCTACTACCACTACTTTCGATCGCTTGGTCGAGTGAATCATGACGGACACCACTGATGACATTGCAGAGGAAATATCCTTCCAAAGCTTCGACGATGACTGTAGATTGCTCGGAAATCTTCTCAACGACGTCATGCAGCGGGAAGTTGGCAATGTCTTTGTTGAAAAACTTGAAAAAATTAGAATCCTTGCACAGGTTACTTTCTTTTTTTTAAATGCCTTTTGCATGTTCCTAAATACTAACTTCATAATAATATTTACGGATGCCAACAAAGAAGGAATAAAATTAACCTAATTTTGAGTTTTCTTTGTTATATGTAAATTTTATTGCTTTTTGAAACCAAGTTGAGGTTAGCAAGGGTGAATGTTTTTCTTTTTCCACCAGAGTGCTTGTAATATGAGACAGGCAGGGATTGAGGACATGGCAGACATGTTGGAGAAGCAGTTGGCTTCTGAGTTATCCAATATGACATTGGAAGAAGCTCAAACACTTGCCCGTGCCTTCAGTCACTATCTTACATTGATGGCCACAGCAGAAACCCACCATAGGTAATTTAGTACTTTGTTCTACAAGTTGCCAATTTATATGACTCATAAATAAGTTTTGTACAGGGTTCGAAAAGGCGTCAACATGGCAAATTTTGCAAAATCTTGTGATGACATCTTTCGCCAGCTGTTGCAGGATGGAATTTCCCCAGATGACCTTTATAATACAGTTTGCAAGCAGGTATGTTTTGTACTTTAATACTTTGACAAATGTCTGGAGATTCATCATGACCATTTTTTGGATCTTAAATATGTGGAATGTAATGCACATAACATTTTTTTGGATGTTATAATCTGATTTCTGGATAACTGTTTTCTTATTAATTCACTGAAACATTATGTTATTATTGATGTAGAATCTTTCATTAGTAAATGTCCAATAACTTTGATGCAACAGGCGGTTGAAATTGTTCTTACAGCTCATCCCACACAAATTAATCGACGTACCTTGCAATACAAACACATTAAGATTGCTGTGAGTTCAACTTCTATTTTAGAAAAACTGTTTACCTTTGATAAATTACTAAATTAGTTTTGAGCCTTGTGAACTTTGAATCTCAAATACCAAATGTGCTGTGACGGACTAATTATTACCCTTCACGCAGCATCTTTTAGATTATAATGACCGACCTGATCTTGGCCATGAAGATCGAGAAATGGTGATTGAAGATCTGGTATGATTCATTAACTATATTTCCATTCGACTGAAATAAACCACCAGTGTTCTATTCTCATAATTCTTATTCGGCTTGGTAGGTGAGAGAGATAACTTCCATATGGCAGACAGATGAACTTAGACGTCAGAAACCTACTCCAGTTGATGAAGCTAGAGCTGGTTGATTATTATATATTATTTACTTTTATGTAAAACCATTATATATATAACCCTTCACCAACACGCTAAACTTTTCAGTTATTCCTCAACAATAGTTTATGGCCCTCTGTGATTGAGTAGTCACAAGATTGGTTCTTCTTGCCACTAAAAGACTGTTTATCAATATTTAAACGCCTAATAGTTTAATTTTCTTATGGGGCCTGTCCTAGACATGATAAATGTGAGATGTTGCTTGAATTGATTAACTGTCAAAAATTCCTTAACTGGGTTTACATTTATTTTCAATTCTACCAGGATTGAATATTGTGGAGCAGTCGCTCTGGAAAGCTGTCCCTCATTATTTACGTAGAGTCAGCAATGCTTTAAAGAAGGTCTATTTGTCTTTATTTTATGTCAATCAACTTGTAAATCCTTTCCCTTTCAAAAGATTTTCACTACAATTTATTGTCTTTCCTTGCAGCACACGGGGAAACCACTTCCATTGACTTGCACTCCCATAAAGTTTGGGTCTTGGATGGGAGGTGATAGAGATGGAAACCCAAATGTGACAGCAAAGGTAGCATTTTCAAATATTCATTCATGTTATTATACTCTTACTACTTGCGTTTGTTTTTTCTCATAACTACATTGTCTTATTCAAAAGGAAAGATGTTTCTAATAATCGAAGCATAGTTGAATTTTGTAGAATTTTACATAGAAAATGCAAATTTTGTAGAATTTATTTTGCAAGGATGAACAAAATGGTGTATAGATAATATGGTTTTTGACAGGGCCAGGGGCATTAGTTGATCCATGTTACCCACACCACCTAGTAAAGAATGATTGATTGATTGTTGTTATAGTTTTATTCAGGATATGGCAGGATGTGCGTTTCTCTTTCATTTGTTGACAACTATTCCTTGAAATGAAAACATTATCATTAGACTACTATAACTTTCTACATTAATATGATCCTACAAGTCATGAAAAAATATAATAATTCTCAACTTGGGTTTGCTTTTCTTCTTTAGGTTACAAAAGATGTTTCACTTTTGTCAAGATGGATGGCAATTGACCTCTATATTCGGGAAGTAGACAGTCTGAGATTTGAGCTATCCATGAAGAGGTGCTCTGATAAGTTGTCTAGATTGGCACATGCAATTCTAGAAGGTTTGTCAGTTTTGTTTTGTATTTGGTGATATCTTCCAAATGTTATTGGAGATTACATAATATGACTACTGAATACTACTGTTTGTCAAGAAGTAACGTGGTTATTTTCGTACATACATATCATACAAACTTGATACTCCTTTTTAAAGAATGGTGTAAATAATATATTCTTTATAAGGGAAATGCCAACGAGTGCCCCCGACATCGATTAAGAGATTAAAAAGAAAAATAAAGCATTATTTAAGAGATTAAAAAGACAAATTTTTTTAAAAAATATGTATATTCAATGCACTGAAAACAAAAATAATCAATTTTTTAAGAAATATTGTGTGTATTTAATACACTGAATCTAAGATATTTTCTTTATTAGTAATTCTTAACTAGTGCCCCATGCCCCAATATAACCCTTTTTATAATTAATGTAATTGTAATGATTTGTATTCGGCCCATTAACCAGACCTATTAAGTTAGATTAGCCTAAATAAACATATTAGTGTTTGTACATTTGACATTACATTGAAATGCATCATAAATATGTTTCTACAGGGTATCACAAGCTCCCTTTTTTGAGGTATCCGATAAACCCTAGCCGTCTTTAGGGATTCCTTTGTTTATTTCCATCTTCATCGCAACCATTGTTTATTTTCCGAGCAAAATACATCTATGTTTATGAAACTACAACCATGAACAACGCTGTGTTTTTTGATTTACTACCACAACTATTTTTATGTCGACCCTCACCTCAAGAACTCTTAGTGCGTGAGACATTTTTAGTGAGGAGAGAAAAAATGAGGCGGAATAAAAATAAGGATTGATATTATTGAATCATAATTGTACAAACTGAATTATAAAATATGTGTATTTATATACAACTAACTTGTATATTAAGTAGCAAATCCTAAACCCTAATTAACTTTGGGCTTGTGCTACACAACTTGGATTATATCACAACATACCCCCTATAATCCAAATTGTCAAACATACGTCAATCATAGTCGATCGATCTGAACTATTCCTAATTTCTTTCTCAAATTCAAGAATCTGTCGATCTTCAATCCTTTGGTGAAAATATCGGCGATCTGTGTTTCACTTGAGCAATGCCTTATTTCAAGTGTACCTTGATTTTCCTTCTCTCTTAAGAAGTGAAATCTAGCTTCGATGTGCTTACTCCTTCCATGCAAAACTGGATTCTTTGCAAGATGTATGTCTGACTTGTTATCGTTTGCAACACTAGATGTTTCTTCACTTTGACCTCAATCTCTTCCAGCACAGATCTGATCCAGGTTGCTTGACACATAAGATAGGATCCTGCTATATATTCAGCCTTACATGATGACAATGCCACCACAGATTACTTTCTCGAGCACCATGAGATTGGACCATCAAATACTTGAAAGAAATAACCCACTGTGCTTCTTCGATCTTCCTTATCTCCACACCAATCAACATCTGAATAGCAAGTAAATAACTTATTTACTTTCAGAGTCTCGTCGAAATAAAATTACATAGTTTATCTATCCTTTTAAGTATCTCAGGATTCTTCTTACAGCCTTCATGTATGACACCCTATGTTCACTCATGTATCTGCTTACTAATCCGACTGATAAACCTATATCAGATCGACTATTGCACACATATTTCAGAGATCCGACAATTTTGTGTTTAAATAAAGTTGCATCGACTTTGTCTTCCTCTCCATGCTTCTCCAACTTCAAATTTGGTTCGACAAGCGAAGATGCAGGAGTCGAATCATCCATCCCGAATCTCTTGAGTATCTCTTTGACATACTTTCATTGATGCAGCACCATACCTTGCTTCGATATTTGAAATTCCATGCCTAGGAAATAAGACAAGTTTCCCAGATCCGACATTTCAAATTCCCTTATCATCAGCTCTTCGAACTTCGACAAGTTCTTTAAGTTATTTTCAATTACCAGCAAGTCATAGACATATAAGCAAATGATTGTTATATCTTGTGCCAGAACATGTGCATAGACACCATATTCAGACCTGCATTTTACGAATCCCAAGTTGACTATGTATGAGTCGATCTTCTTGTTCCATGTCCTAGGTGTCTACTTGAGTCCATAGAGCGCTTTGTACAACTTATTCACTTTCCTTGCTTCCTCCTGTATCACGAACCCATGAGGTTGTGTGATATAGACTTCTTAGTCTAAGGGACCATTCAAAAATGTTGATTTCACATCTAAGTGAAATGTCAACCAACCTTGCTTGCATGCCAATGCTACAACCAATCTGACAGTCTCCAATCTTGTGACAGATGTATATACTTCAGAATAATGAGTCTTGCTCTCTGAAGAAATCCTCGAGCGACCAATCTCTCCTTATGTCTTGCTAACGACCTATCAACATTGTGCTTCAACTTGAACACCCACTTCACTTTGATAGCTTTTGTATTTGCTGGTAATTCGACTAAGTCCCATGTGTTGTTTCTTTCTATTGCTTGTAACTCTTCGACCATAGTAGACTTCCATTTCATATTCTTTAAAGTCCCACTATAGTTCATTGGTTCAACACCTGCAAGTAAAGAAAAATGAACTAATTTTCCATCTGGCGTGACTTCATCATCACCAGTCACTTCGTAGTCTTGAGGTATTGCTGGACGAACTCTAGTTCTTTGAGGTCTCTGGCTTGCGCTAGCCATACCCTCTTTGACTTCGATTATGTCGGGAATGTCAGCAACTGCTTCGACTAGAATACCGACAATTGCTTCGACTTTGACTTCATTGGTTTCTTCGTCGATGCCATACCTCGTCAATGGCTTGTTAATTGGATAACCAGAATTCCAATCCCAGACAGAATTTTCATCAATAACAATATCTTGACTCATCATGATCTTCTCATGGATTGGATTGAATAACTTGTATGCTCCAGTTTTGTGATATCCTACCAGAATCATAGGTTCACTCTTGTCATCAAGCTTCCTTCTTCTCACATCAGGAACATGCTTGTAACAAATAGAGCAAAATACCTTCATATGACTCACTGATGGTCGTTTTCGACTCCACACTTCTTTAGAAACCTTGTTCTTTAACTTCTTGGCATAGCACTTGTTCAGAATATAAACAGCAGTGGAAACAACTTCACCCCATAAGGATTTTGACAAATTCTTCTGCTTCAGCATGCATCTCACCATGTCCAATATGATTAGGTTTCTTCTTTCTTCTATTCCATTATGTTGAGGCGTGTAAGGAGCAGTTACCTCATGATCAATACCATGCTTTGCACTGAATTCTTCAAACATCTTTGATGTATATTCGCCACCTCCACCTGTTCGCAGAACCTTGATCTTCTTTTCACTCTGATTTTTGACAAGTATTTTGAATCTCTTAAAGATTGCTAATACTTCGTCCTTTGGCTTGATCACATAGATCCAAATCTTTCGGCTATACTCATCGACAAATGAGGAAAAATACCTGTTTCCACCAATGGTATGATCCTCAAACAGGCCACATACATATGAATGTACTACTTCTAGTATGCAAAAGGAACTCATTGACATATTCTAAATGAAATACTTTCTAGATTGCTTTCCAACTAAGCAACCTTCACAGTGTTTGTCAGGTTCTCAAGACTTGGTTTACCAATTACCTTATCATGAGTAATTAGTTGATTGAATGATCGAAAGTTCAAATGTCCAAATCTCAAATGCCACAACCAACTATGCTTGTGGTCGACAACAGTTTTTAGACATTGTACTTCCTTCGAACTGATCATGGTCCTGAATGTCCTATTTTTCGACAAAGGAGATTTCAAGACCAAATTATTCTGAGTGTCGAACAGTTCCAAGGCTCCATCTTTAATAATCACTGAGAAACCTTTTTCGACTAGTTTTCAAACACTTAGCAGATTGCACTCATTCTAGGTACATAAAGTACATATTTAATCATAGCTTTTGTTCCTTTGAATAACTATGTCGTCAGTACCTTCTGCTTGCAACGGGCTATTATCAGCAAGTTTGACCTTGCTCTTCTTCGATGAGTCAAAATCTGCTAACCATACTTTTCGACCAGTCATGTGATTCGAGCAACTTGAGTCAAGGAACCAGATCTTGGAGTCGACATGGTCATCTGCAACTGTAGTCATAACCATCATATCTTCAGAATCATCTGAATCTTCGCATGCAAGGTTAGCTCCTTCCTCCTTGCTTTTTATCGCTCTCTTGTCTTTATTGTACCAACAATTCTTGACCAAGTGACCCCACTTTTCATAGTTAAAACACTGCTTACCTTTTTTTTTATCTTTCTGATAGGAGTTTCCTTCTCCTCTTTTCAAGGATTCAGAAGCCCTATCATCAACCTTACGCTTTTGAGGGTTCGACCAAGACTTCTTGCTCTGAGTCTTGTCTCCTTTGCCTTTGAACTTGTCGGAACCACCACGATCCTTCCAAGCTTGAGCCTGCAATGCTTGTATCAAATCTTGAATCCCTTTTCTTTCGACAATCCTAATCTTATGCGCCTCCAACGAACCAACCAAATCTTCCAGTTTCAGAGTTTCAAGATTTTTGGATTCTTGAATAGCTACGATCACGTGATCAAAGTGAGAGGTCAGCATACACATTACCTTCTCAACTATCATCTTATCAATTAGGGTTTCACCACAACCCTTCATGAGATGGACAAGATTCTGCTCCTTCGACACATAACCTACAATCTTTTTATCTTCTCCCATCTGCAGCAATTCATACTGCGGTTGCAAAGTCTACATTAATGTTGGTGATACTATTATTACACAAGATCATTAAATTGAGAGACAAATGCTCAAAGAGAAATTATCAACAACAGAATTTAAAATGTATGACTCTAGACAACTCAAATATTTTTTAGGAATTGAGGTAGCCTACTCAAAACAAGACTTCTTTTTTATCTTTTAGATCAAATATTTACTTGATCTTTCGCAAGAAAGCGGCAAGCTTGGATGCAAACCTGTGAGTGCCATATTGAGAAATATTGCAAGATAAGTTGTAAAAAGGAAAATATCAAAGTTGACGAGGTACAATATTTGAGATTATTGGGAATTTGATTTACACGAAACACATTAGGATGAATTTGGATTATGTTGTTAGTGTGGTGAGTCAATTCATGCATGATCCAAAGGCCAAATGTTTGCAACTTGTAGACCAAGTTCTACATTATCTCTAAGCCACTTTGGAAGAAGACTTCTATTTAAAAGACGTGGAAGCGTAACTATGGAGGCATACAATAATGCTGATTATGTAGGGTTATACCATGTCAATAATTCTTGGCTTGATGCCTTTTTCATTGTTATTTCTCGTATATATAAATGTTACATGGCTATACAGGTAATTACACTAAATAATTACATTTAATAAGAACAAATCAATTTCTGATTTATTTTCCTTATTCTAGGAACAAACTAATAAATATAATTAAGAGGACAAATAAACTTTTTATTCATATTAGTAAGTAATCGGATATCTACTTTTGCCTATTATACTTTCTTGTGTGGGAACCTTGTCGTTTGGAGAAGTAAGAAACAAAGTATAGTGGCTTTATCAAGTGCTGAAGCAAAATTTAAAGCTCTGATACTAGAAAGTTGTAAACTATAATGGATGAAACTTGTGCTAGAAGATTTGAGGATATAATATAAAGGTCCTACGAAACTGTTATGATAATAAATCGGCCACACATAATAATGTTCAGCATGACATAATAGAGCCAATTGAGATTGACTAACATTTACAACTACGCTCCTTCTAGATATCACCTTAAAAATGTGTTAATAAATGATTTATCAACCTAACGATTCAATCAGTTTACTTTCAAACTTGGAATGATAGATATTCTGTTAAAATTAATGTGTTGTAACCACCATCTTTAGTATGTATTATGAGAGAATTATAACCATCACATTATAATAATTGTCTTTATTTAGATTTATGGTAGAGTTGTATCATTAAGATTGAGAGAATCAAAGAGTCCTCATCTTGATTACCAACTTTTTGTCTCCTATGTCAGTTTCCTTTAAGCCTATATAAAAGTGAGTGTGTGGTGGATTCAATAATATAAGAGTATCCAAAAAAAAATATTTTTTCTTACTCTAAATTCTGCAACAATATAATTTATCATATACCACCTCTAGAATACCACCAACAATGTGGTATCAGAGCTGCAGATCCTTGCAGCTGCAGCAGAAACAAAAAAAAAGGCTTCCACCAGCAACTCTTCTACAGTTTATAGCAATGTTAAAGTTCCTTTGTTTGAAGGAGAAAATTATGATTTTTGGGCTGTTAAAATGGAGACTCTATTCACCTCTTTGAATGTCTTGGAGTTCGTCCAAAACAGGTATGAAGATCCATCACCAACAGAGGCTGAAGAATCAAGCCAACGACTTGAACAATTGAAGAAGAAAAAGAAGATCAAAAATGCTGGAGTTCTCGGGATGATTCAAAGAGCGGTCTCCATATCCATTTTCCCAAGGATTATGCGAGCAAAAGCATCAAAGGAAACATGGAATATTCTACAACAAGAGTTTGAAGGAGACTCAAAGGTGAGAACTGTGAAGCTTCAATCTCTTAAGAGAGACTATGAAAATGAAAGAATGAAAGAGAATGAGAGTTTGAATGAATACTTTAATAGACTCTCTGAATTGGTGAATCAAATGAAGTCACATGGAGATACAATAGATGATCGCATAATTGTTGATAAAATTCTGATTAGTTTGACAGAAAAATTTGATCTTATGGTGACTGTTATAGAAGAAACTAAGGACCTATCAACTATGTCTGTTCAAGGGTTGATGGGGTTTTTGAGGTCTTACGAACAAAGGTTGTTACGACACTCTGAAAAATCAGTTGAGAGTGCCTTTCAATCTAAACTCAACATCCAGCCCAACAATGGTGAAAATAAGCCCCTAATACAAAATAGAGGTGAGTCTTCTAGAGGTGGCAAATTTGGAAGAGGCATGGGCAGAGGAAGAAACTCACGAGGAAGAGGAAGAGGCGTGAATGGCGGAAGATGGCATGAAGGAGCATCAAATAAATGGTGCAAAATCTGTAAGAGTAACACTCACAACGAGAATGATTGCTGGAACAAGGGCTAACCACAATGTCACAATTGCAAGAGATTCAGGCATATTCAAAAGGATTGTCGTTTTGTCAATCAACAACATGCTTCATTTGCAGAAGGAGAAAATGATGAAGGTAATTTTTTCTTTGCTTGTCAAAAAGCATTTCAAGAAGATAAAAATGTGTGGTATTTGGATAGCGGTTGTAGCAACCATATGACCGGAAAGAAATAGGCTTTTATAAACATTGATTCTTCATTTGGCTCAAAAGTTAAATTGGGAAATGGAGAACATGTTGAAGTAAAAGGAAAAGGCAACATTGGAGTTACAACAAAGCAAGGAAGCAAAGTCATTCATGACACTCTTTATGTGCCAGAGTTGGATGAGAACTTGCTAAGCATTGGACAACTTTTGGAGCATGGCTATTCTCTAAATTTTGAGAATTGTGAGTGCAGAATTTTTTATTCAAAGAGAAGAAATGTTGTTGTTATAAAATTGACTAGTAATAGAAGTTTTCCACTTTCTCTTAATTATGAAAAAAAATTCAGCATGATGGCTAGAGAAGAAAATGACTCTTGTTTATGGCACAAGAGACTTGGGCACTTGAACAACAATAGTCTCAAGTTGCTTTATCAAAAGAAGATGGTGTATGGGCTGCCAATAATTGAAGAAAAATCTGGTGTGTGTGAAGGATGTATGCTTGGCAAACACCACCGCCAACCATTTCCAAAGGAATGAGTATGGAGAGCCAAACAAGGGTTGGAACTTGTACACACAGATGCGTGTGGTCCTATGAATACTTTGTCTCATGGAAAAAGCAGGTATTTTATCTTGTTTATTGATGATTTTACCCGCATGACATGGGTATATTTTATGAGACAAAAATCTGATGTTATTGTAATTTTTAAGAAGTTTAAAGCTTTTGTTGAGAAACAAAGTGGTAGTTTTAGAAAATGTTGAGAAGTGACAGGGGGAGGAGTACACCTCGAATGAATTTCACAAATTTTGTGAAGATGAAGGTGTTGAAAGACAACTCACTGTTGGCTATACACCTCAGCAAAATAATGTATCTGAAAGAAAGAACCAAACCGTGATGGAGATGGCGAAGTCTATGCTACTTGAGAAAGGTTTGCCTAAAACCTTTTGGCCTAAGGCTGTTAATACTCCTGTGTATTTGCTGAATAGATGTCCAACAAAGGTTGTATGGAATAAGACTCCATTTGAAGCTTGGAGTGGAAGAATACCTTCAGTTAACCACCTTAAAGTTTTTGGGTGTGTTTGCTATGCTCAAATTCCTAAACAAAAGAGGACAAAGCTGGAAGAAACAAGTGAAAGATGTGTCTTTATTGGCTATAGTTCCATGTCAAAAAGCTATAGACTTTACAATTTAAAGACAAACAAGGTGATCATTAGCCGGGATGTTGTATTTGATGAGAAGACTTATGGGAATTGAGAAGAAGACAAAGTGAAGGAGAAAACAGTCCCTGCAATTTTATTACAACAAAATCCAGCAACTGAAAATGAAAAACTAGCCCCATGTAGACCAAGTTCTTCATCCTCTCCAAGTTCACCAATTTCAAGTTCATCATCTCCCAGCTCAACACCAATAAAATTGAAGGACTTGAGTGATATTTATGCAAGGTGCAACTATTGTGTTGTGGAACCAGAAAATTTTGATGAAGCAATCAAAGAAGATGTTTGGAGGAATGCGATGCAAGAAGAAATAAATGCAATTGAAAAGAACAAAACATGGCAGCTAGTTGAAAAGCCAAATGACAAAGAAGCTATTGGAGTAAAGTGGGTGTACAAATTGAAACATAATCCAGATGGTTCAATCCAAAGAGCCAAGGCTAGGTTAGTAGTCAAAGGCTATGCACAACAACCTGGAATTGACTATAATGAGACTTTTGCTTCGGTTGCACGTTTGGACACCGTGAGAACAATCATTGCGTTAGCAGCTCAAAAAGGTTGGAATTTGTACCAACTTAATGTGAAGTTAGCTTTCTTGAATGGAGAATTAAAAGAAGAGGTGTATGTGCAGCAACCTCAAGGCTTTGTGACTAAAGGCCAGGAGGAAAAAGTTTACAAGTTGAAGAAAGCTCTCTATGGGTTGAAACAACCCCCTAGAGCGTGGTATAGTGAAATTGAGAACTACTTCATTCAGCAAGAATTTCAAAGAAGTCAAAGTGAGCCTACCTTGTATGTGAAGCATCAAGGGAAAGATGATATTCTTCTTGTTGCCCTTTATGTTGATGATTTGGTGTATACGGGTAACAACAAGAAAATGATTGAAAATTTTAAAATAGAAATGATGAAAAAATATGAGATGAGTGATCTTGGCTTGTTGCATCATTTTCGTGGTATTGAGGTTTACCAAGATGAATATGGAGTTTTTATTTGTCAAAAGAGATATGTCGAAAATATTTTGAAAAAGTTTGGCATGTATGGCTGCAAACCTATTGATATTCCTTTAGTGGTGAATGAAAAATTAAAGAAGGAAGATGGTGGAAGATTAGTAGATGCAAGCATGTATAGAAGTTTGGTTGGAAGTTTGTTTTATCTTACAGCTTCAAGGCCTGATTTAATGTTTGCTGCTAGTTTACTCTCAAGATTCATGAGTAAACCAAGTCATTTACATCTCGGGGCAGCAAAAAGAGTTCTAAGGTATGTCATGGGAACCATGGAGCATGGAATCAGATTTGAGAAGAATCCTAAACTTGAAGTTAAAGGCTATTGTGATAGTGATTGGGCCGGAAGTGTTGATGATATGAAAAGCACTTCAGGTTATGTATTCAACCTTGGTTCAGGTGTGATCTCTTGGTGCTCAAAGAAGCAAGATACTGTGGCACAATCTTCAGCTGAAGTTGAGTATTTAGCAGCTGGTTTGGCTACACAACAATCACTTTGGTTGAGAAGAATATTAGAAGATATTGGAGAGAAATAAGAGGGAAGTCTACATCTTCATTGTGACAACAAATCAGCTATTGCCATGGCAAATAATCCTGTTTTTCATAGCAGGACCAAACACATTAACATAAAGTATCACTTCATTCGAAGTATGGTTGAAGAAGGAGATGTGCAGTTAGCTTTCTGCAGTTCACAAGAGCAGCTTGCAGACATTTTTACTAAAACACTACCTAGAGGAAAATTTCAGTAACTTAGAGAAGCAATGGGAGTTAAAGAACAACACATTAAGGGGGAATGTTAAAATTAATGTGTTGTAACCACCATCTTTAGTATGTATTATGAGAGAATTATAATCATCACATTATAATAATTATTTTTATTTAGATTTATGGTAGAGTTGTATCATTAAGATTGAGAGAATCAAAAATTCCTCATCTTGATTACCAATTTTTTGTCTCCTATGTCAGTTTCCTTTAAGCCTATATAAAAGTGAGTGTGTGGTGGATTCAATAATATAAGAGTATTAAAAAATATAATTAGATTAGTGTTATGTCAGTTTACTCTAATTTCTGCAACAAAATAATTTATCATATACTACCTCTAGAATACCACCAACATATTCATTCACCAATTTGAGAATGTATTTATATTATATTTTTTTATAATTATTGTAATGATTCATATTCGGTTCATTAACGAGACCCATTAAATTGGATTAGCCTATTTAATTAGATTAGTGTTTGTACATTAAACATACAATTAAAATACATTAGAAATGGTTTTCTACGCTTAATGTTATTATGTCGGTGTTTAGAGGAGTTATGATACTATACTGTGTATACATATGCTCTTGTGGTAATACATTTGATCCATGCCCTATCATTTTATGCATTACTCGCATGGTACATTGAAGAATTTTTCTCTTGGTTTGGAAATGTCTTTGATGTTAAATATAGGGGTTTTCGTGGTTTATGAACTGCACTGAACCAACCACATTTATAGTTCAATTGAGTTTATAATAATCATTTTAAAAAAATACAGTTAATTATTAAAAGGGTTTCAATTCAGTTTAAAACTATTTTATAACCGGTTTGTATTTATAAACTAGTTTATAATTAATTTGCAATTATAAACCAATTTTATAATATGAATTCTTTTAAAATTAATTTTTTTAATTTCATAAAAAATAATTAATTTTAAAAAAAAAGATATTTGAAAATATTTATTTTTAAAAAAAAACTTTTATTTATAAAAATTAGTTAAATTTTTTATTTTTTTGAAAAAAAAATCTGAATAGATAATTTTAAAACTCCATGAAAATTTTTTTTTTTTTTAAATTTTAATTTTAATTTTTCGGGGAAAAGATCCAGAATAAATTTTTTTGAATTTTATTTTCGGAAAAATAAAAAAAATTTATTTTATTTTTATATTTCAAAATTTTGGAAAAAAATTTTACTACAAAAATTATTTTATTCTGAAATTTTTGTTTTTCAAAAAAAAATATTTTTTCAGAATTTTTTTATTTCAAAAAACAATAATTTTATATTTTTCTGAAAAAAAATTATTTTTTATTTTATTGAATAAAAAGTATTTTATTTTCAGATTTTTTTTCTAAAAAAATTATATTTTTTTTATAATTTTATTTTTAATTTTCATTAAAATATTTTTTACTTTTCATAATTATAAATATTTTTAATTTCCATTTTTTTACACTCTCAATAATTCATCTTTTTTTATTAAAAAAAATTATAACTAAAGCAGTTTATAAAAGAAAACTGGATTATGAACCGGTTTTAAACTGAATTATAATTGGTTAATTTAAATAGTTCAGTTCATTAACCATTCAAATGATTTAATTATTTTATGGTGCAATGCAATTCAGTTTAGTCATATAGTTTGGTGCTAATAATTCAAACTTACTAAAACTTTCTTGTGTTTGTATGCTTTCTCTTATAATTTTTTGTTTATTTTCTAAGTCATTTATGCCAAACACACTCAAATTCCATTCAATTTATAAATATGAGACCGACTCTAGTTGATTTTGTGAGTTCACATGTGAGAACTTTTTTCTTCTATTGTTTTCTCAGAATGTTTTTTTACATGTTGTCCAGTATTTCATTTGTTTCATACTTTTGGTATGAATCAAACAGTGACATAGGTATAATATGATATTTGATGATGCAGTGAAAATAAAATGGTCTTTTGATAGAAACAATAGTGGCAAAACAGAAAAGAAAATGATAACGAGTCCAAGACTCCTATTCTAGAGCAAACTCCTAACCAGAGATAACTCTCATATCAAACTTCTAACAATATTTCTGAAAGAACCCTCACTCTCTCCTCGTTCTCCTTATATACCCTCGCACATTCTAACAAACTGCCACATCAGCAACTATTCCTCTAACTTCTCTATTCATCTTGGTTATCGGGCTTAGGCCCAAAACCAGTGTGCTATCCTCTTTTGTATACAGTGCCTTTATATGACATAAGTGGCATATAATTCTGCATGTACATGTTTTCATAAAGAAAAGAGTTTGTTAGAGAAAATGTAATGGTTGGAATTTCCGCCTTCATTGCCGTCTGCTCCTAGTTGCATAAATTGGGGTGAATTTAGTTTCACATTGCTTAGAGGAATGACATGTGTTATGTTTATAGTGAGAGCATTTCTCACTTTATAAGCCGATTTTGTAGGGATGAGTTATACCCCACTTACAAATTCTAATTCTAAGAGTACTCAATTGCAATTACATAAACGATTCTGCATGTACTATGTTGTATTTTTCTAGGTTCTGGTATGTCATTGATGATTATTCTGCATGTACTATGTTGTATTTTTCTAGATTCTGCATGTACTATGTTGTATTCTTCTAGGTTCTGATATGTCACTGATGATTATCCTCAAAGATAAGTTTAACACTTTTTTAATCCACATTTAAGAATTGTTCATCACTTATTTTGATTCAGATGCTAACCACGAGACTCAACGAGAGAATTGGAATCAACCAGAGAGCAGAAGTCAGTCAAAACATCCGACGGCTTCATTACTTCCATCTAAACTTCCAGCTAGAGCTCATTTACCTTCTTGTGCCGGTACACATAAACATACGCTCAAATTTATATCTACTCATTTATTTGCATATCATGTTTTTTAATGACATTTTTTTTATCTAGAATTAAACAAAAATATTTAAATTATTTAATGGGTTTGGCCTGATTTATAAATAAAGGAAACAAATTTTAAGCTTATTAAGAAAAATAATTAATTGCATTTAATGCTTTTGATTTCATAATTATTAATATACCCTCAATCAAGTTGTTATTTTCTCGTAATACTAAATAATTAATGAAATTATAATTCTTCAGAGTATTTTTAAAAGATTCCACTTGCTGAATGATTGCATGAACTGTGAAATTGAATCCCGACCGGTCATTCCTCATTCATATGCAATCTTTTATTAACTTTGCTGACGTATCACCATAAATTTTTGTATTCCACAAATGGGCCATGATTTCTTGGGAAGATCTCACCATTTTATCTATTCATTTAATTGTTTATGTGTATCTTCTTTCATCCATTTACCTTCTTATTTGAATGTGTTCTTTTTAAGTAAATGGTGAATCTGATCAACCAAGACTCGACATCCCTGGTTCTGATTACAAACAACTCAATCACAAGGTAGATCAATTTAGTAATTTTAGGGTTTTTGAATTTTCCTCTAAACCTTAGAGAATATATATTGTACACATTTTCACATATAGGATGGTAAGACTTCAACTACAAAGGTGTGCAATGCTGAAAGTTCCGGTAGCCATTCATCCCCAACTTGTTCAGAGAGTTCCAATACTTCATCGATTTCAATTCCACGCTCTCCTTCATTCAACTCTAGTCAACAACTTCTTGCTCAAAGGAAATTATATGCAGAATCCCATATGGGAAGATCTAGTTTTCAGAAGCTTTTGGAGCCAAAGCTCCCTCATCTTCCTGGAATTGCTCCTTACAGGGTTTTCCTCGGGAATGTAAAAGATAAGGTATCACTTCTCATCTACTTGAATAATATAGTTGATCGTACATCTCTATGAACCCTTATTTATGTAAAAACGGAATAATATATTTGAAATATAAATAATGTACAACCAATAATCTCTTTATATATATTTAGGGGTGGCAAACAGGCATGCCCGCCCCGTTTAGACCCGCCCCGCAAAAGCCCACAAAACTTAGGCCCGCCCCGCAAAAAAGTGAGGGCGGGGCGGGGAAAGCCCGCGAGCACTGCACTCTTTAAGCCTAAAAATGCAAACATTTATGTAAATACATGTGCCCGCAAAAGTCCGCGAAAAAAACGGGGCGGGGCGGGGCAGACACATTAGAGGGTGAGAGTATAAATCCTTGGCCCGTCCCGCACTAAAGTGAGGGAAAAACGGGCATGCCCGGCGGGTCAGGCCCGTTTTGCCACCCTATATATACTATTTTAATCATAGACTAAAAGTTCCAATATAAATTACTATTAATATTCAGCCCCTTAGTTTGAAGTTCTTTAAAGCTCTTTTTGGAAAGAGACATATAGATGAACTATTAATATTCAGCCCCATATTAATATTCTACCGTTAAGGAATTCTAATTGTACAACATTTATAAATACTAATATAGATAAATTTACCATCAGTTAATGTCATTTAGGTAATAGTATTGGTGGGAAATTATTTTTCTGATATTATGCACGATTAGTGTATTAGATCAGTTCCTTGTATTCTATTTATACATCATTTGTATCCGTTCTAATATATAAAAAAGATATACCACAAAATTATGGATGATATCATAGATCTGAACCATCTCTAAATTTAGTACTGTCACACATGGAAGAAAGCAAATAAGACAGTTCAGCCAACAACTTGGTTTAGGGAAACTTTCTTCCTATCACTAGTTACAAATTGAATGACCAAAATTACAATAAATGAGGGCGATCAGTCAAGATCAACCTTCAAGGAAAAGGGAAGGAAGGTTATATCAATATGAGACTCCAAAAGACCTGAAAATAAGGATCCCAACCTCGAGAAATGACAGCTGAAAAATAACTTAGTAATGTCATGGATTCTCAATACCATGACTAATGAAATGAGAGAAAATTTCATATACTATGACACTGTCAAGGAAATGTGGGATGTAGTTAAGAAACCTATTCTGATGTAGACAACATGTCTGCAATATTTAAAATCAAAAGCATACTTCATAAATTACGATAAGACAACCTATAATCAAAAACATTTTAATACTTAGTCGTCACTAACAACTACAAGATATGTATGACGATATCATGTCTGCAATATTTGAAATCAAAAACATACTTTATAAATTGTGACAAGGCGACCTATGGTCATAGAGCATTTTAATACTTAGTCGTCATTGACAACAACTAGATGTATATGACGAAGTTGAATTGAGTTTCAATGAGGATATGAAGTATAAAGAATTGGTGGAGAGAGAGAGAGAGAGATTTTACACATTCCTAGTGGGTTTGAACACAACATGTATTAGTTCTAAAATATAAAAAATTATACCACATAATTTTGCATTTAGCCTTTATTTATTTATTATAATAGTATTCTCCTAGAACATTCTCCTAGAATGTTACTTTTGTATATGAAGTTGTAATCTCCCTATTTATACCAATCATTATTGAAGAATACTATGTAACAATATTCCCCATACTCTAATATGATATCAGAGTCTTAGTTAGGGTTTTCCATAATTATTGAGAATACTCACCACTATACAACGACGATGTGTAGGAATACTTACCAATATACTACAATGGCTTGTGGGAATATGCACCACTAGAAATTGGCACCGTATGACTTGACCTAATTCAGTGGCAGCGAATCCTACTTGATGACAGGTAGCTTTGTATAATTCGACCTTGAGCAACAAGAGCAATGATATTCAAACAATTGGCACTGACTACGACGAAGTCAGTGACAATGGCAGCGACAACGGCGGTGGCCGCAATAACGGTATCATCGAGGTCCGTGGTAACAACCACAACAACGACAAAGGCTACGGTAACAACAACTGTAACACCCTAAACCCATGATACAAAAATTTCTTTCTTTATAAAGACATTGCGCAATATAAGAATATATGAGAAGGGTCTCACACCAACATAATACCTAACTTTTTACTTCGAAATAGAAATTGAAAACATAACAATAAAGTACTATTATTTGATTTAAGACAAAGTAGAGAACATAGCAAAACAATCTCAACCCCGATGCTACAATATCAGAGTTGTTATTCTAAAATAAACTAATAGTCAACTTAAGATCCGGCGAAACATAAAATAAAAGCAAGCAGTCGAAGTGCCCATCTACACTATCTTCCATAAATAAACCACAACAACCACTCCTTAGTCTCAACCTCAGAACCACCTACACAGGTGTTCACATAGAGGAACATAGAAACAAAAGGGCTGAGAATACATTCGATAAAATTATATGGTATAATAACAAAAAGGATAACATTTAAAATACCAGCGCACCATTCACAATCAATCACAATAACACAATACCACGAGACATATACAAGAATAAGTATGTAATGCTCATCTCCTATACCCCCATGCATAAGGTACTATCATCGGATTCAAAGTTATTTTAATGAAATCCTAAAACACTGGACCGAAGTCCTAAAACACTGGACCGAAGTCCTAATCTAACTCCGAAATATATGATGCATGATGCTTCAAACAAATGCAATCTTCCATCCAAACCTCCAAAAACACAAAATTTAACATCGCCTGTTAAGGCTAACACCATTTCTTGTGAATCTAATAACACTGCCAATTGGGCTAAAACACCGCTCTTTCGACCCTAAAAATAATCAACTAAACATGATTAACATTGGTTCTTATCTAACCTCAGGGTATTAACATGATTATTTACAGCACACCTTTATAACACATCAAAATCGAATTTGTGTCCTAACCTGAACAACTTAACTCATATACATATTATCAAGATATTAGACTAAAGTCTTAAACATTGACAACTTAATTCACACTCGTTATCAAGACAGTAACTCATATATTACAACATTCACAACCTAGGTTACACATGTATTCATCGAGACACTAGACTTACGTCTTCAATATTACGTCACTTACGCAATTAATATTTTTCCACATCGTTCACACATTTAAAACCTCATGATACATTACCTTAAGATATCTATATTTGTTATCTTTCCAATGCTTCAAACCGCGCCTCAATCAGAGTCACGAATCTCAAGTTATGTTATTTCCAAATTCGGCATTTTTTTACACAGTCAGTGGTAACCGGTTACCACCCGTGTGTAACCGGTTTCAGATATGAAAAACAGCCAAAAGCTCATTTTTGGGTAACCAGTTACCAACGGCTAGTAACCGATTACGTCCAGAGTCCAATTTCACTTGTTTTTCGCAGGAATTTCACTCATAAACCCAATTTCTTCAACCTAAATCTACACAATTTAAATTTTAACACCTTATACCATTGATTTAACATCTATTTCTTCAATTACCATTATCATCAATTAACAACATCATGATAGCATCAATTAACAACATCATGATAGCATCAATTAACAATAACATTATATCATCAATATAACCTGAACACAACATCAACATATCAGGATTACAAAAATTTACAGTATCAATCATGACATAAGATTAAACCATAGACATCACACATAGTTATTACAAACATAGAAAGTTTTGCTTAAAACCTTAGAATCTCATATTTATCATTAGTCAACATAAACCTAACGGGGGTTAAGGGAAACCCCATTATCCTATTGCCAAAATATCGATTATAGAATAATTCCCCCCTTATTTTGTTATTGTAGAAATTTTTCCTCGATACTCTCAACAATAACAACAACTCTTCCTTGCACAATCTCTATTGCAATTTCCTTGGTCAATTTGAAACTTTCTCTAAAAGATGGTTTTCTTTTTTGGAAAAGATGGTTTTCTTTATGGAAGAAGAGATTGACTAGTTTTTTTTTCTCCTTTTCAAAAAAATAAATGTGTTATACATTTCATATACAAGGATAAAGGGCATCGTTTTGTACTGGAAACACTTGTTGGTGAATAGAGCAATGTCTCTATTTTAGAAAGGGAAAACATTGGAGGAGAGATCCCGTCTTATTCTTGTTCTTTTAATATTGTTCTCTCTATTCAATTTCTTTCGTTACAAAAATACCTGTTTCTCAAATTTTATTTGAAAAAGTTTCCACTTGTTGTGCTGTAAAAGAGTGATTCATATCTTGCTTTTTTTTTGGTTCTAGGAATTGGTAATATTTTATTGTCATGTGAATTGGTATTGTTAAATTGTCAATCAAAGGCACGTTAACGTTAGTAAATGTATTATCTTCTTCTGTTCCATGTTTTTAGCTTCAGAGAACCCGTAGGCGGTTGGAACTGCTTCTCGAGGATTGTCCATGTGAATTTGATTATTCTCAATACTATGAAACAACAGAGCAGCTTTTGGAACCTCTTCTCATCTGTTATGAATCAATGGTACCCTTTCCTCTTCTCCTACCCGTCTTTCACACATGTTTTTCCATAATGATTGTTTAGCTCTTAATTTCCTCTAGCAATCTTGTGGAGCCGGGGTGTTAGCTGATGGTCGACTTGCTGATCTGATCCGTAGAGTTGCTACCTTTGGCATTGTGTTAATGAAGCTTGACTTGCGTCAGGTATGATTTAATGTGTTTTGTTCATAGTGTCTATTGTGGGCTGAAACTGGCAGTGCGACAGGAATCTGGAAGACATGTTGATACACTTGATGCAATTACAAAGTATTTGGATTTGGGTACATACAGTGAATGGGATGAAGAAAAAAAATTGGACTTTTTAACAAGAGAACTTAAAGGGAAGAGGCCACTAGTTCCTCCTAGTATAGAGGTAATGTATACTCATTTCCAAGTTTTAAAACTTCTGCAATCATCTCGTATCTAGTATGTTGCCAAAACTTTTTCCTTCCAAATGGGGTGAAGTTGGTATTTTTTTTAAATATAAAAGCTATTTTGTTTTCATCTTTCTATATGATTAAGTGAGATTTTAATTTTTTATTTTGAAAGGGTTGAGATTTCAATTTTATAATTTGTTTATATTTCTTTGATTTAAATGTATTTTTATCTCTTATTTTAATTTTTTTAGTGTTTTAATCTCGATTTTAAAAGTCAACCATTTGATCCTTATTTAACAATTTCTGAAAATTTCTAGATTCCATTAAATTTGCAAAGTTGGCATTTTCTTTTTATTTACTTTTAATTTATTGCACTAATTTGTCGAGCGCCAACTAAGTTAAATTTGATGTATCACTTAATTAAAATTAACACAATGTTATAATATCAAACGATACATTTAATAATAGAAAAATTATTTTATAAATTAAAGTTTAAACAATATAAATGTTTAATCTTTATAAAATTCATATTTATTAATTAAAATGTAAAAAAATCATAAAAATCATATCTTCATAATTAAAAATCATAAAAATCTTGTTAATCTGTATTAATCTCACGTTACTCCTTCACGTCTTCTTCCTCTTCCCAAAAACAACTGAAAACCTCTTACCACCCACATAATCCTTAGATTTACCACTGTCCATCGATTTATATGATTTTAATTACGAAGATTTGGTTTCTTAAAAGTTTTCGGGTTTTAATTAAAAAAAAATTATGAAGATTAAAACTTTTTTTTTCTATTTTTATTATTTAAATGATGATTAAAACTTAAAAAAAATAATTAAAATAGCGGAAACAAAAGTTATTTAATTTTTTTTTTCTAGATTTAAAGTTGAATAGAATGATTATTTTGATTCTAAACCCAAGATCTGTGTAGATTCTTTTGTAGATCATAGCTAATGCTACAATTGAGGAACTTGGTTAAATTTCATGAAACTGGAAAAAACAGGATTTTCTGCATGCTCTTGACATAATATAAAAAGTTCTTCCTCTATTCTATATCACTGACCTTGTACTTTTTATTGGCATTTTAATTAATTCTTTTTAGGTTGCTCCAGATGTTAAAGAAGTCCTAGATACTTTTCGAATTGCTGCCGAGCTAGGGAGTGATTCACTTGGAGCCTATGTGATCTCTATGGCCTCTAATGTACATCAACTGCTATTATTCTTACAAATTATCCACGGAAACTGTCACACAAACTGTTTGTACAACATGCCTTGCCTTTTGAAATTTCGTAATTTCTTTGGGATTTGTAAAATTATCACTGCCTTTCTTGTTTCTTCATCTTTTTATTTTCTTCTTGTTTGGTTTTGCATGAAAATATTTATTTTTGCTGCATATATTTTGCAGCTGAATTGTTAAATTTAGGTACTTAATATCATTTTTGTATCGTAAACCTATAATGGTACAATAGTGAAAGAAAGCATCTTGGAATACAGTGATGTTCCAAAATTGTCGTTCCAGTTGATATTAAAGATTTTGGACTTTGGTTTTTTTGTCAGGCAAGTGACGTCCTTACAGTAGAGCTCTTACAAAAGGATGCACGTCTTACAGTTAGTGGGGAATTAGGAAAAGCATGTCCAGGTGGAACGTAAGTCCATCTTGAATTATTTGTATAACTATACTGGAACTTATCAAAGTTATGTTTATGCTTATCAGATGAAAATTTGCAATTTTAAATTGTATCTTGATTAGTATAGTACTTTTCAATAAAGAAACTGGAATAAATTTGAGTCATGCATATTGCCTGTTACCTTTATACAGTACGTATTTACCTTTATTCATACATAGTCTGCAAATTTTAGATCAAAGTTATGTGCCTCTTTCACTTTCAAGAAGTTTAAGCTCAGCTTTCATGGTAGTGTTTGGAAATTGAGTAGCATAGCATATCATAGCATGACTTTCTCAATCTTATGAAATAGGATTAGGAAAATACAAGTAGTTGCATTGTTTCTTATATAGCTAGAAGTCACTATTTAGGGTGCCTGGAGAAAAAAGATATTTCATGATTTCTGTTAGGATCCCAAAATTCCGAAACAGAAATTAATAACGAGAAATAGATTACTGACGGAAAAAAATGTATTTAATTGATTGATTGATAAACAAAGAAAACTTTTGAAGGGAAATAATTCCAATGTACCCAAGAGTTAAGCTCCTCATAGAAATTACTCTCTCTGCCTAACCATAATGCTTCTCTCAATAAACTTGGATAAATAACACAATTCACTCACCTTACTAATTATACTACTAAGACATAACAAACTTGCCAACTAAGCATCCTACTCCATTATTTATTTACCATATATTTTTACCACACTCATTATTACATAATTCTCCTTTTTCCCTATGACCTCTACTCGGGTCTCTATCAATTTCTCTATGACAAGTTTGCACAAATATTTTGGACAAATTGTGCAGAGATTCTCCTCTGTACTCCTAAGAATATTGAGAAATGTTTGAATTTAATATCATACATACATGTGTCCAACATAAGCTTTGGGTGGTTGCTCTATTTTAAACTGTTTTCTAGAAGTTTAAGGTCAATTTTCATGCTAGTATATGGAAATTGAGTAGCAGAGCATAGCATGCATTTCCTGATCCTATAAAATAGTTGGTTGCATTGTTTCTTATATAGTTAGAACAAGTCACTATTTAGGGTGCCGGGAGAAAAGAGATATTTCATGATTTCTCTATGACAAGTTTGCAAAAATACTTTGGACAAACGGTATAAAGATTCTCCTCTATAGTCAAAAGAATATTGCAAAATGTTTGAATTTAATATCATACATACATGTGTCCAATACAGGCTTCGGGTGGTTCCTCTATTTGAAACTGTCAAGGACCTAAGAGGAGCTGGTTCAGTTATCAGGAAACTTTTATCAATAGATTGGTACCGCCAGCACATTATTAAAAACCATAACGGACACCAAGAGGTTATTTATGATAATGGCATATTCGTTTCATTTATGTTCTAATATTATGGGGAATACATGTGGTAATATTATAAATGCCTATATGCAGGTTATGGTTGGGTATTCTGATTCTGGTAAAGATGCTGGGCGCTTTACTGCTGCTTGGGAACTTTACAAAGCTCAAGAGGATGTAGTGGCTGCTTGCAATGAGTACGGTATTAAGGTTACACTGTTTCATGGCCGCGGAGGGAGTATTGGTCGTGGTGGAGGCCCAACATATATGGCTATTCAGTCCCAGCCACCTGGCTCTGTGATGGTAGGTTATGCATCTTTAGCCTTAATTATTTCCCTAGCCTAAAAGGCTAAGTTTAAGTCCCATATTCATATAAAGTATGTCTGAAATGTATCCTATTAATATATGTTTCTGTTAGTGTTTTGGAACGTGCGTAGAGTCTAGAATAACACTCGTAAGGGACTGCTAGAGTGTTATTTTATTAAAGGATGTCATTACTCTTGGTCATAGGGAAGTGGAATAACATTTGAACTATTGAACTGCTGATAGGGTAATGGTTAATGAACATTCGTTTTTTTAGTTTCCTTTATTCAAACTGTTGAGGTGTTGGCTTTCACATGTCTGAGACCTTGAAGTTAGATCGAATATTTGTTAAAACACTGTAAGACAAAGAATGCTTTATATTAAAAGAACGTCTTGAATTGGTTATATAATTGAAGCCAAGTTATATGGTCGATTAACATGAACTAGATTATAGATCATCTTTCCATAGAGTCTGGAAAATATTGTTGTTTTTCATAAGCTGTTATCAGCATTGACATTGAAAACCCAAAAGATGCATCAAATTATATCAATGCACTAAAATAAGTGATGCTCCTTGCAGGGAACACTTCGGTCAACTGAACAGGGAGAGATGGTGCAGGCCAAGTTTGGGTTGCCACAGACAGCTGTTAGACAACTTGAAATATACACAACAGCTGTGCTACTTGCTACCCTTCGTCCACCTCTCCCACCCCGAGAAGAAAAATGGCGTAATCTGATGGAAGACATATCACAAATCAGTTGCCAGAGTTACCGCAGTGTAGTCTATGAAAACCCAGAGTTCTTGACCTACTTCAACGAGGCCACTCCTCAAGCAGAGCTTGGGTTCCTGAATATAGGTAGCCGCCCCACGAGGAGAAAGGCCACTACAGGAATTGGACACCTTCGTGCCATTCCGTGGATATTTGCATGGACACAAACCAGATTTGTTCTTCCTGCTTGGCTTGGAGTTGGAGCAGGTTTGAAAGGTGCTTGTGAGAAAGGACTAACAGAAGAGCTAAAAGTGATGTACAAAGAGTGGCATTTCTTTCAAAGCATAATAGACCTGATTGAGATGGTTTTGGGAAAAGCAGATATTTCTATTGCTAAGCACTATGATGAAGTTCTTGTGTCAGAGAAGAGACAAGAACTTGGTCGTCAACTAAGGAACGAGCTCATTACAACTGGGAAGTTTGTGACAGTTATTAGTGGGCATGACAAACTTCTGCAGAATAACAGAACATTGAAGAGGTTGATTGAAAATAGACTTCCTTTTCTTAATCCCATGAACATGTTGCAGGTTGAGATACTTAAAAGGTTAAGACGTGATGCTGATAACCTTAAAGCAAGAGATGTTCTCCTTATCACCATTAATGGTATTGCTGCAGGGATGAGGAACACTGGTTAACTTCTCCTCCCAACTATATCATTTTCACCTCTCGGTTTCTATTTAACCACCCTTTATGTTATCAAGCATGCTATGCTAATGAAGATTAATATAGGCATAACCATAACTTTACGTGCTGTAGTACTCTGGACAAGATAGTATCCAATTATAGTATAAAATTTTATAGGTCTAGCTAACTTGTGTGTTTGGGACACTATTAAAAAATTTGTGTGGAATAAAACAAAATTGTAAGTTTCAAAAAATCAAATGCACGCGTTCCAAAAAAATATTTCTATAAATGTATCATTAACTTGTGCTCTTGGGGCACATGTTAGCATTAGCCAAATTTTATTTCCCTTTATCTTATTTCATTCCACAAATGTGAATTTGTATGGATATAATTATAATAATGCAAATTCAAGTGATATCGTGGCTATTTGATTTTCTCAAGGATTGAATTCTAAATTTTCTACAATATTGTCATCAATGATTTGTTGGGGTATTTAATTCAGGGGTTTAACATGAGGAATCATTTTTTATTCATTAGGTCTTTTTCTCTATGAGCAACACATCTTGTGAGAGACATTTCACATATTCATCAAAAACTTTAAGGTGATAGGTATGTGAGTTCTCTCACTTATAAATGCTCAAGTCTTCACTTTTCTAATCAACGTGAGACTTTCACACACTTTGTTTCTCAAAGTTTTTGACTCACTTGCTTTTCATTCAACACTCCCCCTCAAGTGTGAGTCTATCTGTTGACAATTCACCAAAATCTGTTGAGAATTCTGCTGCAATCTTGATGAATAAGATTCAATCACATCAATCAGATTTCTCTTATTCTTCACTCTTTACTTGAGTGAATCAATCAATCTTGGTTCAAGATTATTCTCGCTGCAGAATTGTTAATGGAAGAAGAAAGAAAAGATGAAATTGAAGAAGAAAGGAATTAGGGTTTAGACAAAATAGGGGAAGAAGAAAAGATTTTCTGTAGAGCTTATATCTGCTTCCAAACTGGAATTTTATTCTTTGCAACCGCAAGTTCTATACAATGATAGAGGTTACTCCATATTTATAGATTTTGGGATTGCTTACTCCTTAAGCAAAGGCCAAAATACCTAATTATGCTAACACTACAAAATTAGACCTAAATCAAAATTCCTGTCGAGGTACATTACTTCGAAGTTTCGACATTTACATAGTTCAACACTTTCTTGCTTCTGTCGAGCAACCTGCTTCGACACAAAGAATTAAAATTCAACACACGGCCTAATTCATTGTGTCTAAGCTATTTACATTCATCATAGACCTTAACTTCTTGAATACTTTGGTCTGCACTCCTTTCGTTATGCTTTCTGCAATATAATTCTCAGTTATGCAATGTTTTGAGTTTAGCTTCGCTTCTGCTACTTGCTCTCGAAGATAATGGAACCTCATTTCGATGTGTTTGCTTCGTCCATGCGCTGTCAAATTCTTCGCCAGATTGATAGCATACATGTTGTCAATCTTCATGGTAATTGCTCCATGATTGTTCCTTATAATCTCTTCGATCAAATTCACCATCCACGTTGCTTGACATGCATAGGGATAAACAGTTATTTATTCTGCTTCACATGACGACAATGTCACTACTAGTTCCTTTCTTGAACTCCAAGCAATTGGTGCACCACCTAGCATAAATACATAGTCAGTTGTTGATTTTTTATCGTCAACATCACCACACCAACTTGAGTCATTGTATCACACTATCTTTCATTATTTTCCTTCATCAGCTGCAGGAAAAAAATTCCATAGTCGAGAGTTCCTTTCAGATACCTCAGTATCCTCTTCGTTGTTGCTAGATATGATACATTTGGCTTCTGCATGAATCTGCTCACCATACCTACACGGTATGCAAGATCAGGCATTGTGTGACAAAGGTATCGAAGTGATCCAATGAGTTTTATGTATTGTGTTGGATCGACATCATCTTCTTCATTGTCTTTCGACAGTTGCAATTTGGGCTCAAGTAAAGTCGAAGTTGGGTTGCATTCTTTCATCTCAAATCTCTTGAGCATTTCATCTGCATTTCTTCTTTGGTGCATCATCAATCCTCTACTACTCTTGTAGAATTCGTTGCCAAAGAAGTATGAGAGATTTCCCAAGTCTGACATTTCAAACTCCTCACTTAGGTCATGTTTGAAATCTTCTATCTCCTTCCTACAACTTCCTATTATCAACATGTCGTTGACATATAGACATAGTGTCATATCCCAAAATTTTCCATCCATTTTTCTCAATTTGATTTGCACACATAACATCATATCATGCATCATCATGACCATTTCATTTGGTCATTGGCCCACAAGCATGGCTATATTTTGTGGATCAATCTTAACATTAGGATTTTTACTTTTGTTTACTTATCAACTAACCCAAAGCATCATAGGAGATGATACTTATTTCTTCCTTTGTTATGTAGGTGATCATGTCTCAAATCAAGACTAAACAATGGTCACTTTCGTCAAGGAGGATGCAAGTTTTGGTCCATTGATTCAAGGGGGATTCATGTGTTTAGTTCCATGCAATTTCATACAATCATCAAGCTATCCTTAATTTTATTCAAGGTTTGATCAAGTTTTCTTCAAGGGATGCTCATTCCATTATTATTTTGGCTTGGGATGCAAGAAAACTTCAAGTTTAAATAAGTTGGCACAAGTTTGGTTGACCTAATTTTCAAGTATCGCTCACCTTTGGTCAAAAGCCCATAACTTCTTCATCTTCCAACCAATTTACAAGCTTCTTTGAGACAAATATTTCTATATAGTTCCTCTACAATTTTGCTTCAAGGCTCAAGCATCAATTTAACCTCTAAGTACCTTAATTCCGGAAAGGGGTAAGTGGCCAAACTAGGTTAAAACCTTGTCATGACCTCCACTTGGCAACCATTCCATTTTCAGCTCAAGTACCCTTTTGATATCATTTCTATTGCATCTTGCTAAGCTTATATCAAAGATCATTTGATCCAAGTTTGGCTCAAAATTCACTAGGGAATCAAAAGTTATGGTGTCATGAACTTGAGACCTCAAAATGCCCAAAATGTGTCAAGCCTCCTTTTGAGTTGGTTCTTTTTGCATTCAATTCATTGCCATGAGATGAACATTTGACACAAAGAAAATCAGGAAACGCACGAGGGAATTTCATTTGGCCTAAGCTCAAACATGGTGTCATGAACTCTGTTTTGCACGAAGCCAAATTTTGCAATTACCAGCCATTCTTCAATCTGGGATCACCACACATGTGCAAACTTGTCTGTCTTGACAAAATGCGTAGAATGGAGTGTAAAACGACCAGGTTTCATGCCCAAGTCACAATTTTCACCCTTGTTCTCACACGAATTGCAAATCACGATTTTCCCATCTTATTCACACAAATTCATATCATTTCACATGTGTGATCTCACTAACACTTTCCCTATAAACAGATGAGGCTTTTACTTAATTTACAAGCTTGGAAAACCAAAGAAACTATGCAACCATTTGAGCCTGATACCTCAAAAAACTAGTTAACCACTTCTTCGATTCAAGCTCTTGTCACTTCAAATATTCACCCAAAAATCCTTCATCGGCACCTTCTGAAGCTAACTGAAGCATTGCCTTGGCTTGAAGCTCCTTGGAACCATATATCCAAATCCATCATTGTTGACCTTCGAAGCTCCAAATGGAAAGATAGTTAGGAGTAAAATTCTTGAGCAAACAAGTTACCACACTCTTCACCTCACTCCACTGATCAAAAGCCCTCACTTACCTAGAATATATCTTACGTATCCATCATTTAATTTTACTTTAAAGTACTAGGGTTCTTTGAGTTCTTGAGAAAATTCTCCATGCTCAGAGTCAATCAATGGCTCTGATGCAGGGAAACATGAACGATGAAGTGTTGTGAAGCTAATGTCATGCTTAAGTGTTGCTAAAAACATGAGTTCATGATTTGCAAAAATTGAGCTAAAGGTTAAAGATGGTGTGAACCTACGCGCATTTTGGTGCCAAGTTCAAATTCCATCCAATCAGATCATGCCACACGTTTTTTTTAATTCCACTAGCCGTTGGCTCCTATTTCCATTTTATTTTATTTATTTTATTTATTTTATTTCATTTCTTTTTCAATTTAATTTCTCACTCATTTTAATTCATTTTGATCTAATTTTTTTACACAAAGTATTTAAAAATATTTCGTATCACATACATTTTTCTCCTAATTTTTTAATTCATTTTTGCATTTATTATTATTATTATTATTATTTCATTTTCTTTTTAATTTCCTTTTCCAATTTATTTTGTAACCATTTTCAAACATTTTTGCATCTAACCTTTGATATCTATTCATGCATAATATTTGGGACTTATGTAATTTTTGCAACTTTGTTTGAGTCATTTTGACCATAGTTTGAGATTTTCTCTTTAATTTCCCTTTTAAATCATTTGTATTCATATTTTTGTTTGACTTTTGATACACTTGTTGCTTTTGACTTGATTTGTTGACTTGGTTGATCATTGCTCCTATATTTCAAGTCATCCATAAATGGACTTGGGTTGATTCAATCTTCTTTGTTTCAAACATGTTGACAAATGATCATTGAATCATTTTTGACACTTTGGATCAATGATAGGTTATCCCTCGTTCGAGTCCCTTGATTTGTGTGATAGTGAATCCTAAGTCAAACACTTGAGTCATGTCTCTCTTTGAATTTATTCATCTACCTTCTTCTTTTATTTTGACCATTGTGCTACAGTGTTTTAGGAGGTTAACTTGTCTGGCATGTTAATTCTCTAACATGTCTGACACATATATTGTTATTGACTAGCCTCAGATAGATATGGTTTCTATATAAGCCTACTTATGATTGCTTAGCATAACGCTAAATTGTCCCGACACAATCAATTAACTACTAACTCTCACCATTAATCATTGACTTTACTTTATTGTCATTTAATTCAAGTCATTTACATTTATGGAATTTACTTTTATGTCTCATTCATCATCTTATTTCATACATTGTTCATTTTGTATTGATTATATTGTCTTATTCATTTGTTGTTTCTTATATTGTGTTTGATCTGCTTGACACCTTTTCAATGAATCAAAACATGATAAAATGAGTTGACTTTATCTTTAAGACCTATGCTTGACCTAGAGTAATGATACCTTCATCTTTGGACTTTGGATTTTAGACTTAGGCCTTAGACCCTTTGCATGACTTGGAGTGACCTTGGACTCATGGACCATGTGGACACTTTGACTTTGCAATTTGTTCACTTGTTGAACTCTTGACTTAAGACCTTGTTTAATCATTTACTTTATGCCTCTATTTCACACATTCATCTGTTTATGTTAGCACACTTGTCACGCACATGGCTTTCTCTTGGGCTACCTAACAATGAGACATAGTCTCAGTACACTTTGCACCCACATGGCTTTCTCTTGGACTACCTAACAATGAAACCCTATGTTAGTTTGTATCTGATCATGCATTGTGTGTTCTACTCATCTCACCCCCTCTGATTTAGCTAGATCAAATTTCCATTTGATCAATTAGATCCCTTTGACTTCACATTTCCCATTTATCTTTGTCAAGTGACCATAAGTCTCTTGGTCACTTGATGAGACTTGTCTATGTCACTTTGGAGCTCCATCCTCTCAGAAAGTACAAGACCTCAAGCACCAGTCATGTATCATCCATCTGCCTCATCCCCCCAATTTATCCTTGTGAACCTACTTCAACAACTTGCTATACATTAACAAGGATTGCATGCCATGAGCCTTAACTAATAGAGAAGGGGTGAGAGGGAGCATTCTTATCCTCATTCTGAATATTTTGGGTACAAGACGAATGACTCAGTTGCTTAAAGTATTCATATCTATTAATAGACTGTAGTGAAATTAAGGTCAATTCACTGACAAGTCTGTAACTAGCCTTGTGACTCCTCTCTTCATATCCTTTTGGTTTAAACACCATTGCAATTTCCTTCTTGGGACACACCTTTATGGTTAACCCTCTATCCTTTCTTTGTTTAAACACCACAATCCAGGTTGACACCCTTAGTGGTTTATACACATCCCTTCTTGGTTTAAACATCGTTTCCTTACCATATCAATCCACGTGCTTTTGTAAGATCCTTGTCATGTCAGTCCCAATGTTTTGAAAAGTTCCTGCTTACTTTCCTTACCATGTCGATCCATGTGCTTTGGTAAATCCTTCCTCTTGGTTTTAACACCACAATTCAGGTTGACACCCTCAGTGGTTGTACACCTCACTTCTTGGTTTAAACATCATTTCCTTACCATATTAGTCCCCATGCTTTGGTAAGACCCTTGTCATGTCAGTCCTAGTGCTTTGATAAGTTCCTGCTTACTTTCCTTACTATGTTAGTCCCCGTGCTTTGGTAAGCCCTTCCTCTTGGTTTTGACACCACAATTTAGGTTGACACCTTCATTGGTTATATACATTTATCTTTCTTTCTTAGGTTGACACCTTTATGGTTATACATCTCCTCTCTTGGTTTTGACACCATTTCCTTACTGTGTCAGTCCTTGTCCTCCGAACTACGGAGCTCTAACTTCCTTATTGTACTATAAGGATACATAAGCACGAGGATACGAATCTTGGGCAAGCACTTTTATTTCTTTTCCCCCTTTCTCTCTCTGGTTCCACGAGTTACAAGGCTCTGACTTTGTCATTGCACAATGAGAATATGTAGGCATGAGGGCCCCAATCTTTCTCGAGCACTTATTTTCTAAACCACTTTCTATTTTACAAGTACATGAAGATAGCAACACCCATTCAAGAAAGAACAATAAAAATGGTTCTCATGGAGTATCATGGATGTGAGGGGTGCCAATACCTTCCTGTAGCGGGAAATTCATGATCATAAAGCTATTGACAAGCTAAAGATCAATTAACAAGAGTCGCCACTGCGATTTTATTGTTTCCACGGGAAAAAGGAAAAATGCGAACAAAACCCAAATAGTAAGAAGTTTTCAAATAAAAACTAATAAAAAATTAGATATCACAGGTAAGGGGGTTGGTTACACAGAGGGAAGATGTTAGCACCCAAAGTGTCCTAGGTACTCCTAGGGAGGCCTTTTTGTATGCATATGTATTTTGTACAAAGTGATGTTTACAAACAAATAGAATGGGGGGATGAGAAAAGAATTGATTAATTATATTTTTGTGTTTGACAAGACCTTCACTCTCGTGCCTACGTACCAACAGATAAATGAGGGATCAAAACCTCATAGTTTGTGCTATAAATTTCAAAGTGAGTTGGTTGGTTTTAACAAAAATTAAGCTTGAAAGGCACAAAGGTCTAAAATGGTTTGGATGAGTTAGTTCTTTTTGGCTTTTTGAAAGTTTAAGTCAAGTATAGTTAAGTTTATTTACAAGTTTGATTTAAGAAAATAAGTTTGAAAATGCAATGGCATAAGGCCAAAGTTTCTACCTTTTTGTAAAAGTGGTTAAAGTTTCAAACAAAATAGTTCACACAAAGAAGGTTTTGGAAATGGAGGGAGAGATTTTGAAATTAAAGAAATGGGGAGAAGATGAAGAGACTACCCTAAATATAAGTAATTTAAAAGTTTAAAGTTGAAAAGATCTGACCAAATGGGAGCAATCCAATAGACAAGTATGTCAATGGAAACCCAGAATTCCCTTGGACTTTTTTAGAATCAAGCAACACACAAATGCATAATTATATCAATCTTGAAGAGCAAAGGCATCAAATAAAGATGGCCTCATCCAAGCTTATCCACTTCAATGATCTTCTTTAGAATAACCTATGTAGCAGATGAATTCCATAAGTCACAGGTTCAACATAACAACTTAACAAGGATCAATGTTGCAGATGAATCTTGAGAGATCTTGAATGATGTATCAGATGAATTCATACTTGCAATTTCTTGGTTCTTCAACAAATTGGCATTGGCCAAGTCCATTAGCAAAGGCATGTTGCCTAAATTCTAAGTCCAATTGGGGAGATCAAAACAACAGTCCATTCAAATTGTCTTTTAGGGTTTTTGTTATTATTATGTGCATTAATGGTCAAAGACCAATCAAACAAACAAAGCAACAAAGTATATCACACAATATGGTCTAAGTGGACAAAGTGAAAATTGCATAAACATAAACAATTAGAATGATATGTACAATGACAAATGATAATAGAGCAATAAAAATAAATTGCATTCAAAGTGAAAGCTTGAAAGTAAAAGTTAATGGTTAGTAAGTTAATAATTAGTTTTGTTTTGCTTTGTGATGTTAAGACATTCTTTTGAGAACACTCAACCCACTTTCCACAAGCATGGATCCTTGAACCAAAATATCTTCCAAAGGAAGGAAAGAAGGCAAAGTTTCCACACAATACCATGGAAGAGGGGAGACTTACAATCTCACTAACTAGAATGCTTATGCCTTTTGTGTCACAAATTTAGCGCTATGTTAAGCAATCGTAATTGGACTTATGTAGAAGTCACAACTATTTGAGGTCGGGCAATAAACTTTTGGTGTTAATGCATGTTGGAGACATAGTATTAAGAACTATGCTCATTAAACATACCACACACAAAAAATATGCAAAGGTGTGGCCTAATCTCATCCATACTCATGTTAATCTTTCAATCTACTAGCATTAGGACTTAAAGATGTCATTGGCCAATTGAAATGAATGGATAAAGAAGGGGAATTAGATGAAGAGGGAAAGGGATGAATGAGATCACAAATTGGTCAAAGGAGGACTTTTACCAAATTAATATTATTCATTCATTTTGGGAGATGGAATGTACATTCCATCAATCCCCTAAATCCAATAATATTAATTTGACAAAGTCAAATCAACCTTGACCAAGGCCCAACAACAAAGGAGAAAGTCAAATAAGTCAATCCAAATGATCAACATAATTAAAATGGCATTTATTCCATTAAAAGTATTAAAATAATGCATTAAATTCAAATATGTTTTGTCCAAATCCTAAAATCACATCAAAATACCAAATAAATGGTCATGTGATTTATCATAGATCAAACAAGGTCAAAGGACATTGGATAAAAAATTTCATAATTTTTGGACACTTAAAAATATTTTTAAACAATTAAAAACAAGTGAAAAATCAATTAATTCATGAAAAATATTAATAATGATCCAAAAAATAATTTTAATTCAGAATATGAAAGAGAAAAATATTTGTAATTTTTTGGTGAAGGTCCCATATTTTTTGGATCAATATTGAATTTAATATGAATTATTGAAGAAAATGAAATAAAAAGGAAAATCAGAAATTGCAAAAATATTTGGACCATCAGATCTCCCTCATTAATTGAGGTGGCAGATCTGATGATCCCTAACGCGCGTTCCACCAGTGCATGAGTCAACTGCGTGGCAAACTTGTTAATCAAAAGGAACGACTGAGATTATAACGTGGAGCAAGGATCACACGGTCTAGACCTGAAACACCTCATCACCGGAGCCAGAGTTCCGGTTGTCTTCTTCGGCGAGCTTCATCGGACTGGTCATCATCAACCATCACCAAAATTTCAAACAGGGACATGATTTTAAAGAGAAAACATCACTGAGCACGAATATCACCTCCATTTCTTCCAATTCCAACTATATTGAGAGATATGTGGAATTGAAAAATGAGGTTCATGATCTGAGTTGCTTTGATTCAACATCAAAACAACTCAAACACCTTGCCTACATTGGTAGGACTTCAGCCAACATAATAATCAAGAGAATTGAGCAAGAAACAAGGAGAATCGAAGAGATTAAATTTTCTGCAAATTACCTTCAATGGAGGTCTGAGCTTGCTAGATCTTGATTTGAATCGTGCTTTGCTTCACTCCAATTGCTTGCAGAAGAGGAATGGAATGGCTTAGAATCAATGGACTCCTGGAGAATTGAATTCCAAAACAATGGAGATTCAAGCTCAAATTCAAATGAATTTTTCAGGTTTATCCTCTCAATGTGAAGGGTTTTCTGTGGGGAATCAAATCTTGCACAGTGTGTGTCTTGATTCTGAGTAATTGAGCTTCAATTTATAGAGGATTCAAGTGATAATTGCACACTCCTTTCAAGTTTCCAATTTTGGCAAAGTGATGTAAGCAGTTGCATGGGCGCGCATAGGCTCATCAAATGATTGTTCAAAAGTCCATAATGAAGTTCAGATGCATTGGAGGTGGATTGGATTGCAAGGCAATTGAGCATTGTTGTTTGAAGTTTGATCCATGACCCATGATACCAGCCTGTTTAAGCAATGCGCAGCCTATGCATTTCTCATCCAAAATGCATGCATTTTAGCTCTTTGGAAATGTGAGATCAAGGGGAACAAGTTTGATGTTGAAAACTTTTTCATTTGGAGCTTGTAACTTGGAGATATTTAAGGTGGAAGTTTGGAAAAATTTGACATATAATTTTTTTTCTAAGTGTCAAGCCATATGTCTCAATATTCCACCTTGCTTAATTTTTTATGGGAGCTTCAAATGAGAAAAGTGTCTTCATAAAAGTTGTAGCTCTATCAAAGAACTTTAAAATGGTAACCAATTTCATGTAATTTGGATTTGAAATGATAGACTTATGCATTTTTGAAGTTTGGCAAAATCACTTGATCAATGGTATATGTCAAAAGTGACCTATAATGTAGCCTCATATCAAATGTGCAAAGAAGTTGAATTAGCTCACACTCACAACATAAAAGTTTAAGTAGACACACTGAATTTTATTTTTCAACTTGGAAATCTTTCATCTCATAAAAATTGAGCAAGTTATGGCATTGGGAAGTTGTCTTTCAAATTAGGGTTTAGACAAAATGACCTATAATGTTTCAACATAGAAAATGATTTTATAAGCAAAAATAGCTCTAGGTCTCAACATAAAAGTTGTTTATGATGTCATTTAGAGTAAGTTTTCTCTTGGAATCATTTTCATATGGTGAAAATGGTAGGAGATAGGGTCTAGGGAGAACTAATTTTGATTAGATGAATCCATCTGGCCAACCACCATCAACCAACTTGCTAATTTCCAATTATCTTGACTTTCTTGGCTCATTCTAGATCATATATGCATAAGATGATGAAATTTGAAGTGTCCCTTAGAAATTTGATCAATTGGTGAGATAGCTTGTTGGAGAAGTTACTCAAGATACCCAGTCAAAGTAGGGTTTCCAAGGAAAATCACCTTCAAACTCTTGAAGCAAACTTGATTAATATATCATGTAAAGATCATTGGGACTCATATATGATGTTTATAACCATTCTTTAATCAATTGTTGATTGTGCTCTTTGTTCATGAGGGTCTCAAACCCTAGATGTGATCAATGAATCAAGGAGATCATGCCCCTACCTGCAAAAAGAGTTAGATAAATACAAAGACATATTTTTAGTATTTTGGTTAGTAAAAATGATAAAATACAAGTATGATATAATCACAAAATGCTTGGTGATCTCTCCTAAAACAAACCCAATGAATAAAGGGTAAGGAGGATACCAAGGTATGATCCCAATGCTAATGCTTATGATGAAGTTGCATGAGGGATCTTAGGGTCAAAATTGGGTTCTTACAATTTCCCCTATTTAAGGACATTCTAACTGAGGAGGTGAAGGTTAAAATCTTCGGCTCGACTCAGTAGAATGTGCTTAAATAACAACATAGAGAAACAAATTTTGGTCCCTAAGAGACCTCATGATGCATATGATATGAATGCAAAAGTTAATTCTTTGTGGGGAAATATTACCACAAAGAAAAAAGAAATCAGAGGGACCTAAAATCCGCAGGAGCACAATGCATTCCATAAGGAAAACTCACTGGGGAGACAGAGACTCTGGGGGATAAAAGGAGTTATGTGTAGGCCATGCTACGACTTAAAACTACTGGGGGACTTGAGGGGATCCATACAAAATGGAAAGACTCAGCCAGGGAAATAATAACATCATCTGCAGGGGATACGAATAAGCCAGGATAAAACTGAAATATTCGACTCGTGCAAGGAAAATCAATTTCATTGAGGAAATGCGCACTCGACTTGACTGGGGAGAAAATAAAATTTCAACACAGGAGGAGCATACATCTATTATCTACTACCTGTTACTGGGTGAGGAGATAATAAAGATCTGACAGAGAGAACATTCGTCATCGGTTAGGATGAACATATCAAGGATGACTCGCGGAAGAAAAGCCAGGAGGAATATTCATTACCAGTTACTGGGTAAGAATAGCCTTGCTGGGGAAAACTGCAGGAAATAGGATTTACATCTACCAGTTACTGGGCAGAAGACCAAAGGTGAGAGTATCCGTCACCGGTTAGGATGAACATATCAAGGATAAACTCGATAGGGAAGAAAATCCATCACCGGTTAAGATGAACATATCAAGGCTAGACTTGCCTGGGGATGTCAAGGAGGATACCCGTCATCGGTTAGGATGAACATATCAAGGATATACCAACTGAATAACAAAAGGGGAATTACATCTATCGAAAACTGGATAGAAAACCGTCGGAGAGGGAATCCGTCACTGGTTAGGATGAACATATCAAGGATTAAACTCTGCGAGGGGACAAAGTAGGATTTATAACTACCGGTTACTGGGTAAAAGACCAATAAAAGATAAAATTTGTCACCGGTTAAGATGAACATATCAAGGATAGACTCTGAAAAGGGAGAAAATAGGGATTACATCTATCAGTTACTGGATAGAATACGAAAGAAGAGAAAATCCGTCACTGGTTAAAGTGAACATATCAAGGATAGACTCCGCTAAAGGGGAACAATAGGATTTACAACTACCGGTTACTGGGTAGAAGACCAACAAGGAGAAGAAAACCCGTCATCAATTAAGATGAACATATCAAGGATTAACTCTCAGGGGAAACAAGATAGGGATTACAACTACCTTTTTACTGGATAGAATATCAAAGAAGAGAATATTTGTCACTGGTTAAAGTGAACATATCAAGGATAGACTCCTGCGGGGATAAAGAAAGATATCCGTCACCTGGTTAAGATGAACATATCAAGGATATACTTCCGGGGACTCCACTGGGGAGAAAAGAGGTACTTTTGTCGGGTATTGGGCAAGAAGTAACAAACTGCAAACTAAGAGGAATATTACCAGTTACTGGGTAACAGACTCTTAGGGGACCAAAATTTCTATCTAGGTAAGAGCTAGAAAGAACAGTCAATCAAGACTCAACCCAATGAGGACATAACTCAAGGGGAGTAATTCCATCCGGAAAATTTGCCGGAGAGGAAACTGAAATAACAATCATCCACGAGGAAACAAACTCAGTGGGGAAACAGAGAAAGGTTAAAGTCTTTTCTGCTTAGGGGCTGACACTCTACACTTGAAGGAGGACAGACGCCAGATTTGGTATGTGGATAAAGTACCGCCATAACAGAGAATGAAAATCTCAAACCAATAAAATATGTAGGATATGCAAAATCATGAAATTATATGAATGTATATGTATATGTATATACGGTGATTATGCTGACAAAACTATCGCGAAGGATACAGAGGTGTCGTAAAGAAAAATGAACCACCGATACAATTCTCGGTCAATCCACAAAAATCATGGAGATAAACTACTGGAAAAAAGAGAGATCAACATCCCAAAAAAACTCAAACCCTAGCCGGGGAAGGAGGAGATCCGCGGAGGAGAAAACACATCCAACTGTAGGGAATTTTAGGTCAACACCATAAAATGGGAGACAACCCTACTGGGGAGGAATCAAAAAGCTGCTCAGAAACCAGGAGGAAACTCGGACTGGGAGCAAAGATGCGATGATCGGTGGAGATACCAAGGCGATCTACTGGGGAGAGATCAAACATCTTCTGATGACGATCTACCTGCTGAAGAAATACAAACTCCGCTGGGAAGGCCGGAACTCTGTTAGGGACCAGGACACGTCGTTGGGGATTTGAATTAATCAACTTAACTGGGGAACAAAAAAGAAATTCCACTGGTGTATCAAACACTCCATTGGGGAACTGAATCAGCTAGCTAAGGACAACAACACTCTATTGAGGACATGAATCAACACTGATGCTTAGAGATACCCGAAGAGTTACTGCTTGGGAAACCTCAGATGCTTCACACTTAAGGACTTGCTATTCACTGAAGTGTTGTTGATATTACTGTTACTTTCTTTGGAAAAGTTCTTGCTTTTATATATTTAAGAAAATTTGATTTTGATTTAAAAAAATTTATTTCGAAATGATCATAATAAAAATTTAAAACTATTGGCTGAAGTAAATAAGAGTAGAAACAATTGGATAAAAGCTCAACTTTATTTAATATGATGGTAGTCTGTAAATGACAAGACTCCATAGATTTTACAAAGTTGAAAATGGTAATTTACATGGAAAAGGGTTACATTGAATACAAATGATCCTTAATCCTTCTACCAAATCTTGATATCCACTGTGTTTTCGACCGCTGCTGAAGATGAGTTGACGTCAACCCTTGTGCTCAAACAAGTCTTCAAAAATCACTGAAGATCAGCAGAATGCAGTTACTTGCCATAATCCTTAATTTATGCATAAGTTTCCCCAAGGTGGGGTACTCAACGTATCGGGAAATCATTTCTGTTTCTATGTCTCTAATTTTTGCCTGGATCGCCCTTTCGGGTTTTTAATCCACCGAGACACTCATTTTTGCCTAAGCCGCCCTTTCGGGTTTTCAACTTAGCGAGCTGTTCTTTTTTTCTTTAGACGAAGTATTTCTTGACCGCATCTACGTTCATAGGACGAGTGAACTCTTCACCATCCATAGTTGTAAGAATCAATGCACCGCTTGAAAAGACTCTCTTGACAACATATGGGCCTTCATAATTAGGAGTCCATTTTCCTTTGGAATCTGACTTGAATGATAAAATCTTCTTGAGCACAAGGTCACCTTCTCTGAACACACGAGGTTTGACCTTCTTATGAAAATCTTTCTTCATCCTCTGCTGATATAACTGACCATGACACATGGCAGTTAATCTCTTCTCTTCAATCAAATTCAACTGGTCAAACCTGGTCTGACACCATTCAGCTTCAGTCAACTTGGATTCCATGAGCACACGCAATGAAGGAATCTCAACCACTACGGGGAGCACTGCTTCCATACCATACACGAGAGAGAAAGGGGTTTCCCCTGTTGAAATGCGGAAGGATGTACGATACCCATGTAAAGCAAACGGGAGCATCTCATGCCAATCCTTATACGTGACAACCATCTTCTGGATAATCTTCTTGATGTTCTTGTTTGCATCTTCAACAACCCCATTCATCTTGGGTCTATAGGGAGAAAAATTATGATGTGCAATGTTGAAGTCTTTGCAAAGAGCTTCCACCATATTATTATTCAAGTTCGATCCATTATCAGTAATGATCTTACTTGGCACACCATAACGGCATATAATCTGATTCTTGATAAACCTTACAACAACTTGCTTGGTTACATTTGCATACGATGCCGCTTCAACCCATTTTGTGAAGTAGTCAATTGCCACTAGAATGAAACGATGTCCATTCGAAGCTTTGGGCGCAATCATCCCAATCATATCAATTCCCCACATGGAGAAAGGCCATGGGGAAGAGATAATATTCAATAGTGTCGGAGGAACATGAATCTTATCAGCATAAATTTGACACTTGTGACACTTCTTCACAAACTTGCAATAGTCAGATTCCATTGTCAGCCAATAGTAACATGCTCGCAACATCTTTCTTCGCCATTGCATGTCCATTGGAATGAGTACCAAAGGATCCTTCATGCAATTCGGTCACCAAAAAGTCTGCTTCGTGTCTATCCACGCATCTGAGAAAAACCATGTCGAAGTTTCTCTTGTACAGTATATCACCATTCAAGTAGAAATTACCGGCTAATCTTCTCAAAGTCTTCTTATCTTTCAAAGATGCCCCGGGCGGGTAAATCTGACTTTGGAGGAAACACTTGATGTCGTAATACCACGACTTATCGTCTTTGATCTCTTCAACCACAAACACATGAGCTGGCCTATCAAGACGCACCATAGATAAAATGGGAACTTCATTCCAATACTTCACTACAATCATTGATGGCGACGTTGCAAGAGTGCCTGCCATCCGGTTCTCATCTCGAGGGATATGATGAAACTCAACCTTTGTAAAGAAAGTTGAAATCCTCCTCGCATAATCTCTATATGGTATCAAACCGGGTTGATTTGTCTCCGATTCTCCTTTGGTCTGATTCACTACCAAAGCTGAATCACCGAAGACATCCAAATATTTGATTCTAAGATTCATGGCCTCTTCAAGCCCCATAATGCAGGCTTCATATTCTGCCATGTTGTTTGTACACTTGAAAGTCAATCTAGCTGTAAACGGTAGATGCATGCCTTGAGGAGTACTAATCACTGCCCCAATGCCATTTCCATATTGATTAACAGCTCTATCAAATACCATGCCCCAACGGGAACTAGGTTCTGGCCCTTCTTCTAGCAATGATTCATCATAATATTTCATTTTCAAGTACAAAATCTCTTCATCAGGAAAGTCATACTGTACTGACTGGTAATCTTTGATTGGTTGGTGAGCCAAATGGTCAGCCAAGATACTACCTTTGATCGTTTTCTGAGATCTGTATTCGATATCATACTCTGATAACAACATCTGCCAACAGGAAATTCTCCCAGTTAAAGCAAGCTTCTCAAATATATACTTGATTGGATCCATTTTGGATATCAACCAAGTGGTATGATTCAACATATACTGACAAAGACGCTTAGCAGCCCAAGCCAATGCGCAACAAGTTTTCTCAAGCATAGAATACCGAGTTTCACAGTCGGTGAACTTCTTACTGAGGTAATAAATTGCAAATTCTTTCTTCCCAGTCTCATCTTGATGACCAAGAACACAACCCATACTATCTTCTAGCACAGTCAAATACATGATCAACACTCTTCCTTCAACAGGTGGAGACAAAATCGAAGGCTCAAGCAGATATTCCTTGATACTGTCAAAAGCTTTCTGGCAGTCTTTAGTCCAATCACAAGACTGATCTTTCCGAAGAAGCTTGAATATAGGCGCACATGTGGCAGTCATGTGGGAAATGAATATGGAAATATAATTCAAGCGGCCGAGAAAACCTCTGACTTGTTTCTCAATTTTGGGCGTAGGCATCTCTTGTATTGCTTTGACCTTGGCAGGATCAACTTCAATACCTTTCTCACTGACAATAAAGCCCAACAACTTATCGGAACGAACACCAAAAGTACATTTATTGGGATTCAAGCAAAGTTTATACTTCCTCAAACGCTGGAATAACTTTAACAAATGCTCAATATGTTCCTCTTCATCAATTGATTTAGCAATCATGTCATCGACATATACTTCAATCTCTTTATGCATCATATCATGAAAAAGAGTAGTCATTGCTCTCTAGTAAGTTGCACAAGCATTCTTTAGACCGAAAGGCATCACTCTATAACAAAATGTTCCCTAGTGTGTAATGAATGTGGTCTTCTCCATATCCTCGGGTGCCATCTTAATTTGGTTATATCCGGAAAATCCATCCATACACGAAGAGACTTTGAATTTAGCAGTATTGTTTACCAACATATCAATGTGTGGCAGAGGGAAATCATCTTTTGGACTGGCTCTATTCAAATCTCTATAATCGACACACATGCGGACTTTTCCATCTTTCTTCGGCACGGGCACAATGTTGGCCACCCATTGCGGATATTCAACAGTTACAAGGAAACCAACATCAATCTGCTTTTGAACTTCCTCTTTGATCTTCACAGCCATATCAGGATATGTTCTTCTCAACTTCTGCTTGACTGGAGGGCATTCTGGCTTCAACGACAATCTATGCTCCACAATATCAGAATCCAACCCAGGCATGTCTTGATAGGACCAAGCAAACACATCTGAATACTCTCGTAGAAGATCAATCAACCCCTTCTTAGCATCTGGACACGGTCGAGACCCAATCTTGACTTCCTTCACATCATCTTCGGAACCTAAGTTGACAAGCTCAATCTGCTCTTCAAATGGCTGAATAATCTTTTCATCTTGCTCAAGAAGACGAGATAATTCATCACTCACTTCTACATCACTTTCCTCTTCGGCTTCAAACACAGGGAATTCAAAATTTGGAGAAGGAGAAGGATCATTGTATTCAATGGGGTTAGGAACCAACCTGCATAATGATTTGATATTTTGATTTTAGAGAAGTGAATTTGTGACCAAATATTATGCAGATGGACAATTATATTATTTATTTATGTTTTTTGTGATTACCATTTTCAGAAATAAACAAAAAGTAAAAATAAACATCAAAGATGTGGATGAATAGTATTAATTTTATTGATGATCAATTTAAAATGCCCAACAATGTTCACTTCTCCCTTAGGCATAGGAGAAGGATTTTTAAAATATAAAAAGCAATTACTTAGATCGATGCAAAATAACAGGAATATCAACAACAGTCCAATTGTTGCATGTTTGTCCATGCGTCACAAAGTTGGTGCAGTCTTCCTCTTTATTGTCCTCTAGCACAGCAGCTAAGTGTTGTTCATTCCCATGAATGAACCCTCCGCTACGGAAACTGAGTTGCATCTCTCCTGATCTAACGGTTGACGAGCCCTTCTGGAACCCCAAACCAGTTCTTCCCTTGTTGTCGGCAACCTCTACCACGCGCCCCCACTGATCAACACGACCTTCTTCCATAATCTTCTGCGCATCTTTTAGAGAGGACATAGGTGCCCCATCTCTCTTCTCAACCACAATAGACAAGGCTTGGAACGGCGTCCCAACCTCATCCTCAGCTTCCACATATGAAAAAGATGACAGATGGCTGACCAACAATGCTTTCTCACCTCCCACAATCACCAACTTGCCATTCTTGACAAATTTGAGCTGCTGGTGCAGAATGGAAGTAACAACTCCTGATTTGTGAATCCATGGCCTTCCCAACAAACAGCTATAGGCCGGGTGAGTATCCATTACCTGGAAAATAATCTAAAAATCACTCTGACCTATTTTGACTGGAAGGTCCACTTCCCCAATGACAGTCTTGCGCGAGCCATCGAAGGCTTTGACAATTACTCCACTGTACCTCATGGGAGCTTCTTGATACGATAACTTTGACAATGTTGATTTTGGAAGCACATTGAGTGACGACCCAGTATCAACTAGCACATTTGACAAAGCATCTTCTTTGCAATTCATAGAAATATGCAAAGCTAGATTGTGATTTCTTCCCTCCTCAGGGAGTTCTTCATCACAAAAACTCAAATTGTTGCATGAAGTGATGTTAGCTACAATGTGATTAAATTGAGCTACAATAACATCTTGCTCCATGTATGCTTGTTCAAGAACTCTCTGGAGTTCTTCTCTGGGCGCTTCGGAATTCAAAAGTAGAGACAACACGAAAATCTTAGAGGGGGTTTGGAGCAACTGCTCGACCACATTAAATTCACTCCTTTTGATCAGTTGGAGTACCTCATCATCATCACTATTGTCTTTCAAATTGCTGGATTCACCAAACTTATCTCTTGAACAGCCCACAGGATCTACCATAGGCACCTCCGCCTTCTTACCAACAATCAAATCTTTCTTATTCTCTGGGACAACTGGCCCAAAAACTCGACCACTGCGGGTCACCTTCGTAACATCTGCAATGTTTACTACTGAACTGGTCCTAGGCAACGGGATCTCTTGACCTTTTTCAATCATCGTAGCATTGTATTGATACGGTACAACCTTATCAGATGCATACGGGATTGGGCCCGCCAACCGTATTACCAACGACAAAACTGATCTATTGTTGACGTTCTTGCTGCTATCGTACTGCATCACCAACCGCTCCGGTTGCTTGAAAACAGGAACAATGACATTAACATCGTCATCTTCATGACGGGATTGACAAATCTGGATCATGCCTTCATCCATCAGGCGCTGAATGTCCCTTTTCACCACAACACACCCCCTTGGGTTCACATTACAAATATCACAACCTTCGTGATCATGTTCACATTCACTCACCATACAAATGTCCTTGTGTATCTGCACCAAGGATCCACGAATAAAACGCACGTCAAAAACTTTATATTCACCTGGACAGTCGTCCACCATATTCACTGAAGTATTTCCATGAGCGGGCAAAGGATTATCTTTCACATTAGGCGCGCGATCTTCAAAAGACACCATGCCACTCTTCATAAGCTTTTGCACCTCATATTTCAGTGGATAGCAGTTCTCAATATCGTGCCCAGGTGCACCCTGATGAAAAGCACAGCGAAGCTCAGGTTTATACCACCATGGAAGTGGTTCTGGGATCTGTGGTGGATTCCTCGGTTGGATCAAATTCTTGAGGACTAAAGATGGGTACAGTTCGGCATATGACATAGGAATCGGGTCGAAAGAGACCTTCTTCCTCTCAAAGTTCTGTTGCTGGTGATGATTGTTGCTGGAATTGTTGTTGTTGTAGGTGTTTTTTCTTTGTTGCGGTTGTTGTTGTTGACGTTGATTTTGATACTGATGCTGTTGTTGTTGTTGAATTGGTGTTATTGACTGATTTGAAAACACTGGAATAATAGAAGATACTTGATGATGATGATGTTGACGGGGTGGTAAATTTCTTCTTGCTTGAGGCCACCTCTGCCTCCAACTGCTTACTGCATTTGTTTCATTTTCCTTCCTCTTGCTAAAATTGCTCCTATACTTCTTGCTAGTTGACGCCTCTTCTTTCGACAATCGTCCCTCACGGACCCCCTCTTCAAGTCTCATCCCCATGTTTACCATTTCGGTAAAATCATTGGGGGCACTGACAATCATACGTTCATAATAAAATGAACTCAGGGTTTTGAGAAAGATTTTTGTCATCTCCTTCTCCTCTAAAGAAGGAGTAATCTGGGCAGCCAACTCCCTCTAACGCTGGGCGTACTCTTTGAATGTCTCCTTGTCTTTCTGAGACATGGACCTCAGCTGGTCCCTATCTGGCGCCATATCCACGTTGTACTTGTATTGTTTCACGAAAGCCTCACCTAGATCATTGAAAGTGCGGATTCTTGCACTATCAGGCCCCATATACCATCGGAGTGCAGCACCTGCCAGGCTATCCTGGAAATAGTGAATCAGTAGTTGATCATTATCTGTCTGGGTTGACATCTTGCGGGCATACATCACAAGATGACTGAGTGGACAAGAGTTTCTCTTATACTTCTCAAAGTCAGGCACTTTGAATTTGACTGGGATTTTCACATTGGGCACTAAGCACAATTCAGCAGCACTCTTCCCAAACAGATCTTTGCCTCTCAGCGTTTTCAGTTCCTTGCACAGCTCAAGGAATTGATCCTTCATCTCATCCATCTTCTCGTAGACGTCCGAGCCCTCAGATGGCTCAGAATGATAGATGGTGTCTTCTACACGCGGCAAAGTGTGCACAACCGGAGGTGGCACAAACATGACCGGGCTAGATGCCGGCATGGAAGAAAAAGTGGGAGCGAAACCCTCTGGCTCAAAATTAGGTGGCATTCCCCAAGGGAATCTAGCAGGCAGATTCGGAGCGAAGTGGGCGGTGGCAGCAGGCACTGTAGTGGTAACCACTTCAGAAATGATAGTCCTCGCAGGAGGAGTTGGAGGAGTTGGAGAAGCTTGGCTCTGGGCAGCAAGAACTGACTCCATCATGGCAGTCAGTCGGGCAATCTCCTCTTTCAAGTCTCGGTTCTCTTGCTCAAGGTGTTCCATGATCTTTGAATGATTGGCTCGAGTGTTGTACTGGTGAGTCAACTTGGCTAAAGCACAGAAGAACACCAATCAGACACCTGGCAAAAACCTGCTTATGCAAATGATACATGAAATGCAATGCTTGATTATTTTTATTTTCAAGGAACTTACTATATCATTTACAAATATATAAAAATTGGAATGGAAATTACAATAATTTGATATGACAAAAAATCTCTTTTCATTTATATAAATTGGAAGGATTACACTGATTACAATTTCAGAAACCAAAATAAAAGATACAAGAGAAAAGGAGACTAGTCATACTAAGGATCCCTAACAATAGTGTCAAAAGATCTGGCTGAAGGCGCATACTTCCTTCGAATGCGATGAATCTCGGTCTCAAAAGAAGCCTTCATCTGAGTCTTCTCGAGGACAAGCTGGTCAATAATCTTCTTCCAAGCAACAGAAGGGTGAGGCATGCTAGAAGATGGAACCTCTGGTTTTCTCTGTCTCTTCATGCTTCTTGCTCAAAGCATGGAAACGCACTTCCCACATATCCTTCTCTTGCTTCATCTTGATGAGCACGTCTTCCAACTCCTCTATATCTTGGTTAGGGAGAGTTAATGGCTCAGCCACAACCATAGACATAGGTCTCTCATAAGGATAAGGCATCTTCAATTTCATAGCTCTCTTCTTCACCCAAAGAGTGTAAGCTTCCAAAGCTACACAATTGCGCGAACCAAGCTCGGATCTTCCTTCCTATGCACATTATGCCAAGGGTGCATAATATTCTGCTTCAAATGTTAGGGATCTTTACCCTCTTGATAGAAAAGACCCTCTAACAACGTGTTATTAGGTTTGTCTCTCAAGGGGAACTCAAGTTCACGACGAGCCAAAATAGGGTTGTAGTTAATTCCTCCTTGTGTACCAATGAGAGGCACATTAGATAATTCACCACAACTATCAATAATCTCCAAACTTCTTAAGGATGGATCATACCAAACTACATCATCATTAGTGAGAGACATAAGTCTCTGAGACCACCTTAGACATTGTTTGTTCTCCATAAAAGCAGGTGTCTGAGGCATGTGCGAAATAAACCACTTGTACAGAAGAGGAATACAATAGACAATCATTCCACCACCCTTAGAATTCCTTAGATGTAAAGAGAAATACATATCACCCAACAAAGTAGGCACATGATTCCCAATCAAAAAAAGTATAATGGAGTTAACATCAACAAAACCGTCAATGTTAGGGAACAAAGCTAATCCATAAATGAGCAATACAAAGATAGCTTCAAAAGCATCCAAACTACCAGCTTGAGCAAGAGTGGTAGCTTCCTTGATGAGGAAAATAGATGGTAATCCAAATAACCCTCCTTTCTTCACCCAATAAGCCTCTATCTCAGACTTCTTTAAGTGAAGAGCTTCAACAATAATACTAGATCGGGGAATCTCCTCCAATCCACTAAAAGGCACTCTACTAGAAACAGGTATCCCTAAAAGATGAGAATACTCCTCTAAGGTAGGTACAAGCTGAAAATCTGAGAAAGTGAAGCAACGGTAAAGAGGATCATAGAACTGCACTAGCACACTCAAGAGTCCTTCAACTACATCAGCAGACAAGATGGATAGAAGCTTCCCATGACGTTGTTTGAAGTACAAGGGATCTAATACAAAAGATGCTAGCTTCCTTAACTCTTTCAAGTCGGGACATCTAAAACTGTACTTCTTAGTGTTCCTTCGTCCATAATCCATGGTCTGAAAATATTTGCAAATGATACCTTAGTTCCTTGAAATTTTCATGTGATGAATGTTATGATGCACATGAAATGCATGAATGCAACAATCACAAGTAAGGGATCACACACAAGGCAAACAAAGGTCAAGGGATGAATCAAGTCATTGCCAAGATCAATCATCCATTTTGGTGAATTATGGTTTACACCTTATCAACACCCAAGTTCCATTGATATTGACAAGACTTGATTGGATCAACCAAGAATCAATGGTTTGTTGCAAGTCACGAGCATGGAGTCTGGGTAAGAACCATCCCAAAGGAGTGAACTAAGGATAAAACCTGTAGATCATGTTCTAAAAAGTTCCCAGAGTCTTAATTCCATCTATCGGATATTACAGGTTAAGATGACTGACTCATCGACCCATAATATTCTCAAGAGAAACTCGTCTGAGTGTAGTATCGCGTAACAACTGTTATCAAGTCTACACTTGCACAACTTCCACACTACGTCCTAAATAGGCCAAGATGGGTTCAGTGTTCTAAGGTCCTCAGCTTCTCAGACCAAATTAGAAATAGTCATGCCTAACCACAAATACTTGTGTGACATTTCCAAATCCAAAGGAGTCTCCACTAAGCAGATGGATCTCAACCCAACTTGTTAAGGATTACTCCACACAAGTCGAACATGACTATACCATCCTCCTATCTTAATTTCACTCAAGTCCGGGTTAGAACTTATCTCACCACTCAGAGATCACCTAGCACAACAAGCAGATTATATCACACATACATATATACAAACATCACATATATACAAATATATTCACACAAAAAGTAGGCTAAACCCACTGGAGACTACTCCCCAGCAGAGTCGCCACTTAATTTCTGTAGCGGGAAATTCATGATCATAAAGCTATTTACAAGCTAAAGATCAATTAACAAGAGTCGCCACCGCGATTTTATTGTTTCCAAGGGAAAAGGGAAAAATACGAACAAAACCCAAATAGTAAGAAGTTTTCAAATAAAAACTAATAAAAATCAGAGATCACAGGTAAGGGGGTTGGTTACACAGAGGGAAGGTGTTAGCACCCAAAGTGTCATAGGTACTCCTAGGGAGCCCTTTTTGTGTGCACATGTATTTTGTACAAAGTGATGTTTACAAACAAATAGAATGGGGGGATGAGAAAAGAATTGATTAATTATATTTTTGTGTTTGACAAGACCTTCGGTCTCGTGCCTACGTATCAACAGATAAATGAGGGATCAAAACCTCATAGTTCGTGCTATAAATTTCAAAGTGAGTTGGTTGGTTTTAACAAAAGTTAAGCTTGAAAGGCACAAAGGTCTAAAATGGTTTGGATGAGTTAGTTCTTTTTGGCTTTTTGAAGGTTTAAGTCAAGTATAGTTAAGTTTATTTACAAGTTTGATTTAAGAAAATAAGTTTGAAAATGCATTGGCATAAGGCCAAAGTTTCTACCTTTTTGTAAAAATGGTCAAAGTTTCAAACAAAATAGTTCACACAAAAAAGGTTTTGGAAATGGAGGGAGAGATTTTGAAATTAAAGAAATGGGGAGAAGATGAAGAGACTACCCTAGATACAAGAAGTTTAAAAGTTTAAAGTTGAAAAGCTCTGACCAAATGGGAGCAATCCAATAGACAAGTATGTCAATAGAAATCCAGAATTCCCTTGGACTTTTTTAGAATCAAGCAACACACAAATGCATAATTACATCATCTTGAAGAGCAAAGGCATCAAATAAAGACGGCCTCATCCAAGCTTATCCACTTCAATGATCTTCTTTAGAATAGGCTATGTAGTAGATGAATTCCACAAGTCACAGGTTCAACATAAAAGCTTAATAAGGATCAATGTTGCAGATGAATCTGGAGAGATCTTTAATGATGTATCAGATGAATTCAAACTTGCAAGTTCTTGGTTCTTCAACAAATTGGCATTGGCCAAGTCCATTAGCAAAGGAATGTTGCCTAAATTCTAAGTCCAATTGGGGAGATCAAAACAACAGTCCACTCAAATTGTCTTTTTTTGTGATTATTATGTGCATTAATGGTCAAAGACCAATCAAACAAACAAAGCAACAAAGTATATCACACAATATGGTCTAAGTGGACAAAGTGAAAATTTCATACACATAAATAATTAGAATGATATGTACAATGACAGATGATAATAGAGCAATAAAAATAAATTGCATTCCAAGTAAAAGCTTAAAAGTAAAAGTTAATGGTTAGTAAATTAATAGTTAGTTTTGTTTTGCTTTTTGATGTTAAGACATTCTTTGGAGAACACTCAACCCACTTCCCACAAGCATGGATCCTTTAACCAAAACATCTTCCAAAGGAAGGAAAGAAGGCCAAGTTTCCACACAATACCATGGAAGAGGGGAGACTTACAATCTCACTAACTAGAATGCTTATGCCTTTTGTGTCACAAATTTAGCGCTATGTTAAGCAATCGTAATTGGACTTATGTAGAAGTTACAACTATTTGAGGTCGGACAATAAACTTTTGATGTTAATGCATGTTGGAGACATAGTATTAAGAACTATGCTCATTAAACATACCACACACAAAAAATATGCAAAAGTGTGGCCTAATCTCATCCATACTCATGTTAATCTTTCAATCAACTAGCATTAGGACTTAGAGATGTCATTGGCCAATTGAAATGAATGTATGAAGAAGAGGAATTAGATGAAGAGGGAAATGGATGAATGAGATAACAAATTGGTCAAAGGAGGACTTTTACCAAATTAATATTATTCATTCATTTTGGAAGATGGAATGTACATTCCATCAATCCCCTAAATCCAATAATATTAATGTGACAAAGTCAAATCAACCTTGACCAAGGCCCAACAACAAAGGAGAAAGTCAAATAAGTCAATCCAAATGGTCAACATAATTAAAATGGCATTTATTCAATTAAAAGTATTAAAATAATGCATTAAATACAAATATATTTTGTCCAAATCCTAAAATCACATCAAAACACCAAATAAATGGCCATGTGATTTATCATAGGTCAAACAAGGTCAAAGGACCTTGGATAAAAAATTTCATAATTTTTGGACACTTAAAAATATTTTTAAAGAATTAAAAACAAGTGAAAAATCAATTAATTCATGAAAAATATTAATAATGATCCAAAAAATAATTTTAATTCAAAATATGAAAGAGAAAAATATTTGAAATTTTTTGGTGAAGGTCCCATATTTTTTTGGATCAATATTGAATTTGATATGAATTATTGAAGAAAATGAAATAAAAAGGAAAATCAGAAATTGCAAAAATACGTGGACCATCAGATCTCCCTCATTAATTGAGGTGGCAGATCTGATGATCCACAACGCGCGTTCCACCAATGCACGAGTCAACTGCGTGCAAACTTGTTAATCAAGAGGAACGACTGAGATTATAACGTGGAGCAAGGATCACACGGTCTAGACCTGAAACACCTCATCACCGGAGCTAGAGCTCCGGTTGTCTTTTCCGGCGAGCTTCGTCGGACTGGTCATCATCAACCATCACCAAAATTTCAAACAGGGACATGATTTTAAAGAGAAAACATCAATGAGCACGAATATCACCTCCATTTCTTACAATTCCAACTATATTGAGAGATATGTCTAATTGAAAAATGAGGTTCATGATCTGAGTTGCTTCGATTCAACATCAAAACAACTCAAACACCTTACCTACATTGGTAGGACTTCAGCCAACACAATAATCAAGTGAATTGAGCAAGAAACAAGGAGAATCGAAGAGATTAAATTTTCTGCAAATTACCTTCAATGGAGGTCTGAGCTTCCTAGATCTTGATTTAAATCGTGCTTTGCTTCACTCCAATTGCTTGTAGAAGAGGAATGGAATGGCTTAGAATCAATGGACTTCTGGAGAATTGAATTCCAAAATAGTGGAGGGTTTTCTGTGGGGAATCAAAGCTTGCGCAGTGTGTGTCTTGATTCTGAATAATTGAGCTTCAATTTATAGAGGATTCAAGTGATAATTGCACACTCCTTTCAAGTTTCCAATTTGGGTAAAGTGATGTAAGAAGCTGCATGGGCGCGCATAGGCCCATCAAATGATTGTTCAAAAGTCCATAATGAAGTTCAGATGCATTGAAGGTGGATTCGATTGCAAGGCCATTGAGCATTGTTGCTTGAAGTTTGATACCATCCTATTTAAGCCATGCGCAACCTATGCATTTCTCATCCAAAATGCATGAATTTTAGCTATTTGGAAATGTGAGATCAAGGGGGACAAATTTGCTGTTGAATACGTTTTCATTTGGAGCTTGTAACTTGGAGATATTTGAGGTGGAAGTTTGGAAAAATTTGACATATAACTTTTTTTCTAAGTTTTAAACCATATGTCTCAATATTCCATCTTGCTTAATTTTTTATGGGAGCTTCAAATGAGAAAAGTGTATTCATCAAAGTTGTAGATCTCTCAAATACCTTCAAAATGGTCACCAATTTAGTGTCATTTGGATTTTAAATAATAGAGTTATGCATTTCTGAAGTTTGGTAAAATCACTTGATCAATGGTATATGTCAAAAGTGACCTATAATGTAGCCTCATATCACATGTGCAAAGAAGTTGAATTAGCTCCCACTCCTAACATCAAAGTTGAAGTAGACACACTGAATTTGATTGTGCAACTTGGAAATATTTCATCTCATAAAAATTGAGCAAGTTATGGCCTTGGGAAGTTATTTTTAAAATTAGGGTTTAGACAAAATGACCTATAATGTTTCAACATACAAAATGTTTTTCCAAGCAAAACTAGCTCTAGGTCTTAACATGAAAGTTGTTTATAGTGTCATTTAGAGTAAGTTTTCTCTTGGAATTATTTTCATATGGTGAAAAGTGTAGAAGATAGGGTCTAGGGAGAACCAGTTTTGATTAGATGAATCCATCTGGCCAACCACCATCAACCAACTTGCTAATTTCCAATTCTCTTGACTTTCTTGGCTCATGGTAGATCATATATGCATAAGATGATGAAATTTGAAGTGTCCCTTGAGAAATTTGATCAATTGGTGAGATAGCTTATTGGAGAAGTTACTCAAGATACCCAGTCAAACTAGGGTTTCCAAGGCAAATCACCTTTAAACTCTTGAAGCAAACTTGATCAATATATCATGTAAAGATCATTGGAACTCATATATGATGCTTATAACCATTCTTTAATCAATTCTTGATTGTGCTCTTTATTCATGAGGGTCTCAAACCCTAGATGTGATCAATGAATCAAGGAGATCATGCCCCTACCTACAAAAAGAGTTAGATAGATACAAAGACATATTTTTAGTATTTTGGTTAGTTAAAATGATAAAATACAAGTATGATATAATCACAAAGTGCTTGGTGATATCTCCTAAAACAAACCCAATGAAGGAGGGGTAAGGAGGATACCAAGGTATGATCCCAATGCTAATGCTTATGATGAAGTTGCATGAGGGATCTTAGGGTCAAAATTGGGGTCTTACACTTCCCCTTGCATATATGACTTCCTTACTCGTTTCTCGTTTTTCCCTTGGGTTTTATCTATATTTTTGCTTCCATCTTTT